>NC_044986.1:43653172-44348730 GCF_008728515.1 Papio anubis | reverse complement strand
GGCAACAACGGACTGATGTTCTTTAGGGAGGATGCGAATCTGGATCCAAATGCTGGCCAGTGACTGGGTTTCTGCAGCACTAGAAACATCTAGGGTTGCAGGTCTGCAGTTTATCTGTTTTATCAAAATAGAAACAAAGTTTCATTTTCCCCCAAGCAGGAATTCAGCTAGCTTTACTTTCACTTTCTCGTTTCGGTTTCCGAGGTTTCCAACTTGCAAGGACACACCCACAGCTTACACCATTGGCTGCTGTTTAGCTCCCTTATATAACCCTGTCTTGGGGTTTAAACGTAACTGAAAATCCACAAGACAGAATAGCCAGATCTCAGAGGAGCCTGGCTAAGCAAAACCCTGCAGAACAGCTGCCTAATTCACAGCAACCATGAGGTAAGGATTTCTTTGCTTCTCTGCCATAATATCTAAAATTTTTGAAAAAATGATAATTAAATACTATTTCAACAGGTTAGATCTCAGTGAGGTCAAGTTTTCTAATTCCTCAATTTGTGTATCTGCTTATGGACTGAATGTGTGCATGCATGTGTGTGCACATTCGCACATATATAAATTGTTTAATTAATGCATTTTTAGTTTGTTAGTGTGAACTTGAGGAAGCTTACCTCATGCTGTAGCCCAAAGAAGGGGAGGGAAATGGGAAAAGAGTTTTGCAGGAAGGGAGAAAATGATCCCAATCTGAGAGATTCCTTCCCATCAGATTCACTTCTGTCTGATCTGGGGAAGGAATGGACAGCTTGTCTGGGTAGAGGCATTGCTTTCTGCTGGTTTCTTACCACAGAGAAAAAGCAGGACCCACAAGAATTTGAAAGCCTCAGTCTTGCAGCCTCTCTGATGTCTTGTGGGTAATACAGTGGAGATGTGTTAGGAAAAGCTCACAGCCTTCCTCCGTAGGCTACTGGTCTCACTTTCTGCACTGCTGGCCTCTTACAACAGATTTTCTTAATCAGACTGAGCTTAAGATAAACAGATTGCCTCTTCCCTGGAAAATCCAGGCTCTTGGTATATCCTTGACTGAAGATGATCCACATCTGCTTGGGAAGATCCATATCTTCCTTACCTAAAGGGCTTAATGTGGGAATTCCTCAGCTGATTTAAAAACTGTTACTTAGGCCAGGCGAGGTGACTCACGCCTGTAATTCCAGCACTTTGGGAGGCCAAGGTGAGCAGATCACCTGAGGTCAGGACCTCGAGACCAACCTGGCCAACATGGTGAAACCCCATCTCTACTAAAAATACAAAAAATTGGGCATGGTGGTACTCAGGAGGCTGAGGCAGGAGAATCGCTTGAACCTGGGAGGCAGAAGTTGCAGTGAGCTGAGGTTGCACCACTGCACTCCAGCCTGGGCAACAGAGTGAGACTCCGTCTCAACAAAACAAAACAAAACAAAACAAAACAAAACAAAACAAAACACCATTACTTAATACTGATTTGCAAATTTTCCCCTCAATGCTCCAGTGGTCAAACTTTTGAAGGAGTAAAAATTCCAGAAAATGCACATTACGGGCCTATGATGAACCCTCCTCTGTAAACAGATGGAGTTGGTATTGATAATTAAATCATAATAATATTAAATGTTATAAAGGTAGTTATCACTTTCTGAATTCTTATTAAGTGCCAGCCTGGCTTCTAAAAGTGTTATGTAAATTATTCCATTTAATTCTCAAAAGATACTTATGAGGCAGGTACTTCCACAGTCATGCATCATGTAACAATGAGGATACACTCTGAGAAATTTAGCTGTTAGGCAATTTCATCATTGTGCAAACATCAAACCTAGATGGTGTAGCCTACTACACACCTAGGCTATAAACCTGTGCAGCATGTTACTGTACTGAATACTGTAGGCAACTGCAACACAATGGCAAGTATTTGTTTATCTAAACATATTTAAACATAGAAATGGTACAGCAAAAGTGTGGCATTAAAATCTTATAGGACCACCACCAAATATGTGGTCCTTTGTGGACTAAAATATCATTATGCAGTGCATGGCTGTATGATCCTGATTTTACAATAAGGAATCTTAGATTTAGAAATGTTAAGATCACATAGACAATAAGTGGTAGCTTTGAGATACGGACCAGGATCTCTACATTCAATGATATTTCATTAAACCTTTAAATCAGTGTTTCCCAAAGGGTGCCAGTGGGGGCTCATGAGATTTTTTCAGATGGCAAACTCGTTTGCTTTTATGTTTTCCTGCTTTTATGTTTATGTCAACATGTACTACAGAAAAAAATATATATATGTATATATAATTTGTAGAATTTTATTCAGTTTAGCAATGTAATTTTTTATTGTGATAAAATATATGTAAAATAAAATTTATCATTTTAATTACTTTAAAGTATACAATTTAGTAGTATTTAGTATATTCATGATACTACTGTTCAATCATCATCACTATCTAGTTCAAGAACATTTTTCTCACTATGTGGAGAAACTCCATAGCCTTTAAGCAGTCACTCCCTACTTGCCCCTTTCCCCAGGCCCCAGCAACTGTTACTCTGCTTTCTGTCTCTATGGATTTGCCTATTGTGGATATTTCATATAAATGGAAACACATGCTATGTGGCTATATTGAATTGTTATAATTTTATATTTCCTAAGCATCCCTTTTTGAATATTAAGTTGGACTTTCTCATTCCAGAAGCAGGACTCAGTCACCCTTGACACAGTTTCTAGTTCTTCACCTTTTTCCAGTTCCTCAGTGTGATTGATCCAGATATCTGCTTTATAGAACTACCTCCTGGTGACCACTTTCCTATAGCATAGCAGGGTATGACCTATTTGACTTGCCCCCACTGACCTCACCCCCCGCTATGAACCAGGTAGATGTGCTGCAGTGACCACCTCTCAGTCACAGCATGACCCCTTGGCAAAACTTGCACCTGCTTGCTCTAAACCCACCAAATAGAACTTTCAGCAGGAAACCCACCTAGGTAACACCCTGGCCTAAGGCCCTAAAGGCTCGGGCCCACATTCCCCACTCGCTGGTTGAGCATGCATGTCCTCAATGGTTCCCCCTTTCCCATTGGCCCTGCAAGGCGTATTGCCCTCTTCTTTCTGGATCTGTAAGTAATAAGCTGCTTCTGTTATTTCACATACTTTTTTTTTCAATTGCCTCCTTTGTATCTCACCTGACCAACACACTCAAACCCAACTTCTTCACGGATCATGGCTTTCCGAGAGAGAGGCTATCTCGGCAGAAATAAACTAAACACATGTCAGGCAAGAACCACAAGGGCATCTGCCCAGTATAAACAAGTTTCCTATAAAAAGGGACACCTAGACATAGATCAGACACTTAGACATTAGGCTATTCATCAAAATAAAGAAATACCCCTAGAAAGTCACATTGTAAATATCCATGACCAAATACCCTGGAGCTCTTTCAAGTCAGGGCTATAGATTGTAGCCACTCTCATGAGAGAGACCTCAAGACCAAATTAGGAAAAAAAAAATACAACAGTGACCTTTTGGATCAGTTTTTTTCATTTAGTGTAGTGCTGTCAAGGTTTATCCCTGTTGTGTCATGTATCAGTACTTCATTCCTTTTTGTGGCTACATAACATTCCACTTTAGGGATATATTAACATTTTTCTATCCATCAGTTGGTGAACATGTGGGTTGTTTCCATTTTTTGGCCATTATGTATAGTGCTGCTATGAACATCTGTGTGCAAGTTTTTATTTGAACACCTGTTTTTATTTATCTTAAGTATATATCCAGATGTGGAACATCCAGGAATGTTTACCCAGGAATGTGTCATATGGTAAATATTATGTTTAACTTATTGAGGTACTACCACATTGTTTTCCATAGCAGCTGCATCATTTTACATTTCCACCAGCAATGTTTGAGGGTTTCAATTTCTCCACATCCTTATTGTCTTAGTCCTTTTTTGTTGCTATAGAAGAATACCTGAGGCTGGGCAATTTCTAAAGAAAAAAAGTTTATTTAGCTTACAGTTCCACAGGTTGTACAAGAAATATGGTGCTGGCATCTTCTCAGCTTCTGGTGAGGGCTTTGGTGCTGTGTCAAAACACACTGGAGAAGGTCAAAGGGGAAGCACATACAAAGAGGGTCTAAACCCAGGGGGCATCCTGACATTATAACAACCCATTCTCAAAGGACTAATCCATTCCCCTAAGAACCAATCCAGTCTCATGAGAATGAGAATTCACTCACTGCTACTAGAATGGCACCAGGTCATTCATGAGAGACCTACCTCTATGATCCGAACACATCCCACTAGGCCCTACCTCCAAAATTGTGACACTGGAGATCAAATTTCAGTAGAAGATTTGGTGGGGACAGTCAAACTGTATCAAAACCATAGCACTTGTCAATACTTGTTCACCTATTCTCCTTTTTAAAAATTATTATTGTAGCCAACTTAGTGGGTGAGAAGTGATATCTCATGGTTTTGGTTAGCATTGTGTTAGTGGCTAATGATGTCGAGCATCTTTTCATGTGTTTGCTAGTCCTTTGTGATTATTCTTTGGAGAATTGTCTACTCAAGTCCTTTGCTCATTTTTAAATTGGGTTGCTTGTCTTCTTGTTGATGAGCTATAAGTATACTTACATATATTTCTCCATACATGAGTAATCACACACAAAGAAATATATAAGGATTTGGTTCTTTATAAAACAAAAAATAGGGTAGTGTTTTGGACACTTCTTTACAATTCACTTTTCTTGATTAACTGTATCTTATGAAAGTCCATCAAACTCAACTAGTTTTGATCTAATTCATGTAGTCTAGTGGCTACATAATATTCTATGGTTTTAGATATACTTAATTTATTTAACCATTTCCTGTTAATATTTCCAGTTTGTTGCTAATATTTCCAGTTTGTTGCTAATATATACAGTGTTGGTAATGAATATTCTTGAGCATACATCCTTATGTACTGGTGATTTTTTTCTGGGAGATAGATTCTGAGGAGTGGAATTACTTTGTTGAAGGAAATATAATTTTACTGACTATCATTAATTTTAATTTTGATTTTAAAATTAAATTTTTAATTTTAATTACTTTAAATTTTCATGACTATCATCCGATTGATCTTGAAGGCCATAATAATTCATGGCTTCAGAAATTGTGTCCTCATCCATTTAAACTCTTGCCAATCTGAGTGGAATAAAGTTATAAATTATTGCTTCTTTAATTTGCATTTCTCTAATGACTAGAGGCTAAGGCATCTTTTTTCTTTTTATAGAGACAGGGTCTTACTGTGTTGCCCAGACTGATCTGAAACTTCTGACCTCAAGCAAATCTCCTGCCTTGGCCTCCCAAAGTGCTAGGATTATAGGCATGAGTCATTGTCCTGATCCAGAGCACTTTTTTTCATATTTATTGGCAATTTATATTTGCTCTTCTACAAATTATCTATTCATATAGATTTGCAGTGGTCTGTTGAACTATACCAATTTGCAAAACACTTTATATATTACAAATGAGAATCTTCTCCATATTAAAAACATTTTCCATATTTTTATTATTTTTCTATTTACTTTGTTTAGAGCACCTTTGCCATAAATAAATCATAAATTGTTTCATTATGGTAAAACATATATAACATAAAATTCATAATTTTAACCATTTTAAGTGTACAGTTCTATGACATTAAATACATTCACTTTATTGTGCAGCCATGACCACCATCCATCTCCAGAAAATTTTCATCTTCCTAAATTGAAACTCTGTACTCATTAAACAATAATTTCCTATTCCCTCCTCCCCCAGTGTGGAGGATCAGTCAGAGTGATGGGAAAAACTATAGGGAAAGAATGCAAACCTTCTGAAAGGTCAGAAGGTTCTGCAGAGCCCTGGAGGAGAATAGCTGAAGGCAGCTGTTCTATAACCCTGAGGCAGAGGGCAAGGAGTAGGTACAAGGCAGTGTGGGGGAATTTATCTTAAACAGGCTTGTTTACTTATAAATGTTAATTACCTACAGGTTGTGTTGGCTCCAGGTTTTCGGCATTGCGCCTGCACTGAATAAAAGTAAGCATCTCCAGCTTCTCGGAGATGTTCTCTGGCCATTAGAGCCAGGCAGTCACCTCGCTGCTTTTACACTGCATACCTGTGTCTGAGTACTCATTTCATCCGTCAGCCAGGGTCTGCGGGACAGACCCGGCACCCCAGTCCCTGTTAATCACTGTTCTACTTTCTGTCTTTATGAATGTGGCTACTCCAGGTACCTTATATAAATTGAATCATACAATATTGTACTTTTGTGGCTGGCTTATTTCACTTAACACAATACCTTCAAAGTTATCCATGTTGTAACATGTATCAGAATGTCTTTTCTTTTTTAAGGCTGAATATTCCATTGTATGTATATACCACATTTTGTTTATCCATTCATCCATCAATGGACACTTAAGTTGCTCCTGCCTTTTGCTGTGTGAATAATGCTGCTATGAATATGGACAAAAAAGTATCTGCTTGAGTCCCTGCTTTCACTTCTTTTTGGGTATAAAACCAAAAGTGGAATTGCTGGATCAAATGGTAATTCTATGGCTAATTTTTTTGAGGAATTACCATACCATTTTTCACAGCACTTGCCCCCTTTTACATTCCTACTAGCAGTGCACAAGTGTTTCCATTTCTCTAGATTCTCACCGATATTTGTTATTTCCTGGTTTTTTTTGTTTTTTGTTTTTTGTTTTTTTAAATAATAGCTAACCTAACAGACATGAAGTGGTATCTCATTGTGGTTTTTATTTGCATTTCACTAATGATTAGTGATATTGAGCACCTTTGCAAATGCTTATTGGCCATTTCTATATTTTCTTTGGGGAAATGTCTATTTAAGTCCTTTGCCCATTTTTTTAATCGTTGTTTTTTGTTGCTAAGTTGTAGAGTTTCTTTATCTATTCTGTATATTAATCCCTTATCAGATACATGATTTGCAAATATTTTATTTCATTCTGTGATTTGTCTTACCACTCTGTTGATAGTATCCTTCCATGCATAAAAGTTTTTAATTTTGGTGAAGTCCAGCTTAACTATTTTTACTGTTATTGCCTGTGATTTTGGTATCATATCTAACGAATCATTGCCAATTGCCAAATACAATGCTGTGAAGATTTTTCCTTCAGTTTTCTTCTGAGTTTTATAATTTTAGGTCTTACATTTAGGTCTTTCATCCATTTTGAGTTAATTGTTATATATGGCATAAAGTAAGGGTCCAATTTTACCCTTTTTCATCTGTATATCCAGCTTTCCCACATCGTTTATTGAAAAAACCATCCTTTACCCATTAGATGGTCTTGACATTCTTACTGAAAATCATTCCACCATTGTTATGGACTGAATTGTGCACTCCCAACCCACCCCTACCCAAATTCTTACGTTAAAGCCTTAACCCTCTTATGTTGAACTGTTATTTGGAGATAGAATCTAAAAAGAGGTAATAAAGGTTAAATAAAATCACAAGAGCAAGGCCTTAATCCAACAGAGCTGGTATCCTTAGATACCAAAACTCACTCTCTTTCTCTCTCTGCCACCGAGGAAAGGCCACTTTAGGATGCAGCAAGAAGGAGCCATCTGCAATCCAGGAAGATATTCCTTGCCAGCAACCAAATTGGTTGTCACCTTCATCTAGGACTTCTAGCCTCCAGAACTATAAGAAAATTAAACTGTTGTTTAAGACATCCACTCTGTTATATTGAGTTATGACATTCTGAGCTAACTAATACAGCCAGATAAGTAAGGGTTTTTTTTCAGGACTTTCTATTCTATTTCACTGGTCTATACATCTGTCTTTATGTCAATGCTATAATGTTATGATTACTGTAGCTTTGTAGTAAGTTTTGAAATCAGAAATTGTGAGACATCTAACTTTGTTCTTCTTTTTCAAGATTGCTTTGGCTATTTGAGATCCCCTGAGATTTCATATGAATTTTATGTTGAATTTTTCTATTTCTGCAAAAAATGTCATTGGGATTTTTATAAAGATTGCATTGAATTTGTAGATCACTTTGAGTAGTATTGGATAGTATTGACATCTTAATATTATGTCTTCTAATCCACTAAATGTCTTCTAATCTTCTAAAGAACAGAGGATGTCTTTCCATTTATTTATAGCTTCTTTAATTTCTTTTAGCAGTCTTATAGTTTCCAGTGTACACGTCTTTTGCCTCCTTGGTTAAGTTTATTGCTAAGTATTATATTCTTTTTGATGCTATTGTAAATGGGATTGTTTTCTTAATTTCCTTCTGGGATTTTTTAATTGTTACTGTATAGAAATATGACTGATTTTTCATGTAGATTTTGTATCCTGCAGTTTTGCTGAATTTATTTGTTAATGTGTAGAATCCTTAGAATTTTCTATATATAAAATTATGCCATTTGTGAACAGAAATAATCTTACTTCTTCCTTCCTTTCCAACTTGGATGCCTTGTATTTCCTTTTCATTCCTAATTGCTCTGACTAGAACTTCCAGTACTATGTTGAATAGAAGTGGTGAAAGCAGCATCTTCCCTCATTCCTGATGGTGGAGGAAAAGCTTTCATTTCTTCACCATTGAATATGATACTAACTGTAGGTTTTTCATATATGGCTTTAATTGTGCTGAGATCATTCCCCTCTATTAGTAGTCTGTAGTCTGTCGAGTGTTTTTTTCATAAAGGATGTTGAATTTTGTCAAATGCTTTTTCTGCGTCACTTGAGATGGTCATGTATTTTTCCCTTCATTCTGTTAATGCGATATATTACATTGATTAATTTTTGTATATTGAACTATCCTTTTATATGAAAGTCTCCATTTCGATGACTTTTTTTTTTTTTGAGACTGAGTTTCACTGTGTTACCTAGGCTGGAGTGCAGTGGTGCAATCTCAGCTCACTGCAACCTCTGCCTCTCAGGCTCAAGCAATTCTCCTGCCTCAGCCTCCCAAGTAGCTGGGACTACAGGCATGCACCACCATGCCCAGCTAATTTTTTTTTTTTTTTTTAGTATTTTGAGTAGAGACCGGGTTTCACCATGCTGGTCAGCTGGTCTCAAACTCCTGACCTCAAATGATCTGCCTGCCTCGGCCTCCCAAAGTGTTGAGATTACAGGCATGAGCCACCTCGACCAGCCTATATGACATTCTTGAAATGACAAAATTACAGAGACGAAGAACAAATTAGTGGTTACCAAGGATTAGGGGAGTAAAGGTGAGGAGGTGACAGATGTGACCATAAAGGGGTAATATGAGGGAGATGTGGTAGTGAAGAGTAGTTTCGTTTCTTTATCAAAGTGGTGGTCTCATAGGTTTACTCAGGTGAAAAAAATGACATAGCACTATACAAAAGCATTGTTGTACCAATGTCAATTTTCTAGTTTTGAACTATTGTATTATAGTTGTGTAAGACAGAATCACTGGAGAAATTGGGTGAAGGATACACTGGATCTCTGTACTGTCTTTGCAACTTTCTGTGAATCTATAATTATTTCCAAGTAAAAAAATGAAAAAAATTAAAACCCTGGTCAAATATTCTCTCTGTCATATGATCTTAATTTGTTGCATTCCATGCAGAGTAAGGTCCTAAAGTCAATGTTTCCTAAGGTTCTGCATTTCTAACTGACCTCTGTCCTAATTATCTTAATATTAAAATAAGAAACTCTCATATAGCATATAATATGCTCTCAGTGCTTTACACATATAAGTTTACTAATCCTCACCAAACCCAGTGTGATAAATACCATCATTATCTCCATTCTACAAATAGGACTCAAGTACAGAATAGTTACTTGGCTGGAAATTGCTCTAGCTAGCCTATGAAGCCAAGCAAACAATATCAACAGTCCATGAATAACTTAAAAATACATTAACTTTAATGAAGTCTAAGTAAGTGTGATCCTTTCAAGGATAAGTACTAAAATACAAGGTGTCTTATCTGATGTTTTTCTTCTGGCTGTTCCTCACCTAACAAAGAAAATCTGTTTTTGCTTTTACAGTACAAATGGTGATAATCATCAGATCAAGGATAGTCTGGAGCAATTGAGATGTCACTTTACATGGGAGTTATTCATTGAAGATGATGAAATGCCTGATTTAGAAAATAGAGTCTTGGACCAGATTGAATTCCTAGACACCAAATACAATGTGGGAATACACAACCTACTAGCCTATGTGAAACACCTGAAAGGCCAGAATGAGGCAGCCCTGAAGAGCTTAAAAGAAGCTGAAGACTTAATGCAGAAAGAACATGCCAACCAAGCAAGTGTGAGGAGTCTGGTGACTTGGAGCAACTTTGCCTGGGTATATTACCACATGGGCAGACTGGCAGAAGCCCAGGCTTACCTGGACAAGGTGGAGAACATTTGCAAGAAGCCTTCAAATCCTTTCCGCTATAGAATGGAGTGTCCAGAAATAGACTGTGAAGAAGGATGGGCCTTGCTGAAGTGTGGAGGAAAGAATTATGAGCGGGCCAAAGCCTGCTTTGAAAAGGCGCTTGAAGGGGACCATGAAAACCCTGAATTCAGCACTGGGTATGCGATCTCTGCCTATCGCCTGGACGGCTTTAAATTAGCCACAAAGGGTTACAGGCAGTTTTCTTTGCTTCCCCTAAGGCAGGCTGTCAGTCTAAATCCAGACAATGGATATCTTAAGGTTCTCCTTGCCCTGAAGCTTCAGGATAATGGACAGGAAGCTGAAGGAGAAAAGTACGTTGAAGAAGCTCTGGCCAACATGTCCTCACAGACCTACGTCTTTCGATATGCAGCCAAGTTTTACCGAAGAAAAGGCTCTGTGGATAAAGCTCTTGAGTTATTAAAAAAGGCCTTGCAGGAAACACCCACTTCGGTCTTACTGCATCACCAGATAGGGCTTTGCTACAAGGCACAAATGATTCAAATCAAGGAGGCTACAAAAGGGCAGCCTAGAGGGCAGAATAGAGAAAAGATAGACAAAATGATAAGATTAGCCATATTTCATTTTGAATCTGCAGTGGAAAAAAAGCCCACATTTGAGGTGGCTCATCTAGACCTGGCAAGAATGTATATAGAAGCAGGCAATCACAGAAAAGCTGAAGAAACTTTTCAAAAACTGTTATGCATGAAACCAGTGGTAGAAGAAACAATGCAAGACATACATTTGCAGTATGCTCGGTTTCAGGAATTTCAAAAGAAATCAGAAATCAATGCAATTATCCATTATTTAAAAGCCATAAAAATAGAACAGGCATCATTCATAAGAGATAAAAGTATCAATTCTTTGAAAAAATTGGTTTTAAAGAAACTTGAGAGAAATGCATTAGATCTCGAAAGCTTGAGCCTCCTTGGATTTGTCTACAAATTGAAAGGAAATATGAATGAAGCCCTGGAGTACTATGAGCGGGCCCTGAGACTGGCTGCTGACTTTGAGAACTCTGTGAGACAAGGTCCTTAGGCACCCAGATATCAGCCACTTTCACATTTCATTTCATTTTATGCTAACATGTACTAATCATCTTTTCTGCTTACTGTTTTCAGAAACATTATAATTCACTGTAATGATGTCATTCTTGAATAATTACATCTGATAAAATATTAGTTACAGTCAACAATTAGTGAAACAATGTGTGTGTGCATGTAAGAAAGAGAGAAATCATTTGTATGAGTGCTATGTAGTCAAGAAAAAATGTTAGGTAACTTTGTAGGAAATAAAATATTGGACTTACACTAAATGTTTAATTCATTCATTTTATTGTGAAATAAAAATAAAATCCTTAGCTCCTCCATCAACTGAACAGACCCTTTTGGCCAAGGAGACCCCAGAAACCTTAAAAACTAAGTTTCCCAACCATGACGAGATGAGAGATCATTCACACCTCATTATATTCCCTCCCTTGCTAACTGCCATTGGACTTTTTCCAATGAGTTAAACAGAAACCCATGGAAAACAAAGAACAGAAGACTCACTCCTTGGCTGACTTCACCTAGCTCACTCCACCTAGCACCACGGCCAGTCTCCCTTCCCCTCTTGCGGGTTCCACATGACAACTGATCAGCCTTCCCTCCTAATAAGTGACCACCGCCCACAGACTGGTTCTGGCCAGTCCATGGAGGCTGCACACAGGGTGCCTCAATGTCCTTTGTTTCACCTTTTGACATATGAAGCCTAATTTTGCTGCATTTTAATGTTAAGTCTCCACCATAAAGTGAACACAGAATGCTTGTAACATACATGCTTGTGTACCACTCTTCTGTGACTGCTCCTCATGAACATTCATAGCCCCCTATAACCTGTTAAATATGTGTGTCCAGCCAACCTACCAAGCATAAAACTTCTGTAATACCCTCCCTCACTCCAAGAGCCTGCTTTTGGTTGCTATGGTAGGCTCTGTTTCCCAGGCTGCAGGCTGTGGGAGAGGAGGCTGCAGTGGCTCATGCCTGTAATCCCAGCACTTTTTGGGGATGAGGCAGGAGATCACCTGAACCCATGAATTCAGGAGCAGCCTGGGCAACGGCAAAACCAACCATCTCTACAAAAAATGCAAAAACTTAGCTGGGTGTGGTGGCGTGCAACTGTAACTGCAGTTCCAGCTACTCAGGAGGCTGAGGTGAGTGGATTGCTGGAGCCGGGGAGTTTGAGGCTGCAGTGAGTCTTGCCACTGCACTCCATTCCGGGTGATAGAACGAGACCCTGTCTCAAAAAAAAAAACACAAAAAAAGTTTTCTCCAAATGTACACTGCTTGTGATTTTATGTCAACATCATCAACAAATAGCTTTCAGTGCAAGAAACCAAAAGTACTGTAATACACAGGCAAATATTCTTCCCAAACCTCATGCTGTTTACAATCTAGTGAGAAACACAGATAGCAGTACACAGTCAATTAAAGGTTAGCTTTCTCCATGAAGATGTTACAGGTTTAATTCAACGTGAAAGTGTTCCAAGGAGTTTATCTTGTTTTATGCCATTTTATTTGAAGCACTATTTACTACGTCATTTGCTGATATTAATCTAGTTAAATCAAGAAATACTACATGAAAGGTTGCTAAATAATCAGAGATCATTGGTAACAATCACCTTTGATTATAAATAATCACATTTTATTGAAAGGCAATGCACAACACATAATATTATAAGAAGGAAAAAATAAAGAAGCAATGTTTTTGAGCTTTCATTCTTGTATATGTTTTAGGGGAGAATATATTAGCTTCCTGTAGTGGCTGTAAAAAATTACCACAAATTTGGTGACTTAAAATTTCACAGATTTATTATCTTACAGTTCTGGAGGTCAGAAGCCTGAAATGGGTTTCAATGAGCCAAAGTCAAGGTATTGACACAGCTACACTCCTCCAGAGGCTCTAGGCCTTTTCCAACTTCCAGAGGCTGCCTGAATTATTTCACCCACCTTCAAAACCTACAGTGTAGTAGCTTCACATCTCTCTCTCTCTGCTTCCTTCTTCACATCGCCTTCTCTCCTCTGACTCTTTTGCCTCTTTCTTCTAAGGACCCACCAGGTCCACCTGGACAATCCAGGATCATTGCCCCATCCCCACATCCTTGATTAAATAACATCTGCAAATTCCCTTTTGCTATGTAAAGTAACATGTTCACAGGTTCTAGAGATTTGGTCATGGATACCATTGGGGGGGCATTATTCTTACTACTACAGAGCACCCCAAGAAAATCTCCAAATTTTGGGCTTCCAATCCATTTTGCTTCAATTATTTAATATTGTTACTCCTTCCAGTAGATACTGATTTCATCCATTGTCCTGACAGAGATTATGGCACATCTCAAATTAAATGCTAAATTTTCACTGGAAGTACATTTTTTGCTTCAACTTTTATTTTAAATTCAGGGGTACATGTTGAGGAGGTTCAGGTTTGTTACATAGGTAAATATGTGCCATGGTGGTTTGCTGAACAGATCATCCCATCACCAACATATCATCCCATCACCTAGATATTAAGCCCAGCATCCCTTAGCTGTACTTCCTGATGTTCTCCCTCCCACCAACCCCACCTCCAACAGGCCCCAGTGTGTGTTGTTCCCCCCTGTGTCCATGTGTTCTCATCATTCAGCTCCCACTTATAAGTGAGAACATGCAATGTTTGATTTTCTGTTCCTGCATTAGTTTGCTGAGGATAATCATCGGATATACTTGCTCTGTATTTAGATTTCATAAAATTTGCAACTTAAAAAGTAGATTCGTGTACCTAAGTTTTTCCAAATATTCTTTAAAGTTTTCTATTAACTTATCAGTTTTTAAATTTATATTAAATTAAAAATCAGGTCTTTAATAGCCACATGTGACCAGCAGTTTCTGTATAAGACAGTACAACTGTTAGAAGTGATTGCCTTAAATGAGGCACTAGCTTCAGGCACTAAGTCTTAGGGGGTGGGGTGCCAAGAAGCTCAGTGATCAAGGTAGACAATATTTCAATGCAATATGTTTTTAAAAATTCAAAATCAGGCCAGGGATGATGGCTCATGCCTGTGATCCGAGCACTTTGGGAGGCCAAGGTGGGTGGAACAATGTTTAAGGATTAGAAAAATGTTTGAGCCCAGGTGGTGGAGACCAGCGTGGGCAACATGGCAAAACCCCACCTCTACAAAAAATAAAGTAATGAGCCCGACATGGTGGTGGACACCTGCAGTCCCAGCCACTCAGGAGGCTGAGATGGGAGGATCGCATAAGCCCTGGAGGTTGAGGCTGCAGTGAGCTGTGATCTCACCATTGCACTCCAACCTGAGCTACAGAGTGAGACCCTGTCTCAAAAAAAAAAAAAAAATCAAAATCAATGCAAAAGGTGAATTACGGACAGGATATTGAGATTTTGAATACAGACATTAACTCAATAAGGGTAAGGCCCGAGTCTGTTTTCTTTATTGTTATATTGACAGTACTTTGAACAAAGTCTGGCACTTACAGTTGTTTGTCAACATCTGCCGAATGAATTCAGAGGGGACAAAATGTTTAAGGTATGGGTGGGTGTTTGACATTTTCTGCCTAGATCCCAATACCACTCTTGTCTTTATTGGGTACTCATTACACAAAGCACCATTGGCGAAGGTTGGAAGAGAAGCACTCTCCTACGATTGTGGGTAGGAGTGGATTTTTAAAGCTATTTGGCAATATCCGTCAAAACTTAAAATGTATATAGATTTTAACTCCAAATTTCTCTAGCTTACACCCAACAGAAATAACAGCATAGATAGATGTACAGCATTGCCGTGTTTCTTGTTGAATCAAAAGACTGGAGTGGAAGCAGGGACTTCAGTTTCCGCCTGTAATCCCAGCACCTTGGGAGGCAGAGGCGGGTGCATCGCTTGAGATCACGACTGAGTGACACAGTGAGACCCTGTCTCAAATAAACAAAGAGTTAAACGGGCAGCACGCGAACTCAGCGGACTCAGAGAGGCAGGTAAGAGCCGAGACCAAAGTGCAGGAGCCCAGCTGCAAATTCAACTCCGAAAAACCCTGGACTCCGCAAACGTCTGGCCGCGGCTCTTGAGCTCTTCTATTAAGTTTCGGTTTCTGAAGCTTCGTTAAGTTTCCATTTCTTAAGTTTCGGTTTCTGAGAGCTCGGGCATCACATTCAATTTCCAGTTTCCTGTTCTAGCTGGGGCTGGGGTACCTCCTTTAACAAAGACGGGCCGCGCGGCCGACTCCCAGGGCTGCCGCAGCCTGGCGGGCGCGCGCGCGCGCGCACGCGCACTCGCACGCGCACCCGCCCTCCCACTGCGCGGCTGCCCTCGGTCCCAGGTGCTGAGGAGAGAGAGAGCGCGCAAGGGACTGCGCCGCCCTGACGGCCTGCAGAGCGTTGCCATCATGAGGTAAGAGTTTTCCTCTGCCTCTCCTCCCAAGCCCCGGGTTGGCCTTTGTTTCAAACCGGGCATCTTTTATTCATTTCCAGCGCAATTCTGCGGCCTTTTCAGGGGCCAAGCCCCTCGCGCCCGGCAGCCAGGCATCTGCGTTGGGGACCCTCCCCAGGCACTCTGTCCCGGCGCGCGGCGTCTGAAGTCGGGCCTATCGGGGAGGGTGGCCGAGTGGACGCTTCTCCGGAGTCCGGTCCCTCCCGAGCGCCTGAGGAGGCCAGTCAGGGAGGAGGAACAGGAGATGCTCCCCGGCAGCCTGCCCCATCCCTGGCGTCTGCGGTCGGGACTGTCAGGGCGTGTGCCGGGCGACGCTCCCCCAGGAGGCCTGTCCACCCCGCGCTACCCGACGGCTTTTCTCGGAAGCGGCGACGGAGACCGTGCTGGGCACGCGGACGCCGCCTCCGGGAAACTGGTCAGAGCCTGCAGAGTCCCCCGGGGCCGTTCCGGGGGCAGCTGCTACATGCAGAGTCTCCTTAGGCCCTATCGCGTGCCTCTCTTTCCAGCTGCCATTCCCTCGGTGTGGCATACGCGGTTTCGCCGCAGCCCTCCAGGTGTCACATTCGCCTGCCACTGCCATTTTGCCTTTCTGATTTCTGGGTCTGAGTTCTTCCCTTCCGGGGAGCTACCTCTGTACCAAGCACAGATTGTTATCATCCCACCCAATCCGCTATTTTATAAGGATTTCTTTATCTGACTCCTTTACTGATTCAGTATGATGGCGTCCTTTTCTTAATCATTTTGTATTCGCAGGGGCTAGTACCCTGCCCTGCACGTGGTTAGTGAACATTCCGCATTTAATGAGTTGAGGAATAAGAGGTTAAGGTTAAGGTCTTGGGCTCTAAAAGCAGATAGTCCCTTGTTCTAAATCCTGACTGAGCTCCTACTAGTTGAGTGACCCCAAAGTTTCTCAAACTCTGTGAGTCTGTTCCTTATCTGTAAAAATTAATGGTGACCATCTCTTGGGACTGTGGAAAAGGACAATAATAAATCCTAGCAATTGACTGCTTAGCGCATAATTCTTGCACAATAAATGTTAACTATTCTCATTATTATAAGTTAAAAAAAGGTTTAAGTGCCACCCACACATCTAACTTTTTTTTGAGATGGAGTCTCGCCCTGTCACCCAGGCTGGAGTGCAATGGCTCAATCTCGGCTCACTGCAACCTCCGCCTCCCGGGTTCAAGTGATCCTCCTGCCTCAGTTCACCTTGTAGCTGGGATTACAGGCGTGCGCCACCACTCATGGCTAATTTTTTGTCTCTTTAGTAGAGACGGGGGTTTCACCATGTTGACCAGGCTGGTCTCGAATTCCTGACCTCGTGATCTGCCGGTCTCAGCCTCCCAAAGTGTTGGGATTATAGGCGTGAGCCACTGTGCCTGGCCACATGTAACATTTTTAAGAAAGGAGAGTGCTATCAGGAAGGGGCTTAAAAAAAAAAAAAAAAAAAAAAAAAAAGAGGGTGGTGTGCACCGTACATATGCAGGATGGGGAGGAAAAAGGCTGGGCCCCATTGGGGACTGTCTCCCAAGGACAATGAAAGACTGCTTCTTCCTAGCAGAAGAACAGAATTACTGAAAGATACCCTCTTCTGATGCAATAGCTTCTCTCTTATCAGCTTCCCAGAGACAGAGTTACAAAATTAAGTAGACAAAGTTTAAACAGTAAAAATTCTCATGGTGTCCAGTTGTGCATAAATTCCAGAGCCTGGACAAACCACTTCAGTACCTGATTGAATATCCCTTTGAGATCTTACAACCACATTCATAATACCTGAGCAGCCCTCCTCATCCTCCTTGGGCTGGGCTGGTAGAGACCTTCAAAACAAGCGTTTGTTTTAGGCAGAGGGCTGGTAAAGCAATATTGTGGATTTGAGCAGGCTGTAAGGACATGGCATGTCTTGCCCATGTTTTTGGTACAGTTATACTAGAGAAAGGAACAATTACCAAGGAACAATTTTACCAGGTTTCCTAGTCAGAATCAGTACTCAATACAGAAATGGAATTTTCATATTAATTATTGAATATGTATATCTTTATTCCTAATTTTCAGTGGTTTAGTGACTGCCAAAAGGAAATAGATGCATGTAATACAGAAAGCTCTGTCATCTCTCCAGAACTGTTTTTGCAATAAATAGTGAGAATTTAAATGAAATATTTCTAGGACATAACTGTACATAGAAGAAACTCTAAAGTTATGGGAACCTAATGCTTTAACTGTAAGATCAAATAGGGATAAAATTAGTTGTTATGCAAAGAACAATGTTTAAGGTTTAGAAAATTATTTCTTGTATTTCTTCAAAAATTTAAAAGTATTTTATCTTTGACAGTGAAATTCCTAAGGACCCCTTGAAGGCCATTCTGTTGGAGTTAGAATGTCATTTTACATGGAATTTACTTAAGGAAGACATTGATCTGTTTGAGGTGGAAGATACAATTGGGCAACAGCTTGAATTTCTTACCACAAAATCTAGACTTGCACTTTATAACCTATTGGCCTATGTGAAACACCTAAAAGGCCAAAATAAAGACGCCCTTGAGTGCTTGGAAGAAGCAGAAGAAATAATCCAGAGAGAACACTCAGACAAAGAAGAAGTACGAAGCCTGGTCACTTGGGGAAACTATGCCTGGGTGTATTATCACATGAACCAGCTTGAGGAAGCTCAGAAGTATACAGGTAAGATAGGGAACGTCTGCAAGAAATTGTCCAGTCCTTCTAACTACAAGTTGGAGTGTCCTGAGATTGACTGTGAGAAAGGGTGGGCACTCTTGAAATTTGGAGGAAAGTATTATCAGAAGGCTAAAGCGGCTTTTGAGAAGGCTCTGGAAGTGGAACCTGACAATCCAGAATTTAACATCGGCTATGCTATCACAGTGTATCGGCTGGATGATTCTGATAGAGAGGGGTCTGTAAAGAGCTTTTCTCTGGGGCCTTTGAGAAAGGCTGTTACCCTGAACCCAGATAACAGCTACATTAAGGTTTTTCTGGCACTGAAGCTTCAAGATGTACATGCAGAAGCTGAAGGGGAAAAGTATATTGAAGAAATCCTGGACCAAATATCATCCCAGCCTTATGTCCTTCGTTATGCAGCCAAATTCTACAGGAGAAAAAATTCCTGGAACAAAGCTCTCGAACTTTTAAAAAAGGCCCTGGAGGTGACACCAACTTCTTCTTTCCTGCATCACCAGATGGGACTTTGCTACAGGGCACAAATGATCCAAATCAAGAAGGCCACACACAACAGACCTAAAGGAAAGGATAAACTAAAGGTTGATGAGCTGATTTCATCTGCTATATTTCATTTCAAAGCAGCCATGGAACGAGACTCTATGTTTGCATTTGCCTACACAGACCTGGCCAACATGTATGCTGAAGGAGGCCAGTATAGCAATGCTGAGGACATTTTCTGGAAAGCTCTTCGTCTGGAGAACATAACCGATGATCACAAACATCAGATCCATTACCACTATGGCCGCTTTCAGGAATTTCACCGTAAATCAGAAAATACTGCCATCCATCATTATTTAGAAGCCTTAAAGGTCAAAGACAGATCACCCCTTCGCACCAAACTGACAAGTGCTCTGAAGAAATTGGCTACCAAGAGGCTTTGTCACAATGCTTTGGATGTGCAGAGTTTAAGTGCCCTAGGATTTGTTTACAAGCTGGAAGGAGAAAAGAGGCAAGCTGCTGAGTACTATGAGAAGGCACAAAAGATAGATCCAGAAAATGCAGAATTCCTTACTGCGCTCTGTGATCTCCGACTTTCCATTTAAATACACACTCTAGGAAATTAGCTCTAAGTTTTTCCCTCCATTTTGGGTTCTTCTTCTTTTTTTTTTAATTGTTTTAATCCATTGTTTATTATAGAGCTAATATTTATTGAATAGTTATTGTGTACCAAGCATTGTGCTAAATACTTTATATGCATTATGATGAATCTTGTGTAGTTTTCTTTTTCTTTTTAATTAAAATACTATAATCCGTTGAGAAATAGCAATATTCTAGCTATTGTAACTTTTAAAAATGGTATGGCCATTAGATCTGAGCTTTTTATCTCTGCTTTTTGTAACACTTTGCAGATTACATTTTGGCAAATTTCTCATATTATGTAGTAAATATATTCCTATGTAAACCTTTGATACCTAGATCAGGAATACTCTTCCAGGAGTACAAAATTACATTATTAATAGTTAAGCTCTTAACTATGTAGTTTGCAAAATACAGCACTTTTTAGTTACAGATGTTTTGACTTTGATGAGGATATTTAGCTATCAATCTAATAGTCACCTAAAATATCTTTTTTGTTGGAAAAAAGTTTATAATAAAAAAGTTTGTCATCTCTAGTGACTTCAATAAAATGGAAAAACTAGAAGAGAAGAAAAAAGATTTCCTCAAATTTTAAATATGTAACTTCAGGGATTCAATTCCCAAATGTTTATTAAGTAGTTAGAAATAATTATGTGGGAAAACAATAAATAATGGAAAATAGTGAGTCTCAAATTGTTCTTTTTTTTTTTTAACTAAAAAAAATCTGCAATGAATCTATATGCAATTAATTTTATTCCTTCCAGCTAAAATTACAATATTTTTAGGTTAAAATTATTGAGATATAAAGCAGCCATTGGGAAATTGGGAGAAAAGATAAACAAATGGAAAAAGAAGATGTCCCTAACCTACCCCCATAGATTACCAATATTTCAGTGTACTAATTTTGAATCTGTTCTGAATAGCGTTTTTATACCCTCAATTTCTGGCCTTTGACTATTTTAGCATTTCAAAGTGACTTCTACGAAGCTTTTTTTTTTTTTATGTGAAATTTTCAGAGTGTTGTTTTTTTCATGTAAATACTCCAGGAAGAGTTAAGCGTGGCTTTCAGTTTTAATATCCACCTTCAGGGGTTACTGCTTGAGGGCTTTTATCCCAGGGGACTTTTTAATTTGTATGTTACTTAATGTGGCTTATCTAATGTAGTTTCTTTGATTATAGACTACACAATTATGTACCATCACAGTATTAGTGGAAACGTACCATGTGATTTAATTCTCCATTCCTCCAATGTAACTCTTAAAATTATTATGTAAGTGTGTGTTTTACTTTTTGTTTTTTATTATTTTTAAAATTTCTATTATGGTTTGATTGTTATAAAAATAATGAATTCTCATTGTAAATTTCCAAAAAAAAATTACAAAAATATGTGAATTTAAAAATGAGAGCAGTCCCCTTACCCTACCACAGTTTCACACCCTCAAGGTAAACTTATAACAATTTGATATGTATCCTTCCAGATCTTTTTTCTATACGTAGTCAGACATACATATATACTGCAGTGTATCTCATGTATTAATTTTTTAATCTTTTGTTTTACTTAATTCTGTTTATTATTATTATTATGTTTGAGCTATTAAAGAAGAACAAGGAAGGGAATGATCTTTTCTCAAGAATTTCAGAAAGTCAGCACTGAAGTCCTGACCTATCAGTAGACACATTTTTCCCTTTGAAATATTTTAGGATATTCTAGCAAAGCAGGCCATTTCTCCCACCTGAAAGTACATAACTTCCATCGCTTGCTACGTAATTCAAAAAACTCACATTCAGGGGTTACTCAGACAGTTAATCATAGAAAAGATTATTTGCTTCATCATTTAACTTGTTTTTATAAATCAGAGCTGTGTTCATACACAGAAGGGGCCTGAGATTTCTGCCCTTTAAACAAACTACCAGGTGAGGATGCTGCTGCTGTTCTTCTAATTACATTTTGAGTAGTAATGTCTACAATATTGTTCCTCAAACTTGGCTACATATTGGAATCACCTAAAAAGTTAAAACAAAACATAGATGTCTGGGTCCCACCCCATAGAGAATGACTCACTTGGCATGGGGTGCAGTCCAGGCATCATGATTTTTAGATTTCCCAGTTGGAACTTGTGCAGCAAAGTTTGGGAGCTACTGATCTACAATGTGAAAAGTAAGTATAAATGGAATAAAATTAATTAGGCTAATAGGCTTAAACCAGGAAATCCTAAGTTCCTTGAATATCTGGTTTGCATTTGGACTCCTCATCTTGTACTTGGTATATAATACTCTAATAAAAGCTGCCTGAGTTGAATTGTATATTGTCCTACACCTACCTCTGAAAGCTGCCCTTACCAACTGACTCAAAGTCTCTGAAATGGGTCCAAATCCTACTTAGTTAGATGAACTCATCCTGTCAAGCCTGATAAGAATCCTATGATTCCAGGCCCAAGTTATTTTCTTGCCTATTAGACAAACTTATAAATATGCCCAGAAAAGTGGCTGTGATTGCTATTCAGGGTAATTTGGCCCTTCCGGAAAAGAAATGCCTCCTCTCCAAATCTTGAAGGTGCTCTTGGAAACTATTTCATTCAGCACTAAAGGTAGGCTCCCTGACTCATAAAAGCTGAGAAAAGCCCTTTCAACAAATGACAAATCAGCTGGCAGAAAAACTGGCTTCCCAGTCATGGAGCTCTTAAAGATATTTGCTGTCCTCTCTGGGTGCCCAAATAGTCTTAGCAGTTGATCACATGCTATCAGCCAGAGTTTCAAAAGCAATATAAACTGTCACTATTTCTTTCTAGATTGAGTCAACGATGAAGATTACTTCAGTTCAAGAACAACCTTGTAGACAACACAGAACTTTAAAATCAGGAGAACCTTGAGAAAATCCCTACTCCAACCAACTTTATTGATACGAAAATTGAGACCAGGACTGGTGATAGGACTTAAGGTTTCACAACTAATTTGTGGACCATAATTTTTTTCTCCTGGCTGCTGGTTCAGTAGCACTTACGCCCATTTTATAGTTTCTACCGGGAATCATTTGTTGTAGGCTAAACATCAATTGACAGAGTTTATCTGGCCATGATACGACTATGCTTATGTGACATCAACTATAACACAGGCGGGCCCAAGGAGAGTCCTTTTATGGAATATGTTCATTACTGAGATTAAAGAACATGACGGAACTATAAAACAATGTGGCAAGTTTTTATATAATTGGCAAATTACAAGAAGTGAAAATCCATTTGGCCTTGACAATTGGAACAGTTTCCTTTGAGTAGTTCAAGTGTAATAACATTGTAACCCTAATGTGGTAGCAATGAGAAGCACCTCTCAGATCTCTAGCTACAGGGATTATAATTGTCTGAAGGTCCCATCTCTACACATTGAAGTCTATCACTACATTTACACTGAGGCCATGCTTCCCAGTGTGGCAAGGATACTAAGTCATGCCCTCTCCTGAGAGATGCAATACTCCTCTGACAAGCAATTTCAGCTCAAGGACTCCCCACCAGCCTTGTCAAATGTTCCTTAAAACAATACTGTAATCTAAGATGTTTTTACCCAACTTTTCTTCCTTCTGTCTCCCCTACATATGGGGTCAAACCTGCATCACAGTTGGATGGCTCTCCCAGCCTCTGTCTGCTCTCTTCCCATTTTTTCTCAGAGGTGTTTCCCCGAATACATTTCTTGCACGTTCAACATCCCATCTTAGATCAAACTGACACATCTAGTGAAAGAAATGTAATTAGAGGACTCTAATTGGCTGGGTGTGTAAAAAATGTAATTAGAGGACTCTAGTTGGCTAATATGTAAATAATGTTTACATAATATAAATGTCATTTATTGTTCTTCAACTTTTTGGATCAGTAATTATGATTAAAGAACAAAACATGGCTGGGTGTGGTGACTCATGCCTATAATCCCAGCACTTTGTGAGGCTAAGGCAGACAGGTTGCTTAAGGCCAGGAGTTCGAGACTAGTCTGGCCAACATGGCAAAACCCCATCTCTACTAAAATTACAAAAATTAGCTGGGCATGGTGGCACATACCTGTAACCCCAGCTACTTGGGAGGCTGAGGCACAAAAATCACTTGAACCCAAGAGGCAGAGGTTGCAGTGAGCCAAGATCACATCATTGCACTCCTCCAGCCTGGGCGACAGAGTGAGACTCTGTCTAATAAATAAATAAATAAATCTTTCCAATGTTATAATATTTGATTTGGAAAAGAGAAGGGGGAAGAGAGGTAAGGGAAATAGTCTTAGTTTCTGTTGTGCTGCTATAATAGAATACCTGAGACTGAGTAATTTTAACAATCAGAAATTTATTTCTCACAGTTCTGGAGACTGGAAGTTCAAGATCAAGGAGCTGGCAGGTTTGGTGTCTGGTGAGGGCCTGGTCTCTGCTTCCAAGATGTCACCTTGAATGCTGCATCCTCTGGAAGGGAGGAACTCTGTTCCTCACATGGCAGAAAAGCAGAAGAGAGCAAGAACCCACTCCTGCAAGCCCTTTTGATAAGGGAATTAGTCTAGTCATGTGGACCAAGCCCTCAGGAACATCTCTCCTTAGGTCTCACCTCTCAATACTGTTGCATTGGAGATTAAGCTTCCAATCCATGAATTGGGAGGAGACAAAAACATTCAAACCATAGCAGAAAAATAGAGATGGAAAAGATACAGATCTAAGCGATGTTTTGTTTCTAGAACTGGATTTTGGAATTCAAAGATTTGGAATAAATTCCTCACAAAAGGAAGCTGTGTATTTTGGAAGATTGAAGAACCAGTAAACAATTAGAAGCCAGAATACATACCCAGTCCTTCATCATTGGAAGGAAGGATATATCCCTTGTGCAAAGACCAACCAGCATCAGACCCTCACCCAGTGTGGAGAGCAAAATAAGAAGGCAAGGAGACAGTTGGATTTGGCCATTCCACAATGTATACATATTTTAAAACATATTGTACATGATAAATATATACAATTTTTATTTGTCAGTTTAAAAAGGAAAGGGGGCCGGGCGCGGTGGCTCAAGCCTGTAATCCCAGCACTTTGGGAGGCGAGGCAGAGGATCACGAGGTCAGCGTGAGACCATCTGGCAGGTAGAGCCCGTCTCTACTAAAGATACAAAAACGAGGCGTGGTGGCTGAGGCTCCTGTAGTCCCAGCTACTCGGAGGCTGAGGCAGGAGGTAGTGAACCGGGGCCAGACTTGCAGTGAGCGAGATCGGACCCACTGCAATCCAGCCTGAAGTGACAGAGGCAGACTCTGTCTCAAAAAAGGGAAAGGGAAGGGGTGGGGGATGAGGAGGGGTGGAGGGTGCTGGAACACATGTAACAACTAGGGCTAGGGTCACCTGCGCTTTAACATCCCCTGAGTTTGCCTTGAGCCTCCAGGCCATGGACTTTGGAACGTGGCTGTGAGTCCCTAATTCTATTAAATATTAATTTGGTTCAAGAGTAACTTCATCTCTCTTCACATGCTTTTCCTTTCCATACCACATCAACTCCAGCAAATCTCACCAAAGCAAACAAACAACAACAAATACCAAAACTGAACAAACACCAAAACTCAAATCACTTACAGGTCATTTCTATATAAAAACCCTTTATTGAGAAGATCTGAGGAGACAGAAAAATCTACAACTTTAAAGTTAATATTAGGTAATCTCTGTTTTTCAGGAAGAAAAAGGGAGAGAAGTGAGAGGGTGGAATATTGGGAGAGGGGAGACAGAAAGGAAACAAAAAAGAATGGAGGGAGTAAAGAAAGAAGAAAAGAAGGAAAGATCCCCAACCATTTATTGATATTCCTACCTCTTTCCATTATTCTGAGCTTTGCCTCTTTCCCTGTGTCTCCTCTTCTCCCTTCAAAACCATTCTTCCATTTTTCTTAAACAGAGCAACTCTGTTCTCTTATCCTCATACTCAGTCACAAACCCACCGATGAGTAACCAAATTCATTGAGTTGCTTAGTTCTACATAAGAACTTTCATTTTAACATGATCCATTCTCCTTTGAAAGCAATTTCAGTTATAAATAAATAGCATCCCCACACAATTTCACATGCACTACACATTTAAAGTAAATTTAATCACTAACTTTGTCATTATTGCTGTACAGTATAATCTGATATTTGATGTTTTCAAATCCACATGGAATCCATCCTTCTCTATCATTTGGTTTCAACATTTTCTAACATTTGGCTTCTGATATATGTTTGAGATTCTGTGTCTCACACTTTAACTCCTTTATCAACCCACAACAAATAAATTAACACATTAGTAGGGGTCACAGTGGGAACAAGAATGGGAGAAGGCTGACAATCTGGGTTCCTGAGAGAGGCAGAGGACTCCAAATTTTTTTAACATTATGTTTTACCAATGACTATCCCTAGTCAAGCCAGTCAAAATCGTCATTCATATTAACTTTGATACTCCATGTTGCAGAACTGATATAGGTAACCAAAAGCTGAAAACTGCAACACAGCATCTTTATCCCAGTATTTATACTTGCAAGAGGAACAGGATAAATGTGGGATGGGTAACCAGCAAGGGGGAGTTGGAAGAGGAGGAAACAATAACAAACTTGAATGTCTGTGCTAAGGCAGGCCTTGGGGAGTTGAACAACTGGAGATCTCCTACTCCTGGGAAGTGTGCTTGCTAATTCCAGCAGATGGCAGTGCTGCATAAGATGTCAATTTTAAAATGCTTTTCCCTGCTGTTCAAACTTTGGATCCTTGAGAATGACACTCTACAGTTGAGAGATGAATATTGAATTATAACCCCATACCCTGAAAATCCCTGCTTTGTACTTAAAGAAGGCAACTTCAATCCCCAAAAGTCCCAGACATCTTTATGGACCCATCATCAGAACATTTACGTCCACATGTGCTTGGTTCTGCACTGGCTTGAGATGCCTGCTGAAACCTTAAGGAGCCACACAAAGCAGCTGTCTCACATCTCTTTCCCTCACTCCCAGCCTCTTGCCCTGAAAAAAGTAAGGGCTGATTCCAATCTGTTCAATCCTGTCTTCAGATTCCCCAGAATCAAATTTCTTCACCCATAGTGAATTCTTCCTCTCCTAACCCTCAAAGTACTTACACATGCCCTTAGCCTCAGGTCAATATTTAGTAACTTCTTGGTGTTATTCTAACCTGAGTTGGTTTCAATTTACCAATTAGGCAGTAAACTTGAGATCATGAAGGGGGTGCCATGTGTATTTTTAATTCTCCACCATATATATAACATGGTTCTAGATTCCAAAGAGGTGCTTGATAAATAGTCGGTTGCTTAACTCCTTTCACCATCTCTTAAAAAAGTCTGCCAGCATACTGTCTAATTTTCAACAATGCCTTATGAGTTAGAGGCAGCCATACATCTGGTCAGGACAAATATTTCAGTCAGAAACATCTCCTGCACCTGGCAAAACCCTGGCATAAAGATTTCGTGTAAAAGCAGTTTGTGTGGTGCCTGTAACTGAAACCCCATCTTTTCATGTTTGAGGCATGTGCAATCTACCTTTTCCCAACGTTCCGGGGCTCCCTTGTGTGAACAGTTCCTCTTCCCTGGGGTTTCCATTCATTTGTGCACAACAGCTATTTAATTAAGCCTGTCTGGGTTGAACACAGTAGTATCATTTTTTACATTCAGGCCTCAATCAAAAGTTTGTTATTTAGTATCTTTTGATCAACTCTTCTCTTTGCCACTTTTATTCCCTTTCCAAAACCTGCTCCATAATGGTCAATGTTCCACAGCTTCTAGTGTTTATGTGACACTTCTAACAAGGTGTCCTATTTAGACACACCAAATCTAACGTATCCTATCTGTTCTGGGTACAAGAGCAATTTGTACCCAAACAAACCTGCACCCCAACCCTTCAATCCGCCCCACCCTCACTAATGTTACAATTCTCCTTAGCAGTTTTTTCATTTATTTGTTCTTTACACTCATTTATTCATTCACCAAGTATTCATCGAATGCCTACTCTGGGTCAGGCACAGCTCTAAATAGTGAATGAGTGAGTATGATCCCTATCCTCAGAAAGCTTGTGGTTTTGTGAAGCAGACGAAATTTAAAAATAAAAACACACATCAATATATATGATTGTAACTAAAAGATGTTCTTTGGAGGAAAATAACAGAATGCTATGAGCATGTAGAATGTGGGTGGTACTGGCGGGGGAGGGATGTATAATTTAGATAAGGGCAGTGGTTAAAGATGGACTCTCTAGGGCAGTGACATTTAAACTGAGGCCCAAAATATGAGAAGAGAGTGATCACAGGGATCAACATATGCAAAATGCCCCAAGGTCGGGGGTAGAAAGGGGAGGCTTGGTGCTTGGAGGAACTGATAGAAAAACTGGGCACTAGAGTGTAGTAGAGGATGGGGGATGTAGCCTAAGGACAGGAACCACACCCTGTGTGACCTCGTAGGTCCAGTGTGGGCACTGAATGCTCACACCAGCCCTGTCAGTTCTGTGACTCTGAAAAAGACTTTGCTCTTCCTTGTTTGAGCTTTAGAAACTTAGGGTCAGATATCTGGATTCATCCACCTGCACGTGGGCCGGAGCCTCAGGTAACTACACAGAGGCTGCCCCCCATTCTTTCTCCCACTCCCAAACTCTTCCCTACCTTAACCCATACCCACACCTTGCTCTGCCCCCAGTTGCAAAAATAATCTATCCAAGAATGAGCACAGGTCTTCATCTTTCGTAGTACAAGGTCCTTGAGAACTCTTCTATCATTACACTGGTCAGTGGGAAAAGGTCTAACTTGTCATCACAAAAGAAACATTTACGGAAAAACTTGAAAAGGGCTACATTTGAAATGCTAATTCTAAAGCCTTTTAATGCCAACTCAACCCTCAAAAATAAACTGCTTTTTATTTAATTCTAGACCAATCTTAGTTTCCAGATCCCTCAAAAAGACCTCTGACCCTTAAACAATTAAGAGCAATAATGAGAGTAGTAATGATCACTCTCATCTAAACCTCAAAATCCCTTTTCATTGGTTTGACTCTCTTGGGTCACGAGAGAGAGAGAAAAGAAAAAAAAAAGGCCCTTTTAACTTATTTAATACAGCCCTGGGCCTCAGGTAGATAGACCCTTTAGGGTGCTAGGGAGAGAAGGAGAAAATTTTAATCTTCAATTGATACTCAAAGCCCATAGCAAGAAAGGGGCCCGAATCAGCTTTGTAAGTAATGATGTGGCTCATTAATAGGTGATACTAACCACACGTGTCCCTGTTAGCATGAACAAATTATTCTGGCCAAGTTCAGGTATTCCCTGGCAGCTGAAGGAAACACGAGCTGCGCACAAGTTAATATATTTCAAATTGCTTCATCAAGGGAGAGGATAATGGGTAGATAATTGTAGATGTCGGGGAATAGGTACCTGAAGTTCTTTACACTATTCATTCTACTTTTGTATATGTTTGAAAAATACCATAATGTTTTGTCTTAAATGTCAGTCTTTTTATCATTATTTAGTATCTTCCCACTCCCCCAACCAAATAGTTTTCTGTGCTATGGGACAAAACCTCAGTCATCTGTCATTGGTAGCTGTGCTGGTATTCATATGAAAATATGAAAATCTATTCTTTGACAGAGTTAAAACATTTTTTACGTTTTTTAAAAAACATTTTTTTAACTCAAACTTTCCAGTGTGAGGAAAGAAACTCAGATATCTACCCCGAATTTGTACTATTTCTTTTTTTCTTTTCTTTTTGTTTTTGAGACGGAGTCTCGCTCTGTCGCCCAGGCTGGAGTGGCCAATCTCGGCTCACTGCAAGCTCTGCCTCCCGGGTTCACGCCATTCTCCTGCCTCAGCCTCCCGAGTATCTGAAACTACATGCGCCCACCACCATGCCCAGCTAATTTTTGTATTTTTAGTACAGATGGGGTTTCACTGTGTTAGCCAGGAATGGTCTCGATCTCCTGACCTGGTGATCCACCCGCCTCGGCCTCCCAAAGTGTTGGGATTACAGGCGTGAGCCACTGCGCCCAGCCGAATTTGTACTATTTCATTTCAGTAAACAATTTCAGAATTTGCCCTACTGGGACCAGGAAGGGGAGTGCCAAACAGACATTACCATTTTCATTATCACTGGCAATGGTGAAGGCACTTCAAGAAGAACTCAACTCCTGAGAAAGCCTGTCTTTGGTAATGTGGAAGGCAAACAGTGGAACTAGCTCACTTTTGGGACAAAGTATGCTCCCCAATTCACCCCCTCAACCCTAAATGCTCCCCAGAAGAAGCCTGGATCAATCGACAGCAAATTAAACCACTGAGCCTGGAAGTAGTGGTTTTGAGAGATCCTCTTGGGAAAACTCTTGGAAATCTCCAATCTAGAATCTTCCTTTAATATTGATTAGACAATTGAAGCATAATCCAAAGGATTTTATCTGTCCAAAGGAGCATCTGTTTCCCAACAGCTTCTTGAACCCACATAAGATGATTCAAGTAGGCACAGGGGAAGGACACAGGGCTTCAGAATCAGCAGCATCCCAGTTTTACAGGATTTCACACTAGAGGAGTGCAGTGGATACTGAGCTGTGGGAACTGGTGCTTCATTTTCCACATCTCCAAAACAATAATGATAGAAGTCACTATGGGGATTAAATGAGACAATGCATAGGAAGTAGCTGGCATAATAGCTCACACGTTGGAAAAACTCAATAAAGACTTTTGGTTTTTGTAAATCATTTGATTACTTAACACATCTTAAAATGCTGACCACATCTTACCGTGATCCAGACAGGCCCACTCACCATCCAATCCAAACCTCTTGTCCAAGGGAAAAATGTCTTTCCAAACACAGGACAATAAACTCATTTTATTTTGCTTTTGAAATAAGAAAATATTAGCATAAATATTTCATCTATTAATGAAATTACAATCTGAACAAAGAGCCCAATCATACAGTGTATCTATAAAGTTAGATAATGTCTTCTGATTTTCTACTCAGATAATCCCAAAGTAGAGCTTACAGTAGTAGAAAGAAATATTTAAGATGTAAAATTATCCCGCTATAATTTTGTTCTTGATTCCACAAAATACATCATTCCCATGAATTTCTCAGTTTTGAAATAAACAGTATAGACACATGGAACATTAACACCAAAATTCTGTGTAGAAATGTAAAATAGTAGACCTTAAGATGTACATTTTTCTTACGAATTTTCTAAAAATGCTGCTTCAAAAGGGAAAGTAAAATGCAAATCTATGCACATATAAAGTCAAATCTCCCAAATGTTTTTACACAAAATCTTTAAAAGTTCTGATCACTATGCTCATTTTGCATACTTACAATACTTCACAGAAATTATATTGCAGAACCACATAAACAAAATTTTGTTGTGATCACGATGAAAAAATATGTATAAGAATATTTGTAACTATTCATATTTTAAAAAATCTTTAGGCTTGAAATTCAAAAAATGATATTTAGGGCAAAGTGCTATTCCAAACAGATATAACGTCGTTTTAACTTTGACGTTTTACAGATGTCTTTCAAATATAAAGATATATATATATATACACACACACACATATATATATATATATATATATATATATATTTTTTTTTTGAGATGGAGTCTCTCTCTGTTGCCCAGGCTGGAGTACAGTGGCATGATTTTGGCTCACTGTAACTTCCGCCTCCCAGGTTCAAGTGATTCTTTGGCCTCAGCCTCCCGAGTAGCTGGGACTACAGGCGCCCACCACCATGCCCAAGTAATTTTTTGCATTTTTAGTGGAGACGGGGTTTCACGATGTTAGCCAGGATGGTCTCGATCTCCTGACCTCATGATCCGCCCGCCTTAGCCTCCCAAAGTGCTGGGATTACAGGCGTAAGCCACCATGCCCAGCTCCAAATATTTTTAAAATTGCAAATAACAAAGTCAATGAAAAGTAAATTCTTTTCAGTCCAGTGTGGGCTTCAAAACTAAATTATTAAACTATGTAAGGAGATAACAGATAACATTTACATTTCTCTTTGGAAAACAACAAGAAATATTACCATTTTCTCCTATCAAATCAAGTCAGTATTTCATTCTGAAAGCAATGTATTAACATGTGATTTTATGAAATAATCAAGGTGTAGGCAAACTCTCTTGCTGAGCATACACAGTAACCCAGGATCCTCCTCACTGCTGGTTGGTTTTTTTTTTTTTTTTTTTTCCTCAGCACTTGTGAGGCCTTGTAGGGGACAGTGGATTAAACAGCCTTCAGGGTCAAAACAGTTCCTTAACATTTGGATTTTAAACTCCTGATAATTAAAATTGATTGCATAATTTGCCCCTATTTACAGGTGTGACATGATGTGAGATTCAGGATTATAATCCTTTGGATTTAAAATGGTTGGAGACAAGCTGGGGGATCTGGACTTTTTCTTCCCTCCATGCCTTCCCTCTTCAATCTGAAGACTCAGAAATTATCCCAAACCATAGAAAAGTGGAGTATTTGAGAATGAATCAACTTCTAATCCAATGAGTAGATTTCTAATTATTATCCACAAAGAGATGAAGAGCAGTGGACAGTGGAACAAGAATTAACACAAGGAGAAAGGAATCTCACCTTCAGAATATCTCTAGCATAATATTTGTTCAGATAACTGACCCCCTCCTATCCTCTTTTGGGTAATGATAAAACTAAATGTCTGATCTGCAAAGAAAACTCTCACCAGAGACCTGCTGATTCAAGAATTCAGTTCCTGCCCAACTGGAATACTGCCAACATTTTTTCATCCTAACAGGAATGCGTCTGCAGTTTAAATAAGAGCTTTTTCTCTGAAGGTAAAAAATGAGAAGTTTTGGTGTTAACATTTCAGGTAAGATTGAGAGGTTGTCCTTGTGACTAAGTGTGTTCTGCTAAATTTAGAGTAAGTATTATATGTGATGGTAACAAAGGTGAGAGCCTGGAACCCGGTCTTAGGAAAAGAGCTTTCAGTTTCCAGTGGACAATTTCAAATAGATCTTACCAGCCACCCTTTGAGATCTATTCCAACCATGGCACTCCATGATTATTTGGATTCTCATAGTGGTGTCTACCCTTGGGCAGAGGCAAGGGCTGGCTGCAAGACTAAGAGAGAAAAAAATAAGAGTTTCTTTCTATATTAATCACCACCTTTTGAAGAATCTCAAGTATTCTTTTAACAACCCCAGGTAAAACCCTAATGAGAAACTCCACCATGAAAAAGGTATGGCATCTTCACTCTTCACCACCACACCCAAGCTGACCTCCTTTCTCTAACCAGAACAAGGTTAGCAAAGCTACACATTAATGTTTCCATTTTCTTTCTGAGGAGGGAACATGAAGGGGCTGAGACTGGGACAAAGCTGCTGCCCAGTGTCATCTGCTTTGGTTATGCGTTGAAATTATCCCTAATTACAGCTAATTATATCAGCTGTGTCCTTACATTTCTCACAGAGCTATGCCCATTGACCAAAAGATATGAGTTCAGTTATGAGTACAAATCCCAAATGAGAAGCCTCTGGGCTAGTCCAGCTTTCCTTATTATGTGCTATTTTCCCTTATAAATATTAATATGTTAACAAAACAATAATAATAGTTTCCTTGGAAGGCAATACTTCTGCCAAAATAAAAAGTTTCAGAAACACGAAGAATCTGCTGGCCCCACACCTCTCTCAAATCTGAAGATTCTGGGGCTCAAGGCCATTGGTCATGTGAGGCTGTAGCCAGGCACTGCTGTAGCCACAGGCTCCCCATGTTTCTGATCTAATTCTCTCTCCACAGAATAAGCCACTGATCCATTGGTCCATAGCTGCAGCTTGGGATCGGATTCTTTGGCAATGAACTGCAGCTGGGTTTTTCTCATTCTCTTTACAAGTCTACCAAAGCCAAGCAACACAGAACTAAATATCATTGAAAATCCACAGAGGAGGAATGCTGCAGTGTAGCTGCCAGTGGTATCTACCAGCCATCCTGTAACAAACAACAGCAAAATGATATTGTTAAGTTGAAAATTCAATTGCTTACCCACTCTCAAATTCTAATACTTTGTAAGGTTAATAATAGACCAACAGCACCACCAATTGTAATTTTGTGCAGCAACTGAAAAACACATTCTGTTTTCCAGGAAAACTTCTAGAGTGAATTGATCGTTGTTATGTGAAGTGCTTGGAAGAGCATCATGTACTTAGTAGTCACAACGTAAATATTAGTTATTATTAACCCCGTGAAATCTGGTAAAAAGATAAAAATAGCATCATTTAAATTATTCAAGTCGGAATAATTCACCTAGGGTGTTAAAAGAATGAATTTGTAAAAAATGCTAGTAGTAGTCACAGCACCCATACACTATTTTGAGTAACATGACGCTTCAAAGCAGTATCACATTTTCAACTGGATTCAGTCATTATACTCTATCCAGTTTGAAAAATCAGAACTTTGGGCCATTTTAGAATTCGCAAATGCAAACTAGCTTTTTTTTTCTTTATCTCTTGTTGCAACAAATTAATCTCAATATCTATCTCAGCTCTACATTTTGAGGAAAACCGGGCATATGATATGCAAAATAGGGGCCACAATGACAGAAAACCAGTGGGGTAACATTATACTTCATCAGGCAATTATTTTATAATTAACCAAGGTTTTTTAAAATTCCTTCAAACTTTCTGATCTGCCAAGAAAACCCATCAGAGAAGTATATGATTTCTTCTTTACCCACTTCAAATCCATTAGTTGAAAATGGCATGTAGAAGTTGTTATAAGTCCCACAAAATTTCCTGAATTTAAACTGCTCTCAGATATTTTAGTTATTGTTTGATTTACTTGTGCATTTCTATAGCACCAAACAAAAAAGACCGAGTAGAGAGTTGTTATTTGAAAGGTAAATAAGTAAGAAAATGATACAATAAGAATTAATCCTCGAATTCCCAGTAATGAGTATCGTGTCTGATTTGCCAATGAAGGCCACGAACTGAAAAAAAGATTCATGAATCCCAATTTCATTTGTGTCCTGTGACCTTTGATAGGATGACACTGTTTCTAAAGGTTGGTGAGCACTAAAATAGGCTATGGAGGGAGGACGTGCGAACATTTTGGGGGCAGTTTTCAAAAATGGAGCATTAAACATAAAGATCACCATGGAGTTTAAACTGAACAGGATTTTTTCATCTGCACCACTGAAGCGGCCACAATTTCCCCTAGTTTGCTGTTTTTATTCCACCCCAATTGCTGGATTTGGAAATAGCCTGAAACTGTCTATTCACAATAATAGCTAATAGCAGAAACCGTGTCTTCCTCAAAAAAATTCCTGCCTTCTTTCTAGGCAAAGTTTTGGGTTATTTCTCTTTTGCCTGTCTTCAGAGACCTTGTTCACTCTCTCAGTTTTAATTTAGGCAGATAATAATATGGCACAGTAATTCTCAATATTTACCATGCATGAGCACCACAACAAAGCTGGTTGAAAATATAGATTTCTGGAACTCATCCTCAACATTCAGATCTAGGTGGGAGTGTCAAGGAATCTGCATTTTTAATAAGGTCCCTAGGAGACTCTGATGCAGGTGGTGTAAGACCACATGCTTTAGGAAGGAGAAACAAGTTCCAACCTGTTTACTCCGGTCTCTCCAGCATGATAAACACAATGCTAGTTACATACACAATATATACTTGTTGAATTACTTGTTTAATGCATACGATAAATATTTGTCAAATTATTTGTTTAATCATGCTTTACTCTATAGCATTTTAGAGTTTATAAAACATTCTGGGTGCTTTATATGATGACTCCCAAATCTATATATAAATCAGGCCATCCATTAAAGCTCATATTTCATCTTTAAACAGCTCTATTGAGCATTTCTACCTGTATATTTCAGAAATCTCAACATATCTAAAAACCATATTCATTATTTTTCAGGCAAAGCCACTTTCTCTAATTTCTTTATTTTCTCAACCATGACATTATTTTCTAAGTCATCCTTGACTTATATCTCTCATTCACCTCTGTATGCTAAATTCTGCTGAATTTTGTTTTGAAAACCCTCCTTGCCCCCAGAGCTCATCTTTATTTCTGCTGCAGCAGCCCTAGCTAGGCCTTTATCAGCTGCCTCCTAAACCATTAGAATGGAATCTTAGCTACCTCTCTCTTAAGTTACTAGATCAATTGCTAGATCACATTTTCTAACATATACACTTTACCATATTATCCTTTTACATAAAGACTTTAATACTATCCATAGTCTCTGAAGAATAGAGCCCAGTTCCTTTGTCAGGCACCCAAAACACTCCACTATGACACAGGCATTTATAATTTCAGCCTCATCACCCACTGCCCCCTGTTGGAATCCTGTTCTCCCCTGAGACTTCCCTCTGAATGCACCCTACTTATTTATAAAGCTAAACAACTGCTCCATCCCCCTGCTCCCATCATTAATATGGAAAGCAATCAAGACCCTAATTTGGGACTTACTCTTTCCAGGTAGGCTAAGATTCTTACTTGGTTGGAAGAAGATTATAAAACAAGGATGTAGGTGGGACCAAGATAGTTTTGAGGGCTCATATGTTCCTTTTCTCTTTCACTCTTCCCCAACTCTCTTGACAATTCTTCTCATTGACTGCATGTGAGTTTGCTGTTTTCACATCAATATGCCAAAGAGAAAAGGTGGTTGGGGTTTCTCTCTGGAAACTTACCTGCGATGGGTGGGCTCACCAAGTATGGCACTGCGTGAAGGAAGTATACCACACCAAGCGCTGATGACAAAGAGGTGGTCCCCACTATCTCTGTGGTCACTACTGGGATCAAAGTCACGTAGGCACCATCAAAGTAGCCAAAGGTACAAGAGAAAGGCACGAGCAGAGGGAGACTTTGAAGCATTGGAAGGCAGAGATAGCAGAGCCCATCCATTCCCACAGCAAAGAGGTAGCAAACGTACTGGTAATTCTTCAGACACCTGTTGATATGAAGAACAAGAATGAGTGCAAGATGTACACATTCTGTAAAAGAGCTTTAGAGCCACGGCTATGTAGCAGTAAGCACTGCAGTTATTTACAGAGATGGCTTTCCCATTGTGTGTTATCTATGTTGTCTTCCTATCTTTCCTTTTTGCAAATGCAAGAATTCATCTCCCCAGTAAGCATGGTGTGGTAGAAAGAATATATGCTTCAAAATTAGAAAGGTAGAATATTAAAAGTATTTCTGCCACCCACTGCCTGCCTAACTCAATTTCTTTAGCTATAAAATGGAAAGGTTACTTATCTCACAGGGTTACTCTGAAAGTAGTCGTGAAATAAAATGTAGAGCAGGGGTCTCCAATCTTTTGGCTTCCCTGGGCCACATTGGAAGAAGAATAATTGTCTTGGGCCACACATAAAATAAACTAACACTAATGATAGCTGATGAAAAAAAAGAAAGAAAGGAAAGAGGAAAGGAAAGGAAAGGAAGGAACGAAGGAAGGAAGGAAGGAAGGAAGGAAGGAAGGAAGGAAGGAAGGAAGAAAAGAAAGAAAGAAAGAAAGAAAGAAAGAAAGAAAGAAAGAAAGAAAGAGAGAGTGAGTGTGTGCATAAATCTCAAAGTGTTGTAAGAAAGTTTACAAATTTGTATTGGACCACATTCAAAGCCATCCCAGGCTGCAGGCAGCCCATGGGCTGCAGGTTGGACAAGCTTGACGTAAAGGGTCAGGAGGGTAATTTTCCTAGCAGTCTACCTTATTAGATGCTTTTAGATATGTTATCCATTGGTATATAAATACGCAATAACCCAAGTGGTTACACAAAGGGGAAACTGTAATACAAAGACATTAAAATGGTTTGCCAGAGATGATGGAGGTCTTGGACTAGGACAAAGTCTTAGTGGTATTCCCATTAATTTTCCTGATAACTCCAAACCCATCTATGATATGAATTATTTCAAAGACTCTGTATAATGTCAGCTCAAATATTGCACTGGCTCATTTTACAGAGAGAGATCAATGTGGATCTGAGGATTAGGTGACTTTCTGTAGGTTACAGGGTTAATAAGGAGCAGAGCCAGTGCAAGAACTTAGGTCTAGTATGCCTCAGACTAGAGATGCCTCCATTAGACCTACACCTGGCTGCTTCTTGCTGAGTTATTTGATTGTGAAAATAGGTACTCTTTGCTCTTCTCCTTCTTCTTTAACCATTACAAATGTCCAATTAATACTAAATATCATATTCATAACACTGGATAATGGCAGTTGGATCCTGATTAATTGCCAAAAACATAATTTGTGAGAAGCTACATGATGGTATTAGCTCTGCAAGTCACCTCTCAAGTGTGAATGGTTCACCATTTAGGAGAATATAAGTGGCCTGCATTCTTCAGTCCAAACAGATGAGCATTTGCTGAAGAAATTACTTCGTAGATTTCTTATAACTTTGGTTTCTAAGCCTACAATTACAAGGAAATTATTTGCAATTTGCATTGTCAAACATAAATATGTGGCTACAGATAATGTGTTATCATTGACCCTGGCCCTCCTGCCTGAATTGGATTCTGCTCCTTTTTCCATTGCCAGTCAGGAGTGGTTCAAAATAAACTAACACCACCACACCCAGCCAGAAGTTGCCTTGCTTGAGGACTGACTCATCTTAGGATGGAATTAAATCTTAAATCTACCACCAGAACCTGTAGTTACCCTAGGCTTCTGCAATTTAGACACATCTGGCCCACGACCTCTTTTTGTACTACCTGTGAACTAAGAATGGTTTTTCCGTTTAAAAATGGTTGGAAAAAATCAAAAGAACAATATTTTGTGACACATGAAAATTATAAGAGAAATTCACATTTCAGTTTGCATAAAGTCTTATTGGAACATAGCCACTCTCTTTTGTTTACATATTGTCTGTGGCTGTTTTGTACTATAATAGCAGAGTTGGATAGCTGTGATGAAGAACACTTGGCCTACAAAGCCAAAAATGTTTACTATCTGTCCCTTTACAGAAAATGTTGCCAACCTCTGATCTAGAAGAACCAGCAAGGGAGATGCCTTCAGATACTGCAGACTTATTAACATTATTCAGACCTAGGTATTCTACAGGGTAAGGAGCTGAGGAGAAACTCAAGGCTTAAAGTCCCCTGGTGGGGAACCAATTGTAGTTTCATGAATTTTACCTTCTGTCGGTCAGCCATCCAAATGTAATATTGCCAATAATGTCAATCACTCCAAGTATGGACATAAGAAAAGCAGCTTGCTGATGACTCACTCCAACACTCAAAGCATAAGGCACCAAGTACACAAAGAGAGGGCTGCAGCCATAAGCCATAAACAGAACGGAGATGGCTAACACAACAAAGTCTGACATCAGTAAAAAACTGTACTCTTGCTGCAAACAGCAACAGAGGCAAGTCTGTGCCCATTCTTTGGTCAAAGATGAATAGGGAGACACCCGCTTAAAGTCTTCTTTCTGAGTTCTACAGACATGGTCCTGCTCTGGAGTAGTGTGATCCTCTTTAAGAGTAATTGGCCTCATCAAGGCACCACAAACACAGAGATTCAAGACAAAGCCCCCAAGAATGAGTAAGGCTCCCCGCCAGGAAAACTGTTCAATAAGGAGCTGAACCACAGGAGCCAGGATGAAGGTGCCAATGCCACTTCCTGACATGGCAATACCGTAAGCAAGGGCTTTCCGTCTGCTGAAGTACTTGCCAACCATGGCAATAGCTGGAGAGTAACAAAGTGCAAATCCCAGACCTGAGGATAAAGAGAACTCTATGAGTGCTGATGTACCATAAACAGCCAACGATATCTCAGAATACAATGATTCATATTAAAGAGAATCTGACCTCTCATTAAACACTTTTAAAGCTGCTTTTTACACCAAGCTTAAAATGAGTCTCCCCTCACCAGTCATTCACAATTTGGCAAATGTAGAATATACATGACTTTCTTCTTAGGGAGAACACCCTTAAGGAAATGTGACTTCATAAACAAAGTTAAATGAAGAACATAAAAAGCATTATATGAACTATATTGGAATTCACTAGAAAATCTGGATAATGTCAACCAAAGAAGCTCATCACCTCCTCCATTTTTTAACTTAAATAATCCAGACAATTGCCTCAACTCTTCACTGCCTATGAAGACACAACACTGATAATCTGTACCACGCTGGAATTTGGATTCAAATAGCATATACAACTATGAAAATTCCAGGGTAATTTTACATAGTTGGGAAACATTATGCCAGTTTTATATGTGAACATAGCAATGTATATTTTCACATATGTGAAAACATCTCTTAAGGTCAGGAGACAAATGTTGACGCTCTAGAGAAAGCTTTCTAGAGACTTCAACTTTTGGGCTGGGTGCAGTGGCTTATGCCTGTAATCCCAGCGCTGTGGGAGGCCGAGGCAGGCAGACCACTTGAGCTCAGGAGTTTGAGACTAGCCTGGGCAATATGGCAAAACCCCATCTCTGGAAAAAAAAAAAAAAAAAATTAGCCAGGTGTGGTGGCATGCGCCTGTAGTCTCAGCTACTCAGGAGGCTGAAGGGGGAGGATGGCTTGAGCCCAGGAGACAGAGGTTGCAGCTGAGATTGTGCCACTGCACTCCAGCCTGAGGACAGGGTCAGATAGATCCTGTCTCAAAAAAAAAAAAAAAAAAAAAAAAAAAGATCAACTTCTATGACTTCTTAAGTAGAGAAAATCTGAGGGGCTTTGAGCCTAGATTTTATGGCAACTAGAATGTCAGAGAAGGAAAAAGAGAATCACCTTCTGAAGCTCCTGCTTTCATCTGCAGTGTAGGGTAGCCAGCAACCCAGAGTTGCCTGGACTCAGGGGTTTCTGGATGTGGGACTTTCAGTGTTAAAACCAGGACAGTGCCTGGTAAACTGGGATCCACTGGTCACCATAGCAGCAGTCAGGTTCTTTGGGTTATTAGGGGTGGATGTACCTTCTTTAGCTAACACAGCCAAATTTATAGCCTCACTATGAGGTTACATCCTTTATTGACCTTATTCACGCCACACCAATGGCACAATGCCCAGACAGGAGTTGGCGCTACTCTCCACACCCCTTTGAGTGATGGGCAAACTCCTACTGCAGTCCCACAGCCAACTCATCTTGATCCTATGCCGTCTCTGTAAGTGTGATTTATTGACTGTACATATTGTTTTTTACCCGTGGGATTTATTATAATTTGCTAAAGTTATAGCATTGAGAAAGAATGCGTAATATAAGAATATTCACAATAAAGGGCTTTTTTAAAATGAGAAACTCCCGTTTATTGGACAGCAATATTCATTACAAAGCAGGAGCAACTCAGATTGACTGTCAATAGTATTTTAATGTCTTGGCAATGGTTGGAAGAATGACCATTGCTGAAAATTCACGTTGCCCTGGGTAATATCTTGTTTCTTCTGAGTACAGAATCTCAGCCATACACTAATTCCGAAGAGAAAGCTGCAGTTGCTTTTGCCATCTGGCTGAATTAAAGTGGAGATGCATTTTCATTAGGGTAATATAATCTCATTTCCAGCTCTGTTTAACTGCTAGGTAGGTAAACATAAGCTAGGTCAACTAAATTATACATCTAACAAAACGAATATTTTATGAGTTACTTCTCTGTTGATGTGCTTGGAACCCCCTGGATGGAGTGGCGTGAGACAGGTGGTACCAAGTGCCCTTACCTGTAAGAACTCCCAGAGTGAGGTAGAGATGCTTCAGACTCGTGGCAAATGAGCTCAGGATGAGTCCGGTAGATGCAAGCAAGCCACCCAGCATGATTCCCACTTGACAGGATAAATGGTTACTGACGACACTCCCAAGTGGAGCTTCAAAAACAATAAGAAATAGGTTCAACAGAAAGGCCTTGAGGGCACTGTGAAAAGGCTGTGATGTGGCATTGACAGAGCAGAGAACCTTTAAAGCATTGGGCCCACCCTATTAATTCTGCAGCTTTGCAAACTGAGGCCCAGACAAAGGAAGTGATTGTCCACGGTCCCACAGACAATAAGCAGCAGGGCTGGAATAGAACTCAAGTGTCCTGACCTGCATTTCAAGGCTCATTCCTCTTCATTCTATTATAGTCACACTGGCAGGACTGTAAGGTGCTTTTTAAACAGTGGATCAACTTTCTCTAAATTACATGTCACTTGCACAGGGATGCTTACTATAGTGTTGATCCTATATCATTAGCAATAATGGTGACAATTAATTGGTGGAGAAAGAAAGTGGATAACACCATGTGACCAGCAGTGTTATGCAGTAAAAGACCAGGGAGAGAGATCATAGACAAATTCCACAATCTGGTCCGGTTTTCAGGCTTCAGCAAGCCCTGTAGTTGAGATATCAAAGCCCAGAAAATCTAAGCAAAATGCTTCATGTACATGGTGACATTCTGATTGGTCTCACTCGATTTGTGGCTTACCAGTCAGTGTATCAGAATTATGTTGACCTCAAGGCTCATAGAACATTAAGTAAAGCCAGAAGAGGCCAAAAAGGAACTGAAGTTCAGGGGTATATGGCATGGCCCAAGGTCACCAACAAGAGCACCTAACACTGATTGTGAGGTTATCTCTGCCCCTTACTCTTTGGGTCTCTCTGACTAATGGCAGGAGTGATGGGTGAGGAAGGCATGTGAGTTTCCTTCTAAGGAAAAATTCATGCTGACATCAGTAACTCTTAGTAGCAAGATCAGAAGAGCTGATTTTCTAGGTGTTTGAAGAGTATGATCATTTTCGTATCGATCAGACTGAAACTGGGGGCCAACTCAACTGGTAGCTTCTCTGTTCATCACAGAGCAGATCCGTTCCCAGTGGGTGTCCCACATGTGATTCTGCAGACTCTCATCCATACTCTGAACTTTAATGTTCTAATATTATGTTACAAGGTGAGGAGGTAGGTATATGGTAATTGCTTACAACAGGCCTCTTGATCTTGCATAGAATTTAAATACGTTGCTTCTGACATAACCCTACTCAAAGCTTCACACAGTCATTGGGACCATATTGGTCACCTAAGGTCATTTCTTCCTATTTGGGAGATTATGACTATCCTCCAAAAGATAGAAATGAGGGAAATGAGTCACCTTTATCCTCTGAGAAGACAAGCATGGCTTCTTTGGTGTGCTGATGCAAATGCTGTGACTAATAATGAGACCCTGAAAATCAAGTGGTTTAAAAAAAAAAGACAGGCTCTAAAACTCAAATATATGATTTTTTGATCCCTTAAGACCTTCTTATTAGTTGAAAGAGTGGAGTTGATTTAGCCTTCTCATGAAATCTGCTTTTAGTCTTAGAACTGCTCTCAGCTTCCCCCCAACTAAACAAATGTTATACATTTCAGTTACAATTTAACTGATTCCTGAGTATGTGTATTTTTTTCCAAAAAGAAATATGAGTCAGTACCTAGAATGGAATAAAATGGTACTATGAGTTACTGAATACAGGTATTATTTCCCTTTTGCCACTAAGACATGGCTTGAAGAGATGAACATTTCCTAAAATACTCAGAACTCATTTAAATGAATGGATTAAGTGGGTCTAAGCTAAAAACAATTTGATTTAATCTTAGAAACTCTCTAAGACATCAGTTTAATAATGTGAGTGTGAAATTTATTTTAAACAAATGCCAGGTCTGTTGTCCTCTACTACACAGATGGAATGTTAATTCCATACGTTTCTAGAACACCCTATATACCTTATATAACACGTTTGGAGTTTCTTGAATGAAATTACAGCCATAATGAATATGTTTATCTCATGACGACATAATCCTATCCTTCCCCAATACTTCTGTAAGCATGAAGATTTATACATGATAAAGATGAAATCCATGAGCCAAATGTCAAGTCCTTGGGAAAGGAACAGAATGCAATCCAAGACTTGAGATGTGATACAACACTGTTGGCACGCATTACTGTATAGAAATGGCTCATGGTACTATCGATAACCATTTACATAACTGGAGAATGAGAAGGCCATAGCATTTGGAAGAGAGAAGCCAAGCATATACTGTAAATTGCTTCCAAAATCAGTACAGGTTCTAGAATGTTCAGCATCCTATCGCTATATGGAAGAACCAAATCTTATGGGTTCTTTTGAGTGTATTATCTAACTGTTCTACCTGACATCAGCGAAGACCATTAATTACAAGAGCAAGTCTGGTTGGTTTTGGCTGAAGGTAGGATTGATCTTTTCTTTATATTATATAGTCCTGGCCAGTTTTTAATGTAGCCCTTCTACTTGGAAAAACTGGTAATCAAAGTCAGTGGAACGTCATTGTCATATGCAGTTCAACAGTGGCCAGTAATTCCCTATCCTAGCAAGTGATACTCACCACAGAGCATGGTTACACAATCTACAATGGAATGGATCCATGCCGTTTGTGCATAATCCTGAGTGAAGTATGTCTGGAACTCCACAAAAAAAATTGAGATACATCTGAAAAATACAATGCAGGCATTTTATACAAAAAGTGAATGAGCATGCATTTGAGCCAGAACTTAAAATGCCTGGTTCAATTAGCTGGTCCTGTCTCCAAGGGTTTTAATTGCTAGACTATAATAAGTGGGAAATCAGAAGTTGACCATTTGGGCCATGCTGGAGAACAAGAAGAACTAGTGTTCAACCACCACATGGGCTATACTAAAGCCAAGTAGATGTGAAGACCACTGCTCTAAAGAAGGTTTTATGGAAACAAAAGCAGGTCAAGAACATGGATTCTTATTTGTTTTTGTATTTTGCTAACTTCTTCTAAGAGGTTATTATACAAATTAAGATTTGACAATAAAGAATTATATATCACCAGCATTGTCATTTCTAGGATTTATATAAAGGAAATAATCAGGTGATATTGATGATTGATAGATAGATAGATAGATAGATAGATAGATAAAAGGATATATTCTGGAGAACTAGTTTAGTCTATATAATTATATATGTATATAAAATGATAAATTCTAAGGGATAGAATAATAATAGATATATAAGAGGATATATTCTGGAGAATAGCCAAATATCATAACTAATGTGACTGTTCATCAATAAAGGACTGGTTAAATAAATTATGGCATATCAATAAAATAAAATAGTATGTCTTAAAAATCATGATGTTGATCTATATGTATTGATTTGGAAATAAATTTGCAATATAGTGTTAAGTAAAAAATAAGTTAGTTACCAAACAGTCCATACAGTAAGAACTTATTTTGTAAAAACAGTCTATGTAAATAGAAAATTTCCTGGATGGCCGAATAGGAACCGCTCTGGTCTGCAGCTCCCAGTGTGATTGATGCAGAAGATGGGTGATTTCTGCATTTCCAACTGAGATACCTGGTTCATCTCACTGGGACTGGTTGGACAGTGGGTGTAGCCCATGGAGGGTGAGCTGAACAGGGTGGGGCATTGCTTCACCTGGGAAGCACAAGGGGTCAGGGGATTTCCCTTTCCTAGGCAAGGGAAGCCGTGACAGATTGTACCAGGAAAACTGGGACACTGCCACCTAAATACTACACTTTTCCAATGGTCTTAGCAAACAGCACACCAGGAGATTATATCCCATGCCAAACTCAGAAGGTCCCACGCCCATGGAGCCTTGCTCCCTGCTAGTGCAGCAGTCCAAGATCAGACTGTGAGACTGTAGCCTGGCTGAGGGAGGGGCACCTGCCATTGCTGAGGCTTGAGTAGGTAAACAAAGTGGCTGAAAGCTCAAACTGGGTGGAGCCCACTGCAGCTCAATGAGGCCTGCTTGCCTCTATAGACTCCACTTCTGGAGGCAGGGCATAGCTGAACAAAAGGGAGCAGAAATTTCTGCAGACTTAAACATCCCTGTCTTACAGCTCTGAAGAGAGCAGTGGTTCTCCCAGCACAGTGTTTGAGCTCTGAGAATGGACAGACTGTTTCCTTAAGTGGGTCCCTGACCCCCATGTAGCATAACTGGGAGACACCTCCCAGTATGGGCCGACTGACGCCTCATACAGCCGGATGCCCCTCTCAGATGAAGCTTCCAGAGGAAGGATCAGGCAGCAATATTTGCTGTTCTGCAATATTTGCTGTTTTGCAGCCTCTGCTGGTGATACCCAGGCAAAGAGGGTCTGGAGTGGACCTCCAGTAAACTCCGACAGACCTGCAGCTGAGGAACCTGACTATTAGAAGGAAAACTAACAAACTGAAAGGAATAGCATCAACATAAACAAAAAGGACATCCACACCAAAACCCCATCTGTAGGTCACCATCATCAAAGACCAAAGGTAGATAAAACCGCAAAGATGGGCAGAAACCAGAGAAGAAAAGCTGAAAATTTGAAAAACCAGAGCACTTCTTCTCCTCCAAAGGATCACAGCTTCTCATCAGCAATGGAACAAAGCTGGATGGAGAATGACTTTGACGAGTTGACAGAAGTAGGCTTCAGTAATAACGAACTTCTCCAAGCTAAAGGAGGATGTTCAAATCCACTGCAAGGAAGCTAAAAACCTTGAAAAAAGATGAGACGAATGGCTAACTAGAATAAATAGCATAGAGAAGACCTTAAATGACCTGATGGAGCTGAAAACCATGGCATGAAAACTATGTGACGTATGTACAAGCTTCAGTAGCTGATTTGATAAAGTGGAAGAAAGGGTATCAGCGATTGAAGATCAAATTAATGAAATGAAATGAGAAGAGAAGTTTAGAGAAAAAAGAGTAAAAAGAAACGAACAAAGGCTCCAAGAAATATGGGACTATGTGAAAAGACCAAATCTATGTTTGATTGGTGGCCCTCAAAGTGATGGGGAGAATGGAACCAAGCTGGAAAACACTCTTCAGGATATTATCCAGGAGAACTTCCCCAAGCTAGCAAGGCAGGCCAATATTCATATTCAGGAAATACAGAGAACACCACAAAGATACTCCTCAAGAAGAGCAACCCCAAGACACCTAATTGTCAGATTCACCAAGGTTAAAATGAAGGAAAAAATGCTAAGGGCAGCCAGAGAGAAAGGTCGGGTTATCCACAAAGGGAAGCCTATCAGACTAACACGGATCTCTTGGCAGAAACCCTGCAAGTCAGAAGAGACTGGGGGCCAATATTCAATGTTCTTAAAGAAAAGAATTTTCAACCCAGAATTTCATATCTAGCCAAACTAAGCTTCATAAATGAAGAAGAAATAAAATCTTTCACAGACAAGCAAAAGGTGAGAGATTTTGTCACCACCAGGCCTGCCCTACAAGAGCTCCTGAAGGAAGCACTAAACATGGAAAGGAACAATCAGTACCAGCCACTGCAAAAACATGCCAAATTGTAAAGACCATCGATGCTAGGAAGGAACTGCATCAACTAATGGGCAAACTAACCAGCTAACATCATAATGACAGGATCAAATTCACACATAACAATATTAACCTTAAATGTAAATAGGATAAATGTCCCAATTAAAAGACACAGACTGGCCCACTGAATAAAGACTCAAGAGTCATCAGTGTGTTGTATTCAGGACACCCATCTCACATGCAGAGACACATGCAGGTTCACAATAAAGGGATGGAGAAGATCTACCGAGCAAATGGAAAGAAAAAAAAAAAGGAAGGGGTTTCAATCCTAGTCTCTGATAAAACAGACTTTAAAGCAACAAAGATCAAAAGACACAAAGAAGGCCAATACATAATGGTAAAGGGATCAATTCAACAAGAAGAGCTAACTATCCTAAATATATATGCACTCAATACAGGAGCACCCAGATACATAAAGCAAGTCCTTAGAAACCTACAAAGAGACTTAGACTCCCACACAATAATAATGGGAGACTTTAACACCCCACTGTCAATATGAGACAGATCAACAAGACAGAAGGTTAATAAGGATATCCAGGACTTGAACTCAGCTCTGCATCAAGCAGACCTAATAGACATCTACAGAGCTCTCCACCCCAAATCAACAGAATATACATTCTTTTCAGCACCACATTGCACTTATTCCAAAATTGGCCACATAGTTGGAAGTAAACCACTCCTCAGCAAATGTAAAAGAACAGAAATCACAATAAACTGTCTCTCAGACCACAGTGCAATCAAATTAGCACTCAGGATTAAGAAATTCACTCAAAACCGCATAACTACATGGAAACTGAACAACCTGCTCCTTAATGACTACTGGATAAATAACAAAATGAAGGCAGAAATAAAGATGTTATTTGAAACCAATGAGAACAAAGACACAACACACCAGAATCTCTGGGACACATTTAAAGCAGTGTGTAGAGGGAAATTTATGGTACTAAATGCCCACAAGAGAAAGCAGGAGAGATCAAAATTGACACCCTAACATCACAATTGAAAGAACTAGAGAAGCAAGAGCAAACAAATTCAAAAGCTAGCAGAAGGCAAGAAATAACTAAAATAGAGCAGAACTGAAGGAGACAGAGACAAGAAAAACTCCTCAAAAAAATCAATGAATCCAGGAGCTGGTTTTTTGAAAAGATCAACAAATAGATAGACCACTAGCAAGACTAATAAAGAAGAAAAGAGAGAAGAAACAAATAGACATGATAAAAAATGACAAAGGGGAAATCACCACAGACCCCACAGAAATACAAACTACTATCATAGAATACAAACTACCATCAGAGAATACTATAAACACCTCTACGCAAATAAACTAGAAAATCTAGAAGAAATGGATAAATTCATGGACACATATTCCCAAGACTAAATCAGGAAGAAGTTGGATCCCTGACTAGACCGATAACAGGCTCTGAAATTGAGGCAATAATTAATAGCCTACCAACCAAAAAAAGTCCAGGACCAGACGAATTCACAGCCGAATTCTATCAGAGGTACAAAGAGGAGCTGGTACCATTCCTTCTGAAACTATTCCAATCAATAGAAAAAGAGGGAATCCTCCCTAACTCATTTTATGAGGTGAGCATCATTCTGATACCAAAGCCTGGCAGAAACACAACAACAAAAAAAAGGGAATTTTAGACCAATATCCCTGATGAACATCGATGCAAAAATCCTCAATAAAATACTGGTAAACCGAATCCAGCAGCACATCAAAAAACTTATCCACCAAGAACAAGTTGGCTTCATCCCTGGGATGCAAGACTGGTTCAACATACACAAATCAATAAATGTAATCCATCATATAAACAGAACCAAAGACAAAAACCACATGATTATCTCAACAGATGGAGAAAAGGCCTTCAACAAAATTCAACATTCCCTCATGCTAAAAAATCACAATAAACTAAGTATTGATGGAACGTATCTCAAAATAATAAGAGCTATTTATGACAAACCCACAGCCAATATCATGCTGAATGGGAAAAAACTGGAAGCATTCCCTTTGAAAACTGCCATAAGACAGGGATGCCCTCACTCACCACTCCTATTCAACATAGTGTTGGAAGTTCTGGCCAGGGCAATCAGGGAAGTGAAAGAAATAAAGGGTATTCAATTAGGAAAAGAGGAAGTCAAATTGTCCTTGTTTGCAGATGACATGACTGTATATTTAGAAAACCCCATCATCTCAGCCCAAAAGCTCCTAGAGCTGATAAGCAACTTCAGCAAAGTGTCAGGATACAAAATCAATGTGCAAAAATCTCAAGCATGCCTATACGCCAATAACAGACAGAGAGTCAAATTATGAGTGAACTCCCATTCACAATTGCTTCAAAGAGAATAAAATACCTAGGAATCCAACTTACAAGGGATGTGAAGGACCTCTTCAAGGAGAACTACAAACCACTGCTCAATGAAATAAAAGAGGACACAAACAAATGAAAGAACATTCCATGCTCATGGATAGGAAGAATCAGTATCTTGAAAATGGCCATACTGCCCAAGGTAATTTATAGCTTCAATGCCATCCCCATCAAGCTACCAATGCCTTTCTTCACAGAATTGGAAGAAACTACTTTAAAGTTCGTATGGAACCAAAAAAGAGCCTGCATTGCCAAGACAATCCTAAGCAGAAAGAACAAAGCTGGCAGCATTACCCTACCTGATTTCAAACTATACTACAAGGCTACAGTAACCCAAACAGCCTGGTACTGGTACCAAAACAGAGATATAGACCAATGGAACAGAACAGAAGCCTCAGAAATAACACCACACATCTATAACCATCTGATCTTTAACAAACCTGACAAAAATAACAAACGGGGAAAGGATTCCCTATTTAATAAATGGTGCTGGGAAAACTGGCTAGCCATATGGGGAAAGTTGAAACTGGATCCCTTCCTTGTACCTTATACAAGAATTAATTCAAGACAGATTAAAGACTTAAATATTAGACCTAAAACCAAAAAAATCCTAGAAGAAAACCTAGACAATACCATTCAGGACATAGGCATGAGTTAGGACTTCATGATTAAACACCAAAAGCAATGGCAACAAAAGTCAAAATAGACAAATGGGATCTAATCAAATTAAAGAGCTTCTGCACAGCAAAAGAAACTACCATCAGAGTGAACGGGCAACCTGCAGAATGCGAGAAAATTTTTGTAATCCACTCATCTGACAAAGGGCTAACATCCAGAATCTAGAAAGAACTTAAACAAATTTACAAGAAAAAAATTAAACCACCCCATCAAAAAGGTGGCAAAGGATATGAACAGACACTTCTCAAAAGAAGACATTTATGTAGCCAACAGACACATGAAAAAATGCTCATCATCACTTGTCATCAGAGAAATGCAAATCAAAACCACAATGAGATGCCATCTCACACCAGTTAGAATGGCCATCATTAAAAAGTCAGGAAACAACAGGCGCTGGAGAGGTTGTGGAGAAACAGGAACACTTTTACACTGTTGGTGGGATTGTAAACTAGTTCAACCATTGTGGAAGACAGTGTGGCAATTCCTTAAGGATATAGAACTAGAAATACCATTTGACCCAGCAATCCCATTACTGGGTATATACTCAAAGGATTATAAATCATTCTACTATGAAGACACAAGCACACATATGTTTATTGTGGCACTATTCACAATAGCAAAGACTTGGAACCAACCCAAATGTCCATCAATGATCGACTGGATTAAGAAAATGTGGCACATATACACCATGGAATACTATGCAGCCATAAAAAAGGATGAGTTCATGTCCTTTGTAAGGACATGGATGAAGCTGGAAACCATAATTCTGAGCAAACTATCGCAAGAACAGAAAACCAAACACCGCATGTTCTCATTCATAGGTGGGAAGCGAACAATGAGAACACTTGGACACAGGGCAGGGAACATCACACACTGGTGCCTGTCGTCGGGTGGAGGGATGTGGGAGGGATAGCATTAGGAGAAATATCTAATGTAAATGACAAGTTAATGGGTGTAGCAAACCAACATGGCACATGTATACCTATGTAACAAACCTGCACATTGTGCACATGTACCCTAGAACTTAAAGTATAATTAAAAAAAAGGAAAATTTCCTGAAAGCGTATACACTAAAATGTACCTAATCATTATATGTAAATAGTGAGATCAGAAATAATTATTTTATTCTTTATTCAGCATTTTGAATTACTTTTCAATAAACATGATTTCTTATGTAACCAGAAATGTGTATATATGTGTGTGTATGTGTGTATGTGCAGAGGAAGAGAAAGAAATATTTACATTGAAAAATAGTTAATTACTTAGAGAAAGACATGTGAACAAGAAGCAATAGTTTGCATCACTGTGCAACTTGGAAGAGCCTTATATGGATTAGCATGGTGTCCTCATTCAGGTAGGAAGCTTTTATAGCCTGGTAATAACAGGGGAAGAAATCAGGCCTGTGGCTTGGGGATGAGATAAGAGGTTATTAATCTCTTTGGAGCTAAGTTCCAATTAATCGTGCTTTAATAATCCATAGTAACCTGTTATGTTCACTCTCCCTCTCCTCTCCAGTTGCTGCTGGATGTGAAAGTAGGTGGTGAAGAGCTTGGAGAAGAAGGGAGAGAACCAGGTATAAACAAGACTACTGTGTTAGGCAGGGCCAACTTCATGGGAGTGCAGCCCACACAGTCACATAGAGCCTGGCACTTAGAAGTATGAAACTTGATTTAATGCTTGACTGTCACTGACTGAATTTTTTTTTTTTTTGAAACAGAGTTTCACTCTTGTTGCCCAGACTGGAGTGCAATGACGTGATCTTGGGTCACTGCAACCTCTGCCTCCCAGGTTCAAGCGATTCTCCTGTCTCAGCCTCCCGAGTAGCTGGGATTACAGATGCGTGCCTCCATGCCTGGCTAATTTTCGTATTTTTAGTAGAGACGGGGTTTCATCATATTGGTCAGGCTGGTCTCGAACTCCTGACCTCAGGTGATCCGCCTGCCTTGGTCTCCCAAAGTGCTGGGATTACAAGCTTAATAATTTAATATTTGAATTTGTGTTTCATACGTGCAGTGCAATGGAACAATGGAGACTTTATGTAAGCAGAGGAGATACATGCAATATGTGTTTCTGCAGTTCTGTGATCCACCATTCACACATAGTGTTAGAGATGTCCCATAAGCACAGTATTCTGCTAGGCCCACGATTCGAGAGAGTTCAGTTAAGACTCAAAGCCAGTATGAGGAAAGTGTGTTACATCTACAACTTGGCAGGCCTGGGGATAGGGAATGAAGTGTCTACCCGCCCCAAGAGGCTATGCTTTCCTTTTGAACCAAAACCTGCTTCAAATGCAGAAAGAAGGCAGTGGTGTTCTAAGAATCACAAAGGACCAAGGATTCCTATCACACCCTTTTTCATTCATATCACTTCCCTGTATTAGCGAACCACTAATGCTGAGGGTGATGGCATAGAAGGAAAGAGAAAGATCGGCCAACGCTATTTCCATTTCCTTTCAGTCCTTCCTTACTCATCAATACGCTGAAGGTAGGAGAATGTCGATAGGATGTGCAAGTCTCAGGAAGTCAAAGGAAAACAGTTGAGTTAGTTTTGTGCAGGGTTTCTATTGTTCTGATGGAAAATGAAGTAAGTATGTATGAGCTACAAAATAAGAGTTGTGTGACTTCAGTGATTCCATATATGAGTTCAAGACTCATATTTGCATTTAAAGCTGACATTGCATAACATAAAGATGTATGGTCAATTCATTCTAATTATTTCACACTCTCATTTACTTTACTTAGAATAACACTAAATAGCAAATTTAAACATCATGAAAAATGTAAAGAGACCACTGAAGAAAGGAAAAAGCTTTCTATTTTAGTACATTTAACAGCATTTCCCCCTGCTTTTTGAGCAAGGGTCCCTGCATTTTCATTTTGCGCTGGGCCCTATAATTTTGTTGTTGATCCTAGTGGTAGGAAAGAGAAAATGGAACAGTGTGGTGAGCTAAATTCTAAGTCCCAGCAAAAGGTGGGATGAAGTTTGGCATGCAGGGCATATAGTAAGGATCAACACTTGTAGAAGGAAAGGGAAGGATGCAGGATTAGGCAGAGAGGTCGAACTGCAATGCAGGCCTAACAAATTCTCAGCCAATTCCAGATGAAATGGTCCAGCCCTGATGCACATCCTCAATCAGTCATTGGTGGTGAGTACCCCCTCTACGCCCAAGGGTGTGCTCTTGGGAGAGGCAGCTTTCTGCAGGTGAGGAGGACCTAAGAATTGACAGCTGCAGGCTCTGCTGACTGTACATCCTGCAGCTAAGGCCAAGTGAGTGGCGCATCTCTGTGTTCACCACAGTCCCATTCTTGTATGCCACACTGAATGCTATATGTAATCTCTGTCAAAGGGGTATAAAAAGTGGTCCTTCTCTATCCAGTGATTTAAGAAACCACACATGCTGCAGCAGATCTGATGCTAGATTAATAATTATGTCAGAACTTGGAGTACTAAATAGTCACACCCAACGACAGAGAGAATGGTAACATGAACTGCCTGGCATTGATTAACTGCAACAGTCAAACTAGCTTTAATTCAGTGTAAACAATAACAAAAACCTTATGATGGTTCTTAACATTCTAAAGATTGCTAGTCTAATACTAAAAAGGTTATTTTCTCCTAACCACTAGGACTTCAATTTAAGTGAACAACGTTTCATTGGATTTACCCTCATTATAAAATGCAGACATGTACCACATAATGACATTTTGATCAACAATAGACTACATATACAATGGTGACCTCATAAGATTATAGTATCATATTTTTACTGTACCTTTTCTATGTTTATATACCCAAGCACTTACTATTATGTTACAATTGCCTACAGTATTCAGTATCATACAGTAACATGCTGTACAGGTTTATAACTTAGGAGCAATAGGTTATATGATATAGTCTAAGTGTGCAGTACACACTACTTTCTAGGCTTGTGTGGGATAAGAGGTTATTAATCTCTTTGGAGCTAAGTTCCTGATGCTCTCCCTTTTCCCACTCCCCCACCCAGACAGGCCCCGGTGTGTGTTGTTCCCCTTCCTGTGTCCACGTGTTTTCATTGTTCAGCTTCCACTTATGATTGAGATGATGGAGTGTTTGGTTTTCTGTTCCTGTGTTAGCTTCCCGAAGATAATGGCTTCCAGCTCCATTCATGTCCCTGCAAAGGACGTGATCTTATTCCTTTTTATGGCTGCATAGTACATACATAGTGGTGCATATGTACCACATTTTCTTTATCCAGTCTATCACTGATGGGCATTTGGGTTGATTCCATGTCTTTGCTATTGTGAATAGGGTTGCACTGAACATATCTGTGCACATATCTTTATATTATAATAGTATGATTTATATTCCTTTGGGTATATACCCGGTAATGGGATTGCTGGGTCAAATGGTATTTCTATGCAAAAATTGAAAAATAGGATCTAATTAAACTAAAGAGTTTCTGCACAGCAAAAGAAACTATCATCAGAGTGAACAGACAACCTACAGAATGGGAGAAAATTTTTGCAACCTATCCATCTGACAAAAGTCTAATATCCAGAATCTACAAGGAACTTAAACAAACTTACAAGAAAAAAACAAACAACCCCATTAAAAAGTGGGCAAAGGACATGAACAGATACTTCTGAAAAGAAGACACTTATGCAGCCGACAAACATATGAAAAAAGCTCAACATCACTGATCATTAGAAAAATGCAAATCAAAACTACAATGAGATACAATCTCACACCAGTCAGAATGGTGATTATTAAAAAGTCAAGAAACAACAGATGCTGGCAGGGCGGCAGAGAGATAGCAACACTTTTACACTATTCACAGGAATATAAATTAGTTCAACCATTGTAGAAGACAATGCGGTGATTCCTCAAAGACCTAGAACCAGAAATACCATGAAGTGTGATTTTTTTTTCAATCTTTATTGAATATTTTTATGTACAACCAGTTACTACATTTTTTTTTTTTTTTTAGGCAGAGAACACATGTACTTAATTTTGCACAGAACACTGAATTAGCCAGAATGTTCTGAACTGAGCACCCTTTATTCCATCCTGCTTTAGCTACCATTTCTTTTTGGAGCAAAGATCTCTCCCCCTGTGCCTTTTTCAAAAATATTCAGACTGTAATGTTATTGTAATTTGCTTAGTGGAAACTGAGAGCAGCAGTATAAACATATTTATCCCAAGTCTGATTGCGATTGTGGTGTCCTAAGTTATATCCTAAAGATGGAGAAGGGCCTGGAAAACTCTGTAGAAAACACTGTGTCCCTGAGGATCAATAATGAAAGATGTTAGTATGTGTGGATGACCTGGGTTCCGCCTAGGAGGTTTGTTTATTTACTTGTAGATAGGAGCATACTATAGAAGTTCTTTTTCAGACAGAGGGATTAGCAAATTTTTTCTTCTTTAAAGAACCAGCATCCATTTGCTGTTGATAAAGATAAAATTGTTTATAGTGCTGCCAAATCTAAGCAGCTGTTATTAGAATCTCCTCCAGTTTCATCACCAATTGAATCCAATATGCATTAGCCCATATACCTCTGGTCAAACGAGGCAGGAGTTTTCAGTCAAACATGTTAGATTGGGCAAGTGATAACACAAAATTGGGTGTCTATGAGCTTCATTCTCTTCATGGTTCTTCTACAGACAGAAGTATGAGAATTTGACCTTTGGGTCTATTTACCTGTCTGAAAAATAACAGTAATAGGCACTTTGGAACCATCTACTTACTTCTTTTTTGGTGTACAGAGGATTTAAGAGTTAAGCTCCCTTAGTTATCCAATTGAAAGATTTGGCATAAGCGCACCAACTATGATTAAGGAAACGACTAAAGTGACAGGCATTCTACCACCGGAAGGCATTTCTGGAGTGAACTGATTTTGCCTTTCTATTCATCATCAAATTGATACTTGGATACAGCTTAATATTAAGCAGATAGAATAAATTGCCTTTACTGTTCACATACTGAAGAGCTTTGCTTAATTAGGATTTGGTTGGGAACAAGGTGGTAAAGAGGCATTATTAGTGATTATTCCTGACACTTTTAAACAGTTTTTAAGTTCTTAAAATGCATCCAATCCTGAATTTCAAAGAATAGAAAGAATCATGGGGTGATGGTAAATCAGGATGGATTATCCCCTTCCTATAAATTGCAATGTAGGGTGAGTTAACAAACCACTTTAGGATCCTGAGTTAACTTTTGATCTTACTGGAAAAAAATTGTGCAAGTAAGATGTGTTTAACTTTTTCCTATTTGTCTGTGGTATGTCAGAGGAGGGGCAAGCCTAAGAAGTTTACACTAAAGTAAAACACTGTGGAAAGTGAGAAAATTTGAGGAGCACTCAGGAATACCTGTTCCTCTGCAATTTTTCCTATGGAAAAATTTTGCACTAAGATAGACATTTTATGAGAAGAAAAGATAATTAATTCCTTGGTTCCTAGGTTCCTTAGTCTGAAGTGTGATTCTTAAGAGGGTCTCTGTAAGAGGAATTTGGAGACATTTATTCCCTTGGTACTATGACTTCTCATCGCTGATATGACAGCTCACTGGGTATTAAGAAGTTGCCCATGTTAAGACAGTGACTCCCATAACCATTTTAAAAAAACAAAAAACAAAAAGCCATGTCTTCTAATACACAGTTGTTCCAAAGGATAAGCTGCAGAGTTTGCGTGTTTGTGTGTGTATGTGTATGTTTGTGTGTTTGTAGTGTGTATGCAGGGGCAGGTAGAAGCGTGGTGTATGTATGAGAATAGTTTAGGAAGCTATTGAATTATGTATTGGAAAGACCATAGTGGTTTCTGTGTTTGTGTGTGTGTGTGTGTGTGTGTGTGTGTGTTTGTTTCAAGAGTCAATGGATTATGAATGTATGTACAGTGACAAATAAGATGAGAAGTAAAAAACAAAACAAAACAAAAAACTAGAATTCCAGTCCAACTCTGTCCTGCTAGACAAAAATAAATGTAGGCCAGGCACGGTGGCTCACCCCTGTAATCCAAGCACTTTGGGAGGCCAAGGCGGGCAGATCACCTGAGGTCAGGAGTTCGAGACCATCCTGGCCAACATGGTGAACCCCATCTTACTAAAAATACAAAAAATTAACTGGGAATGGTGGTATGCGTCTGTAATCCCATCTACTTTGGAGGCTGAGACAGGAGAATCACTTGAACCCGGGAGGCAGAGGTTGCAGTGAGCTGAGATCATGCCACTGCACTCTAGCCTGGGCAATAAGAGTGAAACTCCATCTCAAAAAATAAAAATAAAAATAAAATAAATGTAGGCAAGTCAATCTTTCTGAGCATCAGTGTCCTAATCTATTAAATAGAGGGTGAATAAATCACAAGGCTCACATGAGACTACATGATTGGGAGACTTATCTTAATATCTCATTGAAAAGCACTACGGGCAACTCCACAAAAGTGCAACTTCATCATGAAGACTCAACTACCCCCAAGATTCCAGCATGATCCCTCCTTCTAAAGCATTGTGCCCACTTCCAGAACTCCCTCATCATGGGAATGATGGAAGCTTCTATATGAAGGACTAAGATGAAAAGGATTCCTTTTAACTCCACACTTCTTTAAACCCAGAACACAAGACTCATAATATAGATGAGTTTTTTGTTGTTGTTTGTTTGTTTGTTTTGAGATGGAGTCTCGCTCTATCACCCAGGCTGGAGTGCAGTGGCGCGATCTCGGCTCACTGCAAGCTGTGCGTCTCGGATTCACACCATTCTCCTGCCTCAGCCTCCTGAGTAGCTGGGACTAGAGGCGCCCACCACCACACCTGACTAACTTTTTGTATTTTGTTTAGTAGAGACAGGGTTTCACCGTGTTAGCCAGGATGGTCTTGATCTCCTGACCTCGTGATCCACCTGCCTCAGCCTCCCAAAGTGCTGATATTACAGGTGTGAGCCACCACGCCTGGCCTATAGATGAGTTTTATAGACTCATATTATAGACTCATAATCTAGACTTCTTAATGTCCAGGGAGCTGTCATATCAGTGATGAGAAGTCACACTGTCAAAGGGATAATTGTATCCCAATTCCTCTTACAGAGGTCTTCTTAAGAATCACACTTCAGCCCGGCACAGTGGCTCACACCTGTAATCCCAGCACTTTGGGAGGCTGAGGCGGGTGGATCACCTGAGTCAAGAGTTCGAGACCAGCCTGACCAACATGGTGAAACCCTGTCTCTACTAAAAATACAAAAATTAGCTTGGCGTGGTGGTAGATACCTGTAATCCTAGCTGCTTGAGAGGCTGAGGCAGGAGAATCGCTTGAATCTGGGAGGAGGAGGTTACAGTGAGTGGAGATTGCACCATTGCGCTCCAGCCTGGGCAACAGAGGGAGACTCCATCTCAAAAAAAAAAAAAAAAAAAAACCACACTTCATAGTATTTCCGGTTCTAGGTGAGGGAGGAATCACCACACTGTCTTCCACAATAGCTGGACTAATTTATATTCCCACCAACAGCGTAAAATCACTCAGCATCAATTATATTATTTTGAACAAATCTGTAGTTTATCATGACACACAATCAACCAACCTTACTGTAGCAAAGGTAAACATCTTATTCTATCCTGCATTGTATCTTTGCTATGGGAGGGACATTGATGCCTCTACTGATGATGCCATCAAATAATTAGTCCAAATTACTTTCTTGTAAGGGTCTGCTGCCAGAGGAGAGAAATAAAGATTTCCATTTGAGTGAAAGCACCTGTAGAGGAAAGAGCTAACATATGTAGACTTCAAATGCATATTTACTCCAAATATAAATGAGATGGATGAGTCCTAACATACATGCATCTAACTTAAGCATATTCAACACTGTGACCTTGGAGAAAAGTAAGAGGGAGAAGAGAGCAGGCAAGAATGAGAGAATCCCTGTATCTATGTTTGTGCTCTCCTTCAACCTAGAAGTCAGCCTTCACCACAAGAGCCAAAATGCAAAATAAAGCAAAATAATTTAAATTCTAGGTTTTAAGCTTCCAGGGGCTTAATGGGCCCTAGGGAGCAAAGGAGTTTTCCAGGATTATTTTGGCCTTACAAGTTTTATCCTTTCTGGGATGAATATAGACCCTAACCCTGTGTAAGATTAACTCTGTGTGACACATTCACACATCCACTACAAACTTTATAATCATACTCTTATCACCTGGCACCTGTTTTCCTCACCGCTAGACTTAAAGCCACATCACACCATCATGATTATGATCTCTTGTCATCAGTTTGACCATAGTGTTTTTTTTTTATTTATGAATTGTAGATCACACATCCTATTAGCTTTGTAAAACTTTAATGAATAAGATCTATCTTAATTTAGATTTATCATTAAGATGAAAGAGTTAAAAATTCTGGAGAAACACATTCGTAGAAATGATCTTACCCTCCCCTGGAGCTATGCCGGCTTAAGCTAAATTACCTCCTCAGGTGTGCATTTACCAATTCTTTAAAATCCCCAGAAAAGTGATTTCATTATGAAAATACTGTAGGACATTTCCCATGCTATTTCATATGTGATGAGTTTTCACTATTTCCTATTAATGAAGAGTGGAAGATGAAGAGTGAAAAGAAATAAATGTTTCCTTCCACATCTTCTAGAGCTGCTTATGAAAATGAACGACTGGAATAGTCACAGCATTGGCCTAAAACTGTCCTAAGACTCCAGGTTTAAATATCAGATATGATAGAAAAGACCACTATCTGGGACTCATAAGTGTCAGAGAATCACATACTTTGCAAAGGAAACAATACCTGAGCAGTCAATGGAAATACACACACACCACATGCACACACACATATCTTCACAATGATGGGTTCAGAAACAGAATGAAGCAGATTTAAAAGAAAAGACAGGCCAGGTCATCTTAATAAGTCAAGAAGGAAATCCTACCTACCTTGTGACTGCCCGGGTGCAGATGGTAACAAGGAAACAGCCAGCCACAATCATCCAGCCCCAGCCTCCATCTGGAGGCGAGGTAGACCGAGCTCTATTTACTTTTGCCATCGTTTTTCTTTTTTCTTCTTTTCCAGGTTGCTCCAACAGCCCAGTTATGATCTTGGAAGAGTTTGCTGTCCAGTGACTTCCTGTTGGCATTCAAGGTTGGCATAGAACGCTACCTGGCACATGGGTTACTCGCCATCTAAAACCAAAAATCAGGACATATTTATATCTTATTGCTATGTCCAAAGGTTAATTTTTCTTCACTTGGTAAAACATGATTATTACTTTCCTATTAAATATGAGTATTTGTAACTATGAATACTAGACTGGGGCAGACTATTTGCTGTCCTTGGTACATACTTTCTTTTTAAAAAATAGAATAGACCCTCTCAAATTGTAGTCAAATGCATGTCTACTCTATTTGATACCATTTTTCCCTAGCCTCTCTTGAAGGTAGTTGTGGCAATAAAGTGTAGTCTCCATTAAAGGGATGTGAGCAGAAGTCATGTGTGCCACTTCTGGTTCATCAACTCAAAGGCAAAGGTACTTTTCAAGGACTTCCAGCACCCTCTTCCAACTGACTGAAAGATGGATGTGGATATGAAATCACTTCAACCACACAGACCAGGACATCAGTCTAGGGGCTGGCAGAGCTACAAGACAGAAGAAGCCTGGGTCCCCAGATGACTCTGGGGAGACCTGCCCTCCTACCCTGGACTCTGCACATCTCTACACTGTTACACAAAAGATAAATAAGCTTCCATTTTATTTGTGTCTCTGTATTTTGGAGTCTCTCTGTTACGACAGCTTATAACATAGCCTAATTATTATACAGAATGAGTCTGAGAGAAACTTCTTGGCATATTTTAAAATGCTATAAATTTTTAAGCATGTAATTGAAGTAAGAAGAGAATGACAAATAAATGAGACAAAGTAGAGAGCCCAGAAACTAGTATATAATATTTTAATACAATCCAAATAAGGTAAAAAGAAAAAGATTAGTGAAGAAAAAAAGTATTATTTACCACATTCTGTTCAACTCTCCATTTAGCTCTTGACCTTCCAGATAAATCAATAAATGTAAAAAAAATAAAGAAGTAGTTAAAAACCTAGGTGAAAATATTGGCAAATATTTATCTGTTCTCTAGATAGGAAAACTCCCTGAGATGTAAAGTAATAAAACGAACCAAGATAAAAAAAAATTGTTAATTTGTCTAAATTAAAATTTAACATTTCTGTATTAAAACATGTGATTAATAAACAAAACCAAAAGGTAAGCCACAGGCTTGGGGACAAAACATTAGCAATACATACTTCAAAGAAGTAATATCTGCATTCATTCATTCATTCATTCATTCATTCATTCAACTGTAAGTATTTATTGAATCCCTAGCATGTGTCAGGCACCATTTTAGGGCACTAAGGATTCAGTAGTGGTCACAATACACAAAGCTCCTTGTGGTGGGCAGGCTCTAAGGTACCCCTATGGTCCTGGTTCTGGTCGTTCACATCTTTATGTAATCCCTTCCCTTGAGCGTGGGAGGGACCTGTGACTTGCTTCTACCCAACAGAATATGACACCTGTGAGGGAACCTGACTCTCACAATTATGTCATGTTATATATGACTCAGGCCTGCTAGCCACTCTCTCTCTCCCACTGTCCTTGAAGAAGCAAACTGCCATGCTGCACACCTAGGAGAAAGCCATTTGGCAGGGAACCATGGGCAGGCTGTAGATGCTGAGGGCAGCCTCCAACAGACAGCAAGAAACATGAAGATCTCAGGGTCTTTTGTTTTTTGCTTTTTCACAAACATCCCAAGTGAGCCTGGATGCAGAATTTCCCCTAAATTGAACCTCCAGTTAAGGACGGTCTCACTGACAACCTGACAGCAGCTTTGTGATACCCTTAGCCTAGGACCCAGCTAAGCTATTTCTGGATTCTGACCCCATAGAAACTGTGAGATAAGGTGCTTCTTAAGGTATTCCAAGGCTTGTCAAACAGGCTTCTTAATTACAGTCAGGGATGAATTTTTTGAGAGGAAAAATAAGAGTTTCAACACCTACTTCTTCTACAGAATTGAGCAAATTACCCAGTTGCTTTTATAATTTTATTGTGATCACTGGAAGAAATCCTAACATTAATTAAATGAAATGTCATTTCAACTATGACAATGTGTGGATTATTTGATGAACAAAGACTATGTACCACCTGGTAAATTACGAGCAAAACAAATTGCCTAATAAAAAGCATTTACTTTAAGAACACAACTTTCTCAAGAAAATGGCTCATAACAGAAATTTGTAAGTGTGCATCTTTGAAGATGGAACAAATTGGTGGCTGATTATTTCAGAGAGTGCATACAGAGCAGGGTAGTGAGGCTAAGGCAACAAGAATAATTCCCACATACATCACTTAGGTTTGCTCCTTTTGAAGCCTCAGGTCTTCATCGTCATGCTGTTAACCATCTGGTGACTTTGAGGAGACTGACAAAGGTGATTAAGTGTACAACTGAAATTATAAATCTATCAAAAGTATCGGGAGACCAATACTGGCATAAATACTAAACCTATTGATAAAGAAAAAAAAGTTATTACTGGAAATTATAATATTGCGAAACACTGGCCTGGGGATTGAGTAATAGCCAAAATACTGGTGTTGGCGCTAAGTGAAAATAACAGTGATACAGAGCTGCTGTTTACAAAGCACTTGCCACAGGTCAAGCTTCTAGCAAGCATCACTACAGACAGTATCTCATTTAATCCTTACAAGAACCATAAAGAGTAGATATTATTATCCTTATCTTATAGGTAAAGAAACTCAAGTTAAAGAGATTAAGTAATTTGCCTTATTATTCTTTAGATAATGAAGCAGCAGAAATGGGTTATGGACCTTGGTCTGATTCCAAGGCCAGTCTTCCTAACCAATGCCTTGCTTCTACTACACTTCCTTATTCCTTGGTATAAATTCATAAACATTTTTGTCTAATTATACACATAATTCTTGCTGATGACACACCAGTAGGATGATGTGAATTGCAGCCTGACGTAGCTATAAATGCAGTTCTTTAAATGGTACCCTTGGTATTTCCCTGAAACATTCTTGTAGGTCACTGACTTGACCAGCTGTGAAATTTCAGAGCAAAACCAACCCTCTAAAGGTGTCTCTAACACTCTGGAGCTTCAGAGTAAGTTTTTCCAAAACATAACTTTGTGTCATGAATAAGTAGCTTTAACAGTCATCTACTTTCTTCCACAAAATGAAACGCTCAAGGAAAAACTCTTATTTTAAAAGATCTACCATACCTGTAGTTTTGCTTTCACACACAGCCTGCTGCAGCAGACAGAGCCGGTAGTCCATCCCTTCCTCTATTCCATCATAACCCTGGCTTTGTTAGCATTCAACTCTTAGCTGCTCTCTCCAGTGGCCATCTGGGCCCAGTCCCTTGGTTCAGGGACTGGTTTTGGACTGGTCTCCCGTTTCCATGTCAATGAGTGATGAGGCACAGAATGGGAAGTATCTAGCCAATGACCTATGGAGAGAAGCCTCTGGGAAATGTTTCTCTGTTCTTAAGAAAAGATACGAGGAAGAAACAAGCCCCTCTTCTTCCTGTAGATTCTGGATGTAATAACTGGATCTATAGCAGCCACCTCTTAACCATGAAAGAAGCTAGTTTGAGGACAAAGTCAATGAGCCAAGACCCAGTTGGAAGATCTGGGTTCTGACTCTGCATCTTAAGAGTTATATGAGTTCAAGCAAATTCCTTTATGTCTTTGAGCCTCAGTTTACTTACCCATAAAACGGAGGTAATAATTTTACTTTCACAAACTGTTGTATATATTAAAATGAGAAAAAACATGAGGAATACCTGGCACGTAAATGTAGATATTATTTGCCATGTGAGTTAACCTCTTTTCATTTGTTCATCACTCATTAATTCAATATTTATTGAGTGTCCAATATGCACCAGAAACTATTCTAGGAGCTGCAGCTATGAGCATTGCAGAAAAGAGACAATAGCCCTGCTTTCATGAAGCTCACATCCTAGTGGGACAGGCACAGTTCATGAACTGTTGAACAATAACTTCTAAGCCTTCCTTGTTTGTATAAAAAATTACCTTTGGCCTACTTCACAGGATCATAGCTATAGTCAAATGAGAGCACCCACAAACTGACAGCAACGAGCCAATCAAACTTCAGGACAGTTTCATTATGCCTACAGTGTTTTTTAAATGTTTACATTAGTTGACACTTGTAAAGATCAGATACTATCCAAATTTTCAAATTCTTTTGAAAAACTGCAAGCTCTAAAAATACGTTGGGCTGCATTCCCTTGTGGCAGCCATGAGATGGGGCCAAGCAGCAGTGCCCCCTTTCAGACAAGGCCTGCACTTCCGCTTTACCCTATCCCTGACACCCTGTCCTGCACACATTTGTGTGCAGTTCCTGTGTGCTTTACCTGCCAGGCCCCTGGAGGCAGTAAGATTTTCAACTTCTGCCCATACTGTGCTAACATAAATCAAAGCTTTTTAAACAGCCATGTGAGTCACGTTTATGGTACGTTTTATGCCTAGCACCCTCTCTTTCTCTCAATTCCGATAGAACCGGCATTCAAGAGTCTACCTACACCTGTGACAAACACACACAATGGAATAACTCACCAGTTGGACACAATTAGCTGCCAAGTGTTATGATGTGATACCATCAGTTGTACCAGTAAAAAAAGGCACAACTTAGAAACTTCTGCCTTGGTATAGTCCTAGCTTCTTCTTAGGCTTTTCCATTTAAATAAACCCCAAGGTTAAGTTGTTTTCCAGTGTAAGACTATAAATCCACCTGTCCATAAACATCTGGTATAAGGACCATCCTTAGTGCCGCCCTATGCTATGAAAGAAGACTGAAACAGCCAGAGCTGTGCAACAGCCCTTTTAAAAAGAAACATAATGTGATGGATCATGAATTAGAAAGGTATCCACATTCTTTCAACAGTGATTCTATTTCTGGGAGGCTATCCTAAGAAAACAATGTAAGAGAAGCCACTATGGGCAAAAAATAATAGCTGCATTAACAATAATACATAAAACAGAAACAACCTAAATGTTTAACAACCAGGAAGTGTCTGGAGAATTATGACATGTTCAACAAATGGAAGAGTGCAATTCATTACAATTATAAACAGGAAGATAATATTGTAATACGGAAAACCATCATGATGCAACGTTAAAGCCAAGAAAAGACCCTCATATACTTTGTGAGGGAAGCTATGTAAAGCTTCTGTAAAAGTTGTATGCCTGTAATTGTCACAAAAAGTAGGAAGAATATGTAAAAAGGAATACAATTGAGCTGGCATGATTATTATTCACTTGCAAAACTGTGTTAAATATCATTTTACATATAATTTTCTTAAATAGATATTTCAGGTCTATTCCTTCGGTGAACACAAAAGTCTCTTTTGGACAGTTTCTCAAGGGCTGAAAATAGCTATCATTTATTGATATGGCACATTGAAAATGAGGTGATTATTCAGTAGCGGACACACTGTAGGCAACAAGCCCCTGGCAAAACAAAATGTTCTGTTTCTTTACAAAAATATTAAGCATCATTAATTTTTACTTTGCTGCTGCTAAACTCACATGATTCCCTTTTCATTTGTTTTAGGCGAGCATCCTCTGTTTGGCATTTCCACATGTAATAAGTTAAGAACTGATTTGATAAGATATCCCAAAAATCCAATTGTATAAATCCAAATAAAAAATTTAAATAATCATCCCAAGATAGCTGTGGTGATAGCATGATGAACAAAGGTCTGTTGTAAGTCACAGAGTCAACCTGGGTAAAACCACGGGACAAGGAACATCCTCATGGGACACCAGGGTGGGGAGAAAGAGCCTCTCTGCAACCATTTGTATGCAATACTATTAGTGACAATTTCTCATGAGTAAGCGCATTTGATCTTCACCATCCGCAGAGATAAATGCTGTCTTTCCCTCTTCCTCAGTGGTGAAACTGAAGCTCAGAGAAGTGAAAGGACTCCCCTGACAACACTGCATGTGAGTGTAAATGGAGGCAAGTAGCTTTGGCTGACTTTGGATGGTGCACTTGTCCATCTGCTCTGAGATTTCAAAATTGTTATTGGCGTTTCTGTCAACAAGATGTCCAAGCAATGCTAACGCTTAAGCACCATTCATGTGAGTGACCACGACAAGAGGAAGGGGGGAGAAGCCGACAAGGTTATCACAAGGGTATACGGCTGTTCACAAAACAACGCATGTGAGTTTCTTTCAAAACAGGTCATTTAATAGATTTATACATATTCAGAAGAAATGTGCAGGTTAGACAGGGCAAACCTTGTTTCCTGGAGACTTTGAAGCAGTCTGAAGTTCTCCCACAACATTAACCTCAGCATTCTTGTAAATAATTAACCCACCTGATAATAGACAAATATAATGGCCAGGTCTTTTATTAAGTTAATAGTATTGCAGCTGGGCATGGTGGCTCACACCTGTAATTCCAGCACTTTGGGAGGCCGAGATGGGAGGATCACTTGAGGTCAGGGGTTTGAGACCAGCCTGGCCAACATGGTGAAACCCCATTTCTATAAAAAGTACAAAAATTAGCTGAGCGTGGTGGCGCATGCTGTAATCCCAGCTACTTGTGGGGCTGAGGCATGAGAATTGCTTGAACCCCAGAAGATGGATGTTGCAGTGAGCTGAAACCACGCCACTGCACCCCAGCCCAAAACTATAAGCAAGGGAAGCATTTACCATCTCGCAACTCTTCGTTTTACTAATCAGCCTCCGATTCATATTATTTTGACATCAACCACTGATGAATTCTACTCATCAAATGGAACAGTATTCTGTATCCCATTCTGGCTTCAGAAAAATTTTCTGAGATGAAAGAAACTATATGATGATGTTCTTCTAAGATTACTCCTTACAGTGTAAGTTGGGATGTATTCTCAATTTCACTTTATCCTCTTTGCTTTTTTAAAAAAAAATCATTTGCAAAAAATTCTTGCTAACATTCAGTAACATTGCAGTAAAGCACTCCATTTGTGACGCAACTCTTCCATGTTGCCTACAGTAAAGTTTTCTGAAGAGATTCCTTTTATCACTAGAAAACCTACAAATTTCTTATAGTCAGTAAGCAACTAGAATAAAGGGAAGAGTATTCTTAGAAGCACTTGTTTTGGAAGGCCTCCAACATTGACTTTCCCTTGTTCTTTCCTTCCTTGACTCCTTCTATTTCCAGCACCTTCACCTTTAGCTGTATTCTTACCTTATAAATTGGTCTGTAGCCACAAAAGAGATAGAGTATGATGGAAAAATACCAACGGTGGGCATTTGGGCTGAGTCCCAGTGACCCTGTATGAATCACTTCCTTTCTGCTGCTATTTCCTCTTTAATAAAATCAGGATATTGAATTACTGATGCCTGTCTTCTAAACCAGATGACTAGTAACTACATCTTCCCTAATATGTAAGTTAACTGGTACAGATAAGCACTCTCAGTAAAATTCTAATTAACTTTGCTTTTTGTTTACTTAATAACTCACGGTAGAGACAATTCCTCTTTGTTATTGCTTAAGAATCATGAAATTTGCCAGTCTCCCTTTTTTTAGGCATTTCTAAAATATTCCTATACTACAGGTAATTTTTTAAAAAAATTCTTCTGATGTATTACCCCTTTCTGGTAAGCCAGGTTCCTTTAAATGTTCCCTTATGTCATTAAGGCTAAGTCAAGAAGCCTATTGCTATAGGGAATGAGACATAAGCCCCATGCAGAATAAATGCATCCACAGGCAAGGAATCATGGGATTGTGTTATAGGGGACATTCCCACCACACAGAAAGGGAAAGTACAAGCCTACCCTGAGAGGAAAGAGAAACGGATTTTAAAGGAAAGGTGATGAGCTGCCCAGGTTTCTTAGGGACTATGTCTCCCACTCCCTAAGTCTTGGCCCAGACAGGTATGTGGTATGGTGAAGAGATAGTTTTCCCTTAACCTAGGTAGCTGAGAGAGAAGTGCCAATAAGGAGGCCTGTGCTATGTGTGCCGTGTATAACTCTGGGAAGACACAACTTCACCAGTCCCCTCTGTCTAAGCAGAGAGAAACAGAGTGCCCACTGACAGTCCTTCACCTCCTAGGTGGCACAGAAGTGATGGGGGGATTCTCCCATGTTCTCAATGGAGACATAGAAGATAGCTTAGATGAGAGCCAGGGCCACAGCAAACGGAAGAGGGATGCCATGGCAAATGTGCTGAGCCAAATGGAAACCATAGGTGACCCTTAAGAACTACAACAAGAAAGGTGGGGAATTGCTCCAGGCCCTGGCCGTATGGAGAATACAAAACATAAGTTTCCAGCAGCAAAGTACACAAGGAGGACAGAAGCCATCACCTGGAGAGCACCAAGATGAGTTTCAATTTATATGGACATTCAGGAGGCCAGGAGGATGCCCAGTAACCAATACTAGGAAAATCTCTGCATGGGCCAGTGAGAACTTAGAAAACAACCAGAGGGCCTGGATGCTAACCACCTCCCCCACCACTACCACAAGGACACATGTGCTCTCCCCTAGACCAGACACACTCATGAAGAAGGAGGAATAAACACAAGAGAGGGGAGGAACAACCCTAATAATCAGAGTAACCTCAGATTTAGCTGAATAATATGCAAAGGAAGCTGATCTTAGATGAAAAATACTAAATTTGAAAGACTGTTAAACATTTTTAAATTGAGGTGTAACTTACATACAATAAAACATGCCCATTTTAAGCCTACATTTCAGAGTTTTGACAAATGCATCACTCATGTAATCACAACCGCCACAATCAAGACACAGAACATTTTTATCACCCCCAAACATTCCCTCACACTCCCTTGCAATCAATCTTCACCAGCCCTAGCACCAGAATACGACTGATTTGCTTTCTGTCAATAAAGATTAGTTGTCAATATAGATTGCTTTCTGTCAAGATAGAATTCTGTCAAGAATTTCACAAAAATAGAACCAAACAAACATGGATTACTTTGCTTCTGGCCTCTTTCACTCAGGATAATGTTTTGAAATCATTCAGTTTGTTGTGTGTATCTGCAGTTGATTCTTTTTATTGTTGAATATTAGCATGTGTTACGGATATACTACAATGAGTTTATTCATTCGTTTGTTGATAATTGTTACAGTTGTTTCCAGTTTTACATTATGAATAAAACTTCTATGAACATGAGTGTACAAGTCTTTTTGTGGATGTATGTTTTCATTCTCTTGAGTAAACCCCTAGGAAAGAAACTGCCCAATCATAGGGTAAATGTATATGTTAACTTTAGAAGAAGGTGCCAAACTGTTTTTAAAGGTGGTCGTGTGATATTTCCAGTACTAAATTAGAGTTCCAATTGCTTCACAACTTCGGCAATACTTGGTATTGATAGTGTGATTAATTTAGTCATTCTAGTGATATCAAACGGTATCTCATTGTACTTTTAATTTGTACTTCCCCAACGACTAATTATATTAACCAGTTTCCCAATAATTATTAACTATTCATATATCTTTTTTGTGAAGTGTCTATTCAAGTATTATGCCCATATTTTACTAGGAGGTCTGTCTTTTATTATTGGGATACAGGAATACTTTATATATTCTAGATACAAGTTATTTGTGGATATACGTGTTAGAAATATTTTCTCCCACTCTGTGGCTTACCTATTCATTTATTAGTGGTGTGTTTTGAAGAGCAGAAGACATTACTTTTGATGAGTTGAAATTTATTATTTTTTCTTCTGTAGTTGATTGCATTTCTCTATATTAGTGAATAATTAGAAATTTAAAAGTTTTAAATACCACTTTACAGTAGCTTCAAAAAAATGAAATGCCAAGAAATAGATTCAACATAACATGTGCATTATTTTTACACTAAAACTATGAAACAGCACTAAGAAAAATTTACAAAGTCCTAAAAAAGAAAGAGAGATATCCTGTTCATAGATTGGAAGACTTGGAAGATGTCATATCTACCCAAGTTAGTTGATAGTTTCAATGAAATCCCAAACAAAATTCCAGCAGCATTATTTCTTTTTTTTTCTTTTTCTTTTTTTTTTCTTTTGAGATGGAGTATCGCTCTGTTGCCCAGGCTGGAGTGCAGTGGCGTGATCTCAGCTCACTGCAAGCTCCACCTCTTAGGTTCAAGCGATTCTCCTGCCTCAGCCTCTCGAGTAGCTGGGAGTGCAAGCGCCCATAATCATGCCTGGCTAATTTTTATATTTTTAGTAGAGATGGAATTTCACCATGTTGGCCAGGCTGGTCTCGAACTCCTGACCTCAAGGGATCCACCTGCCTTGGCCTCCCAGAGTGCTGGGATTACAGGTGTGAGCCACCATACCTGGCTGGTATTTTTTCTTTTAAATTTCTTTTTTATTATTTTCTTGAAACAGGGTCTCACTCTGTCACCTGGGCCAGAGTGCAGTGGCGCTATCATGGCTCACTGCAGGTTTGACCTCCTGGGCTCAAGTGATTCTCCCACCTCAGCCTCCCAAACAGCTGGGACTACAGGCACATACCACCACACCTAATCAATTTTTGTATTTTTTTGTAGAGATGAGGTTTCACTATGTTCCTCAGGCTGGTCTCAAACTTTTGGGCTCAAGTGATCCTTCTGCCACGGCCTCCCACAGTGCTGGGATTACAGGCATAAGTCACTACACCTGGCCTCAGCAGTCTTTTTTTTTTTTTTTTTTTTTTTAATAGAAACTGACAAGCTGATTCTAAAATTTATATGGAACTGAAAATGACCTAGAAAAGCCAAAATATTTTTAAAAGAAAGAACAAAGATTGAAGACTTGTTCTAAAACCAGAGTAATCAAAACAGTGTGATATTGGCACATTATATTAGTGGAACAGAATAGAGAGTTCAGATAAAGACCTACACATTTATTCAAATGGGGAAAAATGAATCTTGAGTCTTATTGTCACTCTATATACAAAACCTATAGATAGAAGATGTAAACGTAAAAGAAAACTATAAAATTTACAGAAGAAAACAGAGGGAAAAGATCTTTATAACTTGGGAATAGGCAAAGGTTTTTTAGAGAGGACAAAAGCAGCAAAATAAACTCCCCACTCTTGCCTTCATTTAAAATGGAGGCTTATGAAGAAGTTTAAATTTATTACAGCAACAAATAAGTTGTAATGTTTTCCATATCTATATTGCTTTATGAGTAAGTTTCAACACTACCACAACTCACTAGAGAAGATTTCTAAATTTCTAAATAAACTGTACTGTTGTCTCTGCAGTGGGGAGGTACTCTTTTAGGGTACATTTGTAGCCTTTAATGTGTCCCATTTGAAGCTCTTTGATCTACACACTACTCCTGTCTCTGTAGAGAAGCAAGAGGGGAACACACAGATAGTATTTCTAATCGTGGAAACTCAGTGTCCTCAGTCATAATCTGTTGGCCTGAGGATTGGCTGGTCCTTGAAGTCCTCAGCAGAAGCCACATTCGGCCCATAAATATGACCATCTCCTTAGCCAAATATCAGCCTCGCTCCTAGCCCATCACTACCACACCCACCTATCCTACACTATAAATTTCTTACAACTCACTGAAAAACTCAGGCTTCATATCTTTTTACATGCTATTCCCTTTACCTTCAAATTCCTTTCTTCCACACTTTCAAACACACTGCCTGGTTCAGAATAAGAGCTCACTCAATGCCTAATAAATGAATGAAATAAGTTCTGCCTTCACCAGGGAGAACCCCCTCAAGTCACAAGAAATAAAAGCATAAATAACTGTCACTAGTTTTTAAATGGCCATTCAGCTGAAAGAAACATGGAAAGCAGTTTATCTTCATCAGAGAGGTCTAACCTTCACAAAGCAAGAAAATCAACCATTATAACCAGAAAAGGAAGAGTATTTAACACAACCAGCTTCTCTCTGAACAGCGCACACCAGAGCATGGCATTCATGTCATGGAGGTACCAGCCAGCACTTAGAGCTCAAGGGTCTGACTCTTGGAACACAGAATAAGCCACAAACTAATAACAGTAATGATGATTATTACTCTTTAGGGGCACTGAATCCACCAGGCTCTGAATTCACTGCTCTATATATGTTATTCCATGTTATCTTCATCTCGACCCTGTGAGGTAGGTATTATAATCTCCATTTTACGGACAAAGTAAGGTATGCTGTATCCAGGATTCTACCTCAGGTCTGACTTCAAAGCTTGTGCTCTTGTTCACTGCAAACCATCGTCTCTCCTCAGCCTTTAAGCTGTGTCTTGGTAGAAGCCATAACTGTCATGTGGGATGCTGTGTCCCCAGCAACTCAACAGCGCCTGGCATGTGTTTGCTAAATGTTGTTGCTAAATGTAAGCCTCTTGTGGATATTCAGAAAACGACAGTTTGGCTCCCTATCACTTTACATGTTATTACTCCCTCTTAACAAGAATTAAATGTCTGCCTCTACCCCGCCCCAGTTAACATCCTGGCCTATGGCTGGGAAACAGAGAGGAGACCACGTGTATTAAAGGGCAATTTTCCAAGTATGAGAGAATTCCAACATTTTTTTCTGCACAGCCTTTACAGCAGTGTAGCAAAGGGTTCCAGCTGGTAGCCTTACAGACTTCTATCCTAGGGGCAAACTCGAGTTCCAAAGGGACTGAACGTGGGAGGGAAGTTAAAGGAACCCCTCTCTCTCTGCTTAGGCTTGCACAGTCTCTGGCCCAAGCACCCAATTGTTTTCATCCACTTAGAGCCTCTGGATCCTGGAGATGCCTTCAAGTGGAAATAGATTTATTTATTTTTATTGTTCAGTGACATTACACATGTGCCATGAGACAATACATATATATTGTTCCAGGTGAAGAGAGACTAAGCCTGCTTTTTTTGATGTGCTTATTTTTCCTTTCTGCTTCTCTCTGCTTAGTCCTCAAACAGATCCTGGTAACGGGAGTAAATAATTACTGACTTCAACCAGAAATTTTTGGATGTTTGTCAGAGACCTTTGGGCACTAAACTGAAACACTGACCTTTGCTAAAGAAACTGCCAAAGCTTCTACATTGTGTGTGATGCTTTGAGGACAGGAACACTTTACATAAGACTTAGAATAAACAGCAGAGTGATTTATATGGTATTTGGTCTACAGAAAGGAAGAAAACTGTACAACTTGTGATTCACATACAAGGCAGACAGTAGAAAGCAAAATTCTTTCCCACCCTTTCAGCTCCTAATCCACAGAGCCACTGATTCTAGGCAACATCAGAAAAATGCTTACTTCTGAGTTGCTGAATGTGCAATTCATAACCAGGAGCTTGCCTCCAACTACATTTTCTGCAGTAATAGGATTCTGGTATAAAGTTGGGTATAGTGTCTGGCATAAAGTTGGTGCTCAATACTTGTGTAGTTCCATGAATAAATTTTTGTGTCCAACTCAGTGCCTTGGAAAACTCTTTTATTCTAATTTTGTACTTTTACAGAGTATGGCATTATTAAGTCAGATTATATCAGAGGCATCTTGGCTGCAAAGGAGAACCTGGGAGTTTGAGATGCATTTCAGAGTCTTTTTGTTCGTCATTAGAGAGCCTGTTATTGAGAACAGTGCTGCTGTCCATACCACAATATTTCCCTCACTCTGTAATCACTGCCACCCACCATGCTGTTGAAATGGGAGGGGCAATGAGTCCATTATTTCAGTCAGCTAGAAATTAACCCCTCACGTCATGGAGTACTATGGAGAACTGGTGTTTGTAAGAGTGCAGGCAGAAGAGCACAGTTCTGCACTCAGAGTGTGAGATCCCTAAGAGCAGGGACCGGGGAGGCTCCCACTCCCCACTGTATCTCTAGCGCCTAGGATCATGCCTGGGAGAGAACAGGGACTCAATAAGCAGTTAGTGAACAAACTTCCCCCCAGTTCTCTAGTTCAGGATAATTTCTCAAATTACATGAGGAAGTGGTACAGGGAGCTTGAGGAATGGGAGCAAGAAACCCTTTCTTTGATCTTTTTATCCGCCATACCCAGCCTTCCCAGCACTGGAGTCAGAGAATCCTAACTGAATCTATCTCACTGGGCACACAGGGGCGTGCCTAGGCCCTGACCCCAGACCAGGCCAAAGTTGGAAACAGAAATTCACTGGCAGGTTTGCCCCTTCTTTCTGCTTTTGCAGAGTGGGCCGCAGGAGGGCTCACCTACAGGGCCTGGCACTCGGCCCACAGTCTGCCCCACATTACGCCGCCCATCAAATTCCACAGGCCTGTAGAGATGTTTATTTTTGTGTTCTGTAGACTCTGCTCACGGCTTGAGCCACAGCAGGTCACACAAAGGACAAGGTGTTGCCAAGGTTGAGAATGTGGTGTACTCTTTTTGTAAGACTGGGGACTTGAATTTCTGCTGTGAAATGAAAGAGTTAGAAATGATTTTACAACAATTCCTTCAAGATACGGATGATTGTTTTTGTTCCTATCCTGATAGAAGTAGTTATTGTTGAACCAGTTCATTCCACCTCCCTCTAGTTTAGAACCAAAGAAAGTTTGATGAACTTTTAACAAAGTCCTTGGAAGTAATTACCCGATTCTTTGCATGTTAGTACAATCTGTACATTTAAAAAGATGTCCAGGCCAGGCACAGTGGCTCACGCCTATAATCCCAACGCTTTGGGAGGCCAAGGCGGGCGGATCACCTGAGGTCAAGAGATTGAGACCAGCCTGACCAGCAGAGATGGAGGAACCCCATCTCTACTAAAAATACAAAATTATCTGGGTGTGGTGGTGCATGCCTGTAATCCCCAGCTACTCGGGAGGCTGAGGCAGGGGAATCACTTGAACCCAGGAGGCTGAGGTTGCTGTGAGCCGAGATTGTGCCATTGCACTCCAGCCTGGGCAACAAGAGCAAAACTCCGTAAAAAAAAAAAAAAAAAGAAGATGTCCTCAGCCAAACAAAGCAATAGTTATATTCTTAATATAAGCCATAAGCCATTTGTTCATTAAGAATCTGTATAAAGACAATAGGCAAAATAAATTTGATGACATTTTCAAATAAATTTTCTTACGAATCACTAAGGTACTTACACATTCGAAGAATCTTGTAACTGTGTAAGATATTCTGTCCACCAATATTACATGTACATATGGATGTACAATCCTTGTACTAAGTCTATTGTTCCCTTCCAGTTCTGAGATCAGCTCCCACGCGCCGCTCCCCCAACCCCCGATGAAGTCCCTCTGTTTATTAAGAGTACGACTTGTGCCTTGGAGAACATGAGTTCTTTCTGGTTTACTGGGTATATTATTTAAGGAACTGGGAAGGGAAGATTTCAACAAAGACATTGTTTATAAAGGTATGAGCAGTGTGAATAAAATCTGACAACACTATATCATGATAGTGTTGGAGAATAACAGTTACATCAGGTAGAACTTAATAAAGGAAGTGGAGTCCCTTGGGCCTAGTAACAGTGGGAAACTATTACCGCCTCTAGACTTAAGGGGGCAGAGGGGAAGAGCAGTTACTGGAATCGTGGAGAGTTGATGTAGAAAGTCCCCGTTAAAGGGAAGCAGTCAGTCCACAGGATCTGACAGTCAAAGAGCCAAGGAGATAAACACATCAGCCACACCTCCTCCTGCATTCCAAGTCTCAGAGGTGATTCAACCCAATGGGAGTCCAACTGAAGCAGCCCATAAATGTTTTCAGCCTCGCAGGTCAGAGAACAGGGTGGAAGTGGGATGAACAGTGAACCTGCAGGGGGCAAACAAACTGTGTTGCATACCAGTGTGACCCATAAGCTCGCCCTGCAGCATTCTAGGGCTATGTAAAAAGGTGAGGTCAAGTCCTGAGCTCACGCTGGGCTTTGTCTTTAAACTAGATCAGTTGCTGATGTCTACCAACTCAAATCTTTTAGCATATTTCAAAGAGGAAACTCATCTGTGAAACCAACCTCCTCTTTCACTGCTCAGACTTAAGCACTCCCTTAGTTTCAGCCACCTGTCACCTTTAAATGGACAACTATAAAACCTGCATCTCTGCTTCCGATCTTTCTCCCCTGTTACAGACTCAAATTTCCAGTAATCTGCATGAGAGTCAAACTCTCATGTCCAAAAAAGCACTGGCTAATCACTCCTGGAAACATTGTTTTCTTAATGCTCTCATCGTTTCCAACTAGAAATGCTAAAAGTTTTGAGTCATTTTGACTCCACCCCAACTCTCATTACAAGTGAATCCAACTCTTATCACTTATTTTTTGTAATTCCTCTCACATCTGCCCTCCCATCTTTATTTTCCATTGCCTTGTTCCTAAACTGAGCCCATCCTAGCCTGGCTTGTTCAGCCCTGACTCTACCTCTTACTTATGGACTGACTTTATTTACACTTCTCTGCCACTTACTAATAGTGAGCTGTCAGTGCCCCATTCCTTATCTGCAGGATAGGCCCATGTTTAGTACCTACAGCTGGGGACAAAGACCTCCTTTTCCATGATTCTGTGGGGTGGGGACTCCAGTAGAGTTAACACTCCTGGCTCTTCTCCTTCTCCTCACTTTTCTCCATAAGAGGGGTTGCTTATCTGTTTCCTTGGGAGAAATCGCTACATACACTCACCTCACACTCTTTCTCTTTTTTTTTTTTTTCATGTGGGATCTGCCTATTTGTAGAGAGGCTCATCTTCCTCTGCAATTCTGTGCTATAAATAAAATAGGGGACGATGCCCTTGCAAGGAGGCCTGTGGTTGTTTAAGAGCTGCCAGTGACCACAACTTGGCTCTTTTTCATGAGCAAAGTATTGCAACCCTACTTGGCTAGTTGTCCTAAGCTTCATTCCTTAATTATCAGTATTATTAGCCTTTAGGGTGGCATTTTGATCTTCATCTGTTTAATACCTGTTTCTACCTCTAAATTGGCTTACAACTTAGGGAAACTATGAATGTTTAGTATTGGTCCTTTCAAATCCCAATTCCTACCACACAGAGTTGTTGAGAAAATGAAATGAGGTAACCCATATTATATCACACAGCATAGGTCCTGTCCATAGTAAGCATTCAAATAAATGTTAGCTATTACTACTGTTGTTGTTATAGACTGCCTCCATGAGCCTCACATAAGGGATAAAGAATTTAAAATTTCAATATCCTATGATTATGATTTTTATGTCATGATACTGTTGGAGAATAATAGTTACATCAAGTAGAACTGCATAAACTGCAAAGAAGCTCTATCAGCATTCCCTATCCAAAGACTTTATGTAGAGGCATTTACATGTGTTCTGAGGCTGGGTGTGAAAAATGTTCTGAAAGAGAATTCATCTGAGAAGGAGGCTTATAAGAGGCCCTTTAAGTCATGATGCAGCTGTAAATAGTAACACAACATGGCTCAGAAAGATTTTTAAAAATAAAAAAGAAACCCACATTCCTCTGACAGGACACCCCTCTCTCAGTAATTCCAGGGTTGTTTTGCCATCCTACTTCACCCCCAGTTATAATACTACTCTTTGAGGCCATTAAAACTGTTGCAAGTATGAATACCACATTACATTTTGAAGCCCATGGAACAGTGCCCCTGGCGTGAGGTCAGACATATCTAGCTTGGAAACTCTACTCTGATAATTACTAGCTCAACGATTTTGACATGCAACTTAGCTTTCTGAATCTCTCCTGCTGTATACATTGCAGTGAATATTTCCTTTTAAATAGGGCTTTAATGAGGGTTAAATAGCAAAATACATGTAAAAGCATCTGATAGCTATTAAATATTCACATACTAACAAATACTAATTTTCTTCCTTATAATACCAGCAAATACATTTTTCATCTTCATTTATTTCTTTCAATAATTTTCCAAACTAAAAAGTAAGAGACTGTTCACTACAGTAGCTATACAGGAGCATACAGTAGGTACAAAAAATGCTTAACTAAGTTATTACATCTACTAGTTACTAGATCAAATAGTGACATGATTAGAAAATTAGTAAATAGATATCTTCATCATCACTGAAAGTACACATATTTCTTTTATGGGAGTATCAAAAGGAAAACAGACCCAGTGTCTTCATCCTTCCAAGTCAATTTTCCCTTATGCTATGCAGACAACACTAAAGAGTTAAATGGAGTGAGGGAGACTGGCAAAACGAAAATAAGAGGCAGAACCATAAATCCAAGAAATGCCATGTTTCTTGAACATTTAAACTAATTTTCACTTCTTTGCAGTATTTAGTTGATTCTTTATTTTGAACTTCCACTGAAATTCTTTACAGACAAATATCTGTATACTAAATATCTGTGTCTATGTTCTTTCCTTTTTAATGATTTTTCCTAAGTTGTACACAAATGCTATGTCCAATCCCTGAACTATTAAAAGCCTCTATAAATGACAGCTCTGAGGACTGTAGCAGCACACAAAAATGCCCATCTATGTTGGGATATTAACTCTAAATCAGAACACAAAATGTACATGCTATGAGTACAACTGTAGAAATACATATGCATAAGGACAAAATAAGAAATGAATGCACCAAAATAGAAAATAGCTGTGTGAGGAAAGTGAGATCATGAATGAGCTCTTCCTGTATTTTCTGAATTTCCTGGAATACTCATGCTCTTTTTATACAAAGTAATAAAATCACTTGTACATAGAGGCAACTAAGTGTGTACATTTTATTTCTTTTCCAGTTAACATCAGTTCACATCAGCTTGTCTATATACTTGGCATAGCTGACATTTGTCTATATATATATGTTTAGGTTTGCTCTCTTTATTTAAACTTATTGAGATTTTATCATTCCACTAATACCTGAGAGTTTTGCTTTTGGGACTACTCTTTCATACATGGATTAAGTTTCCCCCTCACTTTTTATCTGCCCAAAAAGCTAAAAACAAGAATCTATTGGTGGATACATAAACTGTATAACTATTTTTTCAAGGTTGGCTACTATCTAATTGACACTTTGTTTTTTGTTTGTTTTTTTTTCATGTGTGTGTGTGTGTGTGTGTGAGAGAGAGAGAGAGAGAGTGTGTAAAACAAAAAAAAATGTATTCCAGTATGGTTTTTCACTATAATTTTCAAAAATTGTTTTCCTTTTACAAAGTGATGCAACATTTGATGAGTAAATAACATGGAACGAAAAAGTCCACTTTAGGACAACTGCACTAGACAGAATGAGAATGCAATGTTCTTTCTCATGGCATTTCAGGCTCGCATGAGGAAATCATTCTCTTTTTCTTTCATAAACTTCTTGAGAGAATGCTGACAATGATAAAATTGTCTTCACCAGGAGCTAGGAGAAAAACAAGTTAATATTTTCAGGATAAAAATAAGTAAAGGCTTGAGCTATGCTGAATAGTTTTAGAATCTTTCAATGAAATAGCCCAAACAGAGAAAATAAATGTTTTGAATTTCTGAAAAATAATTAATCATCTATAAGATTGAAAAGTACAATTTAGTCTGTACTTAATGATTTGTGTCTTAAATCCATACTCCTCACTTAGAATAGAGTGTCAAATAGTACAAATTCAGTTTACTTTGGATTCTCATTTCTCCAGAACACAGCAAAAAAAAAAAAAAAAAAAAAATGCCTAAAGTATAGCTACAGACTATGGTACAAAGTTAATATATATTCTTAGAAGCATTCCAAAGGCCAGTGTAGTCAATGTATTTTTACTATGTATGCTATACTAACAAGTTTGATGTTATGGGTTTTAGATCCATCAATAATAAATTTTAATCACAGTGTGGCAGAAAATAGTATCACGGTCATTGTATAATCAAGGATGAGAAGTCATAGTTAAGAGTCTAATAGAGGCCAGGTGTGATGGCTCACACCTATAATCCCAGCACTTTGGGAGGCTGAGGTGGGCAAACTGCTTGACCCAAGGAGTTTGAGAACAGTCTGGGCAACATAGCAAGACCCTGTCTCTACAGAAAATACAAAAAAAAATTACCCAGGTACAGTGGCATGGGCCTGTAGTCCCAGCTACTAGGGAAGCTGGGGTGGGAGGATCCTTGAGCCTGTGAGGTAGAGGTTGCAATGAGATGAGATCACACCACTGAACTAGAGCCTGAGTGACAAGAGTGAGACCCTGTCTTAAATAAAAATAAAAAATAAAAAAAAATTCTAATAGAATAGACCAAGAAAAAAGAAGAAAAAACCAAAATTTAGCAGAGCAAAATCATTTTGTGTAGAAGGAAACACATCAATACACCTTCTTAATCCAGAGCTTCCCAATTGCTGAGCCGGGCTCCAGCATGACATGAATCTGTATTAGTCTACTCCAGTTGCTATAACAAAATACCAGACACTGAATGGCTAAAACAGAAATTTACTTTCTCAGTTCTGGAAGCTAGAAGTCCATGATTAAGGTGCCAGCAAATTCAGTTTCTGGGGACAGCTCCCTTCCTGGCTTGAAGATGGCCACCTTTTTTTTTTTTTTCTGTAATGTGCTCACATGGCCTTTCTTGAGTGCATGTGCATGTGCTGGAGGAGAGGGGGTGTGAGTTCTCTGGCGTCTTTTCTAAGGACACTAATCCTATCATGGCCTACCCTTATGAGCCTCCTTCAACCTTAATTACTTCCTTTGAGGGCCCATCTCCAGATATATCACATCGAGGGTTAGGGCTTCAACATATGAATTTGGTGGGAACACAAACATTGAGTCCATAACAGGACCCTCAGCTCATGAGGCAGCTGGGCAGAGCTTCTGGTGGCCATACTGCAGAGTCACCAGGGCCAGTAACAGCGTCATAGTTTACTCCAATGTGGTTTAGAAAGATTATGATTTTTGAGGTCTGCCTCCCCAAGAGAGGTTTGGAAGCACTGCCTTATCAAATTGAATACATCACTGCCTGCCAACCATTATAATAATAAATTACAATAACCCTCTAAAATGAACAAAACCTGCTGGGTACAGTGGCACATGTCTGTAGTCCCACCTACTTAGGAGGCTAAGGCAGGAGGATAGCTTCAGTACATGACTTTGAGGCTGTAGTGCATTATAATCGTGCCTGTGAACAGCCACTGCACTCTAGCCTGGGCAACATAGCGAGATGCTGCCTCTTTAAAAAAAACAACAACAACAAGAAGAAAATCCTGATAATAATTAATGCTTAAATAGCATTCACTGTGTATTATGCCTGTCCTTAGTGCTTTTTACACATGTCACTCATTTAATTCTCACAAAAACCCTCTGATACATGAAGTAGTATAACACTGTGGTCAAGTGCATAGTCTTTTGGCATCCAAATGCCTAAGTTCAAATGCCTCAGCTTCTCCATTTCTAGCTGTATAAACTCGGTCATGTTACTAAGTCTCAGAACCCAGGTGTGGTGGCACATGCGTGTAATCCCAGCCACCTACTCAGGAAGCTGACGTGGGGGGCTCTCTTGAGGCCAGGAATTTGAGACCAGCCTGGGCAACATAGCAAGATACTGTCTCAAAAGAAAAAAGTTACTAAGTCTTTTCGAACTTCAGTTTTCCTCATCTGTAAAATGAAGATAAATATACAAATGTATAATTCCAAAAAGTTCTGAAAACAAACCCACAGTTTTCCCAGATATTGGCAGTGTAAACATCTGGTGACAAGACCTAAACTACTTATATGTCTCTTTTAGTAAAATATTCTTATGTTCTATTATAGAATATCTGATGGTTGACCAGGTACTCCCTCAGATCCTGCTAGAGGGTTATAAATATCTGCTCTCCATACCACAACAAAAAAATCTGGTCCTAAGATTTCTGAAAAGAGTTTAAATTCACAGTTGTGGATATGTAGTAAACTAATTTAACACACTTAAAACAGTACCTGGCATATCCAGTGAGTAATACACAATTGATCATTATTATTATTACTGCTGTTATTATTACTGCCATTGTGTAGGTGAGGAAATGAGACAAAGAGAGATCCAATAGTCTGTCCAAGCCACAGCTGTCGTGCAGTATGATGAATGTGAACCTAGACAGTCTAACTCCAAAGCCTGTGCTCTTAACCACTGCACTGCCCCATCTCCACAAGTCACATACGTTTTATCTATGTGCAATATAATCTAAGAAGGCATTGCTTCCTTAAAATATTTTTAGAATTTTTCCTATGTAAATCGGAAATACTAGGTACTTAATGGAGTATGCACTCAGTTACAAGGGAAATTCCGCTTCCCAGCACGATCTAGGCCAGGTGAGCTACAGCCATGTTTGTGCTACCTGTTCTGCGCCTCCCTGGCCCTGCCGATTGTACCGGGAGTCTACATATCATCCCAAGGAACCAATTCAAAGGCCGAATCAAATTCTGAGATTCTACATCTTTGGAGTGGGCAATTGAGTCAGGCTGGAGCTGGGAGGTGCAGCACAGCAAGGCTGAGGAGCCACCTTCTGCCTGTACACAGAGCAGCCAAGAACCAGGGGAACAAGGAAGCAGTTTCCTATGGATCAGTCATTGTCAACCATGGCCAATTTGGCTGCCCAGAGGACATCTGGCAATGTCTACAGAGGCATATTTGGTTGTCACAATCAGGGTGTGCTACTGGCATCTAGGGGGCAGAGGCCAGGGATACTGCTGAACATTCCACAGGACGTCCTGAAAAACAAAAGCAATGATCTTGCCCAAAATGTCAACAGTGACAAGGTTGAGAAAGTCTGATAGAGACTTAGAGCAAGAAACTATGTGGCTTCAACAAGAGGGTGAAATAGAGAAATGAGTTGCATTGGCTCCAATGCCTCCCCAGGTCCCGAACTCAGCTGCTCGTGACATCTATTGGCTCATCCTGCTCCAGGTGCCCTGAGGTCCTTTATGGCCAATGTTCTTCATGCCCACTTACCATTCCACAGAAGTTCTCCATTTCCTAACAGCAGTTTAATGAGTTTATGCTACCTGCAACCAAAGATACCTGAGATAGGTTTGGGGGAGAACAACTCAGGATGGCAGGAAGAGGGATTCTGGCAGAGGGAAAAGTGTATTAAACACAGAGACTGAGAGGACATGTGGAGAAAAGCCCAGGGAAAGGAGAAGAACAATGCAGGTGAAAGAAGAAATGAGTCAGGGCAAAGAAGCCCCAATAAGCATAGCGTGTTTGTGTGCAGAAAGGAGAGCAGCCTGCGTGGATCAGTAGATGCAAACTGAGGAAGTTAAAGAAATTAATTTAAGAGGTAACAGTTTTGAAAGATGCATCAGGACATACAATTGTAATAAAGACTCACATATCTGTCACTGTACCAAGCCTAATTCATCCTTATAAAAATTCATGCATATAAGAAAAGTACTTTGGGAATATAGATTTTCTTGGTAAGCCATCACAACAGAGTGCAAACTTTATCCTATCAGTAAAATCCATGATCAGGTACGTTCAACAAGCGGCATTTTCTGAAGATGTAAAATGACCAAAGAAGAGGCAGAAATCCCTGGCATTTATGGTAATCAGCCAAAATAATTTTTAATCAATAAGCTCCTTAGTTCCCTATTCTATACTCTGGGGGAGATGACCCGTGTCTTGCAGGGTTGGAAGGCAGCGAGCTGACTGCCTGGTACTGAGGATGATCTGGGTTGTACATAAAAGCTCCGTATGGTTCACTTATTTTCTTATCTAAAAAAAGAAAGAAAAATACCACAAAGACTGAGAATTGGCCTTCCTGCTCCATCACTCAGGAGATTTATGATTCATAAAAATATCACTGAATTTAGAGAGTCAAATACATAAGTAAACTATGTGACTCTGACATGTGATAGAACCTTCTCTACAAAATATAGAAAAAAGTGAATCAGACACAGCAGCATGTGCCTGTAGTCTCTGCTACTCAGGAGACTGAGATCGGAGGATCTCTTGAATCCAGGAATTCAAAATTACAATGAGCTATTATCAAGCCACTGTACTCCTGCCTAGGTGACAGAGTGAAACCTTGTCTCAAAAAAAAAAGAAAAGAAAAATGAAAGAAAAAGAAAGAAAGAAAGAAAGAAAGAAAGAAGAAAGAAAGAAAGAAAGAAAAGAAGAGAAAAAAAGAAATAAGTAGAAATAAGTATAGAAACAGAGACTCGGAAATGAGTATCACAGAAAAAGGGATGTCCTGGATACCTTATTTTTCTTTTTCTCTCCTTTGTTTTCCAATAAAGAGAACTGTGACTCTTTGAGGAAAATGTTGCTTTTCTGCTTAGTAAATCAAAGGTTCTAGATCAAAAAGCAACAGATACAGTGTTCAGAGAGAGATGTGTGTGGGCTGGTACCAAATCAACCCCTGAAGTCAAAAGACACTCCAGGACAACATTTGGAACTATGGGATGAAACGTATACCCTTTCACTTCCAATAGGCAGTGCTTCAAAAGGCTAGTGGATGATCCTGAGCAATCCCTTTTACGGCTGACTGAGAAGAAAGCTGTGGGCTCTACAGACTCCACACAAAGGGTCAGATTCCTCTGAATGAACACAACCACCCTGAGGCAAGGCAACAAGCCTTCTTTAAGGGGAAATCACATCTAACTCATTAATTGGGTGTTTAAAGGAAATGCCCAGAATGGTGTGGCAAAAAGAGAACTCAAAATTTTAATTCTGAAGATTAATATCATCATAGTGTACCATCTCACACCTGTCAGAATGGCTATTACTAAAAAGTCAAAAAACAACAGATGTTGGCAAGGATGTGGAGAAAAGGGAACGCTTATACATTGTCGGTGGGAATGTAAGTTAATAAAACCTCTATGGAAAACAGTATGGAGATTTCTCAAAGAACTAAAAATAGAACTACCATTCAACCCACCAATCACACTACTGAGTATTTACCCAAAGGAAAAGAAACCGTTGGCCAAGCATGGTGGCTCACACCTGTAATCCCAACACTTTGGAAGTCTGAGGCTGGTGGATCACCTGAGGTCAGGAGTTCGAGACCAGCCTGGCCAACATGGAGAAATCCCCGCCTCGACTAAAAACACACACACACACACACACACACACACACACACACACACACACACAAAATTAGCTGGGCATGGTGGGACGTGCCTGTAGTCCCAGCTACTCAGAAGGCTTAGGCATGAGAATGGCTTGAACCTGGGAGGCAGAGGTTGCTGTGAGCTGAGATCACACTACTGCACTCCAACCTGGGCAACAGAGTGATTCTGTTTCAAAAAAGAAATTGTTATTTCTCTGTCAAAAAGACACCTGCACTTGTATGTTTGTTGCAGCACTATTCATAATAGTAAAGTCACAGAATCAATCCAAGTGTTCATCAACAGATGACTGGATAAAGAAAATGTGGTGTGTGTGTGTGTGTATATATATATATAATTTATTATACCATATTAATAAATATATGACATTTATTATACCATATTAATAAATATATATTAAATATATACGTGTATGTATAATAAATACATATTATTTATCTACATATACACATATATAAAACCATGGAATACTACACAGCCAGAAAAAACAATGAAATCATGTTTTCTGCAGCAACAAGGATGGGACACACTAGAAGCCCAAACCTTACCATTACTCAATATATCCATATAAAAAACCTGCATATGTATTGCCTGAGTGTACAGAAATTTCTTTAACAGATTCATCAAAAGAATCCTTTACTCATAAGGAGGGCTTTTTGATGAATCTTTTAAAGAATGAATAGCAGCTACTATTTTTTCAGCACTGATTTGTGGGTCAGTGCTAAGGAAGTCACATGCATTACGGTCATTTGGAAGAGGATGTGGGTGCCAGCTCTTTGTTGGTGGAACTCAGCAGCATGGTACCACACCTTGCACAGCAGAATTCCATTTTCCTTTCTGAATTAATTCCATGCCTATAGCAGTGCTAATAAGGACTTAAGAAACAAACTCCCTCGCTCTCAAATGATAGGCAATGGGAGAGGCTCTGTGAACCTCAAATAAGTTAGCTTTAATGCATTAGGTCATTCCAATGCCTATGCCTAGGATAAAAGCAGCAAGAGCAATGACTAACTGATAGTAGTAACAGTTTCCCACCAAATGATGCCTTAGAAATCTGTAGATGGCTCCTCTCTGAGCAGTTTGGAGGATTCCTGAAGGACCACCCCCTAACCTTGTAAAAGATGTTAGGAAGAAGGATAGAACCTAGGATGCAGAGAGTTCACTGTAAACTAGACAGATGCTATGCACAGAGATATCGAGATCTGGTTAGGATGATTCTGCGTAATATCAGGATAAGTCCAGGATGTAGTGTGACAAGAGTCAAAAGGAAAACTGACGTATCAGGAAAGTGACTGGGGAGTGGCTTTATCAGAGCTAGCCAGTATACAGCTTCAGGGAGGGTTCTTTCATGATGAAAGAAAGGGGGATCGTATATTTTGTACTTGTACATTTTACTTTTAAGTAATCATCTCTAGAAATGTGGGCATATTATAACACATAAACATCATGAAAAATCTTTGAAATTACTGTTGGTATTGTTTTCACGGCCCAATCATTTAAATAAAGAAACCACGCTCACCATTTTGTAGACATATTAATGCTATTTTGACCCCAACATTACTGCCCAATTTGGTCATGAATATCACAGATTAGACCTAGTTCACAATGGCTTTTTGATGTTTCCAAAAATCATTTTCACGTTCTTGGAGATTGGCCACTGCTGAGGATTATTCTTTATATACTAAAGACTTAAAGTAATTTTATTTTATTTTATTTTATTTATTTTTGAGACAGGATCTCACTCTGTCGCCCAGGCTGGAGTGCAATAGCAAGATCCAGGCCCACTGCAACCTCCGTCTCCTGGGCTCAAGGATCCTTCCACCTCAACCTCCCGATTACCTGGGACTACAGACTAATGCCACTGCACTTGGCTAACTTTTTTTGTGCTTTTTGTAGAGACGGGCTCTCCCCATGTTACCCAGGCTGGTCTTCAACTCCTGGACTCAAGCGATCCACCTGCCTTTGCTTCCCAAAGTGCTGGGATTATAGGCATGAGCTGCCGTGCCAGTTCTTAAAGTAATTTTTTAAAATGAGATCTTAAAAATTATGAACTATGACAGCTTGACCTTAAAAACCTAAGGTGAATACTTTTAAGGCGATAATATCATTTGGAATATATTTTATACTATATTTTTGAGTCCATATTTTATTACATGTGTTTATACCTGTAAACACAGAATAAGGTCTGTTATTTCAAATATGATGAAAAAAGGTGTAAAAATTAATGCTGACTAGTTCCTAAAGATATGTCTACTGTCCTTTGAGGACCAAAAAAGTCATTATAGGCCCTAGTCATCATCAAGGGGAAACAGGAACAAACTAAACAATGTATTTCTCCTGTGCAAAACATTAGCATCCATAATGCTACATAAACTCTGTTCACTTGAAAATCAAAAAAACTATAACAATTTCTGAAGGGTCAAAGATAGATAACTATAGTGACTCAAGATATGAAGGGTCTTTATATGAAGAGGAATGTAAAAGTAGGGCTTTTCTTCAATAGGCAAAGAAATGAGTCAAAGATGGATGGGCTTGAAGATGATAAAATAATCATGAGCAGATAACGGTGAACCTGGACTTGCAATCAAATCTCAGAACTTACTGGCAACTTCTGGAGGAGGTCATGTCAAGTTATATGTAAAATAGTATTCTGTGATTTTCAAACCCTCCAATACCAACTCCATGTCTAACAATTCAACTCAACTCTGACGCTATCTGCCTGAGTTAGTGTCAGATCCCACAAGTTAACAGGCTCGGTCTCACAAGACTGCCCCCACTTCAGACACCAGTTACAAGTCTGGGCCTCCCTTCTCACTTCTAATGGACCAGCTATAAATCAAGGGTTCCCACAACCCCCTCAATACTTTGCCCTAATAACTCACAGAACTCAGGGGAAAATCTTTACTTATGTTTACTGGTATATTACAAAGGATACAGCTCAGGAACAATCAAATGGAAGAGATGCACAGGGCAAGGTATGGGGGGCTGAGATGGGGAACGCAGAGCTTCTGTGCATTCCACCCTGCTAGCAACTCCATGTGTTCACCAACCCAAAGGCTCTCTGAATCCCTTCAGTTAGGGTTTTTATGGCAGCTTCATTAAGTAAGCATGATTGGTTAAATCGCTGACCATTTCAGATAAACCCAACTTTCGTACCCTCTGTACTCCTGGAGGTAGTGGGAACAGTTGCTGAAAGTTCAACCCTTTAGTCACGGAGCTACCAGTCTCCCATCTTTAGGGCCTTTTCAAAAATCGTCTCATTAACAAAAGCTCAGGTTGGATGAAATTAGCTTGTTATGAATAACAAAAGACAGTTACCTCACTCCAGAGCTATTTTAAGAACTGGAGACAAAAACCAAATACGATAACAAAAGATGCCCCTATCATTCGTATTAACACTTAGGAAATTCCAAAGGTTTTAGGGAGCCAAATACATATTTATTATTTTATTACATGACTCCTCCCATGAATAGCAACTATACTACCACCCCCACTCTCCCTAAGGGAAAAGATGTGTGAGTTTCTCATGGGCCAGTTACAGAGCCTTCTGGGGAAAGAGCTGCCTGGAGCCATTATAATCCTGCCCAAGAGGGCCTGCTGGCAGAGGCGATGGTTTTCTAACAGCAAGGGTCCATAACCACAAGAGAACCAGGAGCTGAGCTGCAACCAGGCAAAAGAGATATACTACATGCCTCACAGGTGTGTGCCTAGAAGGACAAGCAGGGAGCCTCCATAAAAAAATCAAAATAAAATGAAACATAAAACCACCTACTACATAAAAAGTTAACAAGTGCGCATACCAAGTAAGATTGTGCCCTATTTTCCTAATCTCTTCTCCTACTGAGCCAGACCCTAGAGGAGTTTTTTCTTTTTTTTTTAATTAATTCCGGAGTGTTGGGAAAGAAGAAACATTAAGCTGGAAAGAGGAAAGGATCATTCCTCCTTCTCCCACTACAGACAATTTTATAGTGGCCCTGCCTGGGGGAGGAGGTAAGAATTGATATTAAATTAAATTCTAAGTTTTTATCATGTGTGTGAATTAGATATTTTAATTTCTAAATTGAGACTGTGTTTGTGACTTAAAATGACCCAGAGGACGGTCTGTTACCTAACAATGAGCAGAAAGCCATGGGACCTGTCCAAGTGTTCATCCAGGGATGGGGAAAGGCTGTTCCCACTGAATAAATTTTAAAGGGAAAGTAGGAGTCGAAAAATAAAGTTGCAGTTTTACTATACTCTGCAAATGATGCTTGTTCACCATACCATATACACAAAAGGGAGAAAAACATATAGACAGGAGCTACAAAAAAAAAGTATGCAAGTCATCCCAGAGGCAATACCAACTTAAGTATAAATAAATTATGGAAAAGTTTAGATCAATTCATGGATAATATCAAAATAAGTTATGACAAGGAGAAAATATTCAGAAGATGTTGTCACCTCTGAAGCTGACATGGTATCAATGTTCTCCCACTGGCTTCATTTGTTTATGATGTCATACTTACAAACAAAAGATCAATTTCAATATTTTAAAGCTGTGCATGTGTTAATTGATCACAACCAATAGATACCAAGATAAAATAATCTGCCATGATTATTACTTCATTGGCCAAAGCATTTTAAACATGACACTACAAGGATGATGATAAATGTACATAATTATCCACTAAAGGTTATTATTGATATTCCCTTTTGTACATGGCCCGAGATAAGAGCAGTTTTTTAGGAACAAGAATGGGGACAACTCACCTATGCTTAAAAGGACTATAAGTGACTATAAGTGGCTGGGCGCAGTGGCTCACGCCTGTAATCCCAACACTTTGGGAGGCCGAGGCAGGCGTATCACCTGAGGCACCTGAGGTCAGGAGTTCGAGACCAGCCTGACCAACATGGAGAAACCCCGTCTCTACTTAAAATACAAGAGTATTTTTAGTCTCTACAGGATGGCACCATTGCACTCCAGCCTGGGCAACAAGAGCAAAACTCTGTCTGAAAAAAAAAAAATAGCTATAAGTAATTTATTTGGGCAAGTCTGTACTAAGTCATAATTAAGTATTCATAAGATAAAAAGGACAACCTACATTTGTTGTATAGCACCATGGAGTTTATATTCACAAATATTACTCTTTCTAAGTCTCAAACTAATCTAGCATGGAAGGTAGAGAAAGTTAATAGTCATCTCCTGCCTTTGTCTGCCCAACATCTATGCCCTTTCCTTTAGGAAACAACACCTCAGTATTCCCATTCTCAGTTCAAGCACCTTGAACCTATCTCCTCCCGGGGAGGCCTGGCCAATCAGAGACATGATTAATTCAGAGACTTATGAACCAAGCTTGACCAATAAGAGTCAGCAAATAAGACATTCGCTAGAACAACAAGGAAGATGTGGCTTCTTTTCATGGGGTTCCCAAGTCACAGCATGCCAACAGTGAGCTGCAGGTGGCCATTTTTGTCTTTACTAAGCCAGCCTAGGAAAGAGTTCAAGAAATATGTGTTGCTGAAATTGTTTAAACATTTGAACTCAGCTATATCTAAATCCCACCCTTGAGGTTCTCTGTTAAGTAAATAAATGAATTCACTTTTTTATTTTTTATTTTTTTTGATACAGAGTTTCACTCTTGTTGCCCAGGCTGGAGTGCCATGGCCTTATCACGGTTCACTGCAACCTCTGCCTCCTGGGTGCTAGTGAGTCTCATGCTTCAGCCTCCCAAGTAGCTGGGATTACAGGCATGTGCCACCATGCCCAGCTAATTTTTGTATTATTAGTAGAGACGGGGTTTCTCCATGTTTGTGAGGCTGGTCTCGAACTCCTGACCTCAGGTAATTCACCCACTTTGGCCTCCCAAATGAATTCACTTTTTACTTTTTCTCACCCTGAGTTTAATGTCTGTCACTTGCACCCTAAAGTCCTAATTTTTAAAGTCACTGTTATTCTTGTCTATAAATATAGTCAGGGTTTATATGATTGTCCAAGATTGCATAGAAATATGCGGCTGAGCCAGAATGTAAGCTTAGAGAGCTGTCAAACTCCCAGTCCACGGCTCCTCTTCCTTCCTCAGATTGGCTCCCCTTTCCACACAGTTATACTACCAGTGTTTTACAGGCCTAAACAAATGCATTTTTCTCTCTTTTTGCCCAAATACCTTAACAAGCAAATGGGCCAGGAGCCGTGTCAGAAGCAGGGTGATAAAGAGAATGACTGTGTACCATCAAGCAGATAAATGAAAGGTTCCTACCAAAGTAATTTTGTCAAAGCAAACTATAAAAAAAAAAAAATTAGCCATTGGTTCCTCTAATGTTAAAAGTTCTAGAAGCCTGTGAAATTGAAAGATTGTGAGCCACAATAATCTATTAGAAATAAAGAAAGTTGAAGTAATCATATTGGCCCCATTCCTGTTGGTAAACTAATTTAATCCCCCACACTATATTTTTTCTTGAAGAACTATAATACAGTAATATTTAGTATTGAGTTTTTTAATGATCTAACATGAAAGTGTCTGCCAAGATTATTAAATAGAGGAAATGTTTTAAATCAAGCAAAGAAAGCCATTGGTCCAGCATCGAAAAGGACACGTAGCTAGTTCATTAATAAAAACATGTGCTGTATTTCATCCACACTGTTGACAGCAGTATTAATCGGTTCAGTTGTTCTGGAGTGACATTTGGCAGTAAGTTTCAAGTGTACTCAACTTCTGACCCAATGCTTCTACATTTAGGAATCTGTCATATAGTTAACACTCCCCAAATGCTCAAATATGGTCATATAAGAATGCACTAGCATTATTTGTAACTACAAATATTGGAATACGTTTCCATTAGCAGGGAATCAGCTGTGGTACTTTCAGTTTCCAATTTTATATAGCAGATTGAGCACACATGTTTATCCCTCCTCCTAAAACACTGCTGGTAGTAAAGGAATCAAAGGAAATAAACCACAAGGATAAAGAGAACAGGAGAGAACATAATAGCAAACAAAAGATGTCAACCACATTTTGGAAGCCGGAAAGTGAATGAACTGATGGGTTCTGATTTAGCAAAACAGAGAACACTGAAACCTAATCCAACAGGGAAGGGAGATGGTAAGAAGGAAGCCAAACTGCAGAACCCCAGAAAGACTCAGGAATGAAGGAACAGAAGATTTCTAAAGACAGCAAGTGTGGGAATGAAGCTAAAAATAGGACTGATGGAAAGTTTGTAGAAGTTCCCACCCCTCAGACAATCAGCCTTCCCCTCCCTGGAAGAAAACTGGTATTTACTCTGTGGAAATGCTACATACTGTTCTTGGAGATCGCAGATACAGCGGGAGTAGCGAGGGAAGGCAGAGCACCACACAAAAACAAGAGGATTAAATGAGTATCATACTGAATGGTGAAATGCCCTGTCCCACAACTCTGGCCTATATTACTCTAAAAACACTAGGAACTGGCCGGGCATAGTGGCTCATGCCCCTGTAATCCCAGCACTTTGGGAGGCCAAGGTGGGCAGATCACTTGAGGTCAGGAGTTCGAGATCAGCCTGGCCAACACATAGTGTCTACTAAAAATACAAAAATTACCTGGGCGTGGTGGCATGCTGTAGTCCCAGCTACTTAGGAAGCTGAGACAGGAGAATCGCTTGCGTCTGGGAGGTGAAGGTTGCAGTGAGCCGAGATTCGCCACTGCACTCCAGCCTGGGCCACAGAGCAAGACTCCGTCTCTCGAAAAACAAACAGAAAAACAAACAAACAAACAAACAAACAAAAATCACACTAGGAACCAGGTTTCTAGCGTCCAGGTAAACTACTGACAACTGTCTTTGGAGAAACTAACCAAGCCAAGAGAAATTCTAACCCTTGGGAGTGTTACTCAGAAACTACAAATGCTCCCAGACTTATGATGGGGTTAAATCTTGACACATCTATCAAAAACTGAAAATATCCCAAGTTAAAATGCATTTAATACACCTAACCCACTGAACATCCTAACTTAGCCTAGCCTACTTTAAATGTGCTCGGAAACTTAAATTAGCCTATAGTTGGGCAAACTCATTTAACACAGACCCTATTTTATAATTAAGTGTGGAATATCTCATAATGTATTGAATACAGGACACTTTAGAGTACAGTACCAGTTGTTTACCATCATGATTACGGGGCTGACCGAGCTGTGGCTTGCTGCCTCTGACCAGCATCATGAGAAAGTTATCTTACTATACATCACCAGCTCAAAAAAAGATCAAAAGTCAAAATGTGAAAAACAGTTTCCACTCAATGTGCATGTCTTTGGCACCATTGTAAAACCAAAAATTTGTAAGTTGAACCAGAGTTGCTCATTCTACATGCAATTGGCCAATCCACAAATCCTTCCTTCTAATCAGCTTCTTAATGTCTCATTCTGAAATACATGAACAATCAAAGATCATCAAATAGTTAAGAAATTACCAAATAATTAGGAAATTATTAATATAATTAATAAGTATTTTAACAATTAACATAAGAAGTGGGATGGGGGCTTTAGGAAGGGAAAGAAATAAATTCAGAGGAAACACAGACAATTCAGGGCATGAAAAGACATACAACGACACAAAAGAAAAATTCAAAGAAAAAAACTACAGTAAATATCTTCAGAGGTCAAGAAAACATAATGCATAAATAAAACAAGAACAGGAGGCTATAAAGAAACATTTGGAAACTAAAAAACAATGCTTGGAATTAAAATATAATTGTGAAAATTGAAAATTTAATGGAAGGATCAGAAGAGAAACGTGAAGAAATATCCCATAAAGTAAACAAAATCGCAAAGATGTAGAATATTAGAAGGAACAGGAAAATTAGTGAATTAGTTCAGAAGAGTTAATATTCAATTAATAGGAGTCCCACAAATAAAGAAAACAAGGGGAAGTAAATGATGAAAGAACTGCTGTAAAAACATATCCTACATTTGAGCATCCAATGAAATTACTCAAAAAACCCAGAGCCCTCAGTCTTGCACCATTCACAAAAGTTGATTTCAGGTGTATTATACAACTGCATATGAAAGGCAAAATAATTAAGCTTTAAGGAGCTAATATCCTCATGATTTGGAGGTATGGAAAGAATTCTAAAACAGGGTTCAAAGAGTTCCAATTATAAAGGAGAAGAACACTTTCACATTTGACTACATTAAAATTAATAATTTCAAAAGATGCTATTAAGACAATAAAAAAGCAAGACAGAGTGGAAGAATATACCTGCAACATATATAACCAACAAAGGATTCCTATCAAGAATATAAAAGGAACTCCTATTAATCAATATGAAAAAGACACTCCAATAGAAAAAGGACTTTGAGAGGCAATCCACACAAAAGGAAACCCAATGGCCAATGAATACATGAAAAGGTGGTCATTTTTAATCAGAGAAATACAGTTTTAAAATACAATGAGAAAAGTGTGAACCCGAATGTAAATTATAGGCTTTAGTTAATAATAATGTATCATTATTCATTCATCAGTTGTAATATGTGTACAACACCAACGTAAGATGTTAATGACAGGGAAAACTGGAGAGTCGGGGATAGAGGCAGACACAGTATACGGGACTTCTGTGCTTTCTGTTTGTAAACTTAAAACTGCTCTAAGAAATAAAGTCTATTAATTAAACACATACACACACATGAGATATACAAACACATCAGATTGATTTAAAAAGCAAGTTTCTTTTGGTTTTTATTTATTCTTAAAAACCATAGGTAGAAACAAAGAAATTCAGAGGTTAACGTATACTATTTATACAAACAAAAATGTATATATTTTAAAAACTGAACTACTGTGATTATATATTTTTTGGACCAAATTGCTGAGAACTCAAAGACCAGGTCTTTCAAATGAAAAATAAAACCACAGTGGTACAACAGGATAACTAGAAAGCACAGAGGAAGAATTCTAAATGGTGTGGGGGAACGGAGCACTGAATTAGGGCCTCTGGAACTCAAATCTTCCTAAACATACACAGCAGGTTAGAGGCAGAACAGAATTAAACTGAAGTCTCCTGACTTCTAGTCTAGCATACATCATCATCATGCTATTGCTATCCTCTGTGCAGTTACTGATTAAAGAATTAATAGGGGTAGAGATCAGAAAGAGGAAAAAAAAACCCCAAGGTGATTTCATTAAGGCCATGTCGATCTTTATTAAAGAGGATTCTTTCTAATAAGATATAAACCAACATTTCCTATTGAGATCTCAGAGCTATATTTTATGGTGTATGTTACTATGTAGTTATACCTCCAATATCTTAAATCATAAGGGCACACAAACTACATGAGATAAAGTTACAAGTAGGTATAATTATTTTATCTATGTCTGTACTATTTAAAAACTTAACAAGAAACAATTCTTATTTTTATAACTAGTAAAAATAAAGATAGTAGGGGCCAGGCGCAGTGGCTCATACCTGTAATCCCAACACTTTAGAAGGCCAGGGCAGGCAGAACCCACAAGTTTAAGACCAGTCTGGGCAATATGGCGAAACCCAAACTCTACTAAAAATACAAATACAAAAAATTAGCCGGGCGTGGTGGTGCGCACCTGTAGTCCCAGCTACTCGGGAGGCTGAGGCAGGAGAATGGCGTGAACTTGGGAGGCGGAGCTTGCAGTGAGCCAAGATCAGGCCACTGCACTCCAGCCTGGGCGACAAAGCTAGACTCCGTCTCAAAAAAAAACAAAAACAAAAACAAAAACAAAAATCTAGCCGAGTGTAGTGGTGTGTGCCTGTAGTCCCAGCTACTCAGAGGTGGGTAGGCTAGGTGGGGGGCAGGGGTGAGGTGGGAAGACGGCTTGAGCCCAGAAGGTCAAGGCTGTAATGAGCCCTGATCATGTCATTGCACTCCAGCCTGGTTAACAAAAAGAGACCATGTCAAAAGAGGGGAGGGGAAGGGAGGGGAGGAAACATTTCTAGTTCAATTGATTGAGATTAACTACATTAACAATGATTTCCTGTTTATGTACAATTGGCTGAAATATAGATATTGGCAAGGGAATGTGTTCCAAAAACTATATGAACAAATGAAGTTGAAAAACAACATATGGTTGACCTCATTTTTATCAAGTATGTAAAATATTTATAAAACACCTGGAACATTATATTTTAAAACGTTAAGAGATAGAAAGGGCAGTCATGATCAGAGTTCTTGCAGCTCTGACTCGTACAGACAGAACAGCTTGAGGAGCCTCACATTATGAAGTTCTGTTCCAGAACGACTGCAGGAATAAATCAGGAAACCCGAGAGGACCCACGGACCCTCTGAAGGAGGTGAATTCCTCCTGTAGGACCTGGGAGACACCCCAAATACTGTGCTGGTATCCATGTCTGAGAGACCCACAGACAGTCCACATCACAGGCCTCTGTGCAGACAATCCCCTGTACCAGCTCACAGCCTGGTAGACTTGCTGGGTGGCTAGATCCTGAAGACAGATAACAATCACTACAGCTTGGCTCTCAGGAAGCCACATCTATAAGAAAAGGGGAGAGTACTACATCAAAGGAACACCCCATGGGACAAAAGAATCTGAACAGCCTTCAGTCCTAGATCTTCCCTCTGACAGAGCCTACCCAAATGAGATGGAACCCGAAAACCAACTCTGGTAATATGACAAAACAAGGCTCTTTAACATCCCGCCAAAAATCACACTAGCTTGCCAGCAATGGATCCAAACCAAGAAGAAATCCCCGATTTACCTGGAAAATAATTCAGAAGGTTAGTTATTAAGCTAATCAGAGAGGCACCAGAGAAAGGCAAAGCCCAATTTAAGGAAATAAAAAAAAAGATACCAATGAAATAGATATTTTTATTTATTAAAGACAATCAAGCTGGGTGTGGTGGCTCATGCCTGTAATCCCAGGACTTTGGGAGGCCAAGGCAGGCGGATCACCTGAGGTCAGGAGTTCGAGACCAGACTGACCAACATGGAGAAACCTCACCTCTACTAAAAATACAAAATTAGCTGAGCGTGGTGGTGTGCACCTGTAATCCCAGCTACTTGGGAGGCTGAGGCAGGAAAATCACTTGAACCCAGGAGGCAGAGGTTGCAGTGAGCCGAGATCATGATATTGCACTCCAGCCTGGGCAACAAGAGTGAAACTCCGTCTCAAAAAGAAAAAAAAAAAAGCAAAACTTCAGGAAACAATTGACACATGTACAGAAATGCAAAATGCTCTGGAAAGTCTCAGCAATAGAATCAAACAAGTAGAAGAAAGAAATTCAGAGCTCGAAGGCAAGGTCTTTGAGTTAACCCAATCCCACAAAGACAAAGAAAAATTAATAAGAAAATATGAACAAAGCCTCCAAGAAGTCTGGGATTATGTTAAATGACCAAACCTAAGAATAATTGGCATTCCTGAGGAAGAATAGAAATATAAAAGTTTGGAAAACATATTTGGGGGAATAATTGAGGAAAACTTCCCCAGTCTTGCTAGAGAGCCAGACATCCAAATACAAGAAGCACAAAGAATACCTGGGAAATTCATCACAAAAAGATCATCACCTGGGCACATTGTCATCAGGTTATCTAAAGTTAAGATGAAGGAAAGAATCTTAAGAGCTGTGAGGCAAAAGCACCAGGTAACCTATAAAGGAAAACCTATCAGGTTAACAGATTTCTCAGCAGAAACCTTACAAGCTAGAAGGGACTGGGGCCCTCTCTTCACCCTCCTGAAATAAAACAGTTATCAACCAAGAATTTTGTATCCAGTGAAACTAAGCTTCATTATATGAAGGAAAGATACAGACTTTTTCAGACAAATAAATGCTGAGAGAATTCACCACTACCAAGCCACCATTACAAGAACTGCTAAAAGGAACTCTAAACCTTGAGACAAATCCTGGAAACACATCAAAACAGAACCTCTTTAAAGCATAAATCTCATATGACCTATTAAGCAAAAATACCATTTAAAAAACAAAACCAAAAATCAAAAAACCAAGGTATACAGACAACAAATAGCATGATGAATGGAATACTACCTCACATCTCAATACTAACATTGAATGTAAATGGCCTCAATGCTCCACTTAAAAGATCCAGAATTGCAGAATGGATAAGAATTCAGCAACCAATCGTCTGCTGCCTTCAAGAGACTTACCTAACACATAAGGACTCACATAAACTTAAGGTAAAGGGGTGGAAAAAGATATTTCATGAAAATAGACACCAAAAGCGAGCAGGAATACCTATTCTTATACAAGACAAAACAAACTTTAAAGCAACAGCAGTTAAAAAAGACAAAAAGGGACATTATATAATGATAAAAGGCCTTTTCTAACAGGAAAATAATTACAATCCTAAACATATATGCACCTAACACTGGAGCTTCCAAATTTATAAAACAATTACTAACAGACCTAAGAAATGAGACAGACAGCAAAGCAATAATAGTGGGGGACTTCAATACTCCACTGACAGCTCTAGACAGGTCATCAAGACAGAAAGTCAACAAAGAAACAATAGATTTAAACTATGCCCTGGAACAAATGAACTTAATAGATATATACAGAACATTCCACCCAACAATCACAGAAAATACATTCTATTCAACAGCACATGGAACTTTCTCCAAGATAGACCACATGATAGGCCACAAAATGAGCCTTAATAAATTTAAGAGAACTGAAATTATATCAAGCACTATTTCAGACTACAGTGGAATAAAACTGGAAATCAACTCCAAAAGGAACCTTCAAAACCATGCAAATACAAGGAAATTAAATAATCTGCTCCTGAATGATCATTGGGTAAAAATGAAATCAAGATAGAAATCAAAAAGTTATTTGAACTGAATGACAATAGTGACACAACCTATCAAAACTTCTGGGATACAGCAACGTCAGTGCAAAGAGGAAAGTTCATAGCCCTAAATGCCTACATCAAAAAGTCTAAAAGAGCACAAACAATCTGAGGTCACACCTCAAGGAACCAGAGAAACAAGAACAAACCAAACCCAAACCCAGCAGAAGAAAGGAAATAACCAAGATCAGAGCAGAACTAAATGAAATTGAAACTAAAAAAATACAAAAGATAAATAAAACAAAAAGCTGGTTCTCTGAAAAGATAAATGAAATTGATAGACCATTACCAAGATTAACCAAGAAGAGAGAAAATCCAAATAAGCTCAATAAGAAACAAAATGGGAAATATTACAACTGACACTACAGAAATACAAAAGATCATTCAAGGCTATTATGAATACCTTTACAGGCATAAACTAGAAAATCTAGAGGAGATGGATAAATTCCTGGAAAGATACAACCCTCCTAGCTTAAAGCAGGAAGAATTAGAAACCCACCAATAACAAGCAGCAAGATTGAAATGGTAATTTTAAAAATACCAACAAAAAAAAGTCCAGGACCAGAGGGATTCACAGCAGGATTCTACCATACATTCAAAGAAGACTTGGTACCAATCCTACTGATGCTATTACACAAGACAGAGAAATAGGGAGCCCTCCCTAAATCATTCTATGAAGATAGTATCACCCTAATACCAAAACCAGGAAAGGACATAACAAAAAAAAGAAAACTACAGACTAATATCCCTGATGAACATAGATGCTAAAATCCTTAACAAAATACCAACTAACTGAATCCAACAACCTATCAAGAAGATAATCCACCATGATCAAGTGGGTTTCATAGCCAGAATGTGAATGTAGGGATGGTTTAACATATGCAAGCCAGTAAATGTGATACACCACATAAACAGAATTAAAAACAAAAATCACATGCTCATCTCAATAGATGCAAAAAAAAAAAAAGCATTTGACAAAATCCAGCATCCTTTTATGATTAAAACCCTCAGTAAAATCGGCATACAAGGGACATTCCTCAATGTAATAAAATCCATCTATGACAAACCCACAGCCAACATTATACTAAATGGGGAAAAGTTGAAAGCATTCCTGCTGAGAACTGGAATAAGGATGTCCACTCTCACCACTCCTCTTTAACATAGTACTGGAAGTCCTAGCCAGAGCAATCAGACAAGAGAAGGAAATAAAGCACATCCAAATTGGTGAAGAAGAAGTCACACTGTCACTGTTTGCCGATGATATGATTGCCTCGAAAACCTTAAAGACTCCTTCAGAAAGCTCCTAGAACTGACGAAAGAACTCAGCAAAGTTTCCAGACACAAAATTAATACACACAAATCAGTAGTAGCTCTTCTGTATACCAACAGCTACCAATCTGAGAATCAAATCAAGAACTCAACCCCTTTTACAATAGCTGCAAAACAAAACAAAACAAAACAAAACAAACAAACAAACAAAACAACAACTTAGGAATATACCTATCCAAGGAAGTGAAAGACCACTACAAGGAAAACTACAAAACACTGCTCAGAGAAATCATAGATGACACAAAGAAATGGAAACACATCCCATGCTCATGGATGGGTAGAATCAATATTGTGAAAATGACCATACTGCCAAAAGCAATCTACAAATTCAATGCAATTACCATCAAAATACCACCATCATTCTTCACAGATTTAGAAAAAACAATTCTAAAATTCATATGGAACCAAAAAAGAGTCTGCATAGCCAAAGCAAGACTAAACAAAAAGAACAAATCTGGAGGAATCACATTACCTGATTTCAAACTATACCATAAGGCCATAGTCACCAAAACAGTAAGTATAAAAATAGACACATAGACCAATGGAACAAAATAGAGAAACCAGAAATAAACCCAAATACTTACAGCCAACTGATCTTTGACAAAGCAAACAAAAACATAAAGTGGGGAAAGGCCAACATGGCAAAACCCCATCTATACTAAAAATACAAAAATTAGCTGAATGTGGCAGCACATGCCTATAGTCCCAGCTACTCAGGAGGCTGAGGCATGAGAATCACTCGAAACCAGGAGATGAAGGTTGCAGTAAGCCAAGATCACACCACTACACTCCAACCTAGGCAACAGAGCAAGACTTCATCTCAAAAAAATAATTAATTAGGCTGTTTTATTTTCTTCCTAGCATATTTATCACTATTTAAAGTTGTCTCATTTGTTCATTTGTTTACTATTTGTCTTCACTACCAAAGTGTAAGCTCCATGCAGGAGGGACACTTGCCTATCTTATTTCATGGCTGGATTTCCAGTACCTAGAACATGCCTAACATACATTTTTAAAATTCCCCAATAAATACCTGTACCTGTCAAAACTGGAAAATGAATTGTCTCATGAATTGAAGATAATTTTGATCCTTATTGTGTTGCTTTTAAGTTATCTAGGTTGGCTGCTGACACAGCCCAGATTGAAAACTGTCACTGTCTCAGTTAGGGGAGGACGTAGGGTAGTATACAGCAGAATGACCATTTGATGCTGGAATTTAGGCAAAAGTGATGCCCAGCCGGCTGTGGGGGCTCATGCCAATAATCCCAGCACTTTGGGAAGCTGAGGTGGGCAGATCACGAGGTCAGGAGTTTGAGACAAGCCTGTCCAACATGGTGAAACCCTGTCACTACTAAAAATACAAAAAATTAGCCAGGCATGATGGTGGGAGCCTGTAATCCCAGCTACTTGGGAGGCTGAGACAGGAGAATCACTTGAACCCAGGAGGCAGAGGCTGCAGTGAGCTGAGATCGCGTCATTACAGCCTGGGCGACAGTACGAGACTCCATCTCAAAAAAAAAAAGTGATGCCCACAGAAATTCCTGGTACAATTGAGAATTAGATCTTGCATGCATTCACCTGCTTATGGGTAAAGCTTCTGAGCAGAACTCAGCAGCTTGCCCAGGAGTTTGCAGCATTTCAGAGCCACACGCTGGAGATCTATCAAAACTATGTCATGTGCCTTGAGCCCTGAAGACTACAGAAGCAAATAAACACCAGTGATCTTGGCTGCACACGTGTCAGACACTGCTAAAGTCAACACCCCTTCCATAAGGAGTGTGCGTTTCAGTTTCCAGCTGCCAAATCATATTGGCGTTATAAATCATGAGGCCAACATGATTCATAAATGTTAATTTGGCAGAGGATCAGGAATTCCCCAACTTCATGTCAACTAGGCTTCCATCTGTTCAAGGAAGCCAACAGTCTGCTTTCTCCTATCTCTTAATCAAAGACTGAAAAGATGAGCAATGGTGATCGGCAAAGCTTGTAGGAAATGTGCTCTATCTACAATCAAAACTACAACCTATGATCAGGATCAGCGGGTTCCAATCTGGTAATAAGGATCTTGTCAAAGCAGATGAGCACTTAGTTCATCTCCCTCCAGTGAATGTTCTCAAAAGCAGCCCCAAGTCACTAGAAACAATAGGATGAGAGAGAACAAGGCAACATTCTCTTTGCATAAGAAATCTTAGTAAATTATAAACACATCAGAGTGACTTATTCCTCACATAATTGACTCCTACCTTTTCTTTTTTACATTATTTTTCTTTTACATTAAAGATGCCTTACTAAAGTGGTGGGTCCTTAATTAGCAACCTTATGTAAACACAGGCCTTGTTTTATTTGAAAAAGATTAAAAAGGTGGTGACTCACTTTGTTAAATAGGAAAACCCACAAACAATGAATGCAATGCCCTTTAATCCATAGTTGCTGTTCCAATCCCACTTAGAATTACAAAAGTTCCCCATAAAATCCCATTAACCTGCTCAAGACCTCTCTCTTAATGGCTCTCTGCCTCTTCCATGCAGATGCACAGCATGATTGAAGTAGACGAAATATGAAGTGATTTCACACCATGGGGTTAGAGAAAGAAGGCAAAGTCCAGTAAGGACATGGAGCATATGGATTTCTAGATGCACCCAAATAAAGAAGAGATGTGGACAAGTGAGTCAGAAGCAGTGGCCTGAAAAGACCATGGAGCCAGGTAGGTCAAGAAGGGTGGGTGTGTTCAGAGTCACTGGAGAAGGCAAGTCCACAATAAGACCGAGAAGAGACTGGAAAGAAAGATGCTTGTGGTGGAGTATGCAATTGTTCCCATACAATTTGGGCCACAGAGGCCACTGTAGCCAGCTGGGGCCACAGTAACGGGAAGGAATGGGAGGCCTGAACAGAGGCTGTGGAGGAAGACAAGTCTATCGCCAGAGGCTGGAAGTGAAGGAGGAAGTCAAGAGCAAGCCAAAACCCCAGGGGATCAAATGCTTCTCATTTGAGAAGTCTGCAAGAAAACAGCACAAGGAAGACATGTTGAGAGGAAATGAACAGCAATGTCTTGTTCAATTACAAAATAATTAAGAAATGGAATTTTACTCTTGTGCGTCCTCAGTACACAGTTTTCTCAGCTTCAGCTCCCATCTCCATGAGGCCTCAAAATTAGTCATCAGATTTTACCACTCTTTCCCGTATCTACACAAAATAGTTCAAGTTCAAACAGCTCTGAAATTCTCTTTTCTGTTGCTTCAAATTCTTGGCCCTGAAACTAAGCAGCCAGAATCATCCTGTCAAAACAAAACAAAAAAGGCTCCCTGAAAAGGTCACTGATCATTGATTAAAACAGTTGATCTCATGTAAAGAGTCCATTAACTAGTTGAAAAGAGGCTCTTAACTAATGCCTTTCCTTATCACCTGTTCCCTGGTTCATCAAGCTGTCTAACCCTAAAACACAAACATACTTTCCAACCCACCCTTTCAGCTGGGGGAAATTTATAGCACTAAATGCCCACAAGAGAAAGCAGGAAAGATCTAAAATCAACACCCTAACATCACAATTAAAAGAACTAGAGAAGGCTGGGTGTGGTGGCTCACGCCTGTAATCCCAGTACTTTGGGAGATCAAGGCGGGCGGATCACAAGGTCAGGAGATCGAGATCATCCTAGCTAAGATGGTGAAACCCCATCTCTACCAAAAATACAAAAATTAGCCGGGTGTGGTGGTGGGCACCTGTAGTCCCAGTTACTCGGGAGGCTGAGACAGGAGACTGGCGTGAACCTGGGAGACGGAGCTTGCAGTGAGCTGAGTTTGCACCACTGCACTCCAGCCTGGGCAACAGAGCAAGACTCTATCTGGGGAAAAAAAAAAAAAAGGAACTAGAGAAGAGCAAACAAATTTAAAAGCTAGCAGAAGGCAAGAAATAACTAAAATCAGAGCAGAACTGAAAGAGACAGAGACACAAAAAAACCCTTTAAAAAAATCAATGAATGCAGGAGCTGGTTTTTTGAAAACATCAACAAATAGATAGACTGCTAGCCAGACTAATAAAGAAGAAAAGAGAGAAGAATCAAATAAACACAATAAAAAATGATAAAGGTGGTATCACCACCGATCCCACAGAAATACAAACTACCATCAGAGAATACTATAAACACCTCTACACAAATAAACTAGAAAATCTAGAAGAAATGGACAAATTCCTGGAAACATACACCCTCCCAAGGCTAAACCACGAAGAAGTCAAATCTCTCAATAGATCAATAACAGGTTCTGAATTTAAGGCAATAATTAATAGCCTACCAACCAAAAAAATCCAGGACCAGATGGATTCACAGCTGAATTCTACCAGAGGTACAAAGAGGAGCTGGTACCATTCCTTCTGAAACTATTCCAATCAATAGAAAAAGAGGGAATCCTCCCTAACTCATTTTATGAGGCCAGCATCATCCTGATACCAAAATCTGGTAGACACAACAAAAAAATAGAATTTTAGACCATAAAATAGAATTTTAGTTCATCCCTGATGAACATAGACGTGAAAAATGTCAATAAAATACTGGCAAACCAGATCCAGCAGCACATCAAAAAGCCTATCCACCATGATCAAGTTGGCTTCATCCCTGGGATGCAAGGCTGGTTCAACACATGCAAATCAATAAATGTAATCCATCACATAAACAGAACCAACAACAAAAACCACATGACTATCTCGATATATGCAAAAAAAGGCCTTTGACAAAATTCAACAGCCCTTCATGCTAAAAACACTCAATAAACTAGGTATTGATGGAACGTATCTCAAAATAATAAGAGCTATTTATGACAAACCTACAGCCAGTATCATATTGAATGAGCAAAAACTGGAAGCATTCCCTTTGAAAACCAGCACAAGACAAGGATGCCCTCTCTCACCACTCCTATTCAACATATATTGGAAATTCTGCCCACAGCAATCAGGCAAAAGAAAGAAATAAAGGGTATTCAGTTAGGAAAAGAGGAAGGTCAAATTGTCTCCATTTGCAGATGACATAATTGTATATTTAGAAAACCCCATCGTCTCAGCCCAAAATCTCCTTAAACTGATAAGCAACTTCAGCAAAGTCTCAGGATACAAAATCAATGTGCAAAAATCACAAGCATTCCCATACACCAATAACAGACAGAGAACCAAATCATGAATGAACTTCCATTCACAATTGCTACAAAGAGAATAAAATACGTAGGAATCCAACTTACAAGCGGTGTGAAGGCCCTCTTCAAGGAGAACTACAAACCAATGAAATAAAGGAGGACACAAACAAATGGAAGAACATTCCATGCTCATGGATAGGAAGAATCAATATCATGAAAATGGCCATACTGCCCAAAGTAATTTATAGATTTAATGCTATCCCCCTCAAGCTACCACTGACTTTCTTCACAGAATTGGAAAAAATACTTTAAATTGCATATGGAACCATAAAAGAGCCCGCATAGCCAAGACAATCCTAAGCAAAAAGAACAAAGCTGGAGGCATCATGCTACCTGACTTCAAACCACACTACAAGGCTACAGTAACCAAAACAGCATGGTACTGGCACCAAAACAGATATACAGACCAATGGAACAGAACAGAGGCCTCAGAAATAGCACCAGAAATCTACAAGCATCTGATCTTTGACAAACCTGACAAAAACAAGCAATGGGGAAAGGATTCCCTGTTTAATAAGTGGTGCTGGGAAAACTGGCTAGCCATAAGTACAAAGCTGAAACTGGATCCCTTCCTTACACCTTATACAAAAATTAACTCAAGATGGATTAAAGACTTAAATGTAAGACTTAAAACCATAAAAACCCTAGAAGAAAACCTAGGCAATACCACTCAGACATAGGCATGGGCAAAGACTTCATGACTAAAACACCAAAAGCAATGGCAACAAAAGCCAAAATAGACAAATGAGATCTAATTAGACTAAGGAGCTTCTGCACAGCAAAAGAAACTATCAGCAGAGTGAACAGGAAAGTTACAGAATGGGAGAAAATTTTTGCAATCTATCCATCTGACAAAGGGCTAATATCCAGAATCTACAAATAATTTATACAAATTTACAAGAAAAAAACAATCCCATCAAAATGGGCCAAGGATATGAACAGACATTTCTCAAAAGAAGACATTTATGCAGCCAACAAACTTATAAAAAAGAAAACTCATCATCACTGGTCATTAGAGAAATGCAAATCAAAACCACAATGAGATACCATCTCACGCCAGTTAGAATGGTGATCATTAAAAAGTCAGCAAACAACAGGCCGGGCACAGTGGCTCACGCCTGTAATCTCAACATTTTGGGAGGCCGAGGCAGGCAGATCCCGAGGTCAGGAGATTGAGACTATCCTGGCTAACACGGTGAAACCACGTCTCTACTAAAAATACAAAAAATTAGCCAGGCATGGTGGCGGGCGCCTGTGGTCCCAGCTATTTGGGAGACTGAGGCAGGAGAATGGCATGCACCTGAGAGGCAGAGGTTGCAGTGAGCTGAGATTGCGCCACTGCACTCCAGCCTGGGTGACAGAGCAAGACTCCATCTAAAAAAAAAAAAAAAAAAGATACAACAGATGCTGGAGAGGATGTAGAGAAATAGGAACGCTTTTACACTGCACTGTTGGTGGGAGTGTAAATTAGTTCGACCATTGTGGAAGACAGTGTGGCGACCCCTCAAGGATCTAGAACTAGAAATACCATTTATCCCAGCAATCTCATTACTGGGTATATACCCAAAGGATTATAAATCATTCCACTATAAAGGCACATGCACACATATGTTTATTGCAGCACTATTCACAATAGCAAAGTTTTGGAACCAACCCAAATGCCCATAAATGATAGACTGGATAAAGAAAATGTGGCACATATACACCATGGAATACTATGCAGCCATAAAGAAGGATGAGTTCATGTCCTTTGCAGGGACATGGATGAAACTGGAAACCCTCATTCTCAACAAAGTAACACAAGAAGAGAAAACTAAACACCGCATGTTCTCACTCATAAGTGGGAGTTGAGCAATGAGAACACATGGACACACGGAGGTGAACATCACACACCAGGGCCTATCGGAGGGTGGAGGGGTTGCGGGAGGAATAGCATTAGGAGAAATACCTAATGTAAATGACTAGCTGATGGGTGCAACAAACCAACACGGCACATGTATACCTCTGTAACAAACCTGCACATTGTGCACATGTACCCCAGAACTTAAAGTATAATAATAAAAAACAAATAAATAAAATTTAAAAACAAACAACAATAAAAAACAGAATTACCATACAATCCAGCAATTCCACTTTCAGATATATACCCAAAAGAATTAAAAGCAGGGACTCAAACAAATGTTTGTACACCCATGTTCATAGACACATTATTCACAATAGCCCCAAAGTGGAAGCAACCCAAATGTTCATTAATGGATGAATGGATAGACAAAAGGTGGTACATAATGGATTATGCAGCCTTATAAAGGAAGGACATTCTGATATATACCACACAATGAATGAAGCCTGAAGACATTATGCTAAGTGAAAAAAGCTAGTCACAAAAGGACAAACATCGTATGATTCCACTTACGTGAGGTCCTTAGGGTAATCAAACTCATAGACACAAAAAGTAGAATGGTGGTTGCCAGGGCTCGAGGGAGAGAAGAATGGGGAGTTAGTATTTAATGGGCACAGTTTCAGTCTGGGAAGATGAGAAAGTTCCGGAGATGGATGGTGGTGATTAATGCACAACAATGCGAATGGTGAACATACTTCTGACATAGTGAGAAATATTTGGTCTCTGCACTCCCCATCATAAGGAATTTTAAGAAAACTTCAAACCTTGTAAGTGATGTTTCTTTTTGCACACTAATGAGATGACTAGTGGCTGGGGGTTCCTGGGCAGCCTCAGGTTGGGGGCTGGTTGCAGAGAAGCCAAACTTCTGATTAGAGGGTTGGAATTTTCCGCCCCAACCCCAGCCACCTTTGACCTTAGGGGAGGGAATAGGGCCTGAAGATTGACTTAATCACCAATGGTTAATGATTATTGCCTACGCAATTATGCCTCCATTGAAACCCAAAAGAACAGTGTTCAGAGAGCCTCCAAGCTGGTGAACAAGAATGCATCCACAAGCCAAAAGTCCAGTAGGAGAGAAGCTTGGGAATCTCCCAGACCTTGCCCTATGTACCTCTTCATCTGGCTGTTCATTTGTATCTTTCAATATATCCTTTGCAATAAACTGCTAATCTAGAAAGTAGATTGTTTTCCTGAGTTCTGTGAGCCATTCTAGCAAATGATCAAACCCAAGTGAGGGTTGGAACCTCTGATTTATAGCAGGTTGGGTCAAAGTATGGGTGCCAACCAGGACGTGGAATTGGCATCTGAAGTGGGGGCTGTCTTATGGGACAGAGCCCTTAATCTGTGGGATCTGCTATCTCCAGGTAGATAGTTTCAGAACTAAGTTAAATTGCAGGACACCCAGGTGGTATCTGTAGAGAACTGGAGGACTACTCAGTGTGGAAAACCCCATACCTCTGATGTCAAAGTTTTCTCAAGTATTGAGAATAGACTAGAGAGGAAAACAGTTTGTTTTTCCTATTGAGTACTTAATGACACAGAATTGTACCCTTAATAATGATTAAAATGGTAAATTTTATGTTATGTACACTTACCATAATTAAAACGAAACTGTGATCATTTAATCTATATTGCTCTTTTCACACAATGATACCATGGATGTATACTTATGTTAATAAATGTACTCTGTCCAGTCATTTTAATGGTTGCAAAGTATTTGATTGTTTGAACGCAGTGTAACTGACTTCACCAATTCCCTATTGTTGGACAGTTACATTATCTCTGATTTCTCTCTCCCAAAAAGATGTGTGATTCAATCATGTGACATATCAGGTCACACTGCATTCCTGGCGGTTCTTCCTTTGGATTCACTGTGGTCATTCACAAATATTTTGAAAATCTGACACTAAAATGAGAGAATATCATATTTCCTCACCATTAAAAATATTAATTTACCACTTGCATCTGTAATGAATTAATAACAAATATAATTGTTAATAATATATTTATAAAATGTACACCTGGAAACATCACAGAGGATAAAAAGTTAGACTTGTTACTAATCAAATGTGACTCGATGGGTAAAATTCAAAATATTTAGCAAGAGACTGATAACACTGAGAAATCAGAGATCAGATCAAGGCAATAGCCAGACCAGTGCCCACCAGCTGGCAATCAGCCCTGACCCCAAAGAAACCACTTAACCCAGGAGTATGTGGTTAAATGGGCATTCTTAAGTAAAACTTTCTGGAAAGGTCCCATATTTTGTGGGTTGCTCAAAGAAGGAGGGGCATATTTAGGAAAAAAGAAGTCAGATTCTGGATGGATAAAAGTGTGATATCCCTGTAGGACCTCTAAGTGGTTAGATGAACTGGTCAAGAGCCTAGGAGAGAGATCTAGTGTTCAGATGTATACTTGGAGGTCAGACCATTCAGTTGGTAACTGAAATCCTAAAGAGCAGGGTTTCTCAGATTTTCCTAGGTACCACCTGTTAAATGGCAGATTCAGATTCGGCAGATTTGGATGGAGTCTGAAATTCACATTCTGACATGCTCACAAGTGACGCCTTCGCTGGTCTACAGACCATAAGAGTAGCAAGGTGCCTTGCAGGAAGGTGGAAGAAAAGAGAGATTAGGAAGGGTTAGGAAAAGAGGCGGTTGCAAGGAAATTGAGAAAGTGTGGCCAGAAAGATAAAGAGAAGTCCAGGAGAGCTTGGTGTCACTGAAGTCAGAGAAGAAAGAAATGATACTATCAGAGGATTGTGAGTGTCTTAGCTCAGGCTGCTAAAACAAAATACCATAGGCTGGTGGCTTAAGCAACAGACATTTATTTTTCTTACAGTTCTGGAGGTTGGATGTCTGAGAACACGGTGCCAGCATGCTTGGGTTCTGGTGAAGGCACTCTTCCTGGCCTGTAGACAATGGCCCTCTGGCTGTGTGCTTGCTTACATGGCCCTTCTCAGAGCATGTATGGGGAGAGACAGATTTTTCTCTCTTCCTCTTCTCATCAGGACACTAATTTTATCATGAGGACTCCATCCTTGTGACCTCATCTAAACCTAATCACTTCTCAAAGGCCCCACCTCCAAATACCATCACACTGGGGGTGACAATGTTTCCTCAATGTTTATAGGTCTTAAACATAAATCTGGGTTGACACGAACCATCAATCCACAATAGTGCCCACTGTACTTTGTAGAGATGAAAAGGGGCAGGCCGGGTGCGGTGGTTCATGCCTATAATCCCAGCACTTTGGGAGGCCAAGGCAGGCGGATCACCTGAGGTCAGGCATTCGAGACCAGCCTGGCCAATATGGTGAAACCTCGTCTCTACTAAAAATACAAAAAATCAGCCAGGCATGGTGGCATGCACCTATAATCCCAGCTACTTGGGAGGCTGAGGCAGGAGAATTGCTTGAACTTAAGAGGCAGAGGTCGCAGTGCGCCAAGACTGCACCACTGTACTTTAGCCTGGGCAACAGAGCGAGACTTCATCTCAAAAAAAAGAAAAAAAAGAAAAAAAAAAAAGAAAGAAAAGAAAAGGGGCCTGTTAGGTGCTGGACAGCAATTTCAATGGATGATGTGATTACATGAGGGCACATGGATTTCCCAAGACCACTTCTGTAATAGGTACAGCCTGTCAGGACTCTCAAATCCCTCCAATGGAAAATCCCCCGCATCGGGAATGTTAAGACCCTTGTTTGGCAGAATTAATGCGCTCCTAGGTTCATATGCAAAGAGGCTCCTGAAGCAGGAATCCATGCCACAGATATTCATATCCTCGGTATTCATTCATTTGCTAAAACACATCCACCCAGGGTATTGAAGTCAGTGTCGGAGGGCTCTATTCCCCTCCAGCCGCCTGCTTTTTCTCTCTCAACAAAGACCCATTTTGCCTCACTTTACAGGCACAGCAGAAGTTCCACTTGTTGAAACTTAAGATAAGTGCAGTTCCAGATGCTTCTTATCCCTGTTTTCCCACAAGAAGCTCAAGAAAAGGCATATGGTTTCCCAGGTCCAAGCTCCCAGGCTTGTTATTATAGTGATCTCATCAGAGTCACAGTGCAGAAAGCCCTGCTTGGGTTGCCCAAAGAAAACCAGGCTTGCAAGAGCACCCCTGCACTCTCCAGCCCGGAGCCATGGAATTCATGACTGTGGCCGTGGTAAATCACTAACTCACCGTGAATTAACCACAGAAAGTCATCACAATCAGTACCATAACAGGAGAAAGAAATGGGATTTTTCACAATGAGCTTTTCATTTTCAATTAAACAGCAAAACTAGAATTAAATAAACCAGGTACCGCCTTGCAGAGCCAATAATATCTTATAATTACGGTCATTTGGCAAGTTATATCATCAGACCAAGCAGAATGCCAAAAACAAACTAACTCTACTTGTATTATATAGTAAATCTTATGTATGCAGAATCGTAGCTGTGTGAAAAGGGCCTAAAAGCGAACAAAATCTAAATCCATACAATTTACTCACCGGAACACACCAGTGTGTCTGACTCATTTACTCTTACTAGTTGTTTTCTAAGGAAGCAGCAGGTTAGAATGTAAACTCTGAGAGAGGAATTTTTTGTTGAATTTGTTCACTGATGTATCCCTATCACCAAGAGCAGAATTTAAGTATCTGTCGAATGATGAGAGAATGAGCCCTGACGTGTCCCCTCCGATTTGGCTATGGTCCAGCCCCTCCCGATGATGTCACCACTCAACTACTTCACACTGGAGGCCCCCAAAATGTCTGTCTTTGCAACCTCTGGTTTAAATGCTGTAATAGACCATTAACCTGAAAGTAGAAACTCTAAATGACTGATGAGATTTCTTTTAGGAATGTAAATACTCTCTCTGTGATCTTGTTTCCACTGGTGATTTGGTTAGCACCGTGTTTTTAACTGGCAAGGTAAATTGTTTCCTACTAGATTGTAAACTCCTTCAGACTTGGTATTAGGGCAAATTGGCCGAATGAAGCCGGAAAGTGAAATTTTAGCTCAGTTCCTAGGCTTTGCAACCTTTGCTCCCTCCAAACTGAACTCTATCTGGACAGGAATAGTGTCTGAATAATTGTTTTTGATCCCCTGATGTTACCTGGCAGATTGTAGGCATTCAATGGCTTTCTTGTTTTCAGTTTGAATCCCAACACTTCTTTTTGGACTAACATTCTGTTTAAGAGTTTTGTGACCCTAATGATATTTCCAGTAAGGGCCAGGAATCCACTAAATCCATGGTAAGCAATTGATTCTTGCTAAGGCCTAATTTAAGAAAAGTTCAAATGTTTAAAAGTCATGTTTGCTTGTTTGTTTGTTTCACTTGAAATAAAAATAGTATCAGCCATGATGGCTCATACCTATAATCCCAGCACTTTGGGAGGCTGAGGCAGGAGGATTGCTTGAGGCCAGGAGTTTGAGATTAGCCTGGGCAACACAGCAAGACTCCATCTCTACAAAACGTTTTAAAAACTAGCCAGGTGCAGTGGCATGTGCCTGTAATCCCACCTACTTAGGAGGATAAGGCAGGAGGATCCCTTGAACCCAGGAGTTCAAGGCTGCAGTGAGCTATAATTGTGCCACAGTATTCCAGTCTGGGTGACAAGGTAAAACACCATCTCAAAAAAATAAAAAATACAAATAAAATAGCTTATTGAGTTCGATGGGGGGCAGGGCGATGGGACAGAATAGAAATGTACCTAGAATACTACCTTTTCTTTTTTTTTTTTAGAGACAGGGTCTCACTCTGACATCCAGGCTGGAATGCAGTAGCACAATCATAGCTCACTGTAACCTCTCCTGGGCTCCGGCAATCCTCCTGCCCCAGTCTCCCAAGTAGGTAGGACTATAACTGCATGCCACTTGCCCAGGTAAAAATATTTTTTTTGTAGAGACTGGGTCCTCACTATGCTGCCCAGGCTAGTCTCAACCCCTATCCTTAAGCAGTCCTCCCGCCTTGGCCTCCCAAATCCCTGGGGTTACAAGCATGAGCCACTGCACCTGGCTCCAACTTTATCGAATAGAGGAATGTCATTACTTTTTAAATCAAGAAGTTCCTGTCTGGGCATCTCTGAGAAATAATGACACAGGGGCGGTTAGGCAGTAACAACACAGCTGGGTAGTTTTCTGATTCTTGATGTTTATATAAAACTTCACAGTTCATAGGAGGTAGCCACTATCCCAACAATCCTTCAGGAAAATGATTGCCATATTCCCACAGTCCTAGAATAACATAAATTGTGAGTTATCCCACTATTACAACTTCTCAAGAAAAAGGAAAAATTAAGAAACACTACTATATTAACTATATACACCTATGATGCCAATCCCATCTTATTTCAGAAACATTAAAATAAGGAGGGAAAAAAGGGCACCTTAGACTTGGGGAAAACAGACTAGGCCTCTAATCTTGAAGTGACCTGCTCAAAGTCGCTCAAAGTCACTCAAATGATTTACCAGCAGAACTAGGGTTAGGGCATCTTCAATCCTTTCATGCAACAACAGCTGGGCACCAATAAATGCAGACACAGGAAAAACAGAGATAAACAACAGGCAGTCCCTGGGCCTCCAGGAAGCCCTCCACTGGTAACAGACTCTGCTTTCTGCTTGGGAAGTCAGAACAGTGCAGGCAGAAAGCCAGAGAGCACAAATAGTTCTCCTTTCCCAAAAGGCTGGCTGCCAGGGCACTCTGGCTTCTCTCTGTTGCTGTTAAATGACTTCAGTGTGTCCTGGTCCCCAGAGCCCAACATGCCACAAGCCTCACCCAGGTAGGTCCTGGAGAAGACAAGTCACTCCCTACCCCCAGCAGCTGTTCTGTCTGGCTGGAAACAGGCATAGCTGGTTTCCTTAGGCAATTTGTACATGCAAGGAAGGTGGCCTGGGAGCACACCAAACTGTTCACAGTGCAAGCCTAAGGTATGAGAGGCGGTGGAAGGAGCAGTATCTGCTTTATTCCCTTCTCTAGAGTCTGGATTATTTTAAAGGTAATTTAAAAAATTCAAATCTGGAAAAAGAAACCAAGAAAGGCAAAGAACATGCAAGTTGGATTTAGGAAGATTAGGATTGAAATCGAGGCTTTCCATTGACTTGCTGTGTGATCTGGAACCAGTGACCTCCTGGGCCTCCATTTTCTACCTACTCATAGGGTTACTCTGAGGTGCACTCCACAAAGAGCACTCTCTTTCCACCTCCCCAACAATCCTGGCCACACTTGGTCACTGCCGGTGGACCCTTATATGGCAGGGGTGGCCCCATTTTTTGCTTTTTCCTGTTATCATATCTAACCCATTAGGTGTTTAAAATTACCTGGGGAAAAGTACAGGCAGAAAACAAAATATAAACCCTCAATATATATTATATACTAAATATACACTATGATCACAACTATGATATTTTAAAAGTCTATTTAAGAAAAGTGGTGGTTGCTACCTAGCTTCAGCATTAGCATATCTTAGGGCAGGTAAGAATAGTTGGGGAGAAGTATTTTAGGAATTCTTGAAATAATTATATGGGACATTCAGTCATATGAATGAAAGTCTTGTCACTTTCACCACAACTCCAAAACACATATCCCATATTGATACTGTGCCACAAAAATGGGAACAAAAGACACTGGGACTTACTTGAAGGGGCATGGCGGGAGAATGGTGAGGGTCAAAAAACTACACATCAGGTACTATCCTCACTACCTGGGTGAAGAAATCCTTTGTACACTAAACTCCACCAACACACAATTTACACATGGAACAAACCTGCACATGTATCCCCTAAACCTAAAACAAAAGTTGAGAGAAGAAAAAAAAAATACCCTATCAGCAAAAACTGGTGTTTCCCACTTCTTTTTCCCCATCAATTTACTCATAAATTGTTTGAGAGTATAGCAGGGATCCCAGCGTGAGAACCGGAAGTATGAATAAAAAGCAGATGTGTCTGTAATATAGGCCCTCAGGGAGTATATGTGCACACAGGATCAGGAAGCCTCTTGAGAAGGAACTCACACTAGGGCGAGGATGAATTCAGATGCACAAGTTTAGTTTCCCCCCGAGACTTTATGAACTAATAGGCAGGAATTGATGTAGGCTGGATTTCCTCAAGATCTAGTACAGGCTGAACAATAGAAACACCGTTTTCATTGTCATTGCAGGGGGTGGAGTGTCCGAGGAAAAGAATGTTACACGGCAACGGAACGACTCAGATTTTCTGGAAATCTTTTATAATCCCAGACATATAAAACATCATACAAAGGCCGGAAGCAGTGGCTCATGCCTGTAATCCCAGTACTTTGGGAGGCCGAGGTGGGCGGATCGCAAGGTCAGGAGTTCAAGACCAGCTTGGCCAATATGGTGAAACCCCGTCTCTACTAAAAATACAAAAATTAGCTGGGTGTGGTGGCGGGTGCCTGTAATCCCAGCTACCTGGGAGGCTGAGGCAGGAGAATTGCTTGAACCTGGGAGGTAGAGGATGCAGTGAGCCGAGACAGTGCCACTACACTCCAGTCTCGGTTACAGAGCAAGACTCCGTCTAAAAAGAAAAAAAAAAAAAAAACATGCAAAGAGAAAAATGCATATTTCTAAAATAGCACTACAAGTATGTCATTGTCACCATCCAAAAAGCTTCCACAAACCAATCAGGCAATCTATATAAAAAGAAGTTCAAACCCTTTGACCCACCTACCAAGGCTGCTTCAGGAAAATTATCATAACAATATAAACCAAAAATATGGAAAAACTTCATCTCACACTGTGCTCAAAGCAAGGCAATTTGCAACATCAAAAAATTATGTCCCCTACCTTCTAACTTCAAACCTCACTGACAGGTGTCATGATCACTAAGCCTCAATACAATACAAATTCATGCTTGACTTCTTCATGAGGTTCAAATTAGCCAATACATAGACAAGAACTCAATAAGCATTTGTAAATCCCTCAACTATTTCAAAAGCTTAAAAATGCAAAAAGCTCATATTTCAGAAAATAAAGGAACAGTAGAAACAAAAGCATCAAGTGTTTTAAAAGCACACATACACTTGTGTTTTGGAAATCACCTGTGCAGTGAGCCCTGAACTAGTTAGCAAACAGCAATCCCTGCCAGATAGAAAAGTAACTGTCCAAGGCCCCATGTCCAGCTGCCACTAATGGGTCACACAGGCCAAAAAAAAAAAAAAAAAAAGAAAAGAAAAGAAAATGGAACCCCTGGGCGAAACTGAACCCATATCTGTTCTCTGCCCCTGCCCTTGAGCCTTAATGTTTCAGATCTCAGCTTAACTGATTTTGGAAATAAAGTACTTATTAGAGTACCTAGATATCATCATTGCTTGTTATGGATTTAGTGGGTAATAAAGAGAATGCAGGTAAGCCTCCAGCCAGTGCCTGGAACACATACATGCTCAGTAAATGTAAGTATTCTTGTTATTGTCATTATTTTTACTATTAAATGAGTAAGTCACATTTGTATAGCTACTAAGAATTTATGTAAAGTGCTTTCAGTCCCTGCAATGGTCTTGTAAGAGACAACTGAGGCTCACGGAAGGTGACAATCTGTCCAAGTTCACACTGCAATCAAATGCTGAAGTTGGGGACTTGATTGCCAGCCAAGGCTCCTTCCCCTTACCAAGGCTGTCTGAATCTGACAATAATGCCTTGTCTCTGTCATGGACATTGTAGCTGATCCCATTGTAACTGATCCCAGTCCCAGCAAAGCCAGTCCAAGTCGAGGTTTCTGTTTCTTACGCCCCAAAACATCCTACCAACTACATTTTCTAGTCATGGCACTTACGGATCAGACCTAGTACACATATTCTATCAGGGAGCAATAGCTCCATATCTTCATATGTGGGGCTTTCTAAGCTTACATTAGATCTAACTTTGATTTCTTAGAATCCTGCATGGGCAGACGAGAAAAAGAAACAATGATATGTACAGCTGTACAAAGGAAACACATATTGCTGGTTTCCCATCACGTGGCTAACTACAGAAGCAGAGGACACCACACTGAGTCCCACTGAAGCTTCTGGCCCCTCTCCCATGACCCCCACCCCCACATGTCATAACAAAGCTCCACATCTGGAAGCCTGATGATCTTCAGCTGCCTCTCTCTGTCCAGAGAGTGTCACATTGCACATTGCCAGGAGAAAAGAAAGAGGGAGGAGGAGGAAGAGGAGGAGGAGGTTTCATCAGGGCATGTAGTCTTTTCTTCCAATTGTAATATGGCTGAAGCATCCAAAGTTACCTGTGATGTGTGTTGTTTTGCTAACTCATACTTCAAGTTAGTTTTCAAAAACTGCCATGCAAAATGTAAGCTATGCAACTGTCCTTTGACAATGTTCTATTGAGATCATCAAGTGGTCTTTATTGTATGCCAGAAACCAGCTATCCTTTTGTATCTTTCCCTATTACTGCCCATACTTGGGTTGTGTCCTTCTGAAGTCCAGACCATCCTTAGGACTACCAGGAACCATCCTCCAATGAGAGGCAGGGCCCAGTCAACATCTATCCAGCAGTTTTGCCATTCTCAGCCTCAAGCTTGACCACCTCATGTCCCATAGCATTCACCTCCAATCCATTTCAGCCATGCACTCCCAAAGCCACACTATCTACCTATCATCACAAGGTGAAGCCAGCCCTCACTTCTGAAATCTAGAGATGTATTGGGAATTAAGTAGCCTTCTTGAATCCCAACTTTCTATCCTCCAACCATCTCCAACACCCTAACTCTTACTGCACCTGGTTTTCAACCTCCTTGAGCCCTTGGGCCCCTTGCTGCTCCGCTTTCTCCCATTCCATTAACTGGTCCTGCTCTCTTTTCCCTCTTCTTGGCTGCTAGACCTCATGATCCATCACTTTAATTGCTCTCTTGCTAGAAGCACCTCTGTTTCAAACTACTAATCCCCAATTCTGCATCAATCCAAATACCCAAACATTTCCACTCCTGTAACTGGTAAATCAAGTTTTACTGGAGGAAATCTCTCAATCTTGGAGATTAATGGCAAAACATAATTATGAATTCCAACAGAAACGAAGTGCTTGGTGTGACTCAGCAAAAATATATTGCACCTGTTCCTTACACACACTGGTTATTTGAAATCTTAAGTACTCCATGTGCCCCTCATTTTCAGCAGTACAGCATGATGGTACACAGCTTTGCATCCTGGTTCTGCCTCTTAGTCACTGTATAACCTTAGACAAGTAACTTAACCTCTCTGGACTTCAGTTACCTCAATCGTAAATTAGGACAGTTCCATCTTCACAAGGTTGTGGAAAGAATTTAGTGAGTTATCTAGGTAAGGTATTTTAACAATGCTTGCGATATAGAAAGTGCCCAAAACATGTTAGTTACTATTTTGTAGACAGAATTGAGGCCTTAGGTGGGATTTTCCTCCATTTCCTTTCCTTTCTTTCAGTTTATTATTTTCCTCCATTTCCTATTTCTCCAATTTATTTATATCCACACGCATCCTTATCTTTTTTCTTCCTCTTTCGAAGAAAGACTTGTCACTAGCTGAAATACTTGCCAGCTAGTATCCCATCTTACTTTTTTCTGTATTTTGAACCTAGACCTTTTCACTGGGTTCTCCTTAGCCTGTAAATTTACTCATGTGTCTCTTTTTTTGAAAGCAGGGAGAATGTGAAGGAGAAAAGAAGGGAAGAGAAGGAAAAAGCAGGGAAGAAAACTCCCCTTCAGCCTTACCACCCTTTCTGGCTCTCACTGATTAGTCTCCTCCCTTCACAAACCCAGCCTCTAAGATCCTGCCTATACTGACAATCGCCTCACTTCTCCTCTCATTCCCACCTCAATGGAAGGGAATTTGCCTCCTGTGTCCTCCACACACCACTCGGGCTGTTTTTGACATTATCACCAATGACTCCTAATTGCCAGTGGTTACTCTGGCATCCTTAATTGGCCAATCTCTGTAGAATGTGGCACTGTTGACCTCTCTGTCATGACTAAAACTTGTTTTTCCCTGAGTTTCCATGATAGGAGTCTCTACTATTTATCTCTATTTATCTTTCTTCCCCACTGACCTCTGCTTCTTAGTTTCTTTCACTAGATTCTCTTCCTCTGACAACTCATTATATGTTGTGTCATCATTCATTCATTCATTCATTCATTCAACAAGCATATTAAACTCTTACCATATGTCAGGTACCATGACAGCTGCTAGGACCACTTAAGGAGAGGCAGCTGAAGCACCACTCCAGGCACTATTCACAGTGCAGACACGCTACACAGGCAAACGAAGGACCCCATCCAAAGTTGTGCAATGGCAGTGATGCTATAAAGAAGACACAGTCCTTGCCCTCTTGTTGGACCAGTGAAAAAGACCAAAACACAGCTAGATAATTAGAGAATATAACGAAAGGTGCAGTGACCAAGAGATGCCCTGGGTATCATGTGAGCACAGCCTGGTTATTCCCCCAAGTTCTTTGACCTGTTTCATACCTCACTCTTTCCCTTTTCCTCAGGAAAAGACATCCAGACAAGTGATTTCAACTGAGCTTCTTAGCTGATGATACAATTTTGAATTTCTTGCCCAGAATATCAAACTTTCTACTACACATTTCTACCACATGCCTTATAGGGCACCAAGCACCAGGAATATAAAAATAATAAATAAAAGTCTTACGATAAGGCATGATTCTTATTTTCCATCTGCACCACTTTAACAGACCCTCTGGGGCCTTTCTGCAAACCCCATTCAGAGTTATCTGTTCGAAACACAAGCTAATTTTATCACCAAATCCCCACTCCCACCCACTCCCTTGTTCAAAAACTGCCAAAGCAAAATCAAAACCCCTTGGTGGTGTGATGTACCAGACCCTGATGCTCTCACTCCAGCCTGCTCCTCTAGTCTTCTCCAGCCCCCTGGCCACACACATTCCCGTCAGCCACGCCACACCACCCAAAGATGAACAGTGCTTTCAATTCCAAGGCAATTCCCACCTCAGCGCTTTTGCACCTGTTGCTCCTACTGCCTAGAAGGTTCGCCCCATGAATTTCTTTTCTTTTTTTTTTGAGACAGAGTCTCGCTTTGTTGTCCAGGCTGGAGTGCGGTGCCGCCATCTCCACTCACTGCAAGCTCCGCCTCCCGGGTTCACGCCATTCTCCTGCCTCAGCCTCCCGTGTGGTTGGGACTACAGGCCCCCGCCACCGCGCCCGGCTAATTTTTTCTGTATTTTTAGTAGAGATGGGGTTTCACCGTGTTAGTCAGGATGGTCTCGATCTCCTGACCTCGTGATCCGCCCATCTCGGCCTCCCAAAGTGCTGGGATTACAGGCGTGAGCCACCACGCCCGGCCCGCCCCATGAATTTCTACATTTATTTAATGGTTTGACCAACCTCGGCAACGCTAAGAGCCTCTGGCTCTGCACGCCCATAGCAGGTGATCGCTTATGGGACTCATTCCAATGCTGTAATACTTTGTATGTGTACAAAGGCCCTTCCTCAAAGGCTTTCCATCTCATGGGAAGTGTCTTCCCCAGAAAAAGGTAAGCCTTTGAAGAAGAACCCTCACACATGGCAGGGCCTCGTGCGTGTTTGCCTGGGAAGAGGTAAATTCATGAAGTTATTTTTAGCATTGTTTAATCACAATATTTTTTGTTAGAGACTTTAAAGGTAATTAATTATATTTCATCTAAATCAAATGTCTCTTCTACAGATTCTGCTTAAAGATGTTAAAAGCTAAACTGAGGCCAGGCACAGTGGCTCACACCTGTAATCCCAGCACTTTGGGAGGCCAAGGCCGGTAGATTGCCTGAACTCAGGAGTTTGCGACCAGTCTGGGCAACACGGTGAAACTCTGTCTCTACTGAAATACAAAAAAAATTACCCGGGCGTGGCGCCGTGTGCCTGTAGTCCCAGCTACTCGGGAGGCTGAGGCAGAATTTGTCTGACCCTGGGAGGCGGAGGTTGCCGTGGGCCAAGATCATGCCACTGCACTCCAGCCTGGGCGACAGAACAAAACATCATCTCAAAAAAAAAAAAAAAAAAGCTAAACTGAAATTCAACCTTAACAGAGCCTACATTAGCAGTCAATTAGGTATACTATCATGCAAGCATTGACAAAGAGAGCAGAATATGCCAGGAACATTCTGAGATGCCAATTTGGGTCCATCAATTACTGAGCAATACTTGAAATTTTAGTTAGACCTTCATCTGTAATAAAATCAGAATATACGGTTGTTTACATTTTATCTTTTTTTGAATGTGGAAGACAATGAAAGAAGTCAATTTCAGGAAGTAAGAAAGGAATGAAAAAAATGCATGGGGCTTAATTTTGATAAAATGAAGAGTCCCTTAATCACTGGAACACCTTAATTATCAAGTAAAATAATTTTAACAAGTATCTTATTTATGAGTATTTATTTGTTCTTTATCTAAGTACTCTGCCTTTTTCTAAGAGTGTTTTTGAATTTTTTAATTAAGTTAATAGCTGTTGCCAGGTGATCCTTGTGACTAAATTTGCCACAGAGCTGGCTGGCATGGAGGGCGGAGTCTGTGTCAATAAAACACAATAAGCTACAGACCCACGTGGAATGGGGATTGGCCCTAAACCTCCACAGGATCACACCCAAAACCTGGCAGTCACTATTCAAGTTCCACAAGGGAGAACTAAGATACGGGGGAAATGTCTGGATTTTTAAATTTAAGAAACCATGATATTTCTTAACAAATAATTTTATGTCAAAAAATGCCACAACGGCTGTCTGCATTGCCAAACCACTAGGTAACCACTCAAGTTTATCCTCTCATTGTGCACTTCAACCTGCATGTAGAAGGGGCCCCAGTGATTTGTGCATGATGCAGGGTTTTCAAAGAAAGGATAAGCATCCTTGGCTGGTTTCCAAGCCCTGTCCTCTGACCCCATCACGCTACCTCCCACTCCCACACATGTATACCCATGCATCAACTCTTTTGGCAGTTATGTACAACTGTACATAGGGGAATTATAAGATTAAAATAAGAAATGCAAACTTCATTAACCAAAATGTGCATTTGGTTAACATGAGTACAGAGAAGGGCACTTAGCCCAGTATGGCTATCCCCAGAATTTTATCTTTGACCCATCTCACCTCTCTCTAGAAACACTCTCCCAGGAGACATCTGACTTGAACTGAGTCCCTATACTGATAACTCCCAAGCTATAGTTCTTGCCCTAAATATCTAACTGCTCACTTGGTTATCTCTATCCACAGGCACCTAAGTTATAAAGTTAGTAAAACCAAAAATTTCCCAGGCTTTTCAACACAGATGCACAGTAGTAGCTTGAAACAATTAGGAGCTGCTAGAATATAAAACAAGTTTGGCAAGGAAAAGGAAGCAGAAACTTAGAAACATGTGGCCCAGTGACTTACAAACTTATTTTGGCCAAGAAATCCTTTGTTCAAATAAAATCTTACTTGGAAACCAAATCTGTGAAATCAAGAACAGGACACCTGCTCAGATAGCAGAAGGGGCCACCAGAAAGGAGCCCAAAGTTTGAAGTTGGACATCAGTCTGCCACCCATCACCCTCATGCCCTGTAAAACAGCTCCAGAGGTGCTCCTTGATACTCCCAGGAATTTACAAGATACAGTTTAAAATCTACTAGTCAAAATCCATTAAGACTTTTATTTGTGGATAAAAATTTATTTATTTTTATTACAAAACCAACAGTTAAAGCATAATTTGGGGAAGCTAACTGGTAACAGTGGGTGAGAATCTCCATGAGCATTAAAACCAAATAAGAACAAATTAAAAAAATAAGTGGCTGAGCTGAGCGTGGTGGCTCACGCCTGTAATCCCAGCATTTTGGGAGGCCAAGGCGGGCAGATCACTTGAGGTCAGAAGTTTGAGACCAGCCTGACCAACATAGTGAAACCCCATCTCTACCAAAAATACAAAAATTAGCTGGGCATGGTGGCAGGTGCCTGTAATCCCAGCTACTCAGGAGACTGAGGCAGGACAATCGCTTGAACCCAGGAGGCAGAGGTTGCAGTGAGCCAAGATCGTGCCATTGCACTCCAGTCTGGGTGAAAGAGTGAGACTCCACCTCAAAAAATAAAAATAAAAAAACTAAAAAATAAGGGGCTGGCATGGTAGCTAACATCTATAATCTCAGCACTTTGAGACGCTGAGGCGAGAGGATTGCTTGAGCCCAGGAGTTTAAGTCCAGCCTGGAAAAACATAGTAAGACCCCATTTCTGCTGGGCATGGTGGTGCACACCTGTAGTTCCAGCTACTTTGGAAGCTCAAGCAGGAGGATTGCTTGAGCCTAGTAGTTCAAGGCTGCACTGAGCCATCATTGCACCACTGCACTCCAGCCTGGGTGACAGTGAGACCCCATCTCTTTAAAAAAAAAGAGAGAGAGAGAGAGGGAGAGAGAGAAAAGATAAAAAGAAAAAAAGAGGTGAATTCTAAGTAGAAACAGTCCACTAGATCCATCTTCAGAATCTGTATCAGTCACCTCACCACATTTTCTCAAAAGCAATAAATCTTAACGACAAGGAAAACTCGAAAATTAATCGTACTTTGTTGAAGTCACATAGGGCAAGGTTTAAACGTCTATCTTTCTTACATAAGAGTCCTATATAATATCTTTCTTATATAAAAGTCTGGCCAGGCATGGTGGCTCATGCCTGTAGTCCTAGCTACTCGGGAGGTTGAGATGGGAGAAATGCTTAAGCCTGGGAGGTCGAGGCTGCAGTGGGCCCTGATAAGGCCACTGCACTCCAGCCTGGGTGACAAAGTAAGACCCTGTCTCAAGAAAACCTTTTTATGCAATTTGACACAATAGAATAAAAAGAGAAAGTTTTCAGACAAAGTTCGAGCATTAAGGTTGACAACTCAATCAATTTAAAGAAACACATAATAAAGGACACATCTGTAAGTATTTTAGAGGAAACAGATTATTGTTGTAGAGTAAAAGGCCAAATTATTGTCCTAAACAAAAATACGCATATGGTACCACAATCATCAAAAACTTGAAACTAGCTGGTTAGTTAATTCATTGGTTGACAGTAATTATACCAATTGGCTTGATTTGGTTGTTTTCACATCTTATAAACATAAGCTTAGTAAATTCCACAGAGAAGGAAAAAAAATTACTGAACATTCATTCAACCATTGGGAAAAGCTTTTCATATAATGAACGGGCCCTCTATAGAGAAAATGCCCATACAAAAAATTTCCATTATATGTTAAGGAGATACCACAATATGAAATTTTGTGTTTCAATAAAATTTTTTTCTAAGGAAGCATAAAATTAATATTATATATATCCATAGTTTCTCAACCCTGGTTGTACATGAGATTCACCAGAGAGATTTAAAAACTACCGATACCCTAGCCCTGTATCTCAGACCTACTGAATCAGAATTTTTCAGAGTAGGACATTAGTACCAGTTTTTTTCCTTCCTCAGGTGATTCTAATGTGTAGATGGGGTTGAGAACCATTGATACAGAGTCTTCAATCAACTGATTATGGATACTAGGTTGTCAGGTGTCAACCTGAACAGACCATTTATTTTTTATATCATTTATGCCTGTGAGTTTGGGCTACCGCTATTCATAACTATTTAACAATGATGGTTAAGGCTGGTTTTTGATAGTTGTCTGGTTGAACTATCGCTGCCTGAAGAAGCAGCACTCTGTTCTCCCTTATGAGATTTAACTTTGTTGTGAGTTTTTATTTTTTTGGTGGTTCCTTCACGGGCTATGAATGTGGTTGCTTTGAAGTTACAGGTTCAGAGAGCTGAAATTGCTGTTTCAAGAAATACATCTGGTTTCAGTAGATAAATACAAACTCACTCCCATGGAAAGTATTCCATCAAGCAAAGTGGAATTACAAAAATAATACCAGTTGGTCCCAAAATAAGTAATTATGGCCCTAATTTATAACATGTCAAATAAACCACAAAATGATTACTTGTGCTCAGAAATATTTTGAAAAAAAAAAAACATAGTCTACAAATGTTTTGGGTGATAAATTTTAAGTATTGGTGTAGTAACATTTTATGTAGCTACTTTATTTACATATATGAACCACGGAGCCAGAAGACGGTGTTAGGGGGAAACAGTTGCTGATTTTTATGGTGATTTGGAAGTTTGGAAACTGAGTCCCAATTTCCTTTACAGTCTTTTTTTTTTTTTTTTTTTTTTTTTGAGACAAGAGTCTCGCTCTGTTGCTCAGGCCGATCTCGACTCACTGCAACCTCTGCCTCCCCGGTTCAAGTGATCCTCCTGCCTCAGCCCCACTAGTAGCTGGGATTACAGGCACGCACCACCACGCCCAGCTAATTTTTGTATTTTTAGTAGAGACGGGGTTTCGCCATATTGGCGAGGCTAGTCTTGAATTCCTGACATCAGGTGATCCACCCGCCTCGGCCTCCCAAAGTGCTGGGATTACAGGCGTGAACCACCACGCCTGGCCTCCTTTACAGTCTTAAGTGACTAATGCTATATCTATAAGAGGCTCATAGACATGGAATTTCTCTCTACATAGGGAGATGAGTTATTTTCAAAATATACAGGATACCCTCAGAAATGGAAACATTAGAAGCTCTCAGCAGTAATCAGAAGTCAGGAAAAGCAGAGTCAAAAAGTTGATACAACATATTTCGAACATTTTGTTTCAATTCGTATCATAAACAAAAAATTCATTCACTAATCTTTGGATATTGGGTCATGATTGGAGTTCTATGTTATTTTTCTTGGTTAATCCACATCCAGATTTCCTGCTTCCATTTCTTAAAGAAGAGCAGGGCCTTATTAGAGCCTGTGAAAAAACCTGAATGCAAAATCATTCTAGAAATTTTTACTGTACTCTTCAAATCTCTTATCACTATGCCACACCTAAGTGCTCATCCCTCTTTCTTTTGTAATTTGCTTGTTCATGTTGCTTTTTTAAAAGCTTTACAGTATTTTTATAAATTGAGATAAAATTCACGTAAACTTCACCATTTTAACACTTTTAAAGTGTACAATTTGGTGGTTTTTATATATTTACAATGCTGTGCATTCACCACCTCATTATCTAATTCCAGAACATAGCCCTCACCCCAAAAAAGAAACCCTTCATCCATCATCAATCACTCTCTATTTCCCCTACCCCACTTCCCTGGCAATCACTAATCCACTTTTTGTTGATATGCATTTGCCTATTATGGACATTTCATATAAATCATACAACATGTGGTCTTTGTATCTCACTTCTTTCACTTAGCATAATGTTTTCAAGGTTCATCCATGTTGCAGCATGTGTTGATATATTTTTTTTAACATTACTTACTTTTATGGGCCCATATAGTAATCAACTTAGTTTGCACAGAAATATCATTCTTTGTTTAGCACTCATATTACATCAGTTTATGCAATATTTCATTAAATCAAAAATTACAATACAAATCACAAAAGTACAATGGTACTTTGGGAGGCCAAAGCGGGTAGATCACCTGAGGTCAGGAGTTCGAGACCAGCCTGGCCAATATGGTGATACCCTGTCTCTACTAAAAAAAAAGAGTGGCCGGGAGCGGTGGCTCAAGCCTGTAATCCCAGCACTTTGGGAGGCCGGGACGGGCGGATCACGAGGTCAGGAGATCCAGACCATCCTGGCTAACACGGTGAAACCCCGTCTCTACTAAAAAAATACAAAAAACTAGCTGAGGCAGGAGAATGGCGAAAACCCGGGAGGCAGAGCTTGCAGTGAGCGGAGATCCGGCCACGGCACCCCAGCCTGGGCGACAGAGCGAGACTCCGTCTCAAAAAGAAAAAAAAAAAAGTACAAAAATTAGCCAGGCATGGTGGTAGATGCCTGTAATCCCAGTTACTCAGGAGGCTGAGGTGAGAAAATCGCGTGAACCAGGGAGGCGGACATTGCAGGGAGCCGAAATAGCACCACTGCACTCCAGCCTGCGTTTCAGAGCAAGACTCTGTCTGAAAGAAAAAATAATAATACAATAGCAAAGTACTACTGGCATACACTAGACTGTAACCAAACACGACTGTAAGCATGCACCTGACCTAGTAACAGTCAAGTATACAAATTTATTAAGATGACAGCTATTTCCCACAGCGGTCTCTGTGTCTGAGCCACAACCAGGATGCGTTTCAGAGAAGGAGAGCACTGGTTAACCCAATGAGTTGTTTCAGTGTTGGGCAGTATTTCATTAGGCAGAACAGAGTCAGATGCATGCAGAGGGGCAGAGAGGTGATAAGTGTCTATTATACAACCTAACACAGCCTCAACTTGTTCCCAAGAGGAAGTTTTCTAGTGTCTTCAAAAAGAGGCAAGGATGTGCTCCCGTAAAGACAGGTATATCCTCTGCCTCTATAAAAGCTTTACCATGCTTTACTATCTTTCAAGAAGCAACTCCAATGTGCCCTTCTCTACAAAGTCTTCCCTAACCCTCAAATCTTCACAGCGCCTGCCTGCTCTCTCTTCTTCTGTTTAATTCCCCAAGTACTTATGCATCTTTACGGTAGTTAGAATTGGTATGACAGCCAGCCATACAATGTCCTCTCTTCCATACCAGGATGTAAGCTGCATCGCAGGCACGTTCTGTGTCTTTACACGTCCTGCTGTCACCAGCACCAGAAAAGAGATGCTCAAAACACAATCTTCACACAAATCCTTACACAAATCTTTTAATAAGAAGTAGAAGTTCAGTAAATATTCATTAAATTAATAAATGAATGAGCACATGAATTAAATAATTAATTAATTTCATGCAACGTCTTACCTGGCTACAGCAATTCCCCCTACTCGTCAATGTGCGGTAAATGAAGGAAGGATGTGTATGTGATGGGGCACAGTGGTGGGTGAATGAAGAAAAAAAAATCAGCTATTCCATGTGCCTAGCATGCATCAGAAATTGTGACTCTTCTCCAGATGTTCAACAGACACCACCTTCAAACAGGACATTGTTAGATAATGACACTTTCTGATGTCCTTTGATGTAGAGCACATTAAAAATATTATCAGAGAGAGAATCTTTCTGTTCAAAATCCCCCAACGTCTTCAACTGTTTATTTAGTTTTCATCAATTAAATTATTACACCATTTCAAGGGGTGACTTTTTATATACACTGGAAAGGTACTCATAAGAAAATAGCTTCCAAATTGGCAATTTTTAAAAGCAAAGCCACTGGTTAGGTGAGGAATGCATAAACAACCCCAAAAGCAGCACTGAATACTTTTCTTTGGCTGTATACGACTGAAAAACTGCCAAGTTCATTTTGATAAGCCTTTGTTAAAAACAATAAACATGCCTGAGCTTGCAAACCATGCTGTTTTGAAGAGAAAGCAATTGAGGGAATTAGAAAATGCTTAAAACTGGAATGTCTGATTAAAAAGAAAAACTATTGTGGAAACGGATTTACCAATAAGTTGTAACACTGTGCAGTCTATAAACGTGGAGGAAAGTGGGGGACAAAATGTAAAGTGAGACAAAACAACAACAGAACACCATCTTCATAACTAAATAAAAAGCTACATCTTATAAACTGATTTAATTAGTCTCCAATACTAACACGGTACCATTAACAGTCTTAAGAAAACAAATCATCCCGTGCTTCAAGTTTAGTCACGACGGTGATGTCCCTGCAATAAAGGAAATGTAATTTCATTGACTCCAAATGAACATATATTAAATAACCAAATGTGGGAACTGCAATTCATTTACAGTAAAATGTCAGCTCATAAAAGTCAAAGTAACTTCACCTGAATTTGTTTTTTGTTGTTGTTGTTTTGTTTTTGTTTTTCCATGATTATAAGATTCTCAGAATCGTAGGATTGGAAGGAAGATAGTTTGGATCACTTATGTTTATTTTCCTGCTTAGGTAAAACTGAAATTCTCTTGTATCTGTCTAAGAAATCCTGGAAAAATTCTAATGAATAAATTGTAACTTGATCTCTATAGGATCAAAGTTCTTTGTTTTGTTCATTGACACATCCCAAATGCCCAGAACAGCACTAGGCATACAGCAGGCACTCAATAAATATCTGCTAAATTGAAATAAATTGAAAAATATGCAGTGCAATGCAATGTTAAATAAGTCAGTTTGAAATTCCTTTCTTAGCTTTGTTTTGGTCATAGTATTAATCACAACAAACAAACAGTCCTCATATAAACCACTTCAACACTATAATTCATGTTTTTACTTCTGATCAATCATTACCATAGAGGGTGCTGAGAATCAGAAAAGACTCCAAGGAAAGATGGGAGTAGACTTACTCCCGTCTATTTGGACTAATTTTCTTCTTCTGGGCATTCACCTGAGATATATCTGCATATCCATAATATAAATAATTTAAAATATCACTTAAAATTAAAGGTTTGCATCTTTAAAAATTGTGCCACAAAAGCAATTTGATTAAATCAACTTCTCATCTATTTCAGAATCCCATCAGTTAAAAAAACAAACATAAAAAATAAGAACAGGAAAATGATATGATTAGGTGATGCTAGTCATATTATTTTTGCTCAAAACGCCTAGAGGCAATATGCCTTGGAAAACTGAGTTAGGTTGGAATGAGATCTGGATTCTAGTGTTGATTTCATCACCAGTTAACAATATGAATTCAGCCAATCCTTGCCAACCTGGATCTGAGCTTCCGGGGCTGTAAGGTGAAGGGTTTCAATTTAGTAGATGGTCTCCAAAGCCTTTCAGTTTCAAAGTTTCTCTAAACCCTATAATTATAAGTGACCAAATCCAGTTCACCTAATTACTACCACTACTCTTTTACATCCTTCATTTCTTCAACAAACATCCGGTCACCTTGGGGACGCGGGGGTGGGGGGGATGTCAAACACCATTAGCCATAGTTCGGCATGACATTTATGGAGGGGGAGCGACAAAGTATGCAAGGGCAGCTAGCTGATGATTTTAAATGTTAGTGAGCTTGGACACCTGTGGAGTGAATGTGTTTCTGAATTTGAAAGGCTGGAAGATTTCCCCCCTGGGCTAAGCTGGTGGCGCCGTGGGAGTGCCTAGCTCTGAGCAAAGAAACAGGTAGCATGAACTAATTAGAGGCTCTTCAAAATGAGAGTGTTTAACCAGTGTCCTGGCAGGACCCGTCTGACTCGACATTTTAAAACATTATGGCCAGGCACGGTGGCTCACGCCTGTAATCCCATCACTTTGGGAGGCTAAAGCGGGCAGATCACTTGAGCCCAGGAGCTCGAGAGCAAACCGGGCGACATGGCGAAACTCTGTATCTGCAAAAAAACAAAAAACAAAAAACAAAAATTAGCCGGGAGTGGTGGCGCGCACCTTTAGTCCCAGCTACTCCAGAGGCTGGGGAGGGAGGATCGTTGGAGCCGGGGAGGCGGAGGTTGCAATGAGCTGAGATCGCACCACTACACTTCAGCCCGGGCGACAGAGCGAGACCTTGTCTCTAAATAAATAAATAGTATGAGAGGTTTAGAATGCTGATGTGTGAAAACAAAAGACTAACCAAATAGCCCCAGGACTTACTGGAATTGTGCTTCAAATTTTGTTAGGAACGGTTTTCCGAGTCCACAATACAGGTATCACAGGTTTCTTTGTGGACAAGAAGCAACTGAGAAATTGAGTTCAATCCACTGAAAGTCAGTGTGTTTGTAATATAAAACACAGGGGAAATAAATATTGTTGTCTGAGGTGGGGAACAGGGGAGATATTTTTAAAATGTACTATAAACATAAAATCCAGAATGAAATCCAGAAGAAAGACGGTCTCTATTCCACCGAGAAGTCTGCATTTGAAAACCACAAGAGATGGAGATCAAAGCCGCTCGTTCTCCAGCCACCTGCCCAAAAACTCGGACGCAGCGCAGACCCAACCCAGAGAGGGCAAGTGGGCACGTGTCTCCCTCCCAACCCAAGCTGCGCGCCGACGCACCCAAGTTAGGGTCCCAGGCTCCCGGCGCGGGATGGGCGCTAGGGCAGCGGAGAATGGAGCGTCCCCGTCCTCCTCCAGCTCCAAGGGCAGCCCCAGCGCCCCGCCGTCCCGCCGCCCTTCCTTGAGGGATGCCCGTGTCACCTGAGCCACCGCGCCCTCTGCACAACCGAGTCAGGGAGAGGGAAGAGGAGGAGCCGAGGAAGCTTCTTGACCCGGTCGCTGGGGATCTGGGAGCCGGGGCCGCCGGCGAGACTGAGCCCGGGACAGCCCAGCGCTCCAGCGCTCCGCAGCCCGCCCAGAGCGCACAGACCACCCCCATGCCCCGCCCGCCCTCCTGCCACACCCGCCCCCAGCCCGGCCCCGCTGCCTCCTCACCTCGCCGGGACCACTGCAGCCCCGGCAGTAGTGGGCCGACATGCCCCCGGGGCGCACCCGCCGAGCCGCGTCCCTGCGCGGTGGCCCCTTCCCGGGCCCCAGGCGGCGCGATCCGCGCTTCGGTGGGGCGGGGAGCGGACTGGGCGGAGGCGCCGGCGAGGCTGGGGCAGGGGGCCCAGCTGGCAACGCCGGGGGAGGGAAGCGTGGCGCGGAAAATCCCAGTGCTCGGCCTTTGAAATGCACCGGCTCATTCAGCCCCGCCAGCTCGGCGGGGCAGTGGGCCTGGCGGGCGAAGAGGATTTAGCGCGGGGATCCGGTCTAAGTGCTGCGGCTTGACTAGGGGCGAGGGGCGCAGCGGGGAGGAACGTCTCGCAGTTATGTAATGCACTGGCTTTCTGTGTCACCAGCCAGACCGCTCTAGGCCTGCCGGACCCTCCCCGGGAAGAGCCATGACCCCTGACCTCGGCAAGCCGAGGGGAACTCGGTGTTCCCAAAAAGAACTTTTCCTCGCAGGGTCAAAGAGCAAGATCTCGAGAAAAAATACAAGGCCTCCTTTAGGTGTATCTGGCAGGGATCTGGACCCTGCTAGCCAATCCTTCCCATTTCACAGCACAGGAAACTGAAGCTCCAGAATGCTAGTGAAAAGCGTTATCTCTTGGAGTCAAAAAGACTTGGGTTCAACGCATCTGAAAATCTCCTAACCTTGGGCAACTTAACTCTCTGAGCCCCACTTTTCCCTGTAAAACAAAGGATAAATAGCGCCCACTTCATGTTGTTTGCTGAGGATGGAATGAGTGAAGTGTAATACAATTCCCCAAACGTTGACTCAAAGCCTGAAAAGGGAGCTGCCAGGACGTACCCGACATAGGACAGGTTCCAGGCGAACTTTCTGTAAAGTCCTCTCCTTGTCAAAAGTAAGCCCTCTGAGCTGACAAGGTCTGGTTCCAATATCTTGGAGCCTACGGCCTCGCTTCTCCAAGAGTGGCCGGTAGACCAACAGCCAGGTCATCACCTGGGTGCTTGCTAAAAATGCGGAATCGCAGGCCCAACCGCGGATCAGAATCTGCATTTTTTTGCAAGATTCCCTGGTGATTTCGCTGTGTGTCAAAATTTCAAAATGAATTAGACTTTTTGGAATTTTTCTTTTCTTTTCTTTTTTGAGAAGGAGTCTCCCTCTGTCGCCCAAGCTGGAGTGCAATGGCGCGATCCTGGCTCACTGCAACCTCCACCTCCCTGGTTCAAACGATTCTCCTGCCTCAGCCTCCCGAGTAGCTGGCATTACGGTCGCGCGCCACCACGCCCGACTAATTTTTTGTATCTTTAGTAGAGATGAGATTTCACCATGTTGGCCAGGCTGATCTCGAACTCCTCGTGATCTGCCCGACAAAGTTACGGGTCAACAGTAGGGAGCATGTGCCATGCAGCACCACAGGTATTTGTTTTTTTCAGTGAAGGAGTCTCACTTTGTTTGTGTTTTAAAGAAGGGGTTTCACTATGTCGCTCAGGCTAGAGTTCTGTGGTGAGATCATAGCTCATTGCAGTCTCGAACTCCTAGGCTCAAGGGATCCTCCTGCCTCAGCCTCCCCAAGCACTGGGATTACAGGCATGAGCCACTGTGCAAACTAGGGTTTTTTTTTTTTTTTTTTTTGTTTTTTTGTTTTTTTTTTTAAATAGCCTAGTAAAGTCCTTTCTCATTTTACCCTCTGGCTATTTTTAGTCTCCACCTCCTCTCAGTTTCCTGCCCTTTAACTATAAATCTGAATTTAAGTCCTATTTTCACTTGCAAAGAAAAACCCTAGGTTAAATCTAAGTGATGATTGTGAATAAATGTTTAAAACACACAAAAGAAGGAACAAATACAGCTTGTAAAAGAATTTATTAGCATTGAAAATGAACCTATAAACGTAGAGGCTGCCCTGAGCCCTGAACTCTCGGCTGTGAAGGTCTTTAGGTTAAAGACTTGAATACCTTCGAGTTTCAGAAAAATGCATCTTTCAGTTAAACATTGCTTTTGGTAGCAAATAAGTCTCCTTTTCCATTTAAATAATGTAGGACAACAGTTTTTAAAGTCTTGGAGACTAGGACACCGCACAAGTGTTCCTTTCATCTAAGTCACCACTTACAGGGGCTCTAGCAAAGACCAAAGCAAATACTGTGTTTATTCTGTTCAATGCTGTGTCACGGATGTTGTTGTTTCATTAGAAGTTCAGATTTCGTGTATCTGACTCAATCTCTGGCAGGATGATTTTCATCCTTTAAGAGTTCAGTAATTGTGGGTTGATGATGGTGATGGTGAGTGCAATGCGTATAGGCAGTGCCAGATATAGACAGGTCACTTCTGTGTGCCTACCCCTTTGGGGTTCCGCACTCAAGACCTGACATAGCTGCTGACGTGGGGGTAGGCAGCATGGAAGTGGAGGAAAGGGAGATGCACAAAGCAAAGCAATCTTCTTTCACTGAGGCTGGAGGGTTGGGGGTGGAGAAAGTTGGACTGCTATCACTGTGCAGGAGGAAAGCAAAGCAAAGGTGGAACCCTAGAATCCAACCTAGGAGAAAAGGGAAGGAGCAACATTTCTTCCAAATAGCACTGTCCAACAGAACTTTCTGCAGTGATGGAAATGTGCTATATTTGCACAGTCCCAACACGGCTATAAAATGTGGCTATTTACATTTTAGTTAATTAATTATAATCATAATTAAAACTGAGGTTTCTTGTGCGTGTTTTGCTTTTTTCTTTTTTACTACTAGTCTGTTGCACTAATCACCTTTCAAGTGCTTCATTCCAAGATGTGGCTAATGTCTACCATACCGGACAGCACTCAAAACATTTTCTTCGTCATAGAAAGTTCTACTGCACGGTGATGCTTAGAGGCCAGGATTTGGGCAAAGAAATGAGCCCAGATACTCAGCTTTTCCAAGTTGTAGTCAGAACCTCATCTGTCCAAAAGCAAGTAATAGAATGAAAATTATACCTACATCATTGAGTCCTTATGATAATCAAAATGAGTTAATCTATAGAATGTATTTAATTCAATGCTTTGCATATTATAAATGTGTAAAAAATATTAATCCTTATTAGTATTAATAGTCTTTTACCTTAAAAATATTGGGGAATGACAAAGATTTTTTCCTTGGCCAAACTTTAGTCAGGTTCCTGAGACTTCTCCTAAGACCATATGTGTATTTCTTTGTAAATTCCAGTTTATCAAAGAACCCGGCGGAATCAGTTTGGCAATAACCTCCCTCCCCACTGACAACTGATCACCCAAGGGTCCCCCATTCTCCACTGTCCTCCAGGTGATATCTAATCACCTTGGCCTGTTTTTAGTAATAATCCTGTTAGGTTGATTTAACTAGAGTGCCATATCCTGTTTTCTTGGCTATAAATTCCCGTTTTCCTCTGCTGTATTCAGAGTGGAGCCCCATCTCTCTACCCTAATGCAAGCCTTCATTGTAGTGGCCCCTCTATCTGTCTCAATGGTCCTGAATAGTCTTCTTTACCATGCTGTAACAAGTGTCATTGAATATTTTTTTTCTTTAACAGGGACATGGCATTAATGGTACATCATTATTAGTTAAGTAAACTTTCGCTGATATGGTCAGCTGATCTGGTACCTCCACATGCATTAATAGTTGTATTCTAACTCTCTCCCTTCCTCTTCTTCCCTGCTCAGAATTGAGTACTATTTGTACTATTCTGGCCTGGAGGCACAGCATATTTTGTCAAATCCCTAGCATGTGTAGCCAATAAATAACAAGTGTGTTAACTAAAATCCTATTGCACCATGGTTCAGTGGAATTAATTTTCAGATAGGATTCTGAGAAGCCTGACACCTTAGGGTACATCCATTATGAAAGGAATTGTTTGTTCCTGTTATTTGGTCAAACAAGAATATGTGGACTCAGTAGAGAAAAACGGGAACATTGGCTACAGATAAGTAATATTTGGGGCGTTCAGGTCAAAATAGAAGCTACTGGAAGGTTGGGGGTTGAAGATGAAACCTTAAGGCTTTTGCCTAAACAGAATTTGAAATTTTATTCTCATGACTAATTAAGATTTTAGGAATAACTACAAACAGCATAAATAAGATGCAAGTATTTTACGTAGTCAACTGTACAGATTAAGGCAATACATGGAAAAGAAAATAGTGAAATTCTTCCTTAGACTCCGATAAACAAATTTTTGAAGAACTGCCTTCTCAAACTCCTGTTCAACTGACTTCTTTAATAACATCGTGTCCTGTGGGCTTGCTGCTTCCTTCCTTCCTTCCTTCCTTCCTTCCTTCCTTCCTTCCTTCCTTTTCTCTCTCTTTCTTCTTTCTTTCTTCCTTTGTTTCTGTCCTCTCGTTCTCTTTCCCTCCCTTCCTTCCTTCCTTCCTTCTCTCTCTCTCTCTCTCTTTCTTTCTTTCTTTTTTTGTTGCTTCTGAGACAGAGCCTCACTCTGTCACCCAGGTTGGAGTGCAGTGGCATCGTCACAGTTCACTGTAGCCTTGATTAGCTAGGTTCAGGTGATCCTCCCACCTCAGCCTCCTGAGTAGCTGGGACTACAGCCGCCCACCGCCACGCCCAGTTAGTTTTTGTATTTTTTGTAGAGACGGAGTTTTGCCATGTTGCCCAGGCTGGTCTCAAACTTGTGGGCTCAAGTGATCCTCCCGCCTTGGCCTACCAAAGTGCTGGGACTACAGCCGTGAGCCACCATGCCCAGCCTAGAGTCCACTTTCTTTATCATCTTTTTTGGTTCCTCTTTCACCAGTCCACTCTTTTCTATGAGCATTTTCTTAGAATTTAGCCCCTATTTCCACTGTCTTTTCTTAATGTTTATTTCCATCCCAGCCCCATGACCGTAGCTAACACCTGCTGTCAACGTCAGTGCCTTTCCAGTTCTGACCTCCCTCTGAACTCCAATTCTTGTTGCCAGATAGCCAGTGAATATTTTCACTTGCATTCTCCCTACACCATCACTTCAGATTTTAAAATATCAGGAACTCAAGTCATCACTACAATCTGCTCTTAGATTCCAACAACTCTCTTCTCCAATGTCACTTAGTCTCTGGTGCTAACATTCTCTCATTTACTATGACTCAAAGCTATGTCATCATTTTAACCCATTTGTCTTTCTGGAGTCATGGTATAACTGAAAGGCATTGAATTTGAAATCAGAAAACCAAAGTAAAAAATCTCATTTCTGCCACTTCTTACCGAGACCAACTAAGCAAATTTCTTTTTTCTTTTTTTTTTTTTGAAACAGAGTCTCACTCTATTGCCCAGTCTGGAGTGCAGTGGTGCAATCTCTGCTCAATGCAAGCTCCGCCTCCTGGGTTCACGGCATTCTCCTGCCTCAGCCTCCTGAGTAGCTGGGACTACAGGCGCCTGCCACCACACCTGGCTAATTTCTTTTTTTTTTTTTTTTTTTTTTTGTATTTTTAGTAGAGATGGGGTTTCACCGTGTTAGCCAGGATGGTCTCCATCTCCTGACCTCATGATCCGCCCGCCTCAGCCTCCCGAAGTGCTGGGATTACAGGAGTAAGCCACTGCACCTGGCCGCAAATTTCTTAACATCCCACCTCTCGAGCATCAGATTTCTTATCTATAAAATAAAATCACCAGTACTATTCAAAAACCATGGATTGAGGCTGGGTATGGTGGCTCATGCCTGTAATCCAACATTTTGGGAGGCTAAGACCAGAGGATCACTTGAGGCCAGGAGTTCTAGACCAGCCTGGGCAACATACTGAGACCCTCGCTCTACAAAAAAATTTAAAAAATTAGCTAGACATGGTGGTGAGCACCTGTAACCCCAGCTACTTGGGAGGCTGAGGTGGGAGGATCTCTTGAGCCCAGGAGTTCGAGGCTGTGATCGTGCCATGGCACTCCAGCTTGAGCGACAGAACTAGACCCAGTCTTTAAAAACAGAAAATAACAAATAAAGGATCGAGCAGCTACATATACCAGTCTCTGTGCTAATTATGTTAGACCCCCAAGGTCTGCACTACTGATATTTTAGGCCTGACAATTCTTTTTTGTGGGGCTGCCCTGCGCATTGAAGAACATTTAGCAGCATCTTTTGTGTTTGCCCATTAGGTGCCAATAGTAATGCCCTAGTTGTGATAATCAAAATTTTTTTCAGATATTGCCAAATATCTCCACTAGGTTAGGTTGTGCAAACTTTTATGTTATTATTTTCTGAAATATGTGTTTGGTTTTATTATTTTATTTCTCCAAATTAAGTGTTCTAATATTATTTAATTTTCATAATATTAAGAGCAACTCTTGGGAGGGAGGGTTGTGAGGAAATTTATTGATATTTTTAGTTCCTGTGCTGTCCCAGGGGGGATAGTGCCTTTCTCTCTGTGTGCTTTGAAGATTACATGAGATGACAAATACGAGAGTGGCTGGCATAGCCTGACCCAGGTCACTGTTTGCAGAATGTGAATGTCTACTCATTCATGAAGCTCTGTGAAGGTGAGGTGTTCTCTGAAGATCACAGGTAGAAGACTATTTTTACAAAAACATTCAATTTAGATTATATTGTTATGAATTATTATTATATGCTAACAAATATTATTTTTGAATTTAAACATCAATAAAGCAAATTTCTTCTGTTATATTTTCTTTTTTTTTTTTTTTTTGAGATAGAGTCTCGCTGTGTCCCATAGGCTGGAGTGAACTGGTGTGATCTCGGCTCATGGAAACTGCCGTCTCCTGGACTCAAGTGATTCTCATGCCTCAGCCTCATGAGTAACTGGGACTACAGGTAAGCACCACCACACCCGGATAATCTTTGTATTTTTAGTAGAGATAGGGTTTCACCATGTTGGCCAGGCTGGTCTTGAATACCTGGCCTCAAGAGATCTGCCCACCTTGGCCTCCCAAAATTCTGGGATTACAGGCGTGAGCCACGGTGTCTGGCCTGTTATATTTTCTTAATAGTTTTTCTCCCTATCTATTGTCACTGATCTCCAGACTCATCTTCCCTCATGCATGGCTCACTAGAACTGCTATACTTCCATTACTTTAGCCTCTTTCCCCACCCAACTATACAGTTAATTTCTTGACACTGTGCCTTATATTCTTTCTACTGGGAACTCTGGCCATTCCTATTCCCCGTATTTACTTCATCGAAATGGGACTCATTTGCCTGTTGGTTGGCCAAAGCCCTCTTCCAACAGCCTCCTATCCACCCTTCATTATCATGTTTCTCAACACTAACTGGCACCCTCTGTCACACCCTCATTCTTGTTCTGTGAAGTCGTCATGCACATTCCTACCCCTGTTCTTTCACCCATACTCTTTCCTATGTCTGGGCTGCCCCTTCCTTTCTGTCTTCTGCCTATGGAGATCTAACGGCATCATTGAAGGTCCAATTCAAATCCCAACTTCTACTGATATCTGTAACTTCCCTTGAAAGGCATTTACAAAAGATGCTTAATGGTTAGAGAGAGGGATGGACAGATGGATAGTTATATGATAAAGCAAATTTAATAAAATGTTAAATCTATAATCTAGGTAGCAACATATAGGTGTTCACTGGATAATCTTTTTGACTTTTTTCTGTTTCAAATTGTCATAATAAAATAAAAATAATTTAAAACTTAAAGATAAAACAAACTTCCCAATTCATTCACAAAGTCTTCTCATCCAACTCTAATGATATTCATTAAGAACCCAAGTTTATACATCAAACAGACTTGAGTTCAAGGCTCAGCTCCCTCTCATGCTAGCTGGGTGATTTGGGGCGAGTTGTATAATAACTCAGAACCTAATTTTCCTCATTTATAAAATGAACATAATAATAACAACCTTTCATAGGTGTTGTGGAGGCTAACTGAGATTTGTACTTATAAAGCACTTAGCTGGCTGGGTGCAGTGGCTCATGCCTGTAAACCCAGCACTTTGGCAGGCCAAGACAGGAGGATCACTTGAGCCCAAGAGTTTGAGATCAGCCTAGGCAATATGGTGAAAACCTGTCTCTATCAAAAAATATTTAAAACTTAGCCAGGCGTGGTGGCACATGCCTGTGGACCCAGCTACTTGGGAGGCTGAGGTGGGAGGATTGCTTCAGCCCAGAAGGTCAAGGCCGCAATGAACCATGATTGTGTCACTGCACTCCAGCCTGGGCAACACAGCAAGACTTTGTCCCAAAAAAAAAAAAAAAAAAAAAAAATGGATACAGTGCTTAGCAGAATAGCTGAAGCATAGTAAGTGCCCAATATATATTAGCAGAAAATACAAATACTCCTCCCTTAAGTGAATAGAGTGTAAGCTATTTGATGGCAGTAACTCTCTCTGTCTCATTTACCATTCCCCCGATGTCTACAGAGTAGAAACTTAAGCTTTGTAGAATGAGTGAATGTTCATTGTATATCACCTTTGTTGTTTACCTCTGTTGCTCTTCCTCTGGGAGACTCATTCAGTTAGTGTTGCTGAAGCATCTACTATGAACAAAGCCAGCAGCCTGAGCAGAACCATTATGGCCCCACACCTAACGCAATACTTTATCCCTGAAATCAAGTTTCTCTAGCTGAGTGCTGCTGTGCAGGTTGGCAGTTCTCTGACCATCTAGGGCTTCTTCTGAGAATATATTTGGAGTAGAAATATATGTTTAAGTGGAGAACAGAAAAGAGAAAAGAGTTACTGGCATTGTCTCCCAACCAAGTTTGGAGTATGAAGAAAAGGAGGTGACACATTCCCTATGGTCTGACACACAGACTTTATGACCTACCCTTTTTGGCTCCCACTGGATCAGTTGGATCTACAGGTTTTAATAATGTTGAACTTGGTTTTCCAGTTAATTTATTCAAAATCTTTTCAAATGACTGTTCAAACTTTTGTCTCATTATTTTCTGAAGTATGTGTTCAGTTTTAATATTCTGTTTCTCCAAATTAAATTTAAATATAATTATTTAATTTTCATAATATTAAGAGCAATTCTTTGGAGAGAAGGTTGTGAGGAAATTCATTGAAATTTTTTAGTTCCTATGATATACCAGGCCCTGTGTATATATTATTTCATTCAGTTCTCATAATACCTGTTTCCAATTGAGGAAAAATACCTCAGAGTGGTTAAGTGAATTGCCCAATATCAGGCAAGTAGTAAACAGTGCCTGTTTATGAAACCAGGTCTGTCTAACTCTGGGGTAGATTGATTGTAAAAATAGTTGGGGTTTTCTCTATCACCCGTATTTTCATATCCTTTGCAATATTCATTCCATAAAGAACCAGGCCTATCTCTATACTCCTTAAGTCAGGCATCATCTTATGATTGCTTTAGCCAATAGGGAAAATAAATGATAGTGGGTCAATTCTGAGTCCAGACCTTAAGGGGTTATACCTCCATCTGGCTCTCTCTCGAATCCTGCACTGCTATAAGAACAAGCCTCAAATGGCCTGCTGGATGAGAGAACATTTGGGCCAACCTGAGTCACCCCAGTTGAGCCCAGTCAAGATCAGCAAAGCTATCCCCACAGCAGGCTGTAGGTGCACAAGTGAGCCCACTGAGACGAGCTCAGATCAGCAGAACCACCCAGGTAACCTACACACTCATGCACAAACAAAAATGTTTATTGTCAAAGCCACTGTGGTATGATGATTGTCATGTGGCATTATTTAATCAAGAAATAACTAATATAAATTCACACTACAAACTCCTTAAACTGATAAGCAACTTCAGCAAAGTCTCAGGATACAAAATCAATGTGCAAAAATCACAAGCATTTCTTTACACCAACAATGGACAAGCGGAGAGTCAAATCATGAATGAACTCCCATTCACAACTGCTACAAAGAGAATAAAATACCTAGGAATATAGCTAATGTGAAGGACCTCTTCAAGGGGAACTACAAACCACTGCTCAAGAAAATAAGAGAGGACCCAAACAAATGGAAAAACATTCCATCCTCATGGATAGGAAGAATCAATATTGTGAAAATGGCCATACTGCCCAAAGTAATGTATAGATTCAATGCTATTCCCATTAAACTACCATTGACATTCTTCACAGAATTAGGAAAAACTATTTTGAATTTCATATGGAATCAAAGAAGACCTCATGTAACCAAGACAATCCTAAGCAGAAAGAGCAAAGTCACACTACCTGACTTCAAACTATACTACAAGTTTACAGTAATCAAAACAGCATGGTACTGGTACCCAAACAGAGATATAGACCAATGGAGCAGAAGGGAGACCTCAGAAATAACACCACACATCTGCAACCATCTGATCTTCAACAAACCTGCCAAAAACAAGCAATGGGGAGAGGATCTCCTATTTGGTAGTAAATGGTGCTGGGAAAACCAGCTAGCCATATGCAGAAAACTGAAACTGGACCCCTTCCTTACACCTTATACAAAAATTAACTCAAGATGGATTAAAGACTTAACTGTAAAACCCAAAACCATAAAAACCCTAGAAGAAAACGTAGGCAGTACCATTCAGGACATAGGCATGGGCAAAGACTTCATGACAAAAATGCCAAAAGCAATAGTAACAAAATAGTCACAATAGACAAATGGGATCTAATTAAACTAAAGAGCTTCTGCACAGCAAAAGAAATATCATCAGAGTGAACAGGCAACCTACAGAATGGGAGAAAATTTTTGCAATCTACCCATCTGACAAAGGTCTAATATCCAGAACCTACAAGGAAATTAAATTTACAAGAAAAAAAAAAACCCACATCAAAAAGTGGGCAAAGGATATGAACAGACACTTCTCAAAAGAAGACATTTATGTGGCCAACAAACATATGAAAAAAAGCTCAACATCACTGACCATCAGAGAAATGCAAATCAAAACCACAATGAGATATCATTTCATGCCAGTCAGAATGGTGATTATTAAAAAGTCAGGAAACAATAGAAGCTGGCAAGGCTGTGGAGAAATAGGAATACTTTTACACTGTTGGTGGGAATGTAAATTAGTTCAATCACTGCGGAAGACAGTATGGCGATTCCTCAAGGAGCTAGAACCAGAAATATCATTTAACCCAGCAATCCCATTACTGGGTATATACCCAGAGGAATATTAATCATTCTACTATAAAGACACATGCACACATATGTTTATTGCAGCACTATTTACAAATTAGCAAAGACATGAAATCAACCCAGAAAGCCATCAATGACAGATTGAATAAAGAAAATGTGGTACACATACACCATGGAATACTATGTAGTCATAGGAAGGAATGAGATCATGTTTTTTGCAGGGACATGGATAAAGCTGGAAACCATCATCCTCAGCAAACTAACATAAGAACAGCAAACCAAACACTGCATGTTCTCCCTCATAAGTGGAAGTTGAACAGTGAGAACACATGGACACAGGGAGGGGAACAACACACACCAGAGCCTGTTGGGTGGTTGGGAGGTAAGAGGAGGGAACTTAGAGGACCGGTCAATAGGCACAGTAAACCATCATAGCACACATAGACCTATGTAACAAACCTGTACGTTCTGCACATGTATCCCCATTTTTTTTGCAAACACATTATCAGAAGTCTTTTTTATAGTTTTTATCATACTATTACAATCTTTTCAATTACTCTGGAGGAAAAAAACCATTTTATTAGCAATATATTAGAAAAGAAATTATTTTTGTTTAATGAGCCAATGTAATGAATGACTAGATTGCAAACTAAACTACAGTGCATGACTCTCTATCATCTCTATACTAGCTAAATCCAGTACAAATAAATCAACCAGAATACCTGAGTATCTAGTCTGTATAGGCCCTGTGCCTAGTACATTGGTGTTTTAAGACATGGTTCCTGTCTTCGCAGAATTTACAATCTAATTGGAAATATAAGTAGCCATGCAAATGATAACGATTTCAAAAACATCTTTACTACAACTTTATAATAAGAAAAGGTGTGTGATCATTTTGTTTCAAAAGAAAAGGGTACATGATTATTTTGTTAAAGGAAGTTAACTCTTGCTAGAAGAATTCAGAGAAGAGGTGGAGACCAGGCGCAGTGGCTCATGCCTGTAATCCTAGCACTTTGGGAGGCTGAGGCGGGCAGATCACCTGAGGTCAGAAGTCCAAGACCAGCCTGGCAAAATCCCATCTCTACAAAAAATACAAAAGTTAGCCGGGCATGGTGGCATGTGCCTGTAATCCCAGCTGCTTGGAAGGCTGAGGCAGGCGAATCACTTGAACCCAGGAGGTGGAGGTTGCAGTGAGCCTAGATCATGCCACTGCACTCTAGCCTGGGCAAAAAAAAAAAAAAAAAAAAGTGGACTGCTTGAGACAGAAGCTGGCAAGGCAAAGCCTGACGTTATAGGTAGGGCTGGAACACCTTCTTGGAGAATTTCAAAAAGCAGGAAGGTAGGCAGTCTTGTTAAATGAAACTGCAGGTACTAATACTTGCAGTGGAAAAGTGCAAGGTGTAATTGTCAGTGGGTAAATAAGTCATTTTGATGAGAATGGAGAAAATCAATAGGACAAAGTGACTGATTAGATATGGAGTGAAAGAGACATGAGAAGTCTGTGTGACTCCAGCCAGGAGAATGGTGATCATTAACAGAGAAAGAAAAGGTAGCAGCATGTGAACTGTTCAATACTGAACACGTGGATCTTGAGCTGGAAGCGAAGTACCCAGCAAGCTGTTGAAAATTCAGGTCAGGAGCCAAAGGGAAAAGTCAAGGTTAGAGGTATGCTTTGAAAATTTTCTGTACAAGAGGTTGGATGAAGCCAGAGCAGCAGGCTGAGGACTAGACCTTGGAGAATGCCTGCAATGTCTAGTAGGAGAGATTTAAAAAAAGATGCAGTCGTGGCTGGGCACAGTGGCTCATGCCCGTAATTCCAGCACTTTGGGAGGCTAAGGCGGGTGGATCACTGGAGGTCAGGAGTTCGAGAATAGCCTGGCCAACATGGTGAAACCCTGTCTCTACTAAAAATACAAAAATTAGCCGGGCGCAGTGGCAGGTGTCTGTAATCCCAGCTACTAGGGAGGCTGAAGCAGGAGAATCACTTGGATCCGGGAGGCAGAGGTTGCAATGAGCCGAGATCGCACCCCTGCACTCCAACATGGGCGACAGAGCAAGACTCTGTCTCAAAAAAAAAAAAAAAAAAAGAAAAGACGCACTAAGCAGGATGTAGCAAGTGCCACAGGAATTGCCTAAGTGTGATGTGCAATTTAGAGAGTGAAGAGGGATGTACACCAGCAGAGGGGAAACGCTGTCTTTCAAGAGAAGAATAAGTGATAATGAGCAGGACATGCTCGCAGCAAGATCAGGCAGCTTTTGCAAATCATTGAACGAGATGGATGGTTCGGCTGCACTGTCACCTGCTAACAACAGAAACACCAGTGAAGACTGATTAAACTGATTTGAAAAAAAAGGCATAGCCAGCTTTGTTTGGGGCTGATTTACCCTTTCTGACTCTCTGTGTTGATCTTCTTAATGAATTAATTAGCAAGTTTCTGCTTCACCTTTATTCATTTTCATAAACTCAGAAAGTGCAAACTGAAGGAATATTTGATCAGGATAAAGCCAGTACACATAAGGCATCCAGATAAAGGAACAATGGCTAAATCCAGTTTCAGTTTCTTTGCAGTAAGAGTATATCTCAGGTGCTATACCAGTTATATGCCCAGTGCACTATTGTGCTGCTTCCTTCAGCACAGACACATTTATACATTCAGATTAATTAGCTCTTGTGGTTATAGATGATGCTATAGTAAGATTATTAAGAAATTGCAATTCATCCTAACAGGGAGAACTACTCAGTTTCTAGCCATATAAATAATAGGCGTCAGTTTGTTTGTTTGTTTGTTTGTTTGTTTCAGTAGCGTGTGAAGAATGGAGAAGCATAAAGTGAAAAGAAAAAGCCAGCTTAGTGTTTTGGGTTTTTTTTTTTTTTAAGTTTATAAAAAGAAGCCATACTCTGTCAGCTAACTGCTTGCCAATTGCTTTAGAGTGTTTCCACCTAATTCGAAGGTCAGCTGAAAGCAATGTGTCTGTAGTTCTTTAGTCAACAGACACACCTTTATTAGCCATTCTGGTCTACATCTGCCCCACATGCTCTGCTCCAGGAACATTATATTCAGCAACCAGCATTGTAACAAGCTTTGCAAGTGGCTCAGCATCCTGCAATTTGAGAGCCATGACTAAAGAACTCTAGGAAGACCCAGGGTAGCTGGAAGGGAGTAAGGTGCCTCAGATCCAGCCTTCCCTCTTTCCTTTCTCCCTCTTTAAGCAGAGAACTCTACTTTATGGTTTTATTATATTGGACTTTCATTCATTCCATAAGTCAAGCCAAAAATCTAAGAGTCATCACTTACCTCCCACATAAATCCATCAACAAGTCCTGTCAATTATCTCATTAAAATCTGCCCCTTTTTTCCATCTGCACTGCGACAACACCCTAATCCATCTTGCCATCTCCTCTCTCCCACTCCTGCAAGTCTGCTAACTGATCTCCTTCCCTCTACTCTTAGCCTCTTCCCATCTATTCTCCATAAAACATCAAGAATGTTTTTCTTAAAACTTAAATTAGCACGGTGGCTCATGCCTGTAATCCCAGCACTGTGGGGGACCAAGGTGGGCAGATCAAGAGGTCAGGTGTTTGTGACCAGCCTGGCCAACATGGAGAAACTCGTCATTACTAAAAATACAAAAATTAGACAGGTGTGGTGGCAGGTGCCTGTAATCCCAGCTACTTGGGAGGCTGAGACAGGAGAATCACTGGAATCCAGGAAGCGGAGGTTGCAGTGAGCTGAGATCGCACCACTGCACTCCAGCCTGGGCTATATAGCAAGACTCCATCTCAAAACAAACAAACAAACAAACAACAACTACAACAAAATTAGACCATATTGCTTTGCAGCTTAAAACTTTTCAGTGGTTCCCAAAGCACTAAAACAAAACCTAAACTCCTTTGACCATGGCCCATAATGTGTAATGGCCCCACCCCCACCTTTCTCTACATCATCTCATGCCACACTCCTCATATCTTGCTATACTTAGCTATGTTGGCTTTTCACTGGGCAGGGATGCAGAAGGTTTTGTGCTTGCCTTTCCTCCTGCCTAGGAAGCTCTTCACTATTTTTGCAAAGTTCTCAGCTTAAATGTCACCTCCCCCAGGTGTCCTCCAAGGCTATTCTATTTAAACTATTCTATTTAAACCAAGTCTCCGTCACCCCATTATTTCTGATTTTAGTCCTTTTTGTTTCCTTTATAATGTTAATTGCAACTTGCATTTTTTTGTTGTTGTTGCTGTTTGCATTGATTTTGTGAGAGGCTAAACTAAAAGCTTAGTGAAACCAAGAAGGTGTCCATCATGTTTACCATTGTATCTCCAGCACCTTGTAAGGTACCTGGCATATATTAGAACTCAATTATTGGAGGAATGAATAAAAGGATCCAAAGTTTTCAAGGTGTGGAAGTCTATGATGTAATCAAGTTAGGAAGGCCCATTTTGGATGGAGTGAGGGTGTGTATTCTGGAATTAAACTCTGTTTCAGAGTTATATTGGTGACCGGTGATCAAAAATCCCCAAGTTCAGCTGGGCATGGTGGCTCACACCTGTAATCCTAACACTATGGGAGGCCAAGGCAGGCAGATCACTTGAGGTCAGGAGTTCGAGACCAGCCTGGCCAACATGGTGAAACGCCATCTTTACTAAAGACTACAAATTAGCTAGGTATGGTGGTGCGTGTTTGTAGTCCCAGCTACTTGGGAGGCTGAGGCATGAGAATTGCTTGAAGTTGGGAGTGGGAGGTTGCAGTGAGCCCACATCACACTACTGCACTCCAGCCTGGACAACAGAGTGAGACTCTGTCTCAAAATAAATAAATAAATAGTTCCGAGATCATTGTTCTTCCAACCCACTGCCAATGGAGCACATTGTTGTTGGGAAACTTCTATAAAGCTGATATGGTTTGGCTCTGTGTCCCCACCCAAATCTCATCTTGAATTGTACTCCCATAATTCCCATGTGTTGTGAGAGGACCAATGTGTTGTGCGAGGACCCAGTGGAAGATCATTTGAATCATGGGGGTGTTTTCCCCCATACTGTTCTCGTGGTAGTGAATAAGTCTCATGAGATCTGATGGTTTTATCAGGGGTTTCCGCTTTTGCATCTTCCTCATTTTCTACGGCTGCCACCATGTAAGAAGTGCCTTTTGCCTCCCACCGTGATTCTGAGGCGTCCTCAGCCCTGTGGAACTATAAGTCCAATTAAACTTCTTTTTCTTCCCAGTCTCAGGTATGTCTTTATTAGCAGCATGAAAACAAACTAATTCAAAAGCTAAAAGGTTGTCTTGCCCTTTTGAAGAGAAATTTATTTATTTATTTATTTATGTATTTATTTTTAATTTTTTGAGACAGAGTCTTGCTCTGTCACCCGGACCAAGGTACAGTGGCATCATCTCAGCTCACTGCAACCTCCACTTCCCAGGTGCAAGCGATTCTCCTCCCTCAGCCTCCTGAGTAGCTAGGACTACAGGTGCGTGCCGCCACATCTGGCTAATTTTTGTATTTTTAGTAGAGACGGGGTTTCACTATATTGGGCAGGCTGGTCTTGAACTCCTGACCTTGTGATCTGCCCACCTCAGCCTCCCAAAGTCCTGGGATTACAGGCGTAAGCCACTCTCGCCCAGCTGAAGAAAGATTTATTAATGTTCATTTTCAAGTACAAAGATATCACAAGAAATACAAACAGATTATAAAGCACGTGTTATTAATACTTATTATGATTATATTAAAACTTAAATGAATCCCATGTAATCTCATTTAAAAATTATAGGCTTCTGGCCAAGAACATTATGACAATCTATTTTGGAGTTAGGCATCATCTGGAGAGGATCTAGGGAGGTAGCACTGAATTAGATTTGGCTGCTTGCCGACTGTGGCACAACAGCACATTGCATTTCTCCATGAATTGAGGTGGACGTGTGAGAGGGGGAAACGTATGGTACCAGGAGGGGTGTGAGTGCGTGTGGATGACAAGAATCAGCCCTAAGGTCCCTTCCAATTGCTTCTGGCTCTTAAATTCCAGCTAAGCCAATTCAACTCAACTCAACAGTTATTGAGAGCCTTCTAAGTGCCAGGAAGTAAGCTGGAAGTATGATAGCGTACAAAATGGATAATCGGCCCTGCCCTAACAGAATCTGGAGGCAGTAAGTGAGACGGGAACCAAGACTTAGCAAAACCAGATGGTGACATCCACACTTGGCTTTCCTCTTGGAATGTCAGTTTTTCACCGGAATTAGCCACGTGTAATGAACAATCAAAGAAATCATACTTTCTTAAATGCTACCAAAATGTTTTTATTCCCAAGTTCCAAAAAATGACCATTGAAATGCATTGGACCCAGAATCTGAAGCCCCAACTGAATTCTCTTGAATGTACCTCTGTCCCTCTATCCACTTTGGGAGGCCGAGGTGGGTGAATCACATGGTCAGGAGTTTGAGACCAGCCTGGCCAATGTGGTGAAACTCTGTCTCTACTCCTTCATCACACCCGCTTGCCTATTATACTTTCTATGATATTGAACCATTTTTTCTTAATTTAATAGTAAAATCCATATGCATATCTTTTATTAGATTTGGGAAATAACAGAATGTCTGACTTGCCCAGAATTTTTTGTGATGTTTTCCAGTAGACTGTTGTGTCTATAGTTACTTACTCACCTTTGATAGCACCCTCTTGTAATCCATTACAGTCAGAGTGGTACATTTTTTGTATTTTCATTAGCTGCTCTGTGACAATCAACATTTTGCACATTAGGTGCTGTGCTCATTGTTCATATAAATCACAGGCTATTAAATCATCTCAGCACAAATATTGCCAAGTAGCATGACTCATTTCAATACTAAATTATTTAAAGTTGACAGTAGTTGTCTTAATAGTTCGAAGGCATTTTCTCCACATTTTGTAGCTACTTAATGATTCAATGAAAAGAATAGAGACTTTGTGGCAATATTGAACAAGTTGTTAACTGCTCTGAGTCATTACCTCGTCTGTAAAATTAGGAGATTGCATTAGGTTAGGGAGTGAACTGCTTGACAATGGGACAAATTTAATTCTCAGATGAGCTTGGACTGGCCCTCACAGTACTTTAAAAATTCTCAAAAATTGGCCAGGTGCGGTGGCTCACGCCTGTAATCTCAGCACTTTGGGAGGCCAGGGCAGGTGGATCAGGTGGTCAGGAGTTCAAGACCAGCCTGGCCAACGCAGTGAAACCCTGTCTCTACTAAAAATACAAAAAAATTAGCCAGGCGTGGTGGCAGGCACCTGTAATCCCAGCTACTTGGGAGGCTGAGGCAGAGAATCGCTTGAACCCAGGAGGCGGAGGTTGCAGTGAGTCCATATCATGCCACTGCACTCCAGTCTGGGCAGCAAAGCGAGACTTCGTCTAAAAAAAAAAAGAAAAGAAAGAAAGAAAATGGGAGAGTTCTCAAACAACTCCAGATTTCTGGCTTCTTGTGAAAAATCAACACCTGACTTCCCTGGAAAAATCTGGCCTCAGAGAGTGCCTGCCTCAGTTGCACGTTCTTCTCACGTTCACAAATGACAAGCCAGGAAGGCATAACGAACCCACCTCAATTCCCTTCTGATAGCACCTGAAGACCCTGCTCCTGGTGAAATCTAGCAGGAGATTTAATGGAATCAGATCTCGAGAGGGAAGCTCTTTTAATGGCCGAGAAAACCCTTTGAGGAAACAGGACAGGAGACCTCATCTACATCATCACTTTAGTTGTTGATCATGTTATTATCTTGTGTTGTTTAATATTTATCACAATTTGGGTTGAACAGGTTTGTTTTTAAAAATATTTGAGGGTGTGGGGAGATGGAGGACAAAGTGTTTGCTTTGCCACCTCTGAATCCACCTTTCCCAGAGCTGCTCTTTCTGTTTGTTGACTTTAAGATGACGTATGTGTGTGTGTGTGATGTGGGGAAACTGTCTTCCTTTTGGTTGTTAGAGAGAAAGAAGAAAACTGTAGCCTGAGCTGATGAGATGGGAGCAGCCTTTACACTGGATACCTGCTCTTTGTTTAACAGCAGGCCCCAGCTGGCCTACTTTATTTATTTATGTTATCTGTCTTGTCCCTCTAGCCATCTGAATTTCCACTAGATAATGTCTAAATCCTCTTTCATCTTCATAAAGCTAAACATTTCTAAGATAATATTCCAAGGGTGTTGAGGCTCTGCAAGCAGATATTTTCCTACCTCTGTCCTGGCAGAATATCCACCAGCAGAAACACTGGTTGTCCATACCCCACCCTTGTTTGTCTTCCTCACTTAAATTTCTAGCACCCAGATAAACCCCTAGCACCTAGAAGGCATTCAGTAAATATTTGTAGAATGAAGTCTTCAGGATTAGCAATTACCTTTGGAAAGGGTCCATCGTGATTAACAAAGCAAATTAGTATTTAAGAGGACACATATAATCACCTGAATTGCAATATCTTCTTTTTTTTTTTTTCAAGATAGTGGATCTTGCTATATTGCTGAGGCTGGACTCAAACTCTTGGGCTCAAGCAATCCTCCTCCCTCAACCTGTTGAGTAGCAGGGACTACCCTACAATATAATTTTGTCTTATGTTATCCAATAGACGGGGATAATGAGCTTAAATTGCGTTGGTTTAAATATTTTATTGTTTAAACTTTCTATTAACACGTTCTGGGTACAAATACAGTTAGGCTCTTGAGCTTCATGTTTATTTCTACAGAAAGGATAATATATATATGTGTGTGTATATATATGTGTGTATATATGTGTGTGTGTATATATGTGTATATGTCTGTGTATTATATATATACACACACACACACGTATATATATTCCATGCAGTAGTGAAGAAGAAAGAGTAAGACTGAGCCTTCTTTCCTAAGACTACGTTTAAATAATGCACTTCCAGAAAATCAAGTTTCTGATTGAACCAGAGTGAGAATAGGTGGGAGAACACTACCCCCTTGTGTTTACTATTGGAACTTACATTACCTCTACATGCTGATGACCTGTGATGTGGTCACCGCTTACAGTGCACCAGGCACTCTGGCACTGGTGAGTGAGTGAGGTGGTGAGTCTGGGCTAGTGAGGTAACAACGAGAAAAACATGCGGGGCTCCTGCGATCTCAGGAGATAAAACAGCCATCAATTAAATTACCAATCAAACACAGAACTTCAAGCTGCAGTAACTTGGAGGAAAGAATTTAGTGCTTTGAAAATTATTCAGCTTTATCTCTGGCCTCCCAAGATGGTTAGCATCACATAGATCAATGTATTGACAGTTTTCTACCCAGGCACTGTGCTTTGCACTTTTTATGCTTCCTCGCTTTCAATTCATGCTCTCAAAAGCTATGGGTGGGTACTCCATTGATAAATAATTTGCAGAAGATCACACAGCTAGTGGGTGAGGGAACTGTGTTACTCAACCACTCCTAACCACTTTACTAACTGAAACAAAAAGTGGGGAAGAAAACGACTGCAATACTATTGTACATATTATATCTCTATCTATCAATCTATCTGTCTGTCTGTCTATCTGTCTGTCTGTATATATATATGTCACCCATGGTTCCCAGCTCATTACTCCCATAGCCCTTGTTACAATGTTAGGGTACTTCAGGCTTCAGAAGCAGACCTTAGAAAACAGAATTTCTTTTTTTCTCTCTTACCTTTTTTGCCCTCCTTTCACCTATTCCTTTCTCTCCCCAAGGCAGGAACTTTTTCCTGGTTTCTGGAGCAGCTTTCTGACCTACCTTGTCTGATCATAGGTCACAAGACCTCCATTTCAGAAGGGTTCCTGCCCCATAACATGAAGGCAGACATGGTGCACAGATAGACCAAGAAGAATCTGAACAGACAGTCCCTGCTGGGTTACCCCACTCAGTCTGTTAGTATTAGATCATACCCTTTGTCCAACCGCATTTTCACAGGTTGACCATTTTCAGTCATGCCTATCCAATGAGGTCTCCATAAAGCCCAAGAGCACAGGGTTTGGAGAGCTTCCAGGGAGCTGAACACATAGAAGTTCCTGACTGGTGGTTTATCAAGGCTGCATCTCTTCTCCCATACCTTGCCTTATGCATCTCCTCATCTGTACGAAACCTGCAAAGGTAAGTAAGTCTTTCTCTGAGTTTTGTGAGCCACTCTAGCAAATCAGCTTAACTCAACGAGGGGTTTCATAGAAACCCCAAGTGGAAGGTGGTTGGTCAGAAGTTCTGAAGGCTGGGACTTTCATTTGGTGGGAGGAGGGGATGGTCTTTGGGATTGAGCCCTCAACCTGTGGGAATCTGGTGTTATCTCCAGGTGGATACTGTCAGAATTGAATTGGAAGACACCCAGCTGATGTCCATTGCAGAAACGATTGCTTCTTGGTGTGTGGGAAGAAACTCACACACATTTGGTCACTGATGTCTTCTGTGTTGATGTTGTGAGTGAGAGAATAGAAAAAAAGCCTGAGTGGGTTTTTACAAAAATAACAACCTACAATACTATAGCAGTGTTTCTTAAATACGAGGAATGTGTGAAAAAAAAATAAAGAATTTTATTTAGATTTCACTATCATCACCTCCTAGGGTCAACTTAATTATTTTGATCATAATACTTGCTGCTTCAACATGTATAAGAAGGTTAGGTATGAATTCTGAATGTTTTTAGCTCTTACAACAACAAAACAGGTAGAAGTTAAATATCAATAGAACTATCATTCAACAAAATGTTTCATAATAACGTCAAATTAACAGCAATGATGTGATATACTCATTTAAAAATAAGTCTATATGAGTTGCCCACTGTATGTTAGGCCCTGTTCCCATCAAGAGGATGCAATGGCAGAGATAGACAACAAGTAAATAAGGAGTGAAATACACTATGTGTCAGTTGGAGGTAAGTGCTATGGGGAAACACAGCAGGGACTGGGAGAGGGATGAGGCAGTGTGATTAAGAGTGTGGTCCAGGGCTGGGCACAGTGGCTTACGCCTGTAATCCCAGCACTTCGGGAGGCTGAGGCGGGCAGATTACCTGAGGCCAGGAGTTCGAGACAAGCCTGGCCAACATGGTGAAACCCCGTCTCCACTAAAAACACAAAAATTAGCTGGGTGTGGTGGCACATGCCTGTAGTCCCAGCTACTCGTGAGGCTGACGCAGGAGACTCACTTGAAGTAGGGAGGCAGAGGTTGCAGTGAGCTGAGATCATACCACTGCACTCCAACCTAGGTGACAGAGCAAGACTCCACCTCAAAAAAAAAAAAAAAAAAAAAAGGAGAGGGATGAGGCAGTGTGATTAAGAGTGTGGTCTAGGGCCGGGAGCAGTGGTTCACGCCTATAATCCCAGCACTTTGGGAGGCTGAGACAAGCGGATCACTTGAGGTCAGGAGTTCGAAACCAGCCTGGCCAACATGGTGAAACCTCATCTCTACAAAAAATCCAAAAATTAGCTGGGCATGGTGGCAGACACCTATAATCCCAGCTACTCAGAAGGCTGAGCAGGAGAATCGCTTGGATTTTCGTGGCAGAGGTTGCAGTGAGCTGAGATTGTGCTACTACACTCCAGTCTGGGCGACAGGGAGATACTCTGTCTCAAAAAAAAAAAGAAAAAAAAAATGTGTGGTCCGGGATGTGGCATTCACGCAGCAACCTGAAGGAGGCGGGGGAATGTGGCTGTGGCCATCCGGAGGGAAAGCACGGAAAAGGAGAAAGGGGCAAAATGAAGGCACCCGTAGTTTGGAGTGTACTTGAGGAAACACAAGGAGGCTGATGCGACTGGAACAGATGAACCAGGTCAGAAATTCAAATTCTACTCAAAAAATGAAGTGGAATTAGAGCAAGGGCAACAGCTAACGCAGATAATGATGTCTGCTGAAACTATCTCTTAGGGTCCTCTCCTACAGCTGTCCAAGGCAATGTTACTCCCTATTATACCACTCAGTTGTCTGGAAAAATACCCTGGGTCCTTGGTCTCTTGTGGTGAAAATTAGCGACATGGACACACATGGAGTGGATTAAGGGGCAGAAAGTTTAATAGGCAAGAAAGAAAAGAATAGCTCCCCGTACAGAGGGAGGAGGGCTCCGAACGGAAAACCCGTGTGCAGTGGAAAGCAGTGGTTTATAATGGGAGGCTAGAGGAGGTGGTGTCTAATTAGCATTCTAATCATTCTGATCATATGACCACACCACATTTTTCTGTTTAAATCAAGTCAAGGTTATGATGGTGATTCATAACACACATTGACTACAAAAGTCAATTGGCATAATTAAGAAGGGGAAACTTTTCCGTTTTTAGTAAAGTTACAAAATAGTCCTATAATTGACCTTTACATTTCATTCTGCTTTAAAAAGACAAATCACCGTTACCTGTAACCACATATAATGCCCAGGTCCATGACATATTGTATGCTGCAGAGTCAAAGAACCCAAAATTTCTTAGGCATCAGTCAGCTTTGCAGTGAAACAGTCCTGGAACTGATATCATTTCGTGGTTTAGTTTGGTTAATTTCACTAACCAGCATGGGCAACGACCAGGAAATTCCCAGGAAAGTAATGCCATCTAGCGGTAAAATCAGGGCAGATGTAATATACCTGCAAAAAATGACAAAATTATAGAATCATTATTCAGACATAAAAAGAAAGGCAACACTGACACCTGCTCAATGTGGATGAACCTTAAAAATGTTGTTATAAGGGAAAGAAGCCAGACACAAAAAGTTACATACCATGTGATTCCATTTACATGAAATATCCAGAATAGATAAACCCACTGTGACAGAAAGCAGACTGGTGCTTGCCATGGGCTGTGTGAAGGGGGAAATGGGGAGTCAATGCTAAAGAGCATGTTTTCTTTTGGGTGACAAAAAAGTTTTGAAAGTAGATGCTTCAAATATTCTAGATGTTGTACGAGATTGTGAATGTACTAGATGCCACTGAATTGTTTGCTTTAAGTACAATAAATCTATAGGCACATTACTTTGTAATATTCATATTTACACAAAACATATAATAAACCATATTTGTCCAGCCATGTATTAACTAAGGCAATGATCTAGGCACTACAAAAAAACAGATGAAGCTGTGAAAGTCAGTTTCTGTTTGCAAAATATATAACTGAATGGTGAGAAGTTGTACATTTAAATAATAAGACTAGAAGGTAGAATGTGGTAAGTGGCACAGAGAAGAAAAAAGTTCACTATTCTGGTCAACTGGAGATGGACGACAACACTTCGCAGATGGGGTTCAGGCAGGGTGGTCACGCGGGAAAGACTCCAGGAAAAGTGGTTTCTGATCTGGAGCTTAATGGTAAACAACACACTGTGTGGAGAATCTCAGCTTAAATTTAAATGCCAAGGCATCAAGCCCAACAAACACAACAGTGTGCGTCTTTCTGATGTCTGTTCTATCAGTGAGATCCAGGCACCAATATCCTGAGAGGCAGCACCCACCTCAAGGGCACTAGGCAAATCTCTGCAAGTGAATTCCCACCATGTTGCTTTAACTGAGAGCTAAGGGTAATCTGTGGAGTCTTTCCATGCAGAAGAATTCAAAAAATTTGTGCAAGGTGGCGCATAACTCCCTACTCCTTTAGTGTAAGCTGTGTGTAGTGACTTCCCTCCAAAGAACGCAGTATGGAAAGAGGAGAAAAAATAGAAACTTTACAGTGGAGAAACTTGATAAATACTAACTCTGCCCAGGTTGTGCCAAGGTCAACATCACTAGCAGTAAGTCAGCTTGATAGTTTGTACCCTTGACAAGTGACAAGAAAGTCACTTCTGTGGTCTTCCTCCACAAAATTCATAAGTCTAACTTAATCATGAGACAACATTAGACAGACCCCAACTGAGGGACATTCTACTAAATGCTTGCCCAGTACTTCTCAAAACTGTCAAGGTCATCAAAAACAAGAAAAGTCTGAGAAACTGTCACAGTCAAGAGGTGTCTAAGAAGACACGATAATTAAATGTACTATGGTTTCCTGGATGAGATTTTGAAACAGAAAGAGGACGTTAGGTAAAACCTATTGAAATTTGAATAAAGGATGAATTTAGTTAATAATAATGTACTAATATTGTTTCATTAATTGCAGCAAATATACCATGTGAATGTAAGATGGTCGGGGGAACTGGTGCAGCTTTTTAGGAACTCTACTATCTTCACATTTCTTTTCTAAATCTAAAACTGTTTTAAATAAAAAATATTTCCAAAAATATGTAAACACAAAATAAAAGCATAGATTTATGTTAAATTCCATGCACTTAAAGAAATGTAATTAACATAAAGAACACATATACCTAAGCCCATCTTAATTTCTTGGCATATGAAACCACTTTGTATTCACCTCCTAACCCTTTGTCCTCTCATAACATTATCTTGAACTTCATGTGCATTAATCCTCTGTATGTTGTATATTTCCAATATGTAAGTGTGTATCCATAACCATTTTATAAAGTATTACATATTTCCAGGAATACCTATAAGCACAAGTGAATAGAAAAAATTTGGAAACATATTTATTAAACTGACATCAGTGCTTACTTCAGGGAAGATGGAGAGTAGAATGAGTAAAGTGAGACTCTCGTTTGACATCTTATTATTGATATGTTTCAAGGATATTGCATTATTTTACAACGTTTAAATTGGCAAAACATAAAGAAACATGGTTTGGTCACATCATTCTTCTGCTCCGAAAACCTTTTACAAGTTTTCTTCACCTCACACAGTGCTCTGCAGCCAGAAACTCTCACTTAATGTTTATGCATGCTGATATTTTATGAGCACTTACCTTTAGCATTATTTCCTGCTCATTAATCCAGTGGTTCTTAACCCTGATTGCATATTACAATCACTAGGGGAGATTAAAAACAAAACAAAACAAAACAAAACATACTAACGACCTGGCTTCTCTCTCAACAAATTAATTGGAATCTCTGCAGGTAGAGTCAAGGGATCTGTATTTTCACAAGTCTCTCAAGTGTCTTCTATGCTCTTTAATGGCCATATCACGGACCAAAAATTTAAGCAGGTTTAACTTACCACTTGATGGAAGCCATCTGGATGGTTCTTGGTCTCATTAGCAAAATAAGTATCCTGTGCTGTGAGAAAACTACTGATTGCCAAACGGAAATAAGTGCTTGAAACATTCAACAATGTTTATTTTTTTAGTAAATATAATCTTGTAGATAGAAAGCATGTGTCCAGGTAAAATATTTGTCAAGCCGTTTGTGTTGTAGCCAGTGCTTAATAGGCTCTCAAGAAATATCTATTGGGTGAATGAATGAATAAATAAGTGAACAAAAAATTTACCAGTGAGCCCAAGTATGCTATGGAAAGTCTAACTGATGGAAACATTTGTTCAAGATTTACTGAGTACCTACCATGTGCCAGGCCCTGTGCTAAATCCTAGAGTCCTTGAGTTTCCACTAAGACACGTATTTTTTGGTCTTTAATAGCTGAAGGAGAGAAATACTGGCAATAAGCATATTACCTGCAAACATTTCCCTATTCTTCTAATCTTTTTTTTAATGAGGAAAATGAATTGTCTTAATATGGTAATATGCGCCAATACTGTCTCTAAAGAGTGAGAAAATTACATAAACATCCCAATGAAAGGACTGAATAGCTGAAAGAGGGTGGGAAGCTGGAAGAGAATGTCAGGAAGCAGAATCCTAACATCTGACCTCCAGCCTGGAGTTAGATATTTGGCAGCTTACGCTCCCTCTCCTAAACAGCTGTATATGTCTTTGGAGTCATTAATTCTGAATTAGCATTCCAAGCTTTCTGTGTGCTCCACTAAGGACCAAGCAAAATAGGATAAATTATATTTAAGTCCCCTCAAACTTCAAATCAGCAACATTTTAAGAAAATTCAAATAGACTACTTTTGTGATTAATACACAATCACAGTGTACTCCTGCCATCTGTTTTAAATTACAAGTGCTACAATGGCTACATATGCTTAAATAAATATTTGAACTAGCTGCCAAGATGAGGTTTTAGTAATAGCACATTTTTAAAAGCATATAGTTTTAAATTTGATATGTAACAAAAGTATAAAGATTTTCCAAAAGGCTAGAAAGCCTTTTGAAAGTAGAATGAAATGTAAAGGTCGATTATAGGACTGTTTTGTTACTTTACTAAAAACGGAAAACTTTCCCCTTCTTAATTATGCCAGTTGACTTTTGTAGTCAATGTGTGTTATGAATCACCATCATAACCTTGACTTGATTTAAACAGAAAAATGTGGTGTGGTCATATGATTAGAATGTTCTTTGCAGTCCCACCCTTTTGTTAATTAAAATATCAACTTCCACTTTTGAGAGAGGAAATCTCTGTCTTCTACCCTACTTCCCATATCTTTATCTTCAGGAAAGCAACAATTATTGAAAATAAAGTAATGGGGCATGGAGGAAACAAAAAAAAGATAATCACCAAGCAGTGTTGACTTTCTGAAAGCAGAATATGCACCCCAAATTCTTAACAAATACCTCTGTTCTGTGGATCATATGAGTAGCTAGCCATTAGAAGAGCCAGCTATGACTTAAAAGAACTCTGAATCCTGGCTCAAGTGATGTGATTGGCTCAAATGTCAAAATCATTGAGGGATTTTTGCGTGCCCCATGTTGACTCTTTATTTAAGTGTAACGAAGAAGTATTAAGAGTTCATAATTGCAGGAAATACTACAATTAACAAAAGCTTACTTTGAATAGCGTTCTAATTATAATATGTGGATATTATATGGATATCCACATATTATGTGGATGGATATGACAGAAATAGAAATCTATGAACACACATTGCAGTGGAGTCCACAAAACAGCGATGTAGACATAGACACATGTATGTATCTTTCTGGTGAAATGATTTATAAAGCTTACGCTTTCAAAACCTTATACTTTCAGAATAATATAGTGTATACAGAACAAAACCAAAAAGTGGACTTCAAAAATTTATATTTCCACTTCATTATCACCTCATTTAGCAGGGAAAAAACATGTCTCTAGTTCTGGATAAATAAAATGACCACAGGGAGAAAAATTTTAGCAATTACATGGTATAAGTTGAGGAAGATATATTTAATAATCTTTCATATAATATGGTACAGGTTCTCCAAAGTAATATGGTTTCAGGATATAGATATATCCTGATGTTCATCTAGATATTTGTGCATTTATAGAACTTTATAAAGAAGTCTAAATATCTAGATGAATAAGTGACTTTTTAGTTATCTGGGAATTTTGACATTTCAGAACCTGAAGAATTTAAAATAACCCTGCTCCTGTTTTCAATTCATGGTGAGCACTACTAATTTTAAAAAAGAAATAATGATTTTCTATTACTTTTATTTTGAAATTTTGGAGAAATGTAAAAACATTTCTTAAGATAATGAGGGGCCTTGGATTCTGGCGACACAGAGATATAACTGGGGAATAAACACAAAGCTAGGTTCATGAGAGTTGTTTAATATGTACATATTGAATTTAGTAGGCCTTTCATGGAATGGAGATTAACAAGAGTTCAGCTTAATTTCTGTCATGGAGTCCTTCATAAACATGTTTTCTACCTATTAGAACAGAGGTCCCCAAACCCTGGGCTATGGACTAGTAACCGTCTGTGGCCTGTTGGGAACTGGGCCCCGAACTGGGCCCCACAGCAGGAGGTGAGCAGCAGGCAAGTGAGCATTTCCGCCTGAGCTCTGCCTCCTGTCAGATCAGCAGTGGCGTTAGATTCTTATAGGAGTGCAAACCCTACTGTGAACTGCACATGTGAGGGATCTAGGCTGCATGCTCCTTATGAGACTCTCTAATGCATGATGAACTGAGGTGGAACAGTTTCATCCTGAAGCCATCTTCCTCCACCATCCACCCTGTCCATGGAATAATTGTCTTCCACGAAACTGGTCCCTGGTGCCAAAAAGGTTGGACCACTTTGAAACCGTGTTTTTTGGTCGCAGATTTTTGTTGCTGCTGTTGTTGCAGATAATTTGGAGATTCCAATGAACAAGAGTAACATGATTGCAAGATACGATTGCTGGTTCCTCATAGCCCAAAATAATTACACCACAACACTGCCTCTGCCATTCAGCATTCAGTATAATGGTCTATTTGGAAGAAATGGAAACATTTGCTTATCAAATTGTCCTTAAAATTTCCACTGTGGGCCAGGTGCAGTGGCTCATGCCTGTAATCCCATCATTTTGGGAGGCCAGGGCAGAAGGATGGCTTGAGGCCAGGAGTTGGAGACTCGGCAATATAGTGATATCCTCATCTCTACAAAAAATAAAAATAAAAAAATTCAGCCAGGTGTGGTGGCATGTGTCTGAGTTCCTGCTACTTAGGAGGCTGAAGCAGGAGGATTGCTTGAGCCCAGGAGTTTGAGGCTGCAGTAAGCTGTGATTACACTACTGCACTCCATCCAACCTGGGCAACAGAGTGAGATTTGTCTCTTAAAAGAAAACAAAATTCTACTGTGGTTGTTGGGCACTTCAAAAATTCAGCCCATAGTATGTGCTTGTAGTCCCAGCTACTTGGGAGGCTGAAGTAAGAGGACTGCTTGAGCCCCAGGAGTTCAAAGCCTGTCCGGGCAACATAGCAAGATCTTATCTCTAGAAAAAAAATTTAATGCAAAATGTTTATTTCAGCAACCGGAGATAATAGCAGCAGTAAATTTAGGCTGATGTTATGAAGATGTCCTGTGTCACTTCTACACTTGGAAGGAGAAGAGTGGCTCACCTGAAATGAACCCCAAACAATCTCAGAGAAACTGCCCCATTACGAGATTCTTTCTCTCCTGCAAACTAAACTCAGCATCTTGCCTTCCTCATGCCAAAGGAAGTACAGGATATTAGAAAAATGTGGGAGCAGAACAGAAACCAAAAACTAGACTACAAAAGTGTACTGGCAAAATCAGTTTCAACATATTGTGAGGGACACACTTGCCTCTATTGTTTTAAGGAGCTTTAGTTATCATGCTGCACACATGGTTGAATGACACTTGCGAGGTGCAATCATTTTGAACCTAGAGACAGCAGTTGGACTGGTTTAGTCGGTAGTTGATCAGCACATAGTGCTGGTTTCTGCCAATTGGGCATGGCCTGCCAAAGAATCAGGAAGGGTTATTTTAAGTGTGGATATACTTTTAAATGCTGGTAGTGATATATCCTTTAAGACAGGCATGGGTCTTCACAATAGACTCAAGTATTTCTTCCTAGACAAATTTTAAGTGTTTAAGGATTATGTGGGGAGGTTTATTTTAAAATGCTTTTGGGGCCCCACTATAAGAGATGGATTCAGTGCGTCAGGAGAAAGGCTCCCAAAGAGGCATTTTAAACAAACTCTCCAGGTTATTCTAAGGCAGGTGGGTCTAAGCTACACTTCTAAGACATTCTGTATTAGAAGCATCTCCCGGAATAAATGCCACTTGAATCTGAGACACTAGTGTTAAGCAATCATGTTGGGCTAAATTATTAAGAACATAGGATTCTATTTAAAAAGGAAAGCTATCTTTACTTACACCGTTTCCAGGAATTAAAAAAACTGAACAGGAATAAAAGTAACTCAACTCTTCTTAAAATAACCTTTAAGGATGGCAATGGATTTAAGAGACAAGTTTCTCATAATATAAGTTATAATGAGGCCAAAGTGGTAGGTCATTTAAAATAGTAATTAGTTCTTGAAAGCAGGTTTACTTTCTGAAACCAAAAATTATATTAGCCTTAATTTTTTTTTTTTTTTTTTTTTTGATGGAGTCTCACTCTGTCACCCAGGCTGTAGTGCAATGGCACAATCTTGGCTCACTTCAACCTCCACCTCCTGGGTGCAAGTGATTCTCCTGCCTCAGCCTCCCAAGCAGCTGGGATTATAGGTGCACACCACCACGCCTGGCTAATTTTTGTATTTTCAGTAGAGATGGGGTTTCACCATGTTGGCCACTCCTGACCTCAGGTGATCCACTCACCTCAGCCTCCCAAAGTGGTGGGATTACAGGCATGAGCCACTGTGCTTGGCCTACCCTTAAACATTTTAAATCTGTTGAGAAATACTTACTAAAAGCCAAATACCATAATTTCTATATATCCTTCTCTTAACATGTAATAATTGAAAAATAAGAAAAAAGTCACATGAAATGAACTGGTTAAATGAGAAACACAAATATTCAAAAGCAACATTAAAGCTAAGAAATGAAAGTTATTGAATAAAACAGAAAATATTTATTTCAAATTATAATAGAGAAAATTGATATAGGAATCAATAATAATTCTATTTTTCAAAAATAATTTCGGAGGCTGAGACAAGAGGATCCCCTAAGACCAGCCTGGGCAATATAATGAGTCCCTGTTTCTAAAAAAATAAAAACAATTAGCCAGGCATGGTGGTATGCACCTGTAGACCCAGCTACCCAGGAGGCTGAAGTGGGAGGATCACTTGAACCCAGGCATTCTAGGCTGCAGTGAGCTATGATTGCACCACTACACTCCAGCCCATCTCTAAAAATAATAACAATAATAATTTTGGCATAAGTCTTCATAATAGACTCAAGCGTTTCCTCCTAGACAAGATGGAATATATATTATTTTATCTACACAGAAGTTTAGCAATAAGGTTTTGTTTGTTGTATAAGTACTCCCATATGTACAAGTCTAGCATCAATGTTTGTGTAGAGGTAACGTGTAGTGGAAGTATGATGAAGGAAAGAAAAGAAATGGGCAAGTGGAAGAATTTTATTTTATTTTGTTTTGTTTTTTTGAGGTGGAGTCTTATGCTGTCACCCAGGCTGGAGTGCAATGCCACAATCTCGGCTCACTGCAACCTCTGCCTTCCAGGTTCAAGTGATTCTCCTGCCTCAGCCTCCTGTGTAGCTGGGAATATAGGTGTGAGTCACCACACCTGGCTAATTTTTTGTATTTTTAGTAAAGACGAGGTTTCACCCATATTGACCAGGCTGGTCTCGAACTCTTGACCTCAGGTGATCTGCCCGTATCGGCTTCCCAAAGTGCTGGGAATACAGGCGTGAGCCACCGCACCTGGCCAAAGAATATTAACTAACTGAATAGCAGTAGGAGGAAGGCACTTGAGCTAGAACTTCAGACCAGCCAATGTGAAATTTTAAGCCTGGATATGCAGAAATTTCAATAATATGACTGATAAGGGTGATAGACACACATTCAGACATTGCCTCTATATACAATCCCTTTTAGAAAATGGAAGCAAATCTCTGGATCATTTAGTCCCAAAAAAGCCTTGATTTTTCCCAGAAAGCCACTTCAGGATTTTTGAAGATTTGTTCATGGCATGTTTCTAGCATGTTCTTTGCCTCTTCAAGCTTCAGTCTTTTCTCCTGTAAAATGAAGATAAGAATCCCCACATTATTCATCATCTGAGTGGATTAATGGAGATTAGGTACATGGGTACCAAGCACGTGAAAGGCTTAATCCATCAGAGCTGTCATTATTGTTGTGGACTTTCTCTCCTGAAAACATCTTTTATTCCCACATGGTAGCTTTGTGTTTTTTTGTTTTGTTTTGTTCTGTTTTTGTTTTTGTTTTTGAGACAGAGTCTCACTCTGGCGCCCAGGCTGGAGTGCAGTGGCACAATCTTGGCTCACTGCAAGATCTGCCTCCCGGGTTCATGCCATTCTCCTGCCTCAGCCTCCCTAGTAGCTGGGACTACAGGCGCCCACCACCACGCCCGGCTAATTTTTTGTATTTTTAGTAGAGATGGGGTTCCACCGTGTTAGCCAGGATGGTCTCAATCTCCTGACTTCGTGATCTGCCCGCCTCGGCCTCCCAAAGTGCTGGGATTGCAGGTGTGAGCCACTGCACCTGGACCCCACATGGTAGCTTTGTAAAGGACAGGGTCAAGGCCCAGCTCTCAGACTTACAGAAGCTCTGGGTTGGGAAGGATATTAGAGGTCACTTCTGGTCCAAGCCCTACCTCTCCATCCCGTGCCAGGTCAGAACTTGTGATAGTTCAATGCAGGTTAATAATTTGGCATCTTTTCTTACTCATATTCTCCAAACAGTTGTTCAATATTTATTTAGAAGTTTAAAAATTAGAATAATAGCAAAAAGTGTAATTTTCACTTCTCATACTTGGTAGGTTTATTTTGGGAGGGACCTTTAACCTATTTTGCAACTTACTCCTTAGTGATTAAAAGGAACTTCTCCTGAGTTGAAACGCAAGACTCAGTTAATATTTCCAAAGTCTCTTCCGCAGGACTGGATCAATGAATAACAACTGACACTAAAACGTAAGTAACGATTATTCAATAATTAATACTAATGAATTACTAAACCTCTACATCTTAAAAGTTTGAATACCAGTGTATTTAGAATTTGGTTTCCAAAAACTATGCATGGCATGGTGTTTTATTTCAAAAATTCAAATCCTAACGCTATATACCCTTTTTAAAGTGTTAATTTCTAATTTCTAAGCGTGGCTATATCTTCATAAAATCTCTCTCTATGGCCATTAAAACAGATTATGCCATAGATGAAATGGCCCTGAACATTTCACAGAGAGAGACCCCTACAGCTTGATTTTGCTGAGCTAATCTTCATAGTTAATTAAGGACCACAGAAGACTACCATGAGCAGCAGAGGTCCGACGTGGACTGTAGAAACACAGGCTAAAGGACACGAAGAACTGTGTACTTGACTAAATGTTCAGGGCAGAGCCAACAAAACTCAATTGTTCTGGATAACCACACATTTTCTCTACAGTTGCTGAAAGCTGTGTGGGTGGGATCTACAGATAATTGCCCCACTTCTCCATTTCATTTTGCCTGTCTAAACATTGCATAAATAACTACTTGATAAATTCAATGTTGATGTTGGCACATGAACAGACATACAGAAAAGTGACTGCTCATTTTAAAATTTATAAAGCCAATATAAATAGTAATCAAATATCAAAGGAGAATACATAAAAATGTTTAAAATTCAAAATGATGTTTAATTTGCCAAATTTCAACCCACTTATGGAGCTTAATTCAAAAATACTTTTGGCCGATATCTAAAATAAAGTGACATTTGACAGACTATTCAAATATTAAGTTTAAAAATATACTTTTCCTAAATAATAATTTTAATACAAACTCTAGATCCACAACTTGTAGGATTAACTATCTCTTCCCCAATATGCTGAAAACATGTACACATCCAAATATGCACATAGAATATGAATGCTAGAAAAGTTTAAGAATATATTATGAAAAAATTTCATGTCAGGATAAATAAACTTCAGTAGTTAATGAAAAATAATTATTTTAAAGTTTAAGTTGTCTTTAAAATTAAATTTTACGTATCTTTTCAAGATATATGAGAAGACATACACCACCTATCTCACTATGGAATGTGGTAAAACAAACAATTTATAGCTGTGTCATGGCAGCCAAATGGCATAAATTCTTCAGATGCTGAACCTTGCTAAAATAGCAACACCAAATTTCATGAACAAAGTGAAGTGGAAGGGCAAAGAGAAGAAAAATCTAATACAAAAACGGTTCTAATCTAATCTAATACAAAAAAATTTCTTTCTGATTGCCTTACAGCTTAAAAGAAAATTTAAAACTCTCCTTAAACTGTAACTGCAAAAAATTTATAAAGAAAATCCATTAGTTAAAACAAATTAGGCAAATGGTATTGAGGCTACTTTAATTTATGTCACAGTGCCCTTAGTATTAACCACACCAACCGTGGGCCACACACATTTCACTAAATGTACTTGGTGGTTGATTCTAGAAATGTCATAATTCAAGAAATGTACAAGGAAAAAAACTAGTGGAAAAGCAAAAGCAACAAGTGAAATATCTGACAAAATTGAAAATAATACCACAACAGGTCAAAAAAAAAATCCAATTAACATATATAATTTCAGTTTTGTGCTATATTCCAATGGTTCTTTTCAGTCTTCTAATTTACATTGCTTTTCATATATTTCAGTAATATATAGGCATACCTTGGAGAAATTGCAACTTTGTTTTCAGACCCAGACAATCAAGTCACATGAATTTATTTGTTTCATAGCAGATGTACATGTTATGTTTAGAATATACTATAGTCTGTTAAGTGTGCAATAGCATTGTCTTAAAAAATGTAGATACCTTCTAACAATGATCTGAGCCTTTAGCTAGTACTAATTATTTGCTGGCAGAGGGTCTTCTCTGGATGTGTTTGGCTGCTGACTGATCAAGGTGGTGGTTGCTGAAAGTTGTGGCAATTTCTTAAAACAAGACAAAAATCAAGTTTGCCACATTGGTTGACTCTTTCTTTCACAAAATATTTATCTGCAGCATGTGATGTCATTTGACAGGATTTTATCCACAACAGGAGTTTCAAAATTGATGTCAATCCTCTTCAACCCTGCTGATGCTTTATCATCTAAATTTATGCAATATTCTAAATCCTTTGTTGTCATTTCAACAATGTTTACAGCATCTTCACCAGGGGTAGATTCCATCTCGAGAAACCACTTTCTTTGCTCATCTATGAGAAGCAACTCCTCATCCTTTCAAGTTCTATCATGAGATTGCAGAAATTCTGTCATCTCTTCAGGCTCCACTTATAATTCTAGTTCTCTTGCTCTTTCTACCTCATCTTCAGTGACTTTCTCCACTGAAGACTTGAACCCCTCAAAGTCATCCATGAGGGTTGGAATCCACTTCTTCCAAACTCCAGTTAATCTTAGTATTTTGACCTCCACCCATGAATCATATATATTCTTAATGGCATCTAGAATGGTAAAAACATTTCCAGACAGTTTTCAACTTATTTCACCCAGATCCATAAGAGGAATCACTATCTATGGCAGCTATAGCCTTACAAAATGTATTTCTTAAATAATATAACTTGAACATTGAAATTATTCCTTGATCTGTGGGCTGTAGAATGGATATTGGATTAGCAAGTAGGAAAACATTAATCTCCTTGTACATTTACATCAGAATTCATGCGTGACTAGGTGCATTGTCAATGAAAGAAATCTTTTGAAAGGAATCTTTTGTCTGAGAAGCAGGTCTCAACAATGAGCTTAAAATACTCAGGAAACCATGCTATAAATAGATGTGCTGTTATCCAAGCTTTGTTGTTCTGTTTATAGAGCACAGGCAGAGTAGACTTAGCATAAGTCTTAAGGGCCCTAGAATTTTCAGAATGGTTAATAAGCATTGGCTTCACTTTCAAGTCACCAGCTGCATGAGCCTCTAACAAGAGAGTCGGCCTGTCTTTTGAAGTTTTGAAACTACACATTGACTTTTCATCTCTAGTTAGGAAAGTCCAAGGTGGTCTTTTCTTCTAATAGAAGGCTGTTTTGTCTACATTGGGAATCTGTTGTTTAGTGTAACCACCTTTATCAATGATCTTTGCTGCATTTTCTGCATAACTTACTGCTTCACCTCATACTTTTATGTTATGGAGACAACTTCTGCTCTTAAACTTCATGAACCAACCTCTGGTAGCTTCCAACTTTTCTACTGCAGCTTTCTCACCTCTCTCAGACTTCAGAGAACTGAAGAGAATTAGAGCTTGGCTCTGGATTAGACTTTGGCTTAAGGGAAAGTTGTGGCTTGTTTGATCTTTTATCCAGACATAAAACTTTATATCAGCCGTAAGGCTGTTTTGCTTTCTTATGATTTGTGTGTTCACTGGAGTGTACTTTTAATTTCCTTCAGGAAATTTTCCTTGTATTCACAACTTAGCTAACTGGCACAAGAGGCCTAGATTTTAGCCTATCTCAGCTTTCAACATGCCTTCCTCACTAAGCTTGATCATTCCTAGTTTCTAATAAGTGAGAGATGTGTAATTTTTTTTCCTTTCACTTGGACACTTAGAGGCCATTGTAGGGTTTGTAAGTGGGTTAATTTCATCATTTTTGAGTCTCAAGGAATAGGGAGGCCAGGGGAGAGGGAGAGAGATAGGAGGACTGCAGGCCAGTGGAACAGTCAAAACACATACCGATTAAGTTCAGTGTCTTACATTTGTGGCACCACAAAACAATCACTGATCACCGATCACTGATCACAAATCACCATAATAATTATAATCATAAAGAAAAAGTTTGAAAAATTGTAAGAATTATCAAAATGTGACCAAGAGGCATGAAATGACCTCAAGCTGGGAAAACAGCACCAATAGATTTGCTCAAGGCAGAGTTGTCACAACCTTCAATTTGTAGAAAACACAGTATCAGCAACGCACAATAAAACAACATATGCCTGTAATTCACATAGCATTCAATTAATCCATTCAAAGTGTACAATTCAATGACTTTTAGTTGAATTATGCAATCATCATTACAATCAATTTTAGTATATTTTCATCACCACAAAAGAAACCTCATACATATTAGCAGTACTCCTCATTTCTACCAAATTCTCAGCCCTAGGAGACCACTAATCTACTTTCTGCCTCTATAGACTTGGCTATTTTGGAGATTCCATATAAACGGAATCATACAATACATAGTCTTTTGTGACTAGTTTCTTTCACTTAACATGATACTTTCAAGGTTCATTTGTGTTGCAATTCTTTTTTATGGCCAAATATTATTTCACTGTATAGAAGTATACATTTTATTTATACATTCATCTGCTGATAGACATTAGGGAAATCTTAATTTTTTAGTTATTATGAGTAACGTTACTAAGAATATGCATGAACGAGTCATATGTACATGTATATCTCCATTTCCTTTGGGTATATACGTATCTGAGAGTGGAATTGCTGGATCATATGGTAATTCTGTATTTAACTTTTTGAAGAACTGACAGACTGTTTTCCAAAATGACTGTATTGTTTTGAAATCCCAACACTAATGTATGAAGGTTCCTATTTCTCTATTATTGCCAAAATAATAGAGCCATGCCTTCAGAATTCTGAAGAAAAGTGGTATCTAACATAAAATTCTGTAGTCTGCCAAACTATCAACTAGGCATTAGAATAGAATAAAAATATTTCTAGAAATTTTTAGATAGGCAAATACTCAAAAATTTTTATCTCCATCACCTTACCCTTGGGAAACCACTACGTCCACAATGATAAAATAAAATATGAAAAAGGAAAACTTGTGTGCTGCTTTTTTCCATAGTCTTGTGCAAGTATTTGACTTTTAAAACTATTTGCATGTAAAATGTTGATTTTTAAAAAAAAAATACTTCAATTTGAAAAGAAGATGAACTCTTCTTATGGACTGGTTGAAAACCATTTAGTGAAAACATTAACTGAAATCACCTCAATTAATTCTAGTTTGGAATGTTTATTTACTTGATAGAGCATTAAAAAAAGAGGCAAAGACTTTTATACAAATTTCCTTTTTATTTTTGTATTGCAAGTGACGAATACTTGTAAACTAGCCATTTGAAATTGACTTTAAAAGGCTCTACATAAATGGTTACACTAAGGAAACACCTTTTGGAATGTGAAATAATTGAGCTCATCATGGGAATAGGTGTTTGTGGCTGGGTTTTTTAAAAACCCAGTGGTCAACATATCACAGACAGATTAAAAAGGTATTAAATTTCAAACTTGTGCTGTGGAAACTATTAAATGACTCTGGTCATGACAAAATCATTAACAATAAAGATTCAAGTAAACAATTCAAATAATATTGTTTCATTAAATGAGCAGGGGAAAAACGTGCATTACTAAATCAATATATTATTTTACGTGATAACTTTATTTTAAATACATATTACCTAAATTAAATATTCTAAGAAAAAGAAAATTAGCTATCAGTTTCCCAAAAACATCTTTCATTTTCATTGAGGTGGCAAGAATGAAAGCAAGGTGAGCGCATCATTCCTTAAAAGCTGAGGCCATGACTTAATCAAACTTGCATTTTATGACCATCTGACTGAGGAAGTCTCTCTCCTCCGTCTCTATCCTATCACCTTGTTTCTTTCCTTCATAGCACTTATCACTCCCTGATATTTTCTTGTTTATTTCTTGGTTTATATGCTTCAAGTTTATCTCTACCAACTAAATGTCAGCCTAATGAAAGCAGAGCTCCTGCAGTCTTGTTCACATCGGAATGCATCCTCAGTGCTACCCAATGCCTCTCAGATCATTGACATTTATTAAAAATTAAACAGATGAGCAAAAGAATGGGCAGCTGGTAGACATAATAAACAATGCACACTAATGAAATCTTTTTCACAAATGTGGGGTCATCTTCTGATCACTGCGAGGAAAACTGCTTTCTAATAATTCTTGTGAGTGATAGTCTACGATGCTCCCGGTATTGAAACCTTCTTACTCACTGAATAGACTCATAGTGGGGTTGTAGCTATTAGTAGCCTGTGTTCTCTGAGAAAGTTCTCAAGAATTTTTATAACCATCCTACTTACAGCGAAAGCATGGTTCACTCTGCAGCTACTGCATGAGGTCTGGCACAATAGGGAAAAAATGGAATAATGTTAGGTATTCAAAAGCACATAACCTGTTTACTCATTTACTTCAACAGGGCATTTTGCTTTACCGCTTTGAAGCCAGATCATTTCTAGTTTCACTTTCCTTGAAACTCTTTGATGGCTCCACAGTGACTATGGAAAAGTCCACAATGTTAGCATGCAAAACAAGTCCTTCCACAGTTGGGCTGCTTCCTCTTTCTCACTTTCTCACTACCTGGTTTCTCTCTCATGTATGGGATTTTGGAAGTGTGGACAAGGAGCTGTGGATATATATCAGCATACGGAGATTGGGGAAACCAGCTATAGCAAAGAGCTTCCAGTCCCTGAATAAGCCAAGGGGTTTCTTCCGTCAGCACTTCTGCTCACCCAGCTCCGTCTGCTTGGAAGCACTCCCTTCCTCTCCACTTAGTGGTTCCTATTCTTCGGTTAAGACTCCATGAAACCTTCTCTAGCACCTTCTGGAGGACAAATGACCAGCCTCTCTTCTGGGTGGAGGCCACTACCCTCACTTGCAGATTTCTCATAGGACCTGGCTCAAGGTTACTCCCAACACTGCATCTCCCATCACTTTCTATTTTTCACTCCAGACACTGACCTCTTTGTGGTTCCTCAAATCCCTATTTTCATTTGCCAGGAGTGAAAAACATCTTCTCAGACATTTACACAATGTGTTCTCACCTCCATTCAACTCTCTGCTCAAAGGTCACTTCCTAGGAGAGGCTGTCTTTGTCCACCCTGAGAAATTCCTCCCTTTCTCATTTTTCTGAATAGAACTACCCCTTCTTTAGCCTTTACACTAACTTACTTTTTCTTTGTAGTACTGATCTAACATTATATATTTAGTAATGTATCTGTCTTCCCTTCTAGAATATAAGCTCTGTGATGGTGGATCTTTGTTTTGTTTACTGCTGTGAATGTGAATGAACGAATGATTGAATGGCACTTATGGCACTTGATGACTCATGTTGGCTTTGAGATTTTGCTGTCTTTCTCTGCAGGGATTGTATCCTATGCCTCTTAGTCTCCAGTTCCTTCCTGGCACAGGGTAACTTCTTAATATTCCTTCTATGACTGAACGACATCAAGTATAAGTTACCTGTAACAATTGTTCCCAACAGAGACTCTGAATCCATGTATACTGCATAATGTGAAGAACACAACTATATTTCCACAATCCCTTTATCTAAAACTCAGGACCAGATGTGTTTCAAATTCAGAATCATTTATTTATTTATTATTTTCTTTTTTGAGACAGAGTCTCTGTCTGTCTCCCAGGCAGGAGTGTATTGGTGCGATCTCGGCTCACTGCAAGCTCTGCCTCCCAGGTTCATGCCATTCTCCTGCCTCAGCCTCCCAAGTAGCTGGGACTACAGGTGCCCACCACCACTCCCGGCTAATTTTTTGTATTTTCGGTAGAGACGGGGTTTCACCATGTTAGCCAGGTCGATCTTCTGACCTCGTGATCCACCCACCTCGGCCTCCCAAAGTGCTGGGATTATAGGCGTTAGCCACCACACCCAGCCAATTCAGAATCATTTATTACTTAACACCCCTGTCAGAGTCAGTATCCTGTTATCTAACCCATGAAGAGCCTTGCAACAAAACATGTGAAGAGCCATACTACATGTGAGAAATAATGCTCAAGTCAGAGTTTGCTGTCAAGTGAGTTGTCAAGATAGATTTCCTAAGTATGGGATTTTGGAAGTGTGGACAAGGAGCTGTGGATATGTATTAGCATATGGAGACTGGTGAAACATCTCCATAGTAACATGGGTTTCCCACAATCCAGAAGGTTAGGAATTACTGATTTAATACATTAGTTTAAATAATTTATTTTTTCATTGTAGCTAACATTAATGAAGCATTTACTTTATGTCAACCCCTGCGCTGAGCTCTTTAAATATGTATGTAAAACTATTATTTGTCCCATTTTATAGGGGAGGAAACTATGGTTTAGAAAGAGGCTTAGCATATCTTTGCACTGGTAACTGACTAAGCTGGACCCAGACTGAAGCTGCCTCACGATAAAAAGCCATGCTCTTACTTCATATTGCACAAGGTCAAAATTCTTTAGTCTTTCCAGTTTCTTTGTGATGTTGGGTCTAAGAAAAGTTTCTGTAATTCAAGTGAATGTGAAAATCCTCAGGCTACACGTTCTCTTTTGTAAAAAACAGGCTGGCTATATGTAGTCAACATTTAACTGATATTTGTATAATGGAATAATATATTTTCTCAGCTACACCAATGTTTTAAATGTTTGTCATCAGAGATCAAGTGATTTCAGATAATTAAAAAAATATACAGTCACACTAACTTGCCCTGATTTCCTTTGTAGAACCATGATCTGTAGAACCAAGGTCTGCTGTTACCTGATAGATGAGAATAGGAATAGTAGAAGAGGCCATCAAAAGGCACTAGTTATAAATAATATGTAGATTTTTAACTTACCCTTTTCAAGAACACTTTAGCTGCCTGAATTTTTTAAAAGCCAGACAGAAGTTAATAAAATATATTTGTGATGACCAAATTTTGAAACTCCTTTGGAATTAACAAATATAGCAGTGATAGTTGGCATTAAGGAGTCACTTGTATAGAAACAATAAAGCTATATTTTAAAAATCTATGCATAGGGCTACAGCTTCATCTGAAGACACAGTGTTTTGGAACATACCACACTCATGGGAAAGCCTCCGATTTTGAAATGTAGAGTAGCAAAAACACAACACACAGTCATTTCATGGTACAAAGCCAATACTATAAACATGAGAATTAAGAAATGAAAATAACATATACACTAAAAACATCACAACAGAAACAGGCTTTATTTCAACCAGACAAATGAGTTCTTCAATTAACATCAACTTCTTCAAGACTTGAAGATATGGAAATTAAAGACGGTGCTCAGAAGGCAGAGAAAGGAAGATTCATCATGGAGTAATTGTTCTGTCCTTCAAAAATCCCTTTCAACAATAAGCTCAATACACAAGATCATGGGATCTCACGCATTCCGATATTTGTACGTGACCCTCATTTGAAAGTTACCCATCAATCTTAATGAAATCTTTCAAAAAGAAAAAATATATAGATCAGTATAAATTATTTTTAATTTTAGAAACTGAGATTGAAGTACAGTTTTTAGTTTAAAATATTAAAAATGAAAAAAACTTTAACATTATTAAAGATGTATTGTTACAAATTTCCTAGATATATACATGTACAAAACAAACAGATACTACTATCTGACACCTCAACCCATGACTTACCCTAAATCTCCTGATATGAACAATTAATCAACTGGGAGGCTTTTCCCAATAAGTTCCAAACTTCTTGCACAAAGATTTGCTGCCATTCATATTCTGTGCATGGATGAGGACATTTCATCATAGACTATTTCAACTTAATATCACCTAGCATAAAATAAATCCAATGAAACGCTACATTTATAAGGGATAAGACAAACTTGCCAGACTCATTAAATTCATTAACATTCAGTCTTCTCTTCACCGGCATTTTCAAGAGCTTTAGATCTTGTGCTTAACTTTGTATTGAGCTGGTCAGCACCTTCATTGATATGAACAATTATGTCAAAGAAAGTTTACAGGTAGGGGAGGGAGATCATCCGAGGACAGAAACAGAGGGAAGGACTCTCTTTTTTCATAAGACAACTAAAACAGAAAAACAAGACAAAAAAGGGTAAACAAACAAATAACAAAAGTGTTCACAGTAAAACATGCCAGATTTGTAGTTTCATTTGAAACCAACAGCAAATCATGAAACGTCATGAAAAATATGAGTCAAGGTAAAATCTCCTAGAGTAATTACTAAATGAAGTTAAAATCACCACACTGATCAGTAAACCCCAGAAGAAAAATGAACAGCGCTTACATATCAGGTCCTTCTTAAACATCAAACAACTTTTCAAAGTTAATGCATACAATTGGTAGGTTTGGCCACGCTGCACCATTTTTTTAAAAAAATACAGTATACAGAAAAAAACCTTTTATATTCCCCCGTTTTGAATCATTAGCTCAAAACCTAAGAGTAAAAGATCATCTGGAAGGATTTTAAATTATTTACAAATCCAGCAGGTTCATCTGCCATAATGGCTTGGTTTCCGTCCCAAAGCGACTTTCACCTTCTCCAGCAGCAATTTTTTAGTTCTCTGTCCTTTGGGGAGGCTGTTCCCTCCACTGCTCATCTCTACTTGTCATCGGTCATTTTGAACAGTTCCAACAGGGCCCCAACAGCTCCAAAATAACCCTATGAAAACAATACAAAACGATGATCTCTGAACCTTAGCCAAATACCTATTGTTTTTAATAATTCTAGGAATGCCATTAATGTAGATAAAAGAGAAATTTAAAACCTAAATTGTGCGTCACAAAACATGGCAGAATAATAACAACTATAATTTATTGGACACCTACTTATATATATTAAATAAATTCACATATGTAAGTGCTTAGAACTATGTCTGGCACATGTGTGCTAAGTGTGTGCCGGGGATTGTTAGTATTATAACTATTTCATCTTTATCTTCATCATGGCAAAACTCTGATTATTATTTCACATATGAGAAATGGAAGGTAATAAAGTAAATTACGCTTGCAGGGTCACAGGTCTTGTACCAGGGCTCAACACCAAATCTGTCTGACTTCAAAGTTATATTTCATGGGAGAAAACCCTAAACTTCCCTCAGTAGCTCTTGCATAGGCACTTAAATTAGTCCAAGCCTCACTTTGCCCATCTGTAAAATAAAAGACCATATGTCTATGAAAATGAAAGGAACTAAAAAAGATAAATTTGTAGAGAACTGTGTGTTAGTTTGTTCAGGCTGCTATATATAACAAAGTACCCTAGACTGGGTGGCTTATAAACAATAGAAATTTGTTTCTCACAGTTCTAGAGGCCGGGAAGTCTAAAATCAAGGTGTCTGGTGAGGACCCATTCCTCATAGATAGCTGTCTTCCCATTATAATCTCACATGGCTGGATTATGTGGTGGAAGGGGCAAGGGAGCTCTCTTAGACCTTTTTTATAAGGATGCTAATTCCATTCATGAAGGCTCAGCCCTCATGACCTAACACCTCCCGAAGGCCATCTCCCAATACCATCACCTTGTAGATTACGATTTCAACATACACATTCGAAGTTGGTCGGGGCACAAATAATCAGTCCACAACAATCTGTTTCCAAAAGGCAGGAGGCTCCATTCTTCTGGCACTTGCTGAACTCAATAGTTATAACTGCAGCAGTAGGTGTGAGTGTGGCAGGACGTGGATGGATCTTTGCTGCTGCTGCTGTCAGCTCACATTTATTGAGGCCCCACTAATGCTACAAGTGGTTCTAAGCACTTTACATGGATTTACTCATTTACCTATCACAATAACTCTATGAGACAAATATGATAATTGCCCCATTTTAAAAATGCTAAAACAGAAATGGAGAGCTAGAGTCATTGTCTAAGATCTCAAAGTCAGTAAAAGGCAGTGTTCTTAACTATCTGGCTAGATGACATCTCCTAAGAGATGTTCTGTAACATTAGTTGAATGAATAAGAAATTAAGTGAGGACTCCTAAGGCCAGGGCAGGTGACCAGAAAGCCACCATACCAGTGCTTCTCAAAAGTTGTCTCTCCATAGTATTCTCTAGTAAGGCCAGCGTAAGCCACAGTGAATTTAAGAATGTAGAGAATTTTCTGAGGACCACATTATGAGGGTTACAAGAATATTCCATTTTCACTGGCCATAAAGACTGAGTTATGATATAGGGTAACAAACCAAAGCCAGAGTCCACAGAGGCTTAGGATTGTACAGGGTGATATAGATGACTACATTTTTACCTATAGAAGTGGCTTTCCCCAAAACGTTGGATTTTACTTCCTATCTTACCACCACCTAACTTCCCACGTGATGTTATAGAAGACTTTTTATCCCTGACGGTTTCCAGGCTTTGTTGTCTGCATTAGGCCAAGAAGATCTGGACTTATGGTTGCCAGATAAGACAGAGATAAATGGCAGATAAAATAACTGGGCACCCTGTATTTTTTATTGCCAAAAATGGCAACACTATCTGGGTTAGAACGGGAGTTTTCTTTTTCCTTTTTAATTATTTTTTTAAAGGCTGAGGTGGTTTTTCCTTTTTCAAACAAAACTTTCATGGAAACTCCATAAATAATCAGATATTCTGGCTCTGGGGGCTAGGGAGTGGAGGTTCTGGGACCTCATTTCCCCTCACTCAATGCCAAAAGCCTGCTTTAAAAACAAGAGCTTTCTTTAGTATGAATTTCTATCATTGGGCCTTAACTATTTAGTATTTAAGTACCTGTTTCATATGCTTTAATAAAACAAAATACAGGCATAGAGAGTTCTAAATAACTCTAAATGCACTGGTAACTTCTTACATAAATAGCTCAGTTTGAAGATGAGAAAAAAAATGGCACAGTAGTTATTCATTACAATTGAAACCGACAATACTAGCTCTCTCAATGTTTTTCTGCTGCAGTATACACAAGAAATTAGATAGCTCCGGTGATAGCTCATTACAGCACTGCAGCACTGATTTTAAAGGAGGGGACAGAGGAGGTGGAAGAGAGAAGGGCTTTTTTTTGTTTGCTTATATTATGGTAGAAACTCCAAGTAAGGGGGCCAGGATGGCTCACAACTGTAATCCCAGCACTGTGGGAGGCCGAGGCGGGCAGATTACCTGAGGTCGGGAGTTCGTGACCATCCTGGCCAACATGGTGAAACCCTCTACTAAAAATATGAAAATTAGTCTGGCATGGTGGTGCACGTCTGTAATCCCAGCTACTTGGGAGGCTGAGGCACGAGAATTGCTTGAACCTGGGAGGCGGAGGTAGCAGTGAGCTGAGACTACGCCACTGCACTCCAGCCTGGGTGACAGAGGGAGACTCTGTCTCAAAAAAAAAGAAATTCCAAGTAAGGGACTCTGAATTTACTGACACTCTCCATTTCGTTTGTAAACAGGTTCACTAATGGTCACGTACACCGACCTCTTAAGGCCAACAGGCTACTCTTAGTCGCCCAGGCACTTCTGTTCTTACCAGCTGAGTTGCTTACTTGCCAAGAGTCAGCTGTGTTTATTCTTAAATTTGTTTATGACAGGTTGATTGTAATGTAATAATCTAGTTTAACTATATACCACCTAAATCAATAAAAAGAGCACAAATTGATGGTCAGTTCTATGAAAATTCAGTTAAATTCTTGAGAAATATTGAGAAAGGTAGTCAGAAATAACTGCTGTCTACTTAGGTGGATGCCACAATGTGAAAGATACAGAAAAAAACCTATACGAATTCTGCAACCAACTTGCTTCATAAGTATCTTTAACTTCTTAATCCACTTTAAGGAAACAAACTGGAAACCAAAGGAGGTGCATAATATTGTAGATTATGAAAGAAAGATAACCACAGGACTCCAATCGGCAGAAACCATGCTCAAAAATAGGTGTTGGTCTCACATCAAAAGATTGGTAAGTGCACATTTACACATTTTAAGGTTTAACAAAATGTTTGAAGAAAGATTTTTTGAATGATTACTCATTTTATCTGACTTTAAAACTTTTTAAAAATGTTATTATAAATTGACAACTTATAATCATATATTTATGGGGTACAAAGTGAGGTTATGATTTATGAATATAATGTGAAATAACTAAAGCAAGCTAATTAACATGTATATAACTTCAAATACTTAGATTTTTTTGGTGAGAATATTTGAAATTTACAAGTTTGAAATGTATGTTCCCATTTCCCCTACCCTCCAGCCTCTGTAACCACCATTCTACTCTCTGCTTCTATGAGTTTGATTGTTTTAGATTCCACAAATAAGTGAGAACATGCATATGTCTTCCTGTGCCTGGCTTATTTCACTTAGCATTATGTTTTCCAATTCCATCCATGTTGTTGCAAACTACATAATTTCTTTTTAAGTGCTGAATAGTATTCCATTGTGTATACGTACCACATTAAAAAAACCCATTCATCTGCTGATAGACACTTAGGATAATTCCGTAACCTGGTTACTGTGAGTAGTGCTGCAATAAACATGGGAGTGCAGACATCTCTTCGACATACTGATTTTAAATCTTTTGGGTAAATACTCAGAGGTGGAACTGCTCGATCATATGGTAATTTTATTTTTAGTTTTTTTGAAACTTCCATGCAGTTTTCTATAATGACTGTCCTAATTTACATTTCCAGTAACTTTAAAAAAAAAACAAATTAACCAACTACCAGTCCTGGTTGTTGGATAAGAACACTTCCATTTAATATATACTTTTTTATTATCCTTTGTGTAAATGCAAAGTGTAAATGGCAACTTTTCTACTTGACCAATTTAAAAAACTAAGAGACCTGCTGATAGGTTAGCCAAACCAAAATATACTCCACATATGACAGTAAGTCTATGCAAGCTCAACCTACCTCATGTTCCAAAAATAGAGCTTTTAGTTGTCCTTTGGACCAAAAATCCATGGCATATGCTAGCAGCTTCATGGAGACCATATTGATTCTGAGAAAATTTCCAACAAACACAACTCTGTCTATATTCTGGAAAAAATGTTAAAGAAAACAATTGAATCATGACATAAAAATAGCATTTGGCAAAGACCCAATGTTATGTATGTCTCTGTACAGAACCTTGAAGAGTAAATTTTCCTTGTTTTTTTTTGGTGGAATTATTTCTACGTTGCCAAAATGAAGTTAAACCAACCTTATAGTACATTCCACAAGAACAAGAGGCTGAGATTTTTGCTGGGCAAGGCAGAAACTGATATTGGACTTATTTGCAGGTGCTATGTCAGACTGCCTTAGGTCTGACATGAAATTAAGCTCCCAAAACACACCCATATGTACAATTTTAACTGGAGTTCAAGTTCAGCTAAATTTTCATGTGTAATACCTCAATCCCCCAACTTGTAGGTATAAAATACTCTTATAACCAACTCACAGATAAAATGGCTATGGTATGGTTTATTCGTGTAATGAATAATGCTCAATTTGCTCTGTGCTGGACACTGGAAATACAAAGAAGAAAGAATACTCAATCTCTGCCCTCAGGATATATGGTGGAATATCCTGTTTGGTCAACAGATGAGTTAAAATATGGTCACAAAAAATACTCTATTTTTGTCATCATGGCTCTGCATTCTGAACATACACTTATAGACATTCCTCTCCTATCCTGTTCATGCAGACATTCTTCAAATCCCATAAGCTTCCAGCTCCAGTGCACTGGTTATACTTCCCACTCCCCCAGATATTTCTTAAGTTCAAACCAGAGCTCAGCCTGTCTACCATGCAGAGGCTGCTCACCACTCACTCACTCACTCACTCACTCAGAGCCAGTTGCTATGGTCACTCACTCATATCAAAGGCAAGAGAGTCTTTGAAGCTGGTATTATTTTCTGCTTAGTTTATCGAGAGTAATCACTGTCTGGGAACATTACCTTTTAACTGCCTCAAGTTTTAACAATGAATATTCATGAACCCATTAGCCACTGAACATTTTCCATGGGTGGAGGAGTGGAGGTAGTTTTAATAAATTTTCATTAAGAAAAAAAAAACTAGCCACCCAAACTAAGAGGTGGCAAGGAACACTCTAAGAAACTCAGGCTAAAAAGAAATTTAATTAAATTGAGGAGCTTTGCCCTTTCTCCCAAAACAAGGGAGTCCAAGGGAGGATTTGCTGAAAGCCCATTCTTGCATTACCCTAATAGAAAGTCAGAAGGAGTAGAAGTGGTATTAAAACTGGAAGAGCATTTCATGTTTCAAATAAATTCCAGGTGGGTCAAAGATGTTAAAAAAGGCGGTGGGGGGAAGGAAAAGAAAGAAAGAAAAGAAAAAGAGATTAGGGAAAAATATGGAAGAATTGGAAAAAAATGTTGAAGTAGAAAATGCATAATAAAGGAAATCATTTCAGAATAATTGCTATATTTACTTTAAAAAGTTAAATTTATTTGGGGAAAAACATCACCACAAACAAATCCAAATGGGAAGCAATAAATGGAAAATATTATCATACATTTCACATCAAATGGATTTGTTACTTAATTAAGAGTTCCATAAATCAATAAGAAAAAAAGGCCAACAACCCAATAGAGTAATGAGTAAATAATATTAATAGTTAATCCCAAAATAAGGTATAATTTTTAACCTATTACATTGAAAAAAATAAAAAAGTTTGATAACTCTCTGTGGAGAAACTTGTACCCTTATAACCCTGCTTGGTGGGAATATAAATTTGAACTACCTTTATGGAGGGAACTTTATATCTGTTAATACTACAATCAACATATCCTATGACTCAGCAAGTTCCCTTCTAGGAATTTATCCTATTTATATACTCACATATAGGCAAAATGATATGTGTGTATACATATATGTGTGTAAACCGTATATAAATACACCATGAATATTTAAACAATAGTAAAAGACTGGAAAAACCTAAATATCATTAGGAAATTGAACAAATCAATAACAGCATATCTATATGTTAAAATGCCATAGGGCCGTTAAAAATGAAGCAATTTAAAATATACTGATATGATCAGTTTCAAGACGCATTACTACATCAAAAAGCAACAGGCAGTATTTTTAGAGGTGCTTATTAAAACATATAGGGTAGATTGACATAATATCTTGGATTTGTTTTCTAGTATTTTAGCAAAAAAGAGGGAAGGAGGAGGAGAGAGGACCGGAGGGAGGAGGAAGATGAAAATAGAGAGAGAGAAAGCATGTGTTGTGAAGCCTTAATGATTGCAGAATCTGCACTGATGGATATATGGAGGTTCTTTATACTGTTCTCTCTCCTTTACATATGTTTATGCATCTTCTTAATAAAAAGCTGATAAAGCAAAATGTAGAATAGTATATGCAGGGTGAATTGTATAGCATATAATTATATTTCAATAAAACTATTATTTTGTAAAAAGAATGTTACTGAATTTGTTACCTTTAGAAAGATAAATGTATCCTACATTACATACAATATAAACAAAAGATATATTGTAATACATACAATAAAAACAAACAAAAAAATCCTAAAAACAATGGCAGCCTCTACTGAGGTTAACACTGACAGACAGAAGTGGAAATGGTGACTCACTTCCTTGTGTATCCTTCTAATGTCTTAGTAGTCTGTATTATGTGTTTGTATTATCTATTCAAAAATTTGAATCAGAAAATTTAAAATTGATGGGGAAGCATTTCACAGCATCTCAAGAATCACAGCAAAAATGTTTTAGATTTGGTAAATGTGGTGTCCCTCAATGAAATGGCTGAAATCAAAGGGTCTCAAATCAGTGACTACAGAGAGCAAAGCAAGGACTGAGGGACTTGGTGGCTGCTCTCATGGGGAAACGCAACAATGCCAGTCACTGGCGCAGCCACTGGGAGTCTGCACTGACTGGACACCCTCTGGGGGAGCCTTGGCCCCAAGGCAACTGGTGATTCCCTTCACTCATTGAGCCCCACAGAAACATATAAAATAGTTGCTCAAACCAGTGTTTGACGTGAAAATGTAACATGGCTACATTTTCAAATTGGCACTCTTGCTATACTCCACCAATCGATAATATTGAAATTGAAATCAAAAGTGAATAGTAAAGTCAGTCGCTCTCTCCCAAAGGGATTCTGATACCTGTGAAAAGACCTGCTGACCTGCTGGCTCACTCCAGCCAAAAGCACAAGAAGCCAGCTCTGTGGAAAGTAGGGGAAAGGGCATCTATTGCTCTGTGGGGCAAGGGGTGTTACCAGCTGACCTTTGAGAGCCCATGAGTACAGCCAGCTACACACATATTGGTCTTGGGGCTTGTTTCATTACTTGGAAAAATTCCCTTTAAAGGTTAATGTCAAGAAATAAACTCTGTTACATTGAGTCCCAAGACTCAAGTGGACTTTGAAAAAACATCTCTGGAATGCTCTTTTCTCTCAGTATCAGCCTCCCATTTAAACTCCATCTGAACTGAGGGCTTCCGAAAAGGTATGTCCCTGATCTGCAGGCCAGTAACATACTCTGTTCAGTGTTATGCAAGGAGAGTGTGTTTTTTGTCAACCCAGAACTCAAACGCAGGGCTGACACCCATGTATCATAAAGACTGCCTCATACACTAACATACACTAACTAAAGCCCCCACTAACTCAAGGGGCTTTCTGAGTACCTATAATATTCTATTTCTTGATCTGAGTGATGGTTATATAGGGGTGCTTGTGTGGTGTAAATTCAACTGTAAGCTTATAATTTGAGCCTTCTTCTGTATGTATATCACCTCTCTATTAAAAGCTATATTTATCAAAACTCCATTACAGAGCTACTGTGGTTCTTTAATACTTTCCTATGACCTGTTCCATGCCCCAATTCTTCTTTCTTGTCTTTCTAATACACCTCAGTGTGAAGAGTTCTACTTTACACACCTTGTATTTCAGAAAAGGTTCATTTTTTTCCAAGCGAATCTTGCAGTGCTTCAAAACATGTTAATAAAACTTTGTCTGTCACCAGCTCCACCCCTTTTTGTGCCTGGGGCTCTGGCTGGCCTTGGCTGTAGCAAGCTCTCTGTGCTTTGATAGCCCTGTACAATGCTGCTTGAACTCCATGCCACAAGGCAACACTGTAAAGAAGCTGAAAGCAGAGAGAATATCGAATATTGCAAGTCGAGCATTTTACCTGCAGTTATGTTCAAGGATGCTCAGACCTTTTCCTCACATTTCAGTGGACACATGGCAATAATGACGGTTAGAGAGACTATGACATGGGTTGTAATTGTATCATGTTTCCACATTATCATTCATTATCATCCAGTGCCTTCTTAAAAATAAAGCATATATTCTTCCCCCTGCCCCAACACACACCCCTCCTGTTCTGTAAAGTGTGACTATAGTAAAGGGAAGCTTTCCTAAGGATATGCAGCTGTGTAAGAGTCAGCAGGTATTGCACTGCCCAGATGATGTGTATGAATGACAAACAGCTTTCACCAGGTTGAGTAAGGCCTTACCTCATTCAACGCACACATCCGAGCAATGGAGCCAATGTTGTTGGTGATGGTGACCAATGTGGCCCGGGCGAGGTCTTCCTTGCTGATGGAATCTCGCTTTTCTTTACTCATCATGTTGCCAAAGCTATGTTGGAAATATTAGCGAGAGTGTTCAAAATCGTCCTCAGGCAGGGCCCATCCTTCCACCAAAGTACTGTGGAAGGCTCTGTGAGTAACTGTTCAAACTCAAGTGATCCAATTTTGCTACTATGGTTTATAAGCAGACAAGATTATAGTATGCATGGCTGACTGCCCTTTTCTTAATAGGGACAAAGTAGCATGTCCATTGATGGGGGAAAAAAATTTAATGCCTCTAGATATCTGGACAAGAATGAAACAGGTGAAACTATTGCAGTTTTCTAGAACCTTCTTTCAAAGTTGCCTTATTTTAAGAACAAGCATCAAGAGCTAAATATCTCAGTGCTTCATCAAGGGCAGGAGATCAAGTCTGAGCTCTGATACAACAGGTATCTGCACCAGGCTGGTGGATTGACATTTTAAAACATAACTTAGTGAATGGCCAGGGTGGAGAGGCTGCCTTGTGTTTAATCACTACTGCTCCTAGCTACTTAATCTCTACCTTGATGCTACAGCAGATCCTTGAAGGCCAAATCGTTCATAGTCTCCTCCGTAAATGTCCTTCACCAGCTTATCAACATTGGTGCTGTCGCCTTTAGCTGCCATTTCCAGAGCTTCTTCAAAGGTCTCACAACCAGTCAGCAAGCAACATAGGCCTAGGAATGTTCCACCTCCAAGACTGAAGGAACAATAAGGTTTATTTTTAAATTTTACTTTAAGATATGCCCATCCAAGTCCCCAACTACGTCAAGACTATTAATATGGGTGAATAAAAGCAGATGAACAAAGGGGCACTTGAATTAAAGTGCTAGGGTGCAACAGAGCTTTAGGGTAGACTGGATATGAAAAGAGGGCAGAGACTAAAAAATAAACATCAAGGAAAATTTGCCCCTAAATTTGAGAACAAAACCAAAGAAAGACTCTCACTGATTTCTGTTGTGAGACCTTCACCTAACCACTAACCTGAGTGCTTTGTTCAGCCTTCCCACCTACGAAATGGGGCCAAATCATGATCTCTTCTATTTGGGTGGTCTGAAAGCAGCAAACAACCAAGAAATAACTCCTATTAAAAAACCATATGCAGCTGAATATAAATACCTAGAAAAAGAATTTGTGTGTACATAAAGCATAGTTCACAGCTATGAAGCCAAACCCTCTGATGACAAAACTGACACAGGATTGTGCCAGGAGTGGCCAGTTTTAAAAGCTGTCTTTGACCTGACCTTGCTTCTCTAGCAGAGATAATCTCATTTAGCCTCCTTGAATATTTCTAGAAGGGAACCATTGATCTGACACTAAATTTTTTTCTAGTAGACTCTCCAGGTTTTTTAATATATTACTTACCACTCAATAGTAAAAAACAGTAACAAAGGTCATAAAGTGGTTCCAATGGTTGAACTACATTTAAAAACCTTTGACTTGTTTAGGGGGAAATTTCCTCTAAAATAGCCTAGACAAAATTAGAAAGTAATTACAGTAGCCAAGAATGAACTCAATTGTGTATTAATATCAAAGTTACCTAATGGAAAGAAAAGCAGATTCAGAGTAAAGTATTGCCAGTGAACTCCCAGCAGGAAAAGAAGCATTGATTCTTGAAGCTAATGGACATAGGTTTTCCTATTTCTTTACCATGTAGAAGAGTAAATGAAGAAGAGCTGCTCACATCCATCTGTTCTAAAGCCCCAAGAAGCTACTAGCTTTGGAAATTCAATTTGTGTTTGAGCACTGGCTTTTACTTCTAAGAATAAAATCAATTTGGGATTAAGGTTATGTTTAAGGTCAATAACTGTTAACAAGAAGGTACAAAACTGTAGACAGGTACATAGTTCTTGAAGATGCATCTAAAACGAAACTGACTGGGTGTGGTGGCTTATGCCTGTAATCCCAGCACTTTGGGAGGCTGAGACAGGTGAATTACTTGAGGTCAGGAGTTTGAGACCAGCCTGGCCAACACGGTGAAACTCCGTTTCTATGAAAAATGCAAACATTAGCCAGGTGTGGTGGTTCACACCTATAATCCAAGCTACTTGGGAAACTGAGGAAGGAGAATCGCTTGAACCCAGGAGGTGGAGGTTGCAGTGAACCGGGATTGCACCATTGCACTCCAGCCTGGGCGACAGACAGAGCGACACTCCATCTCAAAAAATAATAAAATAAAATAAAATAAATAAACTATGTGTAATATTCTTAAATTGTCATTTGTATAAAAATATAATGGATTGGAAGGCAGTGGCTCATGCCTGTAATCCCAGCACTTTTGGAGGCCAAGGCAGGTGAATCACCTGAGGTCAGGAGTTTGAGATCAGCCTGGCCAACATGCTGAAACCCTGTCTCTACTAAAAATTAAAAAATACAAAAATTAGCCAGGTGTGGTGGCATGCGCCTGTAATCCCAGCTACTCAGGAGGCTGAGGTGGGGGGATTACTTGTACCCTGGTGGAGATTGTAGTGAGCCAAGATTGCGCCACTGCACTCCAGCCAGACAGAGAGCTGGACTCTCGCCTGAAGAAAAAAAATATATATATATATATATATATACTATTTTACTTAATTTACTCATATATATATATACACACACACATACACATACACACATATATATATGATTGAAATTATGGGTTTTCATGGAAAATTATGTAGCTAGGCACCACCAGTAGCAGGCAGCCAAACTGTAGATGCAGTTCCATGAGTAAAAGAAGAGGTCCATGTACATTATTACCTTCACAACTTAGTCACAGTAGAAACTTTGGATTTCCTCTAAGAAAGTTTATCTTTATTTACATTTAATGCAGTATGTCATTCTACATTGCTAGTTTCAGCCTACCTACAAAGCTAGTGTGGGAACATGTTCTGGTTTGTGTGCCATTTGGATTTGGTTTTCTTTCTCCCTGTGTATTTTTAGAAAGACGTCTTTGCTCCCATTTCTAGCTTCTAAATATCTTTCACCCCCACGAATAACCTTTCTTTGGACATTAAGGATTTGTATTAATTGAGGCATTCAACAACCCACTCAAAGGTAGGCAACTGAAGACACTGGCTGACTTAGAAAGAAGGTAACTCATTGGCTGATGTGTTGGTATAAATGAAAAAGGGCAAGTGCCTTGTATGACTGGAAGATGACAGACGATTCCACATAAAGAATTGGAACAAATGAGGTAAAGCGAGCATGCATTTGACAGCGAGTGCACTGCAGATAGGAGGAAAGAATGCACAGCTGCAGAGGAGCCAAATGTCTCCCAGCACTTTATTAATGTCCTCAACCTGCTAACCATTATTTAATCAAGTGATTTCCCTGCTCACAGTCAGATACATCTGTTTGTTTCAGTAGGCATACAGTAAAAACCCTCAGTGTATAAGAGACAAAAAAAAATGCAAGAAAAAGCTGTAGAATATTATCACCATTTAAAAATAAAGCAAAACAACATCATAGTGGGGGATTTTAGGAAACAGCAGAAGAAACCTTCAGTTAAGTGCTCATGCCCTTAAAACAGATTCCAAAATAATGAGATGAGATGTACTGCTACTTTCACCAAAGTTTCAAAATCATGTGCATTCCTCTTTTAACAAACTACACATTCTAATGTCAGCTATAAAGTACTATTTTTTCCATTGACTTCTATAATTGGAGTTGTTTCACTAGGAAAAAAATGTTGCTACCCAATCTGGGATGCAACAAAATTATATGTAACACTGAAATAAATCATTTGAAATCATGTTTAAAAGGAAACATCCTGTGTAGCTTCTTGAAAATAAACAACTTTAAAGTTTAATGGGAAAATCAGGTATAATACAATAAGAAAAAACCTGGAGTGACAGCTATCAGTTCACAATAGAAGTAGCAAAACTTAAAGCTAAGCCATTTGCTAAAACAGTGGTTCCTAAAATGTGTTTTACACACTCACGCTAACTATAGATACTAACTTCACTGCCAACTGTAATCGTTTATGTCAGAGGTTTCCTAACTTGAATTAAAAGAACCCTTTGGCAAAACAACTCTAGATCAGGATCACAGCCCCACAGACTTGATGTTTCATTCCCCTCCCCTCTCGTGGTAGCCCTGAAAGGGTTCTCTATTAACCTGCAGGCTTCGGTAGCACCTTTCCAAAGCTACTGATTGAAGAGAGAGTTTATAGGGAAGCTGGAACATCCAGACAGAATTTGTTGATGACTGGAGAATACTGGACATTAAAGGGCATTTACCAATATTTATAGACATTATTACACATATAACAGAAGCCAAACACCACAGTTTGCTTCTTTGCAGCTCTTCAAGATGACCTAGATCCGTAGAGCTTCCAAGTTTAAGAAAGTGTCCCTGTGATGTAATTCATTAAATTGTTAAGTGTTGATAAAACTGTAAATATCTCTAATTGTGAACAACGCACAGCTTGCTCTTACCTTGGGACTAGCTTTACCAATTCAATTACTCCTTCTGGGAGGAGGTCTGTAGTTTCTTAAAAATTATATGTTTATCAGGCCGGGCGCGGTGGCTCAAGCCTGTAATCCCAGCACTTTGGGAGGCCGAGACGGGCGGATCACGAGGTCAGGAGATCGAGACCATCCTGGCGAACACGGTGAAACCCCGTCTCTACTAAAAAATACAAAAAACTAGCCGGGCGAGGTGGCGGGCGCCTGTGGTCCCAGCTACTCGGGAGGCTGAGGCAGGAGAATGGCGTAAGCCCGGGAGGCGGAGCTTGCAGTGAGCCAAGATCGCGCCACTGCACTCCAGCCTGGGTGACAGAGCCAGACTCCGTCTCAAAAAAAAAAAAAAAAAAAAAAAAATTATATGTTTATCAAATCACTCCCTAATGTAAAACCAGCTCAGCTGAAATATTCATATCTCTGATACTCCTGACAGTCCTCATGAGGTCACGGAGTCAGTTTTGTTTCTTGTGTGAGCAATCAAGCTTCTATATTCTCAATAAGAAAATGTATACTTGGTAGCAATTAACTTACAAAACAAAGCCTATACTCTGGACACAAGTAGGCTTCAGTTAGAATGTGTATATGTGTATGTGTGTGTGTGTGTGTGTGTGTGTGTGTGTGTGTGTACATGCATGCCAGGGTTTCTCAACGGCAGCATTACTGATATTTGGGGCTCGATAATTTTTTGTTGCCTTATGTACTACAGGATTTTAGCAGCACCCCTGACCTCTACCCAGTAGATGCCAGTTGTAACAACAAAAGAAAAAAAAATGTCAAACATATCCTGGGGGGACACTGTTAAATCTTCGCCTCTTCAGTGGGGAGCCACTCATCTATCACAAGTCATGGAAATGTACTGCAAAAGCAATGTTCTCCTCCTAATGGGTGAGTAGTCCTGCAGAATTTCAGTACTGGAGAAGTCTGTAGAAGTAATCTAAGAAACAACCCCCTTCATGGCAGAAATGATGATACTGAGACCCAGAGAAGTGACATATCTGCAGCTATCAAAAACCCGGGTTTCAACACCAAATCCCAAAGCACATTCTGCATGGCACTAATCTCCTAAGATGCTCCTCTAAAAATGGGTTCTACGGTTCCACATGCTGGAGAAATGCTTCATACCAAATTCTCCTCCTAGAATTAAGGAAAACCTATTTAGTTTTGTTTACACTGTGATGTTTTAGAGAGATCTGACCCCAGATGTTCTTCCCATGTTGAAACCCCATTAACAGGAAGCTGAGCCCCTTGGCTCTTACATGGGCCTTGGGGTGTGTGCACTAAAAAACAAGTCCCTCTGCCTCACTGTGGCCATGGTGCTGTTTCCCTGTCTACTCCACTCCAAAATTCCCTACGAGGTGTGCTGACTATTCCCGTTTTCAGGTGGAGCATTTGGCTGAGGGTAAAAAGACATTCTTTGTAGACCTAATTTGGTTTGTTGTTTGGATTGGTATATTATATCAAGCAAGTCATTCCGAGCTAGGCATCAATGAGGGTCCAAAAGAAGGTTTCTTCTGAAGTCATCTCTGACCATCCCAAGTATTCTTCCATCTGAATTCTACTGACCCTGCCAATCATCTGACAGTTAATGTATACCCCCTTGTTGGCAAATTTCTGGTGTGTGCAATCCTTTTTCCCTCAATCTGACCAAAATTTCTATCAAGGCAAGGACTGTGTTTTATTAACATTTATATAAATCATCCACATACCACTTTAACACACCATTTGAGAAATTCTTTTTGGTTGACCAAGGAGGTCAAGATATTTCTTTTAAAGATGTATTCAATATGCATAAACTTTTACTATAAACTGATCATCAAGAAAGAGGTCTGGGTTCAAGCACAAGTGGAAACATGTTTACCTGGTCCCTGTAACTCTTTTATAGTTGTCCTTGGAGTACACAGCTAGAATGCTGACACCTGAGCCCATGTTAACCAGCAACATAGGGTATGGGTTATCAAGGCAGTACGGCTTTTTTTGACACAATTCAGGATTTGTGGGATTTTCAAAATAGTAACATTCTGGCTTGCCGTTGAAGCCAACAGAGTCGACATAAAGCAGGCCCTGAATCAGACAGTCCAGTTCATCCAGTTTATGCAGCTGCAGGTCAGCAATCTAAAACAAAACAAACAACAAAATAAAACCTTTTGAGATAGGCGACCACTTAAGGGGAAGCCCCAGAGGTTTTAGTTCTAGCTAAGTTGGGGTCATTCATATTAAAAGCTTGGAGACACCCTTAAAACAAGTTGTAAAATCTTGCAGATAATCAGCCACTGCACAGGAAAAGTAGCCTTGGCTAGATGTCATACCTGCCCACAGTGCATGCTAAAGGACAAGAGCTTGCCTGGTTGCTTGAAATGCACCCATCAGCATGTGTCATGGGTTGAATGGTGGTCCCTGAAAGATGGCACTATGTCCTAATTCTCAGCACCTGTGAATGTGACTTTATTTGGAAAAAGGGTCTTTGCAGATCTAATTGAGTATCTTGAGAAGAAGTGACCATCCTGGATTATTGGGGTAGGCCCTGAGTCCAATGGCAAGCATACAGACACACAGGAGAGATTTAAAGGATGCAGAGGAGAAGGCTGTATGAAGACAAAGGCAGAGACTGGAGTGCTGCTCAACGGGCCAAGGAATGCTGACAGTCACCAGAAGCTGGAAGAGGCAAAGAATGGCATCTCCAAGAGCCACTGAAGGAAGTACGGTCCCGCCAATGCTTTGAATTTGAACTTCTGGCATTAAGAACTGTGAGCAAATAAATTTCTGTTGTTTGAATCATTAAGTTTATTTGTTACAGCAGCCACAGGAATCTAATAGGGGATGCCGCCAAGAAAGAGGTGCTTGCACAGGGTGAGCAGACTGAGAATACTCAGAAAGCAACAAAAATGCTATACTTCCTTGGTAGAGCATGAGGTCCCGAGGGACTGGGAACTGGGGTGAATCACCTTTGAGCCCACAAAGCCCAACTCCCCTTTTTCCAGGCTTCGGCTTTGGAGTTAGATCTGGCTTTGAATTCTAGCTCTAAAATTTACTTAACTGAAAGATTTCTCAAACCTCAGTGCCCTCATGTGTAAAATGGGGAAGATAATCATAACACTCATTGCAGAGTGCTGCTGTGAAGATTACCTAAAAATATAGGTAAAGTGCTTACATAGGCCTTGGCAAATACAAAGGGTTAAAAAAAGAGTTGGCTCTTTTATTAATGTCTGGGGTGGTCCCCAACTATCCTATTATGTTCTTGTGAGACAAAAATGGACAGGGGCAAAAAGGTAAAGGGGAATGACCTGGCTGAGGGCTAGGCTTAGGGTCTGGTAGCCATTTTGCATTCTCAAAAGTTTAATTTATGATCCTCAAATATATTACTACTGGCCCAGAGATCTGGATTCATGATCATTTTCCATGGACCAAAGAAAGAAAAAAAAATCTAACAACCACAAACATGAAACTGAACAAATGAAGATAATTTAAAAGACCCAATATAATTTTAAAAAAAAACTCTTTAAAAATATAATCGCAAGTATTTACTGTTTACTACATGCCAAACCCTTGTACCAGATTATTTAGTTCTCCCTAAAACCCTAAAAGTAGGTACTATCAACCTTATTCTATGGTTAAGATTCACAGAACTTAAATAACTTTCCTAGGTGACACAACTAGCAAATATCTCCCAATGACTTGCTGTGTACTTCTCATGTCTTCATTGTCATAATGGGTACTGCTTCTGGAGTCTGGAAACAGCCTACACAAGTGCTAGACTTAGATATTTTGTCAAAAAGATATTATCTTCATTATAAAAGTTAAGAGCTAAAACGGGCTGGGGTGTGGTAGTTCACACCTGTAATTCCAGCATTTTGGGGCACCGAGGTGAGAGGATCACTTGAGTTACGGATTTTGAGAACAACCTGGGCAATATAGGGAGACCCCATCTCTTAAAAAAAAAAAATTTGCCTGACGTGGGGTACATGCTGCTGGTCCTAGCTGCTTGGGAGGCTGAGGTGGGAGGATCACCGAGTCTTGGGAGGTCAAGGCTGCAGGGAGCCATGATCATGTCACTGCACTCCAGCCTGGACAACAGATTGAGATTCTGTCTAAACAAGCAAAAAAAAGAACTAAAACAACATTTTTGACTTCCTGTTACTCATTTGAATTTCCTATTTAACAAAATCCTCTGATTATATACCTGCAGAACAGAATTAGTTAGAATAGGTTACCAACCAGATAGTGGATGTATTCTTGAAATAAACATTCTAAATGACCCATGGTGCTAAGTAAATCTACCTCATAAATGGTTCTAAACATTTCTTTTTTTACCAAGTGAAACTCCTGGATAAGATATACATAATTATATATGTTTTAAGAAGCAAAATTACAGGCATAAAACTATCTGGAGACCTGAAAGACTATAGCAAGGCATAGCAGTGTAAACACTATTTCCTCTGATCTCCCTGATTCCACAGCCTTCCATTGCACTTACAGCACAGGTCACACTCTGGCTTGGTTTCTGGGTCTCTCGCTGCCCCTTAGCACTATGCTCAAAGGCCTGCACATAATAATTGCTTAATAAACATTTATTACGTGGAACACGGAGTTATTATCTCTTGGATCACCCCAAACTGAAAAGTAGCAATTTCATCAGCCAGTTTTGGAAGTATAGTTTAACTGCTTAAAAATTAATCAGAGGTTCATCAACAATATTGACAGCCAATTCCAGAGCCAACATAACAAACACAAACACAAAGTCTGCCCTGCTGGACCTCCTGAAACTATACTAGGAAAAAAAGAAAAACCTGCCAAGGCAAATAATCTACGCATGTACTACTTTGACCTGAAAAGAAACATCATTATTTCACCTTTTCCCTAAAAATCATTTTCTAACAAAGTACTAGCAGCAAACAAACATCTCCTCTACACATTTCACTGAGGGGTGGATATCTCAAGCTTGAGGTCGTGCATCCTCAGACAGGGAAACAGATACATGTCACTTTCACTGAACCCTACAGAGAGCTCCCTCAAAAACCTTCACCATCTGGGAAAAATGACAGGGTGCAGGCAGTGAGTCACACTGCTACTTGCATTTTCATATAGGCCATCTGAAATTCAGGACAAGTTGGGAATCAATTATCAGACTTTGCAGTCCATTAGTACAACTGAATTAACTTTGTGCAAAGCTTAAAACAGCATGTTGAGATTTCAGCTAGTGAGAAACACTCTCTCTCAGGGCTTAGTTTTCTTTACATCAAGGGCCACAGACTCAAATGCCTAAAGGAGACTGTAAGAAAACAAAGGAGCAAAGGCTTTGACTAGATGTAGAGTCACAGAATAAGAACTGTAGCAAATAAGTCAACCTGCACCTATTTAAAATTCACCTGCCGCCCACTGTTGCCATGCGATGTTAGGGGCCCAGTGTTACCAGATGACCCTATTTTTTAAGAGCCAGAAATCCATAAGATGGTTCTTTTCTTTTCACAAAGGAGACCTACAGAGACCTGAGAGAGACGAATTTCAAACATGCTTAGTGACTGAGAAATATAACAAAAACCTCAAGGATAGCTTTTTCCTCCCTCTATCAAATGATGACGGGGGCCATCTATGAGTGGTCAAGTCTCAAGTCAGAATGAAAGTGAGAATGATAGTGTCTACCAAATCTTATGCTCCTGCAATATCACAAATCAGTCCTCAGATTAATAACAGGGACCAAGGTAACAAGTGTTCGTAAATGATGCTCTTAGGTTTAGACATTCCACAGATCCATAGGTGTCCTACCCGCTCATGATGACTTTTCCACCACTAGACACTTTTTAAGACTGGTCCCTTGGAGATTTCTGGCATAAGAAAAGCCAATTCTTAAGTCCTCACACACTGAAAAAAAAGTGATGAAAGTAATCAGAAAACCCTTTCTGCTGCCCTAAGTTTCATGTCAACCGAATAAGACTATTGTTATATCCTACTTGTTCTAAAGGTAGGTAATTTTTTTACATTTAAAGTAACTAAAAGAGTTACTTCTGACTTCTAGTCAATGTTAGGTTTGGACTGGACAAAACTCACAAGTATCTACATGCATACTTCCAAGATGTTGCAGGTTGAGTTCCGGACCATCTCAGTAAAGTGAATACTGCAATAAAGCAAGTCACATGAGTTTTTTGGTTTCTTAGTGCATATAAAAGTTGTTGACACTGCCAGGGGTGATGGCTCATGCCTGTAATCTCAGCACTTTGGGAGGCCTAGGCAGGCAGATCACTTGAGGTCAGGAGTTTGAGACCAGCCTGGCCAACATGATGTTTCTACTAAAAATACAAAAATTAGCCAGGCGTGGTCATGATGTATCTGTAATTCCAGCTACTTGGGAGGCTGGGGTAGGAGAATCGCCTGAACCCAGGAGGCAGGTGTTGCAGTGAGCCGAGATCACGCCACTGTACTCCAGCCTGGGCACAAAGCAAAACTTCATCTCAAATAAAATAAAATAAAAAAGTTGTTTACACTATACTGTAGTACATTGAGTGTGCAATAGCATTATGTCTTTTTTTTTTTTTTTTTGAGATGGAGTCTCACTCTGTTGCCCAGGCTGGAGTGCAGTGGCACAATCTGGGGTCACTGCAAGCTCTGCCTCCCGGGTTCATGCCATTCTCCTGCCTCAGCCTCCCGAGTAGCTGGGACTATAGGCACCTGCCACCACGTCTGGTTAATTTTTTTGTATTTTTAGTAGAGACGGAGTTTCACCGTGTTAGCCAGGATGGTCTTGATTTCCTGACGTCATGATCCACCTGCCTTGGCCTCCCAAAGTGCTGGGATTACAGGCATAAGCCACCGTGCCTGGTCTAGCATTATGTCTAAAAAAAAAAAAGGAAATACCTGAATTTTAAAATATTTTATTGCTAAAAAATGCTAATAATTTAGTAATATTTTTGCTGGTGGAGTCTTGCCTCAATGTTGAGAGCTGCTGACTAATCAAAGTAGGGTTCGCTGAGGGTTGGGGTGGCTGTGGAAAGTTCTAAAAATAAGACAAGAATGAAGTTTGCTGCATTGGTTGACTCTTCTTTTCACAAGATTTCTCCACAGCATGGAATGTTGTTTGATAGCATTTTATCCACCATAGAACTTCTTTCAAAATTGGAGTCCATCCTCTCAAACCCTGCCACTGCTTTATCAACTAAGTTTATATAATATTCTAAATCCTTTGTTGTCATTTCAACAACGTTCACAGCATTTTCACCAGAAGAAGATTCCATCTCAAGAAACCATTTTCTTTGCTCATCCGTAAGAGGCAACACCTCATTCATTCAAGTTTTATCATGAGATTGTAGAAATTCAGTCATATCTTCAGGATCCACTTCTGATTCTAGTTCTCTGGCTAGTTCTACCATATCTGTGGTTACTTTCTTCACTGACATCTTGAACTCTGTCCATGAGGCTGAAATTCACTTCTTCCAAACTCCTTCTAATTCTATTTTACTCCGCCCACTTGAATCTCAAATGTTCTTAATGGCATCTAGAATAGTGAATCTTTTCCAGAGGTTTCTAATTGATTTTACCCAGATCTATCAAAGGAACTGTAATCTCTGGCAGCTATAGCCTATGAAAAGTATTTCTTTAAAAAAAAAAAAAAGTATTTCTTAAATAATAAAACTTGAATCTTGTAATTATTCCTTGATTTATGAGCTGCAGAATGGATGCTGTATATTAATAGGCGTGAAAACATTAATCTCCTCTTACATCTCCGTTAGAATTGTTGGGTGACTAGTTGCATTGTCAATGAGCAGTAAAACTTTGAAAAGATTTTTTTTTCTGAGCAGTAGGTCTAAATAGTGGGCTTAAGTATTTAGTAAACCATGCTATAAACAGATGTACTATCATCCATGCCTTATTGTTACATTCGTAAAGCACAGGGAGAATGGATTTAGCATAATTCTTAAGGGCCACATGATTTTCAGAATGGTCAATGAGCATTGGTTTCAACTTCAAGTTACCAGCTGCATTAGCCCTTAACAAGAGAGTTACCCTGTCCCTTGAAGCTTTGAAGCCAGGCACTGACTTCTGTTCTCTACTATGAAAGTTTTAGGTGGTCTCTTCTTCCAAAACAATATAAGGCTATTTCATCTACACTGGAAATCTGTTGTTGAATGCATCACCTTCATTAGTGACTTTAACTCTATTTCCTGATTAGCTTGCTGCAGCTTCTACATTGCACTTGGGACTTTATCTTGCACTTTAATGTTATGGACATGGCTTCTTTCCTTAAACCTCACAAACCAACAACCTCTGCTACCTTCCCACTTTTCTTTTCATGTTTTTTTTGAGACAGGGTATCACTCTGTCACCCAGGCTGGAGTGCAGTGGCACAATCATAGCTTACTGCAACCTCTGTCTCCTGGGCTCAAGTGATCCTCCTATCTCAGCCTCCTGAGTTGCTGGGACTACAGGGGTGCACCACCCCATCTAGCTAATTTTTTTATTTTGTGTAGAGACAGGGTTTCACTATGTTGCCCAGGCTGGTCTTGAACTACTGGGTTCAAGCGATCCACCCACCTTAGCCTCCCAAAGTAATGGGATTATAGGCATGAGCCACAGGACCCCGCCTACCTTTCAACTTTTCTTTGGCAGCTTCCTCACCTCTCTCAGACTCTAGAGAATTGAAGAGTTAGGGCCTTGCTCTGGATTAGACTTTGGCTTAAGGGAATGTTGTGGGTGGTTTGATCTTTAATCCGGACAACTAAAAGTCTGTATCAGCCATAAATCTGTTTTTCTTTCTTATTATTTGTGTATTCACTGGAGTAGCACGTTTAATTTTCCTTTGCATTCACAATCTGGCTAACCATATGGCACAAGAGGCCTAGGCTTTGGTCTGTCTCGGTTTTCAGCATGCCTTTCTCACTAAGCATAATGATTTCTAGCTTTTGATTTAAAGTGTGGGACATGTGACTCTTCCTTTCACTTGAATATGTAGAAGCCAATTAGGCCAACAGTAAGACTATTAACTGGCCTAATTTCAATATTGCTGTGTCTCAGGAAATAGGGAAGCCTGAGGTAGGGAGAGAGATGGGGGGACAGCCTGTCAGTGGAGCATTCAGAACATACAACATTTATCAATTAAGTTTGCCATCTTACATGGGCATAATGTGGTGCCCCAAAACAATTACAACAGTGACATCACTGATCACTGATCACAGATCACCATAACAGATACAATAATTAAAAAGTTTGAAATACAGCAAGAATTACCTACATGTGACATAGACAAATGTGAGTACAAGCCATTGAAAAAATAGTGCCAATAGACTTGCTCAATGCAGGGTTGCCACAAACCTTCAATTTGTAAAAAACGCAGTATCTGTGAAGCGCAAAAAATGAAGCATAATAAAGCAAAAGGCAATACAACAAGGTATGTCTGTATTGTAATGAAAAGCTACATGGGCAGAACTAATGACTTTTGAAAAATAAATTTTCTGATGTTAAAAATACCTTGCATTCTTGAGAATACGGTTGTTGAAGTTAGAAGTGTGGTTGTGAATAAAAATACTAGAATCTGTACATAAAATATTCCGCTAGATTATTTAAAACAAAACCCACAGAATATAGACAATGGGAATAAACACAAAATTCACTGAAACCTACAGGGCCTTGGTGCACAGTCATGCAGAGTTCTCCGTCTTGAAAGCCACTTTTTAAATGGTGGGAATTCCTCATCGGCTTATCAACATCTTAGCCTATTTGAAGTTAGGCTAAGTTTTTCTTCTGTGTTCCATTGTGATAAATCATTGATTTTGAAGGCTAATTTTTGCCAGTCAAAAATTTGGTTGTGATAATGATCCTAAAATGTTAAAAAAGAAAACAAGAAAGGAAAGAAGGAGGGGAGGGATGATGGGAAGAAAAAAAAGAAGGAAAGAAAAAGGAGGAACAAAGTGCAGATCTGTTCAACTGAGAGTATTCTACACAGGTCTAATTTAATGATTGTGTCATGGTTTATAGTTCTTTCTTGTACATTTTAAATGGAATGAAGAATAGTTACATTATCTAAGGATTCAAGTACATAGAGTATGTATTTTTTAAAAATATTATTCAAATATAACAATTGCTTACTATTCAGGGTCTGTTGAACATCTTTTACCTAGCCCTAATCACTCAAATAAATCACACAGATGGACTTTTCAAACTCCTATCTGCAAAGTTGTGTTATACCAAAAACAGTGATTTTATGCAATAACAAGAACAGGACTTTATAGGTATGTAGATGCACTTCTGTATGATTTGTCAAATTGTATGAATATGTACAGTAGTACATATTGATCCTTTACAATTAAGTTAACATCTTTGATTTTCTATTCTAGAAATGAGGGGAGCTTGGATTATTAGGACACTAAGGGCCTTGGCACTCACTGCTCCATCTGCTTAACATACTCTTTCTTTGCATGATTTGCTGTCTTATTTCTTCAGGTCTCTGCTCCAACATAACCTAGTCACACAAAGACCCTGCCAGCACTCCCTATCTTCTTTGCCCTGGTTTTTTCCCTCCATTCATAGTAATTATCACCATTTGACATATTCTATATTCACTTTGTTTTTTGAGACAGTCTTACTCTGTCACCCAGGCTGGAGTGCAATGGTGCGATCCCAGCTCACTGCAACCTTGGCCTCCCAGGTTCAAGACATTCTTGTGCCTCAGCCTCCTGAGTAGCTGGGATTACAGGCGTGTGCCACCTCGCCTGGTTTATTTTTGTATTTTTAGTAAAGACAGGGTTACGCCATGTTGGCCAGGCTGGTTTCAAACTCCTAGCCTCAAGCAATCCACCTGCCTCAACCTTCCAAAGTGCTGGGATTACAGGCATGAGCCCCTTTCACCCGGCTTATATTCTCTTTTTAATTTGATTATTGACTGTCTTCCCCCACTAGAATACAAGATCATGGTGAGCAGGGGCTTTATTTTGTTCGTAACAGTACTTGGTGCATTGAAAGTGCATGATAAAGTATTTGTTGAGTGAGTGAATGAATGCTTAGGAAGGAGGATAGCACCTATTCATCCTCATAAAATTTGGAAAGACTCAGGCACATCACTAACATAATATCAAACGGGCTATAGGAAAAGATCTATCTATTTCAATTCTGTCTTCACTTTGGCTGAGACTCAGCCTGGATACAGAAGGCAGTCCATAGACTCTTCTTTCACAGATGGATGCCCAACCTGGCCAGGCTATTTAACAAATGCTACATACTTGCTCCCTACTCCAGTCTCCTCATTCGGCTTCAAAAGCCTGTCCAAAGGAGGAGAGGCTTCTTTATCTTGGTCGTAATGAGATGTGACTTTTCTCAGCTTAGAACCTTGAGAAATACACCTGCTCGTGGCCAGCACATATTGAGTAACTTTCTCCCAGGGTATACATTACCCCAGGGGGGAGATGGAGGCATTGACAGAGGTTGCATAAATCCTCTGGGTCACTCTGGTTCACTTCAGGCTCTCCAGTGCAAATGGACAGATAGCGTGTCCTTGAGGGACCTGAGGAGCTCAGAGCAGTAAGAGTGGATCAGTATTTCTTTATGAATCAGAATTGAGTCCAAGTCCCAGCTCTTACCTAAGTGGCATTGCTAGAAGCTTTTGATCTCTCTGGCAGCTTTAGTTTCTTATCTATGTAGCACAAGAATGCTACACTTTCTCACCTCCAGAGGTCACCTTCAGTTCTGAAGTCTTACTCCCACCTCTTTGCAGATGACAAAATGAGGCCCAGAGGAGGGACAGGTCTTGCCCAGTCACCTAGCTGATGAAATCTAGAAACAGGACTGGAATTCAGGTTCCATTATGGACTGAAACTTAGTTCTCAAGCCCATGGATCTCAAACGTCTCAGTTTTAAAACTCTTTGATCATGAGCCTCTTTGGTGAGAAACGGATTCCAGGGGTCATTTAAGTAAGTGGCAAGTCAAACTCTATGATGGGTAATAGGAGGGGACATAGAAGAAAAAAACAAAACCTGAAGATAATTAGTCTCACTTAGGATACTATTCTAGGACTCTGTTGTCTGCTCTTACAGAAACTTACTATAATCAATGAGGTAAATGGGGTTACTTTTGATGGCACAAGTAAAATTTGCATTTATAGCTTTATTGAATATCATGAATGTGCACTGATTCATTAATGACAGACTTTATAGCAAGACTGGATTACATTAGTTGGGCACAAAATGGCAGTAATTTGTACTAGAGGCTTTGAGAATATGTGTTTTATGACTTACCTCACTATATGTTCGACTTTGTAGTAAGACTAATCCTAAAATCTCCCAACCCTTCCTTCTTCTATATTCAATCACTTTTGTTTATCTAGCTTCCTTCCCTTCCTTTCCAAGATATATCTACATCTATTGTTTCACTTTATTCTCACTTTATAAAATAAAGACTACACAGTATGGAGATTATTATATTGATGGTAGAAAATGAAGAAATTGGAATGCGCAGATGTTAAAGGAATGCTAAAAAAAAGAGAAACATTGGACTGTATGTTACCTATCCACATCTTCCATTTAGCTTCATTTGTTAAATCTAAATAAGCAACGTACAGTTGGTATGTACTACCAGTCAGGATACAGCATTATCTTATCCTTACTATATAAAATTATACTCCCTAAATGGTATTCATTAATGAAGGAATTCACTGATAAATAATATTACAGATTTCACTTCTGTTTGTGAGCAAAACTTCTGAATGGCATTCATATGCTGAAAAAAGGCACTTGAGAGCAAATGCGTAGATAGAAGTAATCATTTTTGATAGGAGTCATAGAAGCCTTCCCGTGGGTCTCTGTTTATATACGCGTAAAATTGGCATCATGATTATATAGTAAAAGTCTGTGGATAATTCTAACTGAAATACTTCAGAAGGGATTTTAGCATCTTGCCTTTAGCATATTACCCAGCAATAATTGTAATAGAAATGATGATGATGATAACTATATTGAGCACTTACTAAGTGCCAGGTACATATTATCTCATTTAATCCTACATGTAACAACCCTGTGAGGTAGGAGCTGTTTTTATTCTTGTATAGGTGAGAAAACTGAGGCACAGAGAGGTGACATAAGCTTGTCCAGAGTCCCAAGGCTAGTAGTCTGGTTCTTAGGTGTGAGTGGCCATGATTATGGACATGTGAAAGGTTTTGCTGTTTTAACAAAGACAAACCCGACCTACCATTCTGAAGTCCTCTTCAAACTTGAAAGCTCCACCTCCTGTAGCACACAGGGTGGTGTGAAGGCTAGAGAAGTTTTTCTCGCTGCCCATCTGAATGAACCTGTGCATAGCACAGCTGGGAAAGCGGATGAAGTGCAGGTTCCCTTTGCGTCCACACATGGTCAGGTTTTTCAGTTCCAGGTGGACGTCTCGGATCCCAGTTTTCCCATAAGCAGTATTAGAAGTCAAATACTTCCGGATGCTCTTCAGGTTCTCTACTTCCTCTTGCTCCTCTTCTGCTGTAATATCCTTCGGTTCGAAGTAGACCAATTTAACCAGCGTTCCACCGATGTCCATGCCAAACCATGGGAATGCTAAAGGACAGAAAGAAAGAGCGCTGCTGAAAGCTATGCGTGCAAAGAAGTGTTCAGTTTTTCAATATTAAATAAGCAAATGCAGTGGTGTCATATCTACATGTGCATTTAACATTCAATTTATTTGAATTCAACATGTGCCTGGAAGGAGTCACAGATAGAGAAAATTTTACAATTGAAAGAGTGCCCATGGCTCTGCTCACACGCCACTGCACTCCACTCAGAATTGAGTGAGATGAGAAATAGGATTCTGCAGTTCCCTAAGGCAGTCTCAATTCCTGTGTGCTTCCTAGGGCTCAAGTATCTCACTGAGCTGAGTGTTATTCTAATATTTAAATATAGATATATGTATTTTTTGCATACATCCTGGATCCCAATTCCTAACTATTTTTGTCAGAATCTTCACCAAAGAAACTGATCTGCTTCAATCCTAGAGGAAAAATTGACCATGCTGGGTGTACCAAGAGATGGTATGTTGCTCTCTAACCTAGGGCGCATTTCAATGATTCCATTTTTTTGCTTTATGAACTGACTTTAGAAGATGTGATTCCACTGTTTTAATCTATACAATATATAGAATGGGGAAAGAGAGAGGAAGTAGATTACGAGAGATGATGCGCAGATGCGAAATTCTAAAAAGAACAACTCGCATTATATCTGATTTCTTTCTGCATTAAACAGAGACATACTGTCTATTCCAACTAGCCTGCTCAGAAGTTTTCAACATGGCTGCCTTTTAGAATCAGCTGAGAAGCTTTTAATATTCAATTTCTGGCCTCTTCTCGCACATATTCTGTTTAATTCAGGCATGGTATCCAGACATGAATATCTTTTAAAAGCTCTCTAGTGATTCCAATCTGCAGACTTGGAAACTAGTAAACCAGAGGAACCATGGCCAGGTCTGAAATACAAAGGCATGCCTCTAGGTGAAAGTATACTTAATGTGCTTGTGATGCTTATCTATGATAATATGAATCTCCATCATGATGATTTTTATTGTTATAAAAGCTCTTTATTGTTAAGAGCTGACATGAGCAGAGGTGAGCTACCTAAACAGTCTGACTTTATTTAGAGACAGCCTGGAAAGTTAATGCCATACTGTCAAATGCTCTGCAACGAACACAGAGCAAACCCAAATGGGAACCCAAAGGCTGGAGTCTTCCTTTTTATTTCCCTCACAGAATCCATTGGCAAAACCTGAAACTGTAATATTAAAGCTGAGTTTAAAGACTCAGGGTGCAAAAATAGCTTCCTTCCAAGTTTCTTTTATTTCAGCCCTAGAGAACATCCATATAAACCCTTGTCAAATTCTCTACACTGCCAGAAACATCAGTGGGCCCTACAGAAGGTCTTTTTTCTACGCACCCCTACTAATACTTAGTTTTCAATTCAGGAGGGCTGAGGGAGGACTGCCAGGCAGGAAACCATTTCTGTAAACAAAATCTTCCTTCCTCTGCCTCACTATTGTTATTTCGGTTATGATCCAAGATAGCTGCTTCTCACCTGTTGAGCAGAAACTCTAGCATTATAGAAAAGTAAAATTCCAGGCCCTCAAAAGATTAAGAGCAACAAATTTCACTGACAAGACCAAGTTAACAAATGTCTTGTTTTCTTTGCAGACGTTTGCAAAGCAAATTCCACAACCAGTGTAGGCTGGGAAACTCGCTTGTCCTAGCAGGAGATGAAAAAACTGGAAACTGGTCATCCCCATTTGTTGATTCAGCTCACAGATGAAGTCTGTTGGTTTATTCGCTAAAACTCACTGTCAGCATAGGCCACAGTGCAGGAGCAGCATGTTGTAATGGGTAAAGCCCCAGATTGGGATTCAGAACATCTGCTTCCCTGAAGCAGCAGACAGTAAGTAGCTCACTGTAACTCCTTCCACCTCTTTGGATTTTAATTTCCTTATCTGTAAAAGGAATGGATTGCATTAAAATGATCTCGAATTTCTTCCCTGCTGTCAACTTTCTATGAATTCTTTAAGAAATACAAAAGAAATATTGCAAGTAACCCAAATCATAGAGTCTGACCACAGTTTTTTTGGGTGGAGTTTTAAACTCCCCGGAAATATACTATGGCATGTTAACAAATGCCTGGGCTATGCCACCAGTGCTGCAGTTGCAATCCATTCTCATCAGAGCAGGGAAGCTGCCTACAATGGATAGGATGGGGGAAGGGTATTTTGGAACATTGCTGGGAAATATTTTGGAAATATTTTGACAACATCTATTACAATTGAAAGTACACATGCGTTTTTAACTCAGCAAAGCCCTTTCCTGGGCCATAAAAAAAACACAAGTATTCCAGGATAGGCATAAGAATGTTCACTGCAGCATCTTTTACCATGCTCAAATCAAAAAACAAAAACAAAACCAAGGCAAATTGGAAATAAGATGAGTGTCCTTTAACAGGGAAACTGTTCAATAAAATATATGACTTCCAAACTGTAGAATATTAGGCAGTTATTAAAAAGAGAGTGAGGCCAGGTGCAGTGGCTCACACCTGTAATCCTAGCACTTTGGGAGGCTGAGGCAGGCAGATTGCTTGAGTTCAGGAGTTTGAGACCAGCCTGGGCAACATGACGAAACCCCATCTCTACCAAAATACAAAAATTAGCCAGGTGTGGTGGTGCACGCCTGTAGTTCCGGCTACTTGGGAGGCTGAGGTGGAGGATCACATGATCCAGGGAGGCAGAGGTTGCAGCCAGCCAAGATTGCACCACTGCACTCCAGCGTGGGTGAGAGTGAGACCCCCCTCAGTCCTCAAAAAAAGAATGAAATCTATTCCAGTAGGCTAGAAATATTTCCCGAATCTTCTGTTAATAAGAAAAGCAAGAGATGCCTATAAGTGTAAATAACTTTTTAAGCCTATTTGGTTTAGGGAGAAGAAGGGAGGAAGGAAGTAAGAAGGAAGGAAGGGAGAAGAGAAGAAAGGTAGGAAGCATAATCTCTAATATGTTCATGATTATATGAGCCTGCGGAAAAGCATAGAAGGCCCCCAGTTGTTAATATGTATAGGAGTGGCAGAATGAGTAGGCTGTATAGCTGGTGGCTAGAGATCCAGGAAAAGGGATTCTACACTTAGAGCTTTCAGTACATGCAGATACGAAAAAAAAAAGAAAGAATTATGCAGTAATGGAAAATAGGAGATACTTCAGCATAACAAGAACCGAACAAGCTGTGTAAACCCCAGAAAACAAACTAGCTCTGTACCAGAAATGCAGAACTGGCCCAGGTACAGCTGCTTCAGACGTCTGGAAGGAAGAGCCCGCCCATAACCTTGTACGTGGTTGGATGTTGGTAAATACAGGTAACTGAAAAGAGGTCTCACTTTTAAAACACTGTAGGTGACGCCTGACATTTCATGTTGTTCAGAACCCTGGTTCCTTCTTCCTGCTTCATCTCCAGCTCATTCTGAAACTATTTCAAAGTTTTTCTTAGCAACTCAACAAAACAATTGGAAAAAGTATAGAGTTTTGAAATTTCAGCTAAATGTTATATCATTAGTTTGGATTAAGGTAAGAGAGATAAGAATTATCTTATCTCTGGGGTTTCATCATGTTGCCCAAGCTGGTCTTGAACTCCTGAACTCAAGTGATCTGCCCACCTCAGCTTCTTAAAGGAACTGTAGTATTGGTTTAAGTGGCAAAAGAAATTGGCTTTTCTTTACCTATGTTTATTTCTTACCTTCATGAAAAATCTAATGCTCTTCTAGTCACATTTATTGCTTTTTCAGGACACTGTCTTTACATTAAATGTACAATTTTATTCATCTTCCTGATACCAAGATCTGCCTAAACCTAAGCTTCCCATGCACAAGCTGTGGATGGAGACAGGAAAGAAGGAGAAGGAAGAACATCCTAGTGCAGCTATGATCCATGACTCACGTTTTCTTTAATCCAGGATACTCAGATGCTTTGATCAATTCAGCTGAACAACTAATAAGAGCTTATTCTGTGTTTGCCAAGAGGAGTGATGTTGGTTTTAGATACAGGAAGTTTGTATTCACCTTTTACTCCTCCTTGAACCAGATGTCATTTAAAAATATTTCTAGAGTCTTCATCAACAACGTACAGCAGGAAACCAGGCTCAAACTTCACAGGAAGACTTTTGCAAACAAATAAACTGACCCACTCATTCAAAATGGTTTTCACTGTGGTGAGGTACGTATAAGCCAGAAACTGATGTTCATAAAACCAAGTGCTACAGATAAAATGGCTGTACATCCATCTTTGATCAACATATTTTAAATAAAAAGAACTAATTCCTAGAGAAAATTCTGTACATGTGCATGAGGAGACATACACAAAAATGTTCACTGCAGCAATTTGTAATAATAAAAAATGGTAACAGTCTAGATGTTCATCAATATGTAAATAAAATATCACATATTTATATGATGGAATACTACATCATTATGAAAATCAATTATATTTATATACCTCAAAAGGCATTTTAGAGCTGTTTGCCTGTAGTCCCAGCTTCTCAAGCAGCTGAGGGAGGAGAATCTCTTGAACCCAGGAGTTCAAGGTTGTAGCATACTGACTATACCTGTGAATAGTCACTGCACTCTGGCCTAGGCAGCATAGCGAAAATCCATCTCTTAAAAAAAGAAAGGAAAAAAAAGGACAGGCGCAGTGGTTCATGCTTGTAATCCCAGCACTTTGGGAGGCCGAGGCGGGTGGATCTTGAAGTCGGGAGTTCGAGACCATCCTGGCCAACATAGTGAAATCCTATTTCTACTAAAATACAAAAATTGGCTAGGCATGCTGGTGGGTGCCTGTAGTTCCAGCTACTTGGGAGGCTGAGGCAGAAGAATTGCTTGAACCCGGGAGGCGAAAGTTGCCGTGAGCCGAGGTCACTCTACTGCACTCCAACCTGGGTGACACAGCGAGACTCCATCTCAAAAAAGAAGTATCTTACTGGATAGGAACTCAAAAACAATGTTGAAGGAAAACTTTAGTGGTGGACAAAGGTCATAGATACATTGTTACTTCCAGGCCAGAGCATTTAATTACAGGCATGAGACCCTCCGGAGCTTTCCCTCTGCTATGGCGATGGGAAGCATTCCAGGTAGTGGCTGATCTGTCAGCCTAGGTCCTGAAGTGAGGCCACAGCTAACCCACAATGAACATAGAGCATAGGCACAAAAGAAACCTTTGTTCTTTTAAACCATTGAGATTTGGATGTTGTTTGTTACTGCAAAAGATGTTGTTTGTCACTGCAAAAGAACCTGGCCTGTTCCAACTGATAAAGTGAAGTGCTGCTTTATGCTGCTTTAACCACAATAAAATGTGGTAGTGGCTTAGCAACAGGGAGTGAAGAAATTGATTCTGGAGACTGGCACAGCATTTAGTAAAACGATCATGTATGATAACTTGGAAGGCAGATAATACACCTAAAGAATGAGCAGATCTAGTGAAAGACGTTGAAAGTCTAATGTTAGTAGCATGTATTGATTACTATTGACTGCATTTTAAAAGGTATAATGAAAAAAGAGAGAGATGAGCTCGTAATTGACTGGTTTATAGATGAAAGAAAAGGGAATAGAGTCCATTAAGTTGCACTTGTATGGCTGGAAAAAGCAGCCGCTTCTCTCTCCCAACAGATAGAATGGCTACCACACCCACTGTTAACACTCTGAAAGGGTTAAGATGTCTCCAATAAAGATATAGTTGACATTGTGGCTTCTTGGTTAATTCTTTCAATTAGAATAGCTTAAGGGAAAACATGCTAAACTTGTAGCTCTCTCAACAAAGCCATCATCAATAAATAAAGACATGGAAGCAAAAACACAAAGGAATAAGCAAATACAAATATGCTTAGAAGGAATTGAGGGCTTAACTCTTGGCATATGGAAATAAATTGGAATAAAATAGATGAGAAACCAATTTTCTTTTGAAAAACAATTGTACTGCCAAAGAAACTGCAATCTCACACCTAAAACAGCTGGGAAAACTGTTCAAGACCTAAAAAACCTCTGGAGCCCTCAACTCTCTAAAGTCAGGAAGCAGCCGAGAAGGCTGCTCAGTCTCTAACACAGGCATATTCTTCAGTGTTCACTTTAGATGCAATCAAAGAGTCTACCGGGAATAAAAGATACCTCTCAAAGGGTGGAGCCAAGGGCTGAAGACAACAATGGACTGGGAAGGCTCTTCCAGGGAGAAGAATCAGGACCCTAAAGGACCCTTCACCTACAAGGCAGGGGGCCCAGAGGGATTTCAGAATTGCTTCAGCATTTTAGAATGACTGAGCACCAGTGACTGCTGGGTATCTCCCATTTACCCCCTTTCTGAATGGGAGTATAGATTAATTTTCCAATCTTTGTTTCACCATTATATACTAATAAACAATGTGGGGGGGGGTGGTGAAGAGCAGATAACTTGCCACTTTTAATTCAGAAGTCTCTAGATCAAGAGGAATCACATCCAGAGTTGATGTACAAATGACTTTATATCATTCCCTGAGTAAGAGCCTAAATTAGGCATCATCCAGATACTGTGCTGGGTGAGACTTTGGGTCAGTCTCCTTTGGGGAACGAATGAATGTATTTTGCCTGTAAGAGGGAGAGTGAGACAAATATCTGGTAACCAGAAGAGCAACCTGTGTCACTAGTACAGCTGGCCAAATATTTCTGGTCTCTTCCTTCCAGGTCCATGGGGTCAGAATGCAACTCTTGGCCATTTTATACTTGAGCTGGGCAATGTTCCTAACCTAGCTGGTAAGTTGTGAATGGAAATGGTGTACATCACTTTCAGGCAAGAATACTTCTGGCTAGTGTGAGACCCTTCCAGATTCTTTCTGTTACCTTAACCAGCAAAATTTAAGACAATTGTTCTATCATCTGGGTCTCAAAATAAAGATGAGTCAGCCACCTCTCAATGAACTTGTGCTGCAAGAAATAAACTTCTGTTGTTTTAAGCCACAGAGATTTGAGGGTTATTTGTTACTGCAGAATAACCTTGCCTATACTGACTAATATACCCCTAAATCAAAATCTTTTGCTGTTTTTAAAGCTGGAAAAATTCCCTCTCTGGCAGAGCTAGATAATAAGAACTGTCATGATCACAGACAAACATGTGGTAGCTGAGTGACAGAAAGGTATATAGGTCCTGTTATATTTATTTCTGTCTAAAAATTTCTTAAAATACAAACCAAGATTGTCAATCTGGTAGTAGTTAAAACTGAAATAAATCTGCATTTCAAATATTGTGGCAAAAACATTTTAAAACTTTATTGGTAGTTGATGTTTTAAACAAAGCCTATTTCTTGAAGGCTTTTTCAGAATTCTAGAATAGTCTCTGGGGGTCATTTATGCTTCCTGCAGTAGCTATCAAGGGTATACAGTGAACTCCAAATAGCCTAAATGAGCAAAGACATGAGGTGAAAAAAAACCCGAAAAGATTTCCTATCAATCGAGAAAAAATTTTTAAAAAGCTAAGGGAGCGTGGCATGAGAAAATCAACCTCCTCTTGGTTTCACAGTATAAACTAAATGTAAAATCTCAGTCTCTCTATAACCAGCTGCAGAGCTTTAAGAAGTGTTCCTGGTGAGGGACAAGTGTTCCTGGTGAGATTCCCTAATGCCAATGTCTTCCTGAATGTAAATCAGGCACCCAAGGGCTCAAGATGAGCTTCTGTGGGCATGGATCTGACTCAGCAGCCAGTTGCTGCCATGGAGAGTAACAATTCTCTCAAGGTTCTACCAAGTTGGAGTTATGTGTGATTACTGTGAATAGGGGGCAGCAGGACTGAAATTTCTTTTTCCAATATTTGTAAAGATTTGTTAAGCAAACCAACAGAGGGGAAAGATGTTTAAGGATCATGTGATCAACAGAAAAAAAGCTTTAAAGCACTTCTGTTGCAGGAAGTCAGGGACCCCAAACGGAGGGACCGGCTGAAGCCATGGCAGAAGAACATAAATTGTAAAGATTTCATGGACATTTATTAGTTCCCCAAATTAATACTTTTATAATTTCTTATGCCTGTCTTTACTGCAATCTCTGAATGTAAATTGTGAAGATTTCATGGACATTTATCACTTCCCCAATCAATACTCTTATAATTTCCTATGTATCTTTACTTTAATCTCTTAATCCTGTCATCTTCGTAAGCTGAGGATGTATGTCACCTCAGGACCCTGTGATGATGGCATTAACTGCCACAAATTGTTTGTAAAACATGTGTGTTTGAACAATATGACATCTGGGCATCCTAAAAAGGAACAGGATAACAGCGATTTTCAGGGACAAGGGAAATAACCATAAGGTGTGACTGCCTGAGGGGCTGGGCAGAACAGAGTCATATTTCTCTTCCTGCAGAAAGCGAATAGGAGAAATATTGCTGAATTCTTTTCCCAGCAAGGAATAACCCTGGGAAAGGAATGCATTCCCAGGGGGTGGTCTCTAAAATGGCTACTCTGGGAGTGTCTGCCTTATGTGGTTGAAGATAAGAGATGAAATACGCCCTGGTCTCCTGCAGCGTCCTCAGGCTTGCTAGGATTAGGAAATTCCAGCCTGGCGAATTCTAGTCAGACCGGTTATCTGCTCTCGAATCCTGTTTCCTGTTAAGATGTTTATCAATGACAATGCGTGCCCAGCAGGACATGGAACCTCATCAGTAATTCTAATTTTGCCCTGGCCTTGTGATCTTGCTCTGCCTTTCTGCCCTTTTGATCTTTTATTGCCCTTTCAAGCATGTGATCTTTGTGACTTGCTCCCTGTTTGTACCCCCTCCCTTTTTGAAATCTCTAATAAAAACTTGCTGGTTTTGCTGCTCAGGGGGCATCACAGAACCTGCCAATACGTGATGTCACCGCCAGAGGCCCAGCTGTAAAATTTCTTTCTTTGTACTCTTTCTCTTTATTTCTCAGACCAGCCAACACTTAGGGAAAATAGAAAAGAACCTATGTTGAAATATTGGGGTTGGTTCCCCCAATACACTCCAAAGATATTTTACACCAAATGAATATTAATTATGTTCAAGTTGCCTAAGGATGTCCACAAGTTTAAAAAAATTCCTTGTTAAGGCCGGGTGTGGAGGCTCACGCCTGTAATCCCAGCACTTTGGGAGGCTGAGATGGGCAGATTATCTGAGGTTGGGAGTTCGAGACCAACCTGACCAACGTTGAGAAACCCTGTCTCTACTAAAAATACAAAATTAGCCTGGTGTGGTGGCACATGCCTGTAATCCTAGCTACTCAGGAGGCTGAGGCAGGAGAATTGCTTGAACCCAGGAGGCAGAGGCTGCAGTGAGCCGAGATCATGCTACTGCACTCCAGCCTGGGCAATAGGAGTACAAACTCTGTCTCTAAATAAATAAATAAATAAAAATCCTTGTTAAATCTAATTGTGTAATAAATTATGTCTTTAAAAATTTCCTATCTCTGAGGACTAACCTTCCTTTCACTACGTACAAATTTGGTTGACAGTATAACAAAATTATTTGATAACATATTCACAGAAACATTTAATGTTAAGCGGTGGAAGGAACCTTAGGTTGAGTCCAACATCCTGTTTACAAATAAGAAAACCGAGACTTAGAAAGATCAAGGAATTGTCCAAGGTTAGTCACAATAGGTATCTAAGCCCATTTTCAGTTTCATGAACCAATAAATCCCCATTTTGGTAGGTTGGTCTGAGGTGAGGTGTCTATTGCTTACAACCAAGAATATTCCAACAGTCAGAATTTGTGTGGGCAAGTTTCTTACTTGAGCCATTTACTAGTCTTTATTTTTACTTTTGGGGGGATGGAGTCTTACTCTGCTGCCCAAGCTGGAATGCAATGGCAAGATCTTGGCTCACTGCAACCTCAACCTCCTGTGTTCAAGCAATTCTCCTGTCTCAGCCTCCTGAATAGCTGGGATTAGAGGGGTGTGTCACCACGCCTTGCTAATTTTTGTAGTTTTAGGAGAGATGGGATTCTGCCATGTTGGCCAGACTGGTCTTGAACTCCTGACCTCAAGTGATCCACCTGCCTTGGCCTCCCAAAGTGCTGGGATTACAGGAATGAGCCACTGCATCTGGCCCATTTACTAGTCTTTAAATGGAGGTCAATTAATCTATCACTAAAGTTCTGTCTAGTTCTCACATTCTATCATCCTAAATATACATATGCAAAGACCTCCAAAACCATACTTTTAATAGCATGAAACACAGTTGAAAACCTAATAACTATTTAAGGACCTTGAGGAAACTGTGAATATAAAATTTAATAAAAGTGTTTCCCTAATACTGTAAAGAAACCCATAATTATCGCACACAGAGCAATCTGTTGAACATTAAATACTCTATGAAAAGAAATTTGAGTCATGGGTTCTTTCAAATTAATGCGTACCAGATTTCCTTAGTTTGAATTTTAGTTACAAGGTAATTACCCAGTGTTGGCAAGGGTACAAGCTCATATACTACCACTGGGAATGTAAACTGGTGTAATCTTTCTATGGGTTTATTTGGAAATATATATTAAAAAGCTCCAGATTCCTATACCCTTTGGTATGTTGGTTCTATTTTACCCTAAAAGAAATTACGTGTGCATCCAAAAATTTAGCTTTAAAAAATACTGAAAATATTGAAGTTGTATTTATAATAAGAAAACTAATTTATTGTCCAATAACAGAGGGCTGATTAAACAAATAATTATTCATTAAAACAAAGGATAGCACACCACCATTAAAATCACTTTGTAGGACATCATTTAATGATGTGAGACAAATGTTCATTATCTATCATTAGGTGAAAAGGGCAGGGACTAAATGGTACATTTCATGCAGTTATAATTTTGTCTAAAAATTAAATGGCGATTTGGACACGCACAAAAAAAGACTAGAAACTTTAGACCAAAATATTAATAGCTGGATCATGGATTGGAGTGATTTTTTTTCTTCCTCTGGCTTTTCTGCCACTTTTCTTTCTTTTTTTTTTTTTTTGAGACAGAGTCTCGCTCTGTCGCCCAGGCTGGAGTGCAGTGGTGCAATCTCGGCTCACTGCAAGCTCCGCCTCCTGGGTTCACACCACTCTCCTGCCTCAGCCTCCTGAGTAGCTGGGACTACAGGTGCCCGCCACCATGCCTGGCTAATTTTTTAATTTTTTTAATTTTTAGTAGAGACGAGGTTTCACTGTGTTAACCAAGATGGTCTCGATCTCCTGACCTCATGATCCGCCCACCTCAGCCTCTTGATAACTTTGCTTCAGTGAACAGATAGCAGATCTGTGGTCCTGCCCATAGAAAATAGTATGTCTTCATTCCCTAACTCAACAATAGTTCCTTCTCTTCTCATGCAACAGCCTGCCCATATCAAACCAATGATCAAAATCCACTGAACCCAAGCCATCGAGGATGGCAGCGGTAAGCCCAACTCCCAAGAGCAAAGTTGTTCAGCCTGTTAGACGCTCGATACCACGAGGGTTCCCTCAGGGTGGGAAGAGGCTGATTCACCCACTGCACCACTGCCAGGGCAAAAACTGTATGTCAAACTTAGCAAAAACTGTATGTTAAACTTACACTGAAGAGGACACACACGTTTGTGGGATGGAATCGCTGTGGGAAAGTGTACGGTCACAACCTCGTGTGACAATAATCTTTATTCAACTGGCACAGCCCCAGATTCCTATCAGCTTTCTCCTCTCACCCAGACCCAGGCTGATCATATTCTAGTATTTGAGAAGGAAAAGGAGAACAGCAAGAATTCCTTCCAGAACTTCCGAGGCATGTAGAAGTATTATCATTGGAGTCACACAGAGACTCAGGTCTGATTTTCATCACCGCTGCTGCTCAGGGTTAACCCATCTGTTAGGCTCAAGAGGCATAGTGGCTAGGACCTGCCATACTTTTAGGCACCCATGAAATAGTTTAATTTATTTTAAAATCAGAAGAAAATATATGAACTTTTAGGTTAAGGAAAATATAATTTACTATATAATATTAATACATTCATCTTTACGCCAACAATAATAAAATATAATTTTTATTTATTTTGTATGGAGGAAGGGGACCCATGAAGGCAAAAGTACCTAGGCCCATAAAAGGCATCCTCTACATTTTGCTCCACACCCATCTTCAGGTTAAAACTGGCATGATACCATACCACCATCCACTTTGCACTTGCAATTTGAACCTGGCCTCTGTGACTTGTTTACAATCACATTTCCATAAAGCAACTTTAATTTTACTATTTAGTGCAACTAAATTTTAAAGTCAAAGTTTTAGTTATATATATATATTTTAAATAACTGGCCACATTTAAGTTTCTCAAATTTGCCTAATCATAAAAAATCACCTAAGGCACTTGTTAAAAATACAGACTCCCAGGACATCACCTAGAGATTCTGATTCAGTGGGATAGGAGTCACGTCCCAGAAAATGCTTTCAACAAGGGGTCCCTGTAATTCTCGTCAAGTTCAGAACTACTATTCTAGTTGAAACAAAATGAATACTGTAAGTAGCTGGACTACATTTGTTTGTTTGTTTTTCTGAGATGGGGCCTCACTCTGTTGCCCAGGCTGCAGTGTAGTGGTGTTATCACAGCTCACTGTAGCCTCAACTTCCCAGGCTCAAGGGTTCCTCCCACCTCAGCATCCTGAGTAGCTAGGACTACAGGTGTGCACTACCATTTGCGGCTAATTTTTACATTTTTTTGGTAGAGACGGGGTTTAGCCATGTTGCCCAGGCAGGCCTTGAACTCCTGGGCTCAAATGCTTCTCCTCCTCAGCCTCCCAAAGTGCTGGAATTACAGGCGTGAGCCACCATGCCCAGCTTGGACTACGTTTTAAAAGTGAGAAACTGTAGTTTGAAGAAGTAGCTCTTGCTTGAAACTGAGGGCAGAACTCTGAGGCAGACAGCTGAGGGCAATGCACAGCCACCAACTGGCAGGTGTTCCCATTCCCAGACACACGTAATTGCTTGTTAATGAAATTACTTATTGGCAATTTATAGCATGAGTGCCATAGGTGATTTTCAAATTTTAAATACAGTTTTTGAAGTACTAGGTATTATCCAGCCATGACTAAACCCCACGGCTGTAGTTTAGAAACATTCCACATATAATTAAATTCCCTAGATGGGCTTCTCTCTCCCCCTGACTACCATCTTAAAAGTAAGCATGCACTCCTCCATCAAGAGGTTAGCTCTGACAACAGTACTCCCGTATTTAGGTCACGCAGACAGACATTCTTTGATTTGCAACCCACGTGGCTGACCTTGACACAGACAACCATGTGAAATTAGAACAACAAACAGAAACACCAACATGAAAGCTATGTTGCTTTTATTTTATTTTTTAGGTTGAGAAGAAAAAAAAAAAGCTCTTGCAGGGGCAAAGGAAGCCATGTCATTCTGATAGCACCATGAAGTGTATTCTTAGCTTGGATCTGGGCCAGGAGGAAGCAGGAATAAGATGAAGCTAGAGATGAGGAGACCCCAAAAAATGTCAAATCCATGAGGTTAATAAAAAATTTGTTTTCCTTCAGTCTCTTCCTTAAGTCCCTGAGTAGCTCAGTGAGAGTGGTTTCTTTCCCAAGGTCCTGAAACCTCTCCATGCCATCCTTACAGGAAAATCAGAGAAAGATGACTGTCACTCTAGGGACCAGTGAGCTCATCTTTTCCCCTTCATGCCTACAGTCAAGCTGTGTATTTCTGCTTCAAGTGTTAAGGAGAGGAAATGGTAGGCAGATGAAATTTGTTTCCCATTCCAAAGTTACATTCTCACGCTGTCCAGAGGAGGTGGGAGGAAAATACACTTATACAGACAGCTACAGTCATCACCCCTATTTCTCACCAAGAAGCTGCCAGTTCTGCCCAATCTAGAGGCAATAGAAGATAAGTATCAACTTTCTGTGTGGTCCTCAGCTTTAATTATGCCACTTTCTTCATCAGAAGTAGTCCCTGGACAAAAAAGAAGACTCCACAGTTTTGACCATGCAGGTGTGCCAAGGGACATGACCACCATGCGTCTATGTGGCTGTCTCCAATGTGATCATTTCAGCAACCAGAGCTGAGCACAGCATCCACCCAGGAATGGCTCCTTCAACCTCCTAATGCCCAGCACTAAGGCTCAAGATGGTAATCTCATTACCTGCTTAAACAAATCCCCATTTGAACCACCAAGAGGTTTAGCTTTCTGTCTTGACAAGCCACCAGAGTGTGACTGCATACTCTAGGGATACTATTGACAATTTAATACCAGAGTGTGGTTAATTAAAGAGGCTTCAGGGAGAACAGCATTGCTGTGTGGCACAACCAGGTGGAACAACAGGTCTACCAGAAATGGGCCTTGTTCATTTATTTCTTAACTGTGAAAGTCTGGCAAATCTTTGAAGTTGAGCTCGGGGGCAGAGGACTGAGGAAAGGTATGCCAACTGCTCACATGGCAACGCAAGCTGACAAAAACACCTGCTTTAAATAATCTGAGACCAACTACAGTCGCTCCTTCATATCTGTGGCTCCAATCACAGATTCAACCAACTGCAGACTGAAAATATTTGAAAAAAAAAAAAATTCCACGAAGTTCCAAAAGGCAAAACTTAAATTTGCCACGTGCTGGTGCTATAAAGAATCCATGTGAATAAGGTGACATGTAGGCATTGTAGTAGGTATTAAATCATCTAGAGATGATTTAAAGTATATGGGATGATATGCATAGATTACATGCAAATACTATCCCATTTTATACAAGGGAGTTGGGCATCTGAGGATTTTGGTACCCATGGGGGTCTTGGAACCAACACAATGGATACTGAGGGAAAATCGTTCGGGCTTATTCATTCACCGATTGAACAGATATTTATTTTGTTCCTAGACAGTGTGAGGCACTCTGCTAAACAGAGTCAGGATGCGGCAATGAGCCAGTCCCCTTGGCAGTTACATTCTAGTCCACAAAAACTGGTCATTAATTGAGAACAGTCTAGGAAGGAGTGAAAACTCTGCTGTGAGTGAAATCCACATTGTTAGAAAATCAGACATGACTTAATTAAAACAATTCTTTAATATTCACTAATGGTAGCTCTATGTAGGGCACCCTCCTAAGCATCGTAACTATCACAAAGTCAAGTCTGACATTCCCTAGCCATCAAAGAAACTTGTAATTTCACTAGATACGAGACTAAAACTTATACAAGGTTTAAAATAATAAGATATTAATGTTGGAGAGTATAAGAGCTCTGGCCCACAACAGGCAAATGAAAAGATGCTCAACATCATTGGCTATTAGGGAAAAGCACATCTAAACCACAATGAGATACGACTTAAAACCCACTAAGATTATAAGTTTTGAAAAATTGAAAACAACAAGTATTATGAAGATGTGGAGAAATGGGAATCCTCACACACCACTAGTGGAAATGCTAAATAGTACAGTCACTTCAGAAAACTGGCAGTTCTGCAAGAGGTTAAACAAAGAGTTACTATATGATCTAGCAATTCTAGTACTAGGTATATATACCCAAGAGAAATGAAAACTCATGTCTACACAAAAACCTTACATGAATGTTTATAGCTGCATTATTCACAATAGCCGAAAGGTAGAAACAACCCAAATGTTCATCAACTGATGAACATGGATAAATAATGTGATAAATCCACCCCATAAAATATTATCTGGCAACAAAAAGGGACAACATACTGATACATACTACAACATGGATGAATCCTGAAAACACTATGCTAAGTGAAAGCTGCCAATCAGAAAAAATCATGTATGATATGACTTTACTCATTTGAAATGTCCAGAATAAGCAAAACTCTAGAGACAGAAAACAGATTAGTTGCCTAGGGTTGGGGATTGTGGGGGAAAAAGAGGAGTGACTGCTAATAATTTTCTGGGAGGGGATAAAATATTAAAGTTAATTGTGATAGTTGTACAACTCTGTGAATACACTAAAAACCATAGAATTGCATCCTCTAAATGGATGAATTGTATGGTGTATGTGAATTATATATTAATTTTCTCATTTCAAGATACATTTTTAAAATATAAATGCCAATTATATTAGTTCTTGAAGATAATCTTTCTAAAATGCACAACCCACTTCTCCATATTGTTAAACAAAACAGACTGAATGACATTTGAGGTCTTCTTGATGATTCACGGTCAAACGAGAATCAATTATTGTGCTCACTGTACACTGATGTCCTCAGGAACCATGTAAACTTGTGCTTCCCTGGGTGCTACGGTTTGAATCTTTTGTCTCTATTATAGTTTTCTATGTCTTGCTTTTGGGCTAAAGCTGTTAATTTCTCACTGCTGTCAGTGTTACTGTAATATATCTATCCAGAACCTGCTGTGTCTGAATGCAGAGAAACCAGGAAAGCAAGTCTTTTGAAACTGCATGTACAGTTATTATTTGTCAATGTAAAAAATAAAATTAAAAAAGAAGAGTACATAGATTCTGAGGGAGAGCACCGGAACCACTCTCAAGATGCATGAGCATCTCTGACTTTATCTACTTCCCAACACTGATTTTTTTTTTTTTTTTTTGAGACGGAGTCTCACCCTGTGGCCCAGGCTGGAGTGCAGTGGTGCGATCTTGGCTCACTGCAAGTTCTGCCTCTCGGGTTCATGCCATTCTCCTGCCTCAGCCTCCTGAGTAGCTGGGACTACAGGTGCCCACCACCACACCCAGTTAATTTTTTTTTTTTTTTGTATTTTCAGTAGAGATGGGGTTTCACTGTGTTACCCAGGATGGTCTCGATCTCCTGACCTTGTGATCCACCCACCTCAGCCTCCCAAAGTGCTGGGATTACAGGTGTGAGCTATCACGCCCCCAACACTGATTTTGATCACTCGGAAGTGTTTGCTTCCGTCCAGTGCTCAGCTGCCTTCAGGGTCATCACTGGCATTCCCTGGGGTTATACGCATTGTAGTTAGAAGTGACAGGCACTGTAGTTACAAGTGAATTCTTTTTTACCATAATAATTTTTATCAAAGGCACAGCTACATGTAATATCTGACTGAGAAAAGGGATTAAAACTTTATAAAATATAAATATGAACATTCAAAATATTTTATTCGCCTGGGATCATTTAGTTTGGGGGTATAGTGTTCTTCCATACCATTAAGAGTGAGATTTTTTCAAATTCTTTAGCGTTGGAACTTTTAAAAGTTCTATCTTAATTCTAATCCCAGATATGAAAGAGATAAAAGCGACATCTTATGTGCATTGTCTCATTTTAGAAATCATGTCACATCTAATGTAAAGTTAATTAATGAGAACAATGATGCTTGTTCAACATAAAGGCTAGAAACTATCACTTACGGATGATAGCTGCAGTTTCATGAACTTCACCCATTTATTTCTGTACTTTATTTGGATCACACAATTTTGAAGAAAGTTTGAATCAGAGAGAGCAGCTGCAAATCATAACTGTTCTTTTGAACAGCTTCCTTTGCAATCTCAGGGATTTCTTGAATCAAAACTGATTCAGCAGCTTGAAAAGATTTACTGAAAATGTTTCAGCTTCTTGCTGAATACTAAAAATATCTAACAACTCCTCACTTTGCTTGCAACACATATAAAAATCAAACGAAAAACATCCAAACCTTTTAATTAGTGCTAAAACTCTAAGATAGCATTACCAGGACTTGACAGGTTACCCATTTACTTGTTATGTAACTGACCTAAGCCAGGGTGAGAGGGTTTGCCAAGAAAATATGTCTAAGCCTTGACTAAAATTTAATTGATTCTGGTACACATGTGCTGAAGTAGTATATTAGCTTATGCAATCTTAAGTGGACAGATATATACAGGCCAAACTTTAAGACTTTAGAGCTACAAACTTACCAATAAATAATTTATAGGAATTCAGAAGAATTTTATTCCAATGACTGTGAAAAATGAGTTAACCCAGCAGCCGCAGCAACAGTATATCAATTAACATTTAGGGCACACTATGTGCCGTGTGCTAGCAGCGTTTCATGCATTATTTAATTCAGTTCTCAAAACCCAGTGAAGTTGGCACTATTATTATTCCCATTTTACAGATTACATAATTGAGGCTCAGAGAACTCCCCCAAACATTAGGTGATCTCTAATGTGCTTTTTTTTTTTTTTTTTTTGAGACGTTGTCTTGCTCTGTCACCCAGGCTGGAGTGCAGTGGTGCAATCTCGGCTCACTGTAAGCTCCACCTCCCGGGTTTACACCATTCTCCTGCCTCAGCCTCCCTAGTAGCTGGGACTACAGGCATCCGCCACCTCGCCCAGCTAATTCTTTGTATTTTTAGTAGAGACGAGGTTTCACTGTGTCAGCCAGGATGGTATTGATCTCCTGACCTCGTGATCCACCCACCTCGGCCTTCCAAAGTGCTGGGATTACAAGCATAAGCCACTGCGCCTGGTCTCTAATGTGCTTTTTAAATTATAGCTTTTAAATAGTTAAAAAAAAAATTTAAGGTTTTTGTATTAAACATTTGGACCCTTTAAAAGTTGCAACCAAGCTGGGTAGGCTGGTGCTTCCCTATAGTCTCAGCTACTCAGGAGGCTGAGGCAGGAGGTTTGCTTGAGCCTAAGAGTTGGAGATTAGTCTGGGCAACACAGCAAAACCACATTTCTAAACAAACATTTTTTTTTTACATGCTGTATATAACTGTTGCACAACAAATATCCATGAATGAACAAACCCAAATGCTTATACACCATTACCTAAGACTTTCCTGTATTACAACCCAGTATAAAAGTTGATACTAATGATGTCCCTAAATTATTAGAATATGTTAAATGATACTACCTTGTCAAAGAAGGCAGTGATGTATAAAATGCATCTGAAGCACATTTTCATAAAACTGACAAGAGTAAACCAGTTCTGGCAGTTTATACAGACAGGAATTCACTGACATTTAACTAGCTTGATCCCAGGAATGTTCAATAACTTTAGTGATACTGATTCAGGATCTTTTTCTTTCCTCTTGTGGTAAATTAAAACACAGAGTCGTAGGTCTAAAGATTGCCTGAAATTGCAAATTTTAGCAATACCCCTTCTGTCAACCCTTGGTTCAATCCTGAATCCAGCAACTCCAGATTCCTAGGCCTGAGGCCAGTCCTACATCCTAATTGTCTTCAGAGAGCTAGCTTGCCTGCTCCCACTGGCCCCATTCAAATGGCTTCAGAGCAAAGGAGAAGGGTGGAATTCTTTTAATACTGTTCTTTAGTTCTTAATCTATATTTCGAGACAAAAATTATGTAGGAGATACCAATCACTCCTAGTCCAGTGATAATTGGGTGATTCCAAAAGAGCTTTTTGGCACAGGACTATTTCATTCCAAAAATGAGGTTTCAAATCTCAGACCATGAAGAAATGGTAAAAAAAAAAAAAAAAAAATTGATCATAAACAAACAACAACAGGTATGGGCAAATGAAAGAATTCTCCAGGGGCAACACAAATCAGGTTTTCATTTATCCACCTACAAATGAGATGTAACAATTTTAATTGTGGTTAGATAACTGAATTTATCTAATTGTGCATCATAAAACACTATAGTCTCAACTGGATATAATACACTACTAACTTTTACAGCAAATAACAGATTGTGGGTTTTTTTTTTTCCCCAAAACAAGAGTTCTTTTCTTTTGGAAATAAAGACAAAAACATTTAATATTGAACATATGATTTCTGAGGTCGGCTTCAATATTATAAAATTGGACATGATTTGGTAATTATAGAAGCTGAGTGATAAGTACTTGGCAGTTCATTATGCTATATTCTCTAGTTTTGTATAATGTTTAAAATGCAGAAATAGTTGTTAAAATCCCAACACTTTCCAAGATGCTCACTTAGGACAGTAAGAGGACAAGTGGAGCACAGTCAGTCACCTTTGGAATAAAAACCATGAGTCTGAATTGGGGAAGTCCCTTTTTTGCCACACAGATCCTGCTTATGGAACCAAATATATCAAACAGGTTTCCCTTTAGCTGGGACAAACTTCAATCCACTTATCCTAACCAGAAACATATAATGAAAATATTCTGGCAATTCCACCCTGACATTTCAGCAGCAGTAAATAAATTATAAATCACCCTAGAAAGGTACAAGCCTCAACTGGGGCCAGGTTTATATCTATTTAAGAAAAAAAAAAATTTGGTGTTCCCCAATCCACAATGAACAAATAACTCAAAATAATTGAAGTCATTAAAAAACAAAAACAATAGTGAATTATGAAATAAGTATATAAGTCCAAATTTATAATTTTCCATGATTAATACTTAAGTGCATGCATGTCTACATATCCATACACAAAAAAGCACATGTATTATTTTCTTCTGCTAGCATTGATAGAACAGTTAACACCTGCTTGGTCTACCTGCTGGGTAATCCAGCACTAAGCCCAGCTACATTTACAGTAGGAATTTAGGAGGGAGGAAGGGAGGAAAATAACGATGTGATTCTAAAGAAATTCTACCCTCATACTAACCATAGTGAGCCCTGAAGTATTTGTTGAATACTTTCTTTCCTGAGAATAAGCCTTCCTCATCAAACTTCTCATCTTCAGAGATTGTCCTACTTAGCAAAGGACATGCTGACCTTTACTCCCCTTCTCTACGTCAAATGCTTCAATAATTCAATTGGTATTACTGATGCCCGCTGGGACTTTTCTATGAGCTTCTTCTGTGAACTGTGTCCCAGTCATTGTGTACTGGTAAATGTTTAACAACTGGTTCTTTGAAAATAAAGCCCTGATTTCCAGTGTTTACCAGTTTCCATGGTGTATATATATATATCCATCATGGCCAATTTCAAGGTATCAGCATAAGAATATTGAAATGCAGAGTTGGGAAGTCATGCATATAAACACCCATAGCCTGTATAAGTTGGCTTTAGCACAACGCTGAGACTTCTGGTTTGCCTAGGATAGTCCCAGTTTATATCTGTAGTACTGGCATAATTAATGGTACCCCTACCACTCTTCAAAAGTGTTAATGAAATACTATGTGGTAACCCCAAAGAATAAATCACTTTTGGACCCTTTCTCAAAGTAAAAACCTTCCACAAAAAAAGATAAGACCTTCCATAAAAGGTAAGAAGATGTGATTATCTCCTTAGTCAAATGTATACTAACTTCCTAGTATGGAACATCCTAAAAACACAACATCCTTTTAACTTTTTTTTTTAAATCAAACATAGGTAGTTGGGGGAGTATAAATAGTAAACAGGTTCCACTAATGTTCAGGTCCTGACTCACACACAGGGTTTAGTGATTTCTGGAGCTATTACAGCATCTGAGTGAAGAAATCAAGCCATACAGTTGGCTTCAGGTTACACTCTAGCTTAGAGTCACATGAAACCAAATATCACATGCAGAGTCTAGCACAGTGCCTAGCCCAAAGAAATTAAAAACTGGTTAGTCCCTGTAGGTTTAATGGAAATCATTAAATCTCAGAGTTCAAGGCCACCCAGGTCAATACTTACTTGATCTCCTTTATGACTACCCCAAGAAGTCATCCTCCAAACTTGCTTAAATACTTGTCAGCAACCCAGTATAACCTGCACTGAGTCACATAGGTAGAATCTGGCAGGCAAGAGTATTGGTCTTGGTTCTTCAAAGAGGAGAACCCAAAAAAGAGTCAAGATAACATAACTATCTTTAAATATCTCCTGAGCTGTTATGTAGAAGACGAATTGGATGTATTGAATTGTCCATGGGGTAGAAGTTATAGGGAGACAGATTTTGAGTTAGTATAAGGAAGAACATCTAACACCACCACAGTAATAATAGCTAACATTTATTGAGTGCTTCCATTTTGCTGGAAGCCTCACCATACTGCTAACTCATGTCAATCTTGAAGTCAACGAATCTATTCCTACCTCTGGTCGCCCCTGATGATCTACCTTGGGCTATAAAAGAGTTGTTTGTCCAGAAGCCCCGGAGGGATGCAAGTAACTGGCTGCCCAGGCTAACTACAACTCACAGAGGTTCATACAGGTCCAGTCTGTCCTGAGCCTCTATCTAAAGTCCTTGCAGCCTCAGATTCAATGTAGGATTAAGGCCAAGAGTACTAGAAGGTGCATGTGCTGGTGTTGAAGGCAAGCACCTGGAAATAGTCATCTCATTCATCATCTGCCAGAGGAAGATTCCAGAGTCTTGCACATATTTGCAAGGACATTTTTTCAATTATTGGAGAATGGGTTAAAAAAATGACCCAAGAACTGGATGTAGCTGTTCTGAATTCTGAAGTCTTGTTCAATCACATGGCTTTTATAAAGGAAAAATACTCACTTTTCTTATCTTTCTCATCTCCTTTGCATATAACTGCCTCACTCAAGGGCTGAGATATCAAACAGTTAAGATCAAAAGAGGATACTTCCTTTTTAAAAAAATAACCATGTCCTGACACAAGATTAGCAATCAAATAAATTCCACAGTCCTCTTATTCACTAATTTGCCAGCATCACTCTCAGAGAGGGTATGCTATACTTGGTGAGGCAATCTATGACAATCAGGTCAAGACTTGTGACATAGGTCATGTGTCCTGCTTCTAGAAACATGAGAGGGTATTAGGGAAGCTTCCATTGAAGAGATGATATCAGATCGGGTTGGGGAATCCTCTGAAATCCAGTCCCCAAAAGATTCCCAGTCAGGGCAAGATGAGTTTGTGGAAATCCTGGTATTTCAGAGTCTTGGAAGCCTCTGTAATTAAATAACAGCAATGACATTAATATTAAATGTCTACACAGTTGGTCATTCAGCAAATATATATATAGATATATATATATAGAGAGAGAGAGATAAAATGTCCTCTATTAATATAAATAAAACTAGTATTAATAGTGACTTAGTCCATTTTGTGCTGCTATAACAGAACACTTGAGACTGGGTGATTTGTAATGACACAGAAATTTATCTGGCTCACAATTCTAGAGGCTAGTAAGGCCAAGACTATGGGGCTGCATATGGCAAGGACCTTCTTGCTGCGTCATCCCATGATGGAAGTGTGAAAGGGCAAAAGAGCATGCATGCACAAGAAAGCAAGAGAGTGAACTCACAGCCTCAAACCCTTTTATAATGGCACTAATTATTCATGGGGATGGAGCTCTCATGACCTAAATGTCTCCCATTAGGCTCCATCTCCCAACACTGTTACACTGGGGATTTTCAACACACGCTTTCTAGGGGACACATTTAAACCACAATATTCCACCCTGGCTCCCCAAATTCATGTTCTTCTCACATAAAAAATACATTCATTTCATGCAATAGCTCCAAAAGTCATAACTTTCCAGCATCAGCCCAGAAGTTCAATGTACAGAGTCTCATCTGAATCAGATATGGATGAGATTCAAGGCAGGATTCATCTTGAGGCACATTTCCCTCTAGCTGTAAGCCTGTGAAATCAAACAAGTTACTTGCTTCCAAAATACAGTGGTGGAATAGGCACAGGATAGACATTCCCATTCCAAAAGAGACAAATAAGCAAGAAGAAAGGGATAGTCTTAAGTCAATCCAAAACCTAACAGGGCAAACAACACTAAATCTTAAGGCTCCAGAATAATCTTCCTTGACTCCACATCCTACCATCTGGGAACACTGGAGTGGCAGTTGGGCTCCCAAGGCCTCAGGTAGGCAGGCCTACCCTTATAGCTTTGCTTGGTGCAACCCATGCAGCGACTCTCACAGGCTGGTGTCAGATGCCTGTGGCTCTCCTGGTTGGTGTTTCACGCTGGTAGTTCTGGAGTTCTGAAGTGTTGGTGTGAGCCCACTCCTTAGGCTTTAGTAGGCATTGCTCTAGGAGACTATCTGCGGTAGCTCTGACCCCAGGTTATGCTGCACATTGCCCTAGTAGGGGCTCTCTGGGTGGCTCCACCCCTGCAACACGTGTCTGCCTGGGCCATCAGGCTGTCTATGATATCCTTTGAAGTCTAGCTGGAGAAAGCCATGGCTCCACAATTCTTTTTTTTTTTTTCTTTTTTTTTGAGATGGAGTGTTGCTCTGTTGCCCAGGCTGGAGTGCGGTGGCGCAATCTTGGCTGACTGCAACCTCCACCTCCCGGGTTCAAGCGATTCTTGTGCCTCAGCCTCCTGAGTAGCTGGGACTACAGGTGCATGCCACCACACCCAGCTAATTTTTTGTATTTTTAGTAGAGATGGGGTTTCACCGTGTTGGCCAGGATGGTCTCCATCTCCCGACCTTGTGATCCGCCTGCCTTGACCTCCCAAAGTGCTGGGATTATAGGTGTGAACCACTGCACTCTGCCTGCCTCCACAATTCTTGTATTCCACATGTCTGTAGACTTAACACCACATGGATGCCCAAGATTTGCTGCTTGCACATTCCAAAGCTGTGGCCTGAGCCACACCAGAGCACCCTTGAGCCATGGGTGGGGTGAGCAAGAAGCACTGTACTGAAATGTGGAGAGCAGAGACTTCAGGCAGCCCTGAGCAGTGAACTCCAAGATCCAGAGGGCACACTAGGTCTCTCTTTTGATATACAGTCATACGTCACTTAATGACAGGGATATTTTCAGAGAAAAGAAGTGTCATTAGGCAATGTTGTCATTGTGCAAACAGCATAGAGTGTACTTACACAACCCTAGATGGTATAGCCTCCTACAGACCTAGGCTATATGGTAAACCCTATTGCTCCCAAGCTGTAAACCTGTACAGCATGTTACTGTGCTGAGTATTGTAGGCAATTGTAACAATGGTTAATATTTGTGTATCTAAACAGATCTAAACATAGAAAAGGGACAGTAAAAATACAGTATAAAAGACAAAAAGTGGTGTACCTGTATAGGGCACATACAGGAACTTCCAGGACTGAAAGTTGCTCTGGGTGAGTGAGTGGTGAGTAAATGTGAAGGCCTAGGACATCACTGTACACACTGTAGACTTTACAAACATTGTTCACTTAGGCTACACTAAATTTATAAAAAGAAATGTATTTCTTCTGTAATCAATTATATTTAGCTTACTATAACATTTTTACTTTATAAACTTTCTAATTTCTAAAATTTTTTGACTCTTTTGTAATAACACTTGCTTAAAACACAAACACATTGCATAGGTGTACAAAAATATTTTCTTTATATTCTAATTCTATAAGCTTTTTTCTATTTTAAAAATTTTTTATTTTTATTTTTTTACTGTTTAAACTTTATTTGTTAAAAACAAAGACACAAACACACACATTAACCTAGGTCTACACAGAGTCAGGGTCATCAATTTCACTGTATTCCACCTCCACATCTTGTCTCACTGGAAGGTATTATGTATTATACATAATTGAATGTGCTATATTTTTATATGACTGGCAGCCAGTAGGTTTATACCATCATCACCAAAAACAGATGAGCAACACATTGAGTTATGATGTTACAATGGTTATGATACCAATGAGCAATAAGAATTTTTCAGCTCCGTTATAATCTTATAGGACTACCTTTGTATATAGGTGTTCCTTCCTTGGTGAAAAGGTCTATATGTGGGACATAACTGTACTTCCTTCTTCGAGGTCATGGCACCGTGTGCCTGTGATAAGAGGAACAGCATCAGTCATTTCCAAAATGCCTTCAGAGTCATTCTTCCATTGTACTAATGAACAGCCTCTGGTTTCCTTCTATCCCTACTGATGTCCTTATCAATTGGTTGCTTGACCACACCCTTGGTCTTCTTTCCTGAAAATGTTCTTTCATTCTCTACCACATGGCCAGGATGAGAATCCTTCAAATCCCTAAATTCTGTTTCCTTTTTAATTATAAATTTTATATTTAAATCATTTCTCTCTTCTCTTTTCCTGTATGCAGTTAATATTTTGCTTAGAAATTTCTTCCATCAAATATCGTAGTTTATTGCTCTTACATTCTGCCTTCCGTAAAGCCCTAGGGTACAGACACAATTCAGTCAAATTCTTTGCCACTTCATAACAAGGCTGGTTTTTACTCCAGTTTCCAATACCTTATTCCACTTTTCCATCTGAGAGCTCATCAGAATTGCCTTTTTTGTTCTTATTTGTACCAACATTCTCATCACTATCACATAATTAATCTCTAAGCAGATTTAGACTTTTACTACAGCTCTCCTCTTCTCAGCCTTCACCAGAACCACATTTAATGCTCTGTTCATAGCAACACAGGTTTTTCATAGCCTGCTTCCCCACATTCTTCCAGTCTCTACCTGTTACCCAGTTCCAAAACCGCTTTCACATTTTCAGGTATTTGTTATAGCAGCAGCCCTAATTCTCAGTACCAGTTTTCTGTCTTAGTCCAGTTTGTGTTGCTATAACAGAATACCTGTGACTGGGTAATTAATAATGAACAGAAATTTATTTGGCTTACAGTTCTGGAGGCTGAGAAGTCTAAGATCGAGGGATTGCATCTGGTGAGGGCCTTCTTGCTGCATCATCCCATGGCAGAAAGGTAAAAGAGCATGCTTGAGAAAGAGCAAGAGATTGAACTTGCAGCCTCAAGTCCTTTTACAATTGGCATTAACCCATACATGAGGGTGGAGCCCTCATGACCTAAACATCCCCCATTACGCCCCACCGTCTAACACTGTTACATTGGAGATTACATTTCCAACACATGGGTTCTAGGGGACACATTCAAACCATGATAAATAGTAAGATATCTTTTACTACGCATGTACTAGGGTCCAGGCATGGTACTACACTTGATATACATTTTCCACATTTGGTTCTTACTACAGCTGATAAGATGGCCACCATTATCTCTATTCAACAGTGAGCCTTGATGAAGTTAAGAATCTCACCTAAGGCTTCACTGCTAGTAAGGAGGAAATGAGGATCTGAATCCAGGTCTGGTGGCAACAAAGCTCTTTACACCACAGAACCCAACCCATACTTGCTTCATGGAACCCACCAGGGCCCTGCCCAGGAGAGTCAAAATCTTAACTCAAATAGTTTTACCCTGAGTCCTGAGCCCTCAGTTTCCTCATTTGTAGAAGGAAGATAATGACAGCACCTATCTCACAGGCTGCTGGAAGTATTTGATGAGAGAATCTATATGTCTAACTTAGTGCCTAGCACATAGTAAGTGCTCCTCAATGTTGGCTACTGTTACCTCCACAGACACATGGATGAGCTTTTTGCCAGAGGTGTACAGATTACATGCACCTATCTTTTCCGAAAGTTTGACAGAACACATATCCTTTCCCCAACATAAATAATAGGCTTATTGTGGTAGAAAACAAAGCCAGTTGGCAAGGAAGATAGACTTGGGTTACAGTTTTGGCCCTGTCATTCACTGATTACAGGTCTTTGGACAGGTTGCTTTGCTCTTTTGAGCCTCTCTTTGCCCAACTTTAAAATAGAGAGCAGGAGTGGGAATTGCATGCTTTTGTAAAAGCACATACAGAACGGACACAGAGATGTCACTCAATAATAGCTACTCTCATTACTGTGTAAATCGAAGCTACTGTCATGACTTTTTCCACTTTCTTTCCTAACTATAGAGAAATCTGCTAGAGGTCGAGGTCATTATTTTGATGTAATTCTCTTTAAAAATAATATTTCTTTGCCCCTTTGAATCATCTGCTACTCTCAAGGAGAGAATACACATACACATACACACACACACACACACACACACACAATTACCCAACAACTCCAGGCATTTAAAAGGTGTCATAAATTAAGTAATGAGGTACCAAGCTTGACAGCTGTACTATCTAGAGAAAAGGTCTACTTAGAAATTCTGTACGCCACAGTGGTTACACTAAATACTTGTCATCCCAAGGTTCCAAGATGAATACTGGCTTACCTATTAAACCTAAAGCATATGTAATTAAATATATTAGAAGTCAAACCCTGATTAATTTTCATGATAATTGGTTCATACTTAACATATACACACACAAAATATTAAAACGCAGGCTATCACACACACACAAAACAGCTTGTCAGTTAAAACCAATACTCCTTTGTTTCCCCTACTTATTCTGTCTCCAAAACTGTGATAGGTTTTGTTTTAGTCACTTGTTAAATGTCTCACATGTCAAGAAGCAACAACACTGTTTGTGTCTTTGGTCACTATGCCAAATAAAATATGCTTTGTATTATATTAATGTTGAAATTCACTTATTGGTCTTTCGGAGGAAAAGCAGTGTTCTTATGTTTAATAGAATCCTGATCCTTAACCAGTTGGACACTGGACACTGGGGCCTTAAATTATTATGCATCAGTTCAAGTGTGTATTGTACAATTCACAGCTTAATTGACAAACTTGGGAATTTGACCACGCCCTAGAAGGTAGCAATACTAGAATGTGCTCCTGCTTTCCATTTTAGTCTTTTGTGTTTTAAGTTGCAATGTCTCTCATTCATGTAGAAGTATTGATTATGTTAAAATTAATTGTTAAAAATACTGTATGCATCCATACTCTATGCAGATACAACCAATTTTCCTTATTTATCTTTATTATACTGGTTTTTCTAATTAGCCTGATTCAAGGGTAATGTAAAGTCCAAGTGCCAAAGCTAAACATCCCAATATTTAGGAAATTAAAGCCTTATACTTTCACAGTGATGGCTAAAACTGGTAACAGATTTGGGGTTTTTCAGTCTGTACCCACCAGTATGCTACGTGCATAATTAACTCTCATTTTCTGCTATCTGGATGATTTGAGAAGTCAGAACCTCCGACCAGAAGGCTGACTGCATGCATCTACTCATTATTCCTGCCTGTTGCCACACACTGGGATGAGACGGAATAAGGTAGCACATGTCCTTTAGCCCTTCAGATGATACTCACATGTTTGCCTTTCTGCAGTGTAGTGGTCAGTGACTCAATTATTTCCTTTACATTCTTCTCCTGTCTCCATTAGTGTTATGGCTTTTCTAAAACAGTGTCCTTGGTGTCTAAAATATCCAGGTTTTCAAGACAACATCTATATACCACTTTGTGTCATTTCTGTTCCTCCTCTAAAAAGTATATATTCACCGATATTATTGAAAATAACCTTAGGGAAAAAGAGTTATGTAAAAAGTTGTCGCTGCCATACTTCTGCTTTCTAATACAGCAAAAATACTCCAAGTTCTAATCAAGACTACAATGCTTGAATTAGTGATTCAAAGTTTGTGTTTGTGTGTGTGTGCTTTGTGATATAAAGACCCTGTGTGTAGCCTAAAGTTGCAAAAGATAGGTTAAATAGATTTTGGAATATCTATATAATGGAATATCAGAAATATAGTCAACCATTAAGGATGATGCTTAGATGCCATAAGAAAATGCTTATACTAAAATTTTTAATAAAAAAGTTATGTTAGTATGATCCAAAATTATCATTAATATATGGTACATTTTAAACAGTTGCTTTCTCTAAGTGGTGGGATCACAAGTACTTTTTCCTGCTTTGTTCCTACATTTTTTGTGCTATCCAATATTTTTAGCTATATTGGGGGAAAAAGACCGAAAAAAAAAAAAAAAAAAAGAGAGAGAGAAAGGAAGGAAAAAAAGGAAAAGAAAAAAAGAATTGTGGGATAGGAATAGTATTATAGCTGATCAAATACAACTCTTTGATCTTTCTTATTCTAAGCCTGTATTTGTTTGTTTGTTTATTTATTCAGAGACAGGGTCTTGCTTTGTGTTCCAGGCTGGAATGCAGTGGCACAATCATGGCTCACTGCAGCCTGGACCTTGGAAACTCAAGCAACCCTCCTGCCCCAGCCTCCTGAGTGGCTGGTACCACAGGCACATGTCATCATGCTCGGCTAAACTTTTTTACTTTTAGTTTTTGTAGAGATAGGGTCTCCCTATGTTGTCCAGTCTGGTCTTGAACCTCTGGGCTCAAGAGATCCTCCTCCCTTGGCCTCCCAAAGTACTGGGATTATAGGCATGAGCCACTGAACCTGGCCTGTAGTTTTCTAAAATGAAGAAAGTCAGCCTGAGGTTGTATGTGCCAGCTCAAATGCCTTGTCCTATGGATTAATGGTGGGCAATGTGTAGTGTGACAGTGATGATGAGAGCTGCCATTTATCAATAAGTTCTATATGCCAAACAGGATTCTTTATATATATAATCTCATTTAATCCTCATAGCAGCCCCACAAGGTAGTAAGATTATCTCCATTTTGTTGATATGAAACTGAAACATACAGGTAAAGTAACTGGCTAAGATCATCCAGCTGGGATTCAAGCCCTTGAATGAGTATACCATTTACAACACATTAGCATTCACAGCACCTCAGCATTAGTTTCAAAATATTTGTTAAATGAGGTGACCCTATGAGGTGCTACTTAATTGTGCTTCAGAGAATCAGCGCACCAAGGAGCAGATCAAAGGGATCTCCCTACTGATACCTCAAAGAAACTCCACTGAAGGACTTTTATCAAAGTCTGTTGTGGAGGTGGAGATGGCTTCCTCAATGAGGTAGTGATAGGGTTACTTGTACCTTTTTTTCTGTGACATCAGTCATATACTCTTGTACCCAAGGTGCAAGGCATATGAGAAAAATGTATTGTCTATAATCAGACATTCAATTTAATTGGGGAGACAAGTAACACATAGAACACACATGATAAAATTAGCACAAGGCGGCTGGGCGCGGTGGCTCAAGCCTGTAATTCCAGCACTTTGGGAGGCCAAGGTGGGCGGATCACAAGGTCAGGAGAAGAGACCATCTTGGCTAACACGGTGAAATCCCGTCTCTACTAAAAATACAAAATATTAGCTGGGCGTGGTGGTGGGCGCCTGTTGTCTCAGCTACTCCGGAGGCTGAGGCAGGAGAATGGCGTGAAGCCGGGAGGCGGAGCTTGCAGTGAGCCGAGATGGTGCCACTGCATTCCAGCCTAGGCAATGGAGCGAGACTTCGTCTCAAAAACAAAACAAAACAAACAAACAAACAAAAAATTAGAACAAGGCAAAAAAATCCATTTATAATTAAATGTTAAGTCAATGGCAGAGCAGATAACTAGTGTCATCTAGTAGGAAGAACTGTCAGCTCTGAAGTGTCATAGAATTCTGAAGGTACAGGAAACAGCACTTGGAGATCACCTAGCCTAGCTCCAGCAGTTCAAGATTTGACCTAGTAACTTGGTTAAGATCACACTGCTGCTAAGTAGCAGAGATGGGTAAAGTACCTAAGGAAGCCTGATATTAAGTAGTCTAAGAAAAGTCTTTCAAGGACAAGTAGAGTGAGGTGATGGCACTTTAGATGAAAAGAGTGGACAACATTCTCCTTTCCTGGTTTAGCAAAATTAACCTGCCACTGGTTTGATTTTTAGATTGCAGGATGGTGAATAGTCTCGGCACTGAGAAGTCAGATTAAAATTTGTTAAATAATCTAAAAATACTGATCTGTTTTATTCCATCCATCATTTTCAAACATGAAGTATTTTAATGTGTATTGTCCTTTGCCAGAATATTACAAAATAGAAACACACCTATTCACATATGTATTCCAGATGCCTTTACAAGTGTTAACACTGGCTGTCTTAACACACATCTTGTTTGGACAGAGGCCAAATTGTTGTAACTGACCAGGAGGAAATAATTATTTGTCTAGTTGATGCTTCGCCACTGGCACACACTAAAGTTTGCATTTAAAGCACCCAACTACTCTTTGCAAAAATTGTTCCTGTAAAATCTGTCAGTCATCAGCAAATAGGAATAAGCTTAGAGTATGTAAATACTCACAGAGTGCGTAAATGTTCCTCTTAGAGTAACTACTTCCTCTTAGAGTAACTAAATATCAACTGATTGGACAATATTCTTTTCATAAAGATATGTGAATGTCAATAGGCAAGGCACAAAGATATTAAGTTAAGCCATTTTTAACTAAGAAATTTTGGTAGTGAAAAGGCCAGATTTGACTCCTCGGAACATGTAAAATTTATTTTAGAAATGGTTGTTCAAATCTGAGAGAAGAAAACATGGTAAATAATGTAAATCCAATTTTAACAAACCATTTTTAAAAAATTATAAGTAACAATCATGTTCATGAAACTTAAAACAACTAGGATTTTTATTTTGTAAGAAATATAAACCACTTTAATTTCTGACACAAAGCACACAGGCAGATAGTTACACTTTCTTGTATTTTAAAATAATTTCTGTGGGTTTGCAAGCACAAGTTAAGGCTCAGGTTAGTTTTTCTCTGTCTTCAAGGTATTCTTAGAAGGTGTATTTTAAATTCCTCAGAAGTTATTTCAAGAGTTGTTATATCCTCAATTAAACATAGAAGATTAAGTTAGAAGCTCCCTTTCATTATATTTTAGCTATTTTCGTTGCAAACTCTAGTACAATCTGTCAATGTAGATCAGAGAAATAACTGAAATGTAGCTTCAAAATAAGTAAAACAGGTTTATAAACCACAGGTAATCAATATTAAGTCCTGACTTTTAAAATATTAATACGAATGAAAGTCATTTTCTAACAAGTATCAAAAACAAAGGCAAATAAAAATTCAGGTGCTAGATTACAACCTTACACCTTACAACCTTAGCCAAATCTGCTGTTTGGCTTCAAAGTTCCACACAAAATCTTAACCTACAAACTTAACATTTCAAACCCACAAGATACAAGTACCAGAGTCACCCACAGTCATGTCAAAGTCTTTTCCAAGGTCTTAGAAATCTTAATCCAATGCAGAAAAGTTAAGAGTCAAAAAGACATAGAAACAGGGAAAAGTGAAGGTGTTATTTGCCAAACATTAAACTTTTACAGAAATCCAAAACCTACTTAACAATTTCCCTATATCGAACAGCATAACCTCTATGCAAAAGGTGTGTGCTCAAATGCAGTCATTTATTAGCATTTACTGTACTTACTTTGATTTTTGCCATTTATAAGCTTCATTAAAGATACCCACAAAGAAGTAACCAGTTGAATGAGGTTCAGCTAAGAAAAACCAGCTGTAAACTCGACCTACAAATTTACATCCCACAACGTCCTGTGGGGAAGGTACACTTTACAAACTACCATTATATATACAAGCTTTAGATTGTGAAATAATGCACTTCGGCTTTCTGCGGTGTACATTACAATTACAAACCCTCAACTCAACCTCCCCCCTTTGGAAAAAAAAAATCCACCTCCAATCTTCATTGGTCCACATAGTTCCGGCCCACATGGTATCAGTAGGTGTGTCCCTCCCAAAAAACCCTCTCATTGGCTGTGAAGAAACAGCGTCTAATAGGCTGTGATTTTGGGGGTTGTTAAACTCCACGCCTCCAGACTTGCGCTTTCCAATAGACCCGAGACGCTGCCGGCTACTCTGTGATTCAAAGGGCAGGCAACCCCAGCAGGATGCGCTCAAAGAAGCGAGAGGGGTGAGAAAGGAGAGGGCACCCTCGGTGTGCCGCCCACTTTATCCTCACTCCTGGACCCCAGCAAACGTTCACACACATGCTTTTCCCAGCCACCAGTTAGAAGGGCGGACAGAGAGCGTTCGCCTATTATAGATCCTTGACCTAGGGACCCGCTCAAGCTCCATGTCCAATCGCCCCATTCTACGGATAGAAGCGAGCAAAAGGCAGGCTCAGGCAACGACCTGTAGTGCTTGATGCCCCCTGGGAAAAGAATGAGTCCCAGGAACCCACTCTGTGCAGTCCCTCGACCGCAGACGCGGGGGCGCACGGGACGTGCTGCGGCGTCTGCTCCAGCCGCTCCCAGTCCCGGGCCCCGCACGCTGCGTCTGCCTTGCGCCCGCGCTCCCCTCCCAGCGGGACTTACGCGGCCTGTTCTTTCTCCCCGAGTCCATCCTCCTCCGCAGCCGGCATTTCTTGGCCGGGGAATCATGCTGAGGGAGCAGTGGCTGCGGCTGGAGCTCCGGTAGGAGCGGGAGGCGCTGGGGCACTGCGTCGTTGCCGCCCACGGGACCCCGGCTGCAGACGAGCGGCGGCTGGACTGGCGGCGGATGGAAGCCGTTGTGCAGCAGCCCGTTCACAGCGGCGGCGCTGGTGCCCACGGGGGCCCCAGGGGAGTGCGGGGCCGAGCGCTCCGGCTGCCCGCCGCGGTCGCCCATGCCGGGTGCTGGCGGGGCTGCGCGCGGGCCCCGGCTCAGGCGGCCTCGCTGGAGGTCATTCTCGGGCGTCTTTATTTCCCCGGATCCTCCCTGCGGCTTCCGATTCAGCAGCCGCAGAGCCGGCGCCTGGGGATGGCGAACCCGGCGCTCCTCCCCTCCTCCTGCCGACTCCCCCACCTCCTCCGCGCCCTGCCCCCCGCGCGCCGGCCCCACTACGCCGGCCTGGAGCACGCCAGCCCAGGGCTCGGAATCGGGGATCCCCGCGCACCCCCAGCCGGGGCTCCCGCCGCCCGCCTTCCCCCGATCCCCGGGCCGCGCGACTTCAAACGCGGCTTCCTCGCCTCCCAGACTGGTCCCCGCCACTGAGCATGCCCAGTCCTGCCCGCCACCGCCACCGACGAGTTTCAACATGGGGAATCAAGTTCTCTGGGTTTGCAGAGAGGAGATGGGCGGGTTGGGCTTTGTATGGCGGAGTGAAAACGAGAGGGGTCTGGGAGAGACAGCGAGAGGAGCGAACCGCTTCAGGAGGAATACGGGAGGAAGACAAATATTTGCAGAGGTTTCAGGTTTGCTAATCCTGTCCCCAGTGGGCAAGATACCTTTGCAAGGTCATTCACGTTACCCTCCCCGCTTTGTGAGTGTGTGCTTACGCGCGCGCGCGTGTGTGCCTGTGCGTTTGGTTAAGTGACCAAACTACTTAGAGGCCTGAGGGGCGGGAGGAGAACAATTATTTATAGAAAAGTAGGCAGACTTGGGGAGGGAGGGGAGTGAAATTTCTCTGCTGGCACACACACACACAAACACCATGTGGTTTCATGGAGTTGTCTTTTGCAGGGAGGAAACCTAGGAATACAGTGTAAGGACAGTGAAGGACAAAACTGTAGGCAGGATTAATCGGTGCTGAAAGAGACCAAATAAACAGGAGCAATTCCATGCTATAAAAAGCACTTTCCTCACCCAGGAAGGACTTCAAAAGACAATGTCATGTTATTTATAGAGTAAGGAGTTGCCACTTCTAAGAAGGCATCACGTGGTGACCAACACCATGAGCTTTGGAGTCAGCAGTGGGTTCAAATTACAACTCGGCCACTGAGCAAACCCAGATAACGTTATTGCTCAAGGTAACACTTCTGGCAATAGGAAACGGGACTGTCCATGCTCAGTATGCAGGACTAATTTGAGTGGTGAGTATGCACTCCTTCCCAAAGTTATGCAATCTCTTGAGGCCTCACTTTCCTATCCATAACAGGAGGCTGTTGTGAGAAAACCTACTAAAAGTACCTGGTACAATCCTGGCACATAGTAAATGCTCAGAAAGCTAGTTTCCCTTATTATGCTGTTATGATTAAGCAGTTCGCCCTTTGTTTCGACGGAGGGGAACAAACCATGCTTACAGCCGTATTTATTGTGTGATTTATTTTGTGATATTCTCCATGATTTGCAATTAATCTACAGAGGAGTTAGAGTCTGGCAAGTGCTGGCTGGCTACTGGGTTGCTGGGCCCCTGGGTTTCAGTGCATTCAGCAGCATCTAGGGCTTGCATCTGGCAATTCCTTCCAGCAGAGCCTCACCTAGAATCAGAGCTTCAGAACCATGGGGGCCACTGGAGCACTCTGGTCCATCCACTCTTGCACACTTTTTTCACATCAGGAAACTGAGCTGCAGATAGATGGCTGAGATTAAGAGCAAAGGTGGAACTAAACCCTCAATCTCAACTCTCTTGGCTTCCCTAACCTTATGCTATTTAAAGACAGACAAAAAAAACCCAGGTGATCTGGCCCCTCCCTACCTCTCCTGTCTCATCAGGGGCTCCCTGTGCTGCCTTCAATTCCTTAAACAACATTCTACTGTTTCCATTGCCTGCAGGTCTCTTCTCTAAGACCTCTTTTGTCTACTAGACTCCAACTTTAGATCTCCTGTTTAACTTCTCATATTTAGAGAATGTTCCCTCACCCTTAGGGCTATGTTAGGTATCCCTGCCATATCCTCTTCCTACTCCTTGTACTCCCTTTATGACTCCTTATCAGTTTGTAACTATACAATGCATCTGTTCCCTCATTTGTAACTTGAGAGTAATAGGACACCACTGAGTTGTTAGACTGATGAAATGCGTAACACATGTGTAAAATTAAATAATTCAAACTTCAAGCTGTTGGAACTTTATTGTGAGACTTGAGAGAAATGTGGCTATGCAGCTACAACTTCTGCTTTTTTTTTTTTTTTTTTTTTTGAGACAGGGTCTCACTCCTTCACCCAGGCTGGAGCATAGTGGCACAGTCTGTAACCTCCAACTCCTGAGCTCAAGTTATCCTCCCACCTTGGCCTCCCAAAGTATTGAATTATAGGAATGAGCCACCATGCCTGGCCTTGCCTTTTTTCCTTGTAAATAATTAGGAAGACCAAGCATGGCCAGAGATATGAATCCCTTGGATCATTGCCTCTCCTCACAGAGTAATAATCTTCCTTGGAATGCAGCAGTCTGTAACCAATCAAATCGCTGTGGCATATGCATTGGTTTTGTATGTTGAATGTAATTCTGCTGGAACTTCTCCATCTCTGCCGGTATAAGTGAAATCTTAACTTCTCCACTTTGGAGCACTGATCCCACTCATTTGGAGTTAGTGTTTCCAGGTGGCTATCCTCAAGCTTTTGCACTCAAACTTCATAGTTAATCATATTCTCTAAATCTCATTATTTAAGGTTAACATATGTAAAGTGTCCAGTACATTGTAAGTGCTAGGAAAAGTTAGACATTATTATTATTTGATTGCCCATCTCACCCCACTTCACTGTAAGCGTCTTTAAGGCAGATGACTTGTTCATCACTCTGTCCCTAGAAGGCGCTTGGTAATAATTTGTGACTGGATAAATGACTTATATCAAGCTCATCTAGCCCGTGGCCCACAGGCTGCATGCGGCTCAGGACGGCTTTGAATACGGCCCAACACAAATTCATAAACATGAGATTTATTTTTGCAACTTTTTTTTTAGTTAGCTCATTAGCTATCATTAGTGTTAGTGTATTTTGTGTGTGGCCCAAGACAGTTCTTCCTCTTCCAGTGTGACCAATGGAAGCCAAAAGATTGGACAACCCTGACTTAGATGATATTTCACACAGAGTCCCCCTCACTTTCTACTGTAAATTTGCTAAAAATCACCAGTCACTCCTAAATATTCAAATATATCATTTTCAAATTCCCACGTAATTGAACTGAGTGGCTTAGGAGGCAACTTACATCAGAGATGCAAATAGAAGCTTTAGCATTGCAATATCTCCAAGGACATATTTTTTCCAGCTTGATTCCCAGGCCTGCTGAGGAAGGCCTGAGCCAGGTGGCTCAGACCCAGGCAGGGCAAAAGTACTGGTACTGGGACAGAACGTCCTCCACCTGCTTCCTTTCTCCTACCCTTGTCAGGCTGGGTGCTTGGATCAGTTACACCCAGCGTATGGTAGGGAAGAAGCCAGGTGGCATCTCACAGGTTTATTCAGGGGTGTGTGTAGGAGGTGTAACTTTGGGGCGTGAGCTGTCATGTGCTCTAAGAGGGGCATGCAACAAATGTTTGGAAGAGAGTGAGGGAGAAGGGAACCCACAAACCAGCGCACTCCCTTGAGTCTTATTTATTTATTTATTTATTAATCATTTACTGTGTGTACTATGTTGTAGGCACTAAAACATGCTGGGAATACAAAGACAAGATAGATGGCTTCACTGCCCTCAAAAGGCTTACAATTCAGTAGAGAGAGAAAAGTCAGTGATTCTCCAGCATCAGTGTTATGTAAGAATAACCTAGGGAATTTTTCCTTTTTAACTTTGTATTAAAACTGACATACATACAGAAAAGTATGCATATCTTATAAAGCTCAAGGTATTGTGCAAAAAATGAACATGCAGTGTAACTTGCAACCCAAGATATTTTGTAAGCACAGATTCTGGGTCCAGTTCCATAGACTGATTCATCAATAGGTGATGACGACGATAATGATGATGATAATAAATATTTTTTAAATTAAAAAAAATAACTTTTTCAAAACCAGGGGATTTGAGGCAGATGATCATCACGGTTTGGAGAAACAATGAAGGAAGCAAAGTATGCCGCCTATACTGCGGGAGGTAACTCCAGAAGTCCCCAGAGAGTAAGCAATGACAGAGTCAGGGGTGGGGGATTGTGGGGGAGTGGTGCTGAGATGGAAGCTAAAACAGGGTTCAGGGAGGAAATGACCCTTAAACTGAATTTTGAATAATATTGGCCTCTCTTCAGGTGAATAGGGAGAGAAGGTTTAAAAGAATCCACTCAGAACTGAAGGAGCCAAGACTCTGTGGGTGCATTTGAAACAACCTGGCATTTTTGGGAAACTGCCAGGAGTTCCACAGGCTGAAGAGCAGCTTGAGAAGGGAGAAGGTGAGTAGTAACGGCTGAAAAGTTTATGTAACCAACCAACAAGCTCATTTTATCTGCTGCCCAGATACAGCCGATTTATCAAGACAGGGGAATTGCAAAAGAAAAAGAGTTAATTCACGCAGAGCCAGCTGAACAGGAGACTGGGGTTTTATTACTCAAATCAGTCTCCCTGAAAATTCAGAGGCTGTGGTTTTTCAAGGATAGTTTGGCAGACCAGGGAATGGAGTGCTGCTGATTGGCTGGGGATGCAATCATAGGAGTGTGGAAAATGGTCCTGCTGCATGTGTGCTGAGTCTGCCTCTGGGAGGGGCCACAGGACAGGTTGGCAGGTCAGGTGGAGCGACTGTTTGTCAAAAATGCAAAACCCTGAAAAGACATCTCAAAAGGCCAATCTTAGGTTTTACAATATGATGTTATCTGCAGGAGTATTTGTGAAAGTTGTAAATCTTGTGACTTCTGGAATAATGACTGGTAAACATTTATGTGTACACTTTTAGCAGAATTCAGGCTCCTCTTATCTGCCTAACCTATAAAGACGGTTTAGGGCTGGGTGCTGTGGCTCAAGCCTGTAATCCCAGCACTTTGGGAGGCCAAGACGGGCAGATCACGAGGTCAGGAGATCGAGACCATCCTGGCTAACACAGTGAAACCCGGTCTCTACTAAAAAATACAAAAAACTAGCCGGGCGAGGTGGCGGGCGCCTGTAGTCCCAGCTACTCGGGAGGCTGAGGCAGGAGAATGGCATAAACCCAGGAGGCGGAGCTTGCAGTGAGCTGAGATCTGGCCACTGCACTCCAGCCTAGGCGACAGAGCGAGACTCCGTCTCAAAAAACAAAAACCAAAAACCAAAAAACAACAACAACAACAAAAAAAGACGGTTTAGTTTTGGGGAAGGGCTACTGTCATTTAAACCATAAACTAAATGTATCCTAAAGTTAGCTTGGCCCAAGCCCAGGAATGATTAAAGGCAGTTTGGAGGGTAAAGGCAAGATGGTGGTTGGTTAGATCAGATCTCTTTCACTGTCATAATTTTCTCACTGTTATAATTCTTGCAAAGGTAGTATTGAATGGGATCCAAATCTCAAATGGCTTTCTATCCCATAGAAACGAGTTTGGACTTTTAACTGAGGGCTATGGGAAACTATTGAAGAGTTTTAGGCAGTATAAAAACTATCAGATTTGCATTGTGGGAGGATCCTCAGCAGAAGCCTGGAAAGGAGACTGGGGAAGGAGATCCCTAGTCAGGGAGACCAAGTAGACTACTGAAAAAAAAACAGGTAAGAAGTGATAAGGGACTGAGTAAAGGACACAGTAGTTGGAATAAGAGCACTGGGTGGATTCAAGAATTATTTAAGGATAGAATCTATAGGACTTGATCAATGGGAGGGTGAGGGAGAGGTGTGGCTGGCTGATTTCTATGTTTCCAGGTTGTGCAGCTGGGGATGTGGTTTCAACATTCAAATCTAAGCAGATCCCCATTCCATCCTGAGCTGCATCACTCCCAGGCTGGGTTGGGTGCCTCTCTGGTGTAAGCCATATCACTCTGCGTATCTCAGTCTAATGCTACACTTAACACGTTTCATTGCAATTTTTTTTGGCAGGGGGATCCTCAAGGACCTGCAAACAATAAACCAAATCCCCCCACTCAAAATCCCCAAACAAAATGTGTTCATTTTGACTAGCTGTGTGTGTGTTTTAAATTAAAAGTTTGAATTAGAAAGCAACTAGGATAAATTTATACACTTATATGTATAAATTTAAATACCTGGCCTCCGAAGCACTTCTGATAGGTCTCAGCTACCCAAACAAGAAGAAAGGAATCTTTGAATCCCCAGGACTCAACACAGTACTGGACACAAAATGGGAGCTGAAAAAGTGTGTGTGGAATCAATGAAGGATGCAATTTCCCCCCGTTGTAGAGGTGAAGAAGCTGAGGCTGCAGAGTAGAAGAGGAGCAGACAGTGGGGATTGTCTTCAAAGTAGGTTCCTAGTTCCTGGCTCAGAGGTCCCAGTTTTTGTTGACCATGGACAGTAAAACTCCCTGGGAAAGTGGGCCCAGACTCAGGAGAGCAGTTTTGATTGGTCTAAGTTTGTGATTGACTTAGGAGCTGTCTGGCCAATGAAATATGAGGGAAAGCCTGGGGGATTCTGGGAAAGGTTTTGTAAACCAAAAAGTATTTGAGACAAGTCTCAATCAATTTTAGAGCATTATTTTGCCAAAGTTAAGGACCATTGCCCATGACACAGCCTCAGGAGGTCCTGAGAACATATACCCAAGGTGGTTGAGGTACAGCTTCATTTTATACATTTTAGGGAGTCAGAAGTTACAGGCAAAGACATAAATCAATACATGCAAGGTATACATGGGTTTAGCCCAGAGAAGTGGAACATCTAGAAGCAGGAGCTTCCAGGTCATAAGTGGATTCAAAGATCTCCCGATGGGCAGTTTGTTGACAGCGTTAAGCTCTGCCTCAAGAGTTGATGTCAACTTAAGTTAAGATAAGGGGGTGCTTTGTGGAAGCCAAGGGTCTTATCATGTACATGAAGCCTCCAGGCTTCAGAGAGAATAGATGTGAATGTCTCTTACTGAACCTTAAAAATTGTCAGACTTTCTGGAAGACCTAATAAGGGAATCTTTACAGAATATAAATTTTTCCCCCACAAGTGACAGCTTGGCAGGGCCATTTCAAAATATGTAAAGAAATATAATTTGAGGTGAAATAACTTGATTTCCTTCAGGGCCCACTGGCTGTCATGTGATGTTACACCAGAATCAGATTGGAATCTGTTATCTTATTGCTACAAAGATTCTGTCTTGTCAGTCTTAAGATCTCTGTTTTAATGTCAGTGCTGGTCAGTTGTGTCTGAACTCAAAAGGAAGGGGAGGGTATAATGAGGCATGTTTCACCCCTTCTTTCCCATCATGACCTGAACTAGTTTTTCAGGTGTTTTTTTGAATCCCCTTGGCCAAGGGGGGTCTGTTCAGTCAGCTGAGGGACTTAGAATTTTAGTTTTGGTTTATAGTTTCCTCTTGATTAAAGAAGGAAGTCTGCAATGTGGGTTTGTAACCTAGTTTTTAGTAACTTTACATCAGACTTGTAATTTATTGTTACTTTCTGAAGACACACTGATAAAACCTCTGTACCACGATGTCATTGCATGTTTTCACTATAGAAATTCTAATTATTTGCTAAAGTGAAAATAAAGTCAAACATGCCCAAGTCTTTATCCACTTAACCACATAGCGACGGTGTGAGCATGGAAAAAGGGCACATGTCAAGACATAGTTTTAAAGTAATTATTAGAATGTTGACTGTCAGAATAATATTGACCCAGGATGAACTTTTTTTATTTTTTCATTTTTGCTTTTTTGTTATTGGTGTTCATAACTTCCTCAGAGATTCACCATGGGGTTTCCTCATACAAGAGACTACCTTCAGGTGTGGATTTTCATCACCGTACTTTCTGTAGATGCCCCAGGCAGTCAGAGGTTACCACAAACAAAAATACTTTGGTGAGTGGTGTTATAGTGAGATTCTGGTAACTCATTCATCAGAGCCTCTCGCTTAGGTACCAAGATAAGTACCAGAGTTACAATCCTGAGCAAAAGCAAAGTCCCTGCCCTCATCTGTATTACAGAAAAGACAGGCCTTAAGCACACACTCACCAAAAAAGCAAAGACATTAGTGCATACTTCAAAATGCATAAAATATAAGACCCCCTAGTGCCATGAGAGTACATACCAGGCTGACCTGGCCTAGATACAAGCTTCATCAGAGAAGTGGTATTTAAACTGAGTTCTGAATATTGAATAGAAGTTAACTGAGGTTGGAGTAGATATAGAAGAAGTATTTACAGTGTATCTCATATCATAAATATGGTAGGTAATTCATAAAAACTTGTTGATTGAAAGAATGAATTGAACCTGTCTCCCCCAATAGGGCAAATCAAGTGTAAGGAAAATTATTTACTGGAACAAACCACTGGAGAAGGTTTAGGCCAGTTTGTCTAATCTTCCAATAATTTGTTATAGACCAGAGGCTCCCTGTGTAATGAAAATTAACATGGGGCCATGCGGATTTCTCAGACAAAGCTTTCATCTGGGGGTTTGTGCTTGAGTTCAAGGGAGACAGCAGAGGCACAAGGACCCTCTGGTGACTCTCTGAAAAAGAGCTGGTAGGGATTTTTTATGAGACAATGTGCTGGAATTGACAATAGGGGTAAGATATGCAGGCTGGGCTGGACAAAGCATGTGAGGGGTAGGGTATGTAGCATAGCTGGTTGCCATGGCTTTATTGAGTAATGGGCCAACTGGTTATCTGGCAGCAGCAAAAAGGGTTTAAATCAATTTTTCAGCATTCCTTCCAAGGTAGGACACGCTGCAACCTTGGTTTGATTTTGGATCCCCTAAAGCCAGTTTCTGAAATTCTGTAGGTAAAAGACATGGTTAAACATTATGAGAGCAAAGAAGAATGGCTATATTCTTTGTGTGACTAAAGCCTTGGAGTTAGCAGGTATAGCATCAGTGAGGTAGTGGTGTGGATTTTGTGGTCAGTGGGAACGTATGAAAGAGTGCTCTACTGGGGCAAGCTGAAGCCAAGCCCAGGTCTTATGCTTTCTCAAATTGACCACATGAGAGTAATCTCTTTCTCTTTACTATTCTTTCTCTCTTCGTAATGGGGTACTTTCTTCAAACATATACCCAAGATACTCTTGTGGTCTATTTTTTTATTTTTCGTTTTATTTTGGTCAACAAAGAGGGGAAAATATAGCATCAGCAGCTGCCACTACCAGTAATAACTGTGGGTGCAGGAGTGAAACACACCCTACATGAATAAACCTCTAATGGAAAAAGGGCACATGTCAAGACACAGTTTTAAAAGAATTATTAGAATGTTGACTACCAGAATAATATTGACCCAGGATGAACTAAGGCACTAATATTTTTTGAGCACCTACTAATTATGATATGGAGGGGGATGGTGCATGGCTGCCTAGAAATTTGATAGGCTGTAATCAGAATGACCCCAAGTATTGGACATAATTTCAGGAATGGAGCTGAGTTTAGCAAAATTATAATAGTCATATTATCTAACATGTATTAAGTCCTCATGTGCCATATACTATACTCAGCACACTATAAATATCACAATAGCCATGTGAATTGGGTACTATTATTATCCTCATATTCCAGATTAGGGAACTGGAGCTTATAGAGGCTCATTAGTTTATCCAAGTTCACACAGTGGATAACAGTGTCACTGACATTGGAACACAGGTCTGGATGGCTCCAGAACTTACCGTGGTATAAAACAAAATATTTTGGTCTTTGTCCCAATTCCTGTCAGAGATCCTAAAACACTCAAAATTTCCCGGAGTGTGGGGGAAAAAAAGGAGTATTTTGTTATTCATAATGGTCTCTTTTTATCATACCTGACTTTATGCTAATAAGTTGACTTGTGGTGGGCCCCCTGTGATAGACTCAGGATAGGGCCAGACATCAGAAAAATCAAGTGATTAGATAATTAGAGGGTTGGAAATTTCAACCTCACCCACCAACCTCCAGGAAAGGGGTGGGGGCTAGAGATTAAGCTCTCTAAAACTATTGAATAATGCAATTTGATGAACTCCCAGGTTGCTGAACACAGAAAGGTGCTGGGAGGGCAGTCGCCCATCCATGCCTTGCTTTATGTATGTATTAGTTCATTCTTGCATTGCTATAAGGAAACACTTGAGACTGGGTAATTTATAAAGAAAAGAGTTTTAATTGGTTCATGGTTCTGCAGGCTTTACAGTAAGAATGGTGCTGGCGTCTGCTCGGCGTCTGACAAGGCCTGAGGAAGCTTTCAATCATGGCAGAAGGTGAAGGGGGCACAGGCACATCATATGGCAGCAGCAGGAGCAAGCAGGAAAGAGTGAGTTGGAGGGAGGTGCTACAAACTTTTAAATGACCAGATCTCACAAGAACTTACTGTCATGAAGACAGCACCACACCATGAGGGATCTGCCTCCAGGATACAAACACCTCCCATCAGGCCCCATCTCCAGCACTGGGGATTACAATTCAAGATGAGATTTGGGCAGGGACAAATATCCTGACTGTAACAAGGTATCTCTTCATCAGGTTGTTCATCTGTATCCTTTATAATATCCTTTGTAATCAACTGGTAAATGTAAGTAAAGTGTTTCTCTAAGTTCTGTGAGCTGTCCTAGCAAATTGTTGAACCCGAGGTGAGGAGTCATGGGAACCTTAATATATAGCTGGTGATATGGTTTGGCTTTGTGTCCTCACCCAAATCTCATGTCAAATTGTAATCCCCAGTGTTGGTAGAGGGGTCTGGTGAGAGGTGGTTGGATCATGGAGTCAGTTTCTAATGGTTTAGGATTATCCCCCTAGTGCTGCTTGTTTAAAAGTGTGTAGCACCTCCCCTGCCACCTGCCAGCCATCTGAAGATATGCCTGCTTCCCCTTCACCTTTTGCCATAGTTGTAAATTTCCTGAGGCCTCCCTAGAAGCAGAAGCCTCCGAACCATGAGCTGATTAAGCCTCTTTTTAAAGTAAATTACTCAGTCTCAGGTATTTCTTTATAGCAATGTGAGAATGAACTAATACAGAAAATTGGTACGAGAGAAGAGGGGAATTGGTATAAAAATACCTGAAAATGTGGAACCACCTTTGGAACTGGGTAGTGGGCAGAGGTTGGAACAGTTTGGAGTGCTCAGAAGACAGGAAGATGAGGGAAGGTTTGGAACTTCCTAGAGACTTGTTAAGTTGTGACCAAAATGTTGATAGTGATATGGACAGTGAAGTCCAGGCTGAGATGGTCTCAGATGGAGATGAGGAATTTATTGGGAACTTATTTGGAGCAAAGGTCATTTTGTTATGCATTAACAAAGAGGTTGGAGGCATCATGCCCTGCCCTAGAGATCTGTGGAACTTGGAACTTGAGAGAGATGATTTAGGTTATCTGGTGGAAGAAATTTCTAAGCTGCAGTGTGTTTAACATGTGGCCTGGCTGCTTCTAACAGCATATGCTTATATTCATGCAAATTTTTGAAAATTTGCAGCCCCATGATGTGGTAGAAAAAAAACAACATTTTCTGGGGAGGAATTCAAGCCAGCTGCAGAAATTTGCATAAGTAAAGAGGAGCTGAATGTTAATAGCCAAGACAAAGGGGATAATGCCTCCATGGCATTTCAGAGACCTTCAAGGCAGCCCCTTCCATCACAGGCCTGGAGGCCTAGTAGGGAAGAGTGGTTTCACGGGCCAGGCGCAGGGTCCCAATGCTCTATGCAGCCTCAGTACATGTTGTCCTCCATCACAGCTCCTCCAGCTCCAGCCATGGCTAAAAGAGGCCAAGGCACAGCTCAGGCCGCTGCTCCAAAGGGTGCAAGCTGCAAGTCTTGGTGTCTTCTATGTGTTATTAAGCCTGCAGGTGCACAGAGGCAAGAATTGATGCCTGGAAACCTCTGCCTAGATTTCAGAGGATGTATGGAAATAGCTGGATGTCCAAGCAGAAGACGTCTGGTGCAGAGGTGGAGCCCTCATGGAGAACCTCTACTAGGGCAGTGCAGAGGGGAGATGTGGGGTTGGAGTCCCCATATAGAGTGCCCACTGGGGCACTGCCCCTAGTGGACCTGTGAGAAGAAGGCCACCATCCTCCAGGCCCCAGAATGGTAGATCCACCAACAGCTTGCACCGTGCACCTGGAAAAGGCACAGGCACTCATTGCCAGTCCGTGAAAGCAGCCACAAGGGCTGTACCCTGCAAAGCCAAAGGGACAGAGCTACCTAAGGCCTTGGGAGCCCATCCCATGCATCAGTGTGTCCTGGATGTGAGATATGGAGTCAAAGGAGATTATTTTGGAGCTTTGAGATTTAATGACTACCCTGCAGGATTTTGGACTTGCATGGAGCCTGTAGTCCCCTTGTTTTGGCCAATTTCTCCCTTTTGGAGTGGGAGCATTTACCCAATGCCTGTACTGCCATTGTATCTTGGAAGTAACTAACTTGTTTTTGATTTTACAGGCTCATAGGCAGAAGGGACTTGCCTTATCTCAGATGAGACTTTGGACTTAGATGTTTGAGATAATGCTGCAATGAGTTAAAATTTCGAGGGTCTATTGGGAAGGCATAATTGTGTTTTGAAATGTGAGAAGGACATGAGATTTGGGAGGGGCAGGGGTGGAATGATATGGTTTGGCTTTGTGTCCCCACCCAAATCTCATGTTGAATTGTAATGCTCAATGCTGGAGGAGAGACTTGGTGGGAGGTGATTGGATCTATGGGTTTAGCACCATCCCCCTGGTGCTGCTTGTTTAAAAATATGTAGCACTCACCCTTTTTCCAGCCACGTAAAGATGTACCTGGTTCCCCTTCACCCTCTGCCTGATTGTAAGTTTCCTGAAGCTTTCCCAGAAAGCTTATACAGCCCACAGAACTGTGAGCCAACTAAACCTCTTTTCTTTATAAATTACCCAGTCTCAGTATGTCTTTATAGCAATGTAAGAACAGACTAATACAGCTGCTTATTCAGGAGCACAAGTCACAACTTAGGACTTGACTTGCAATGGCTATCTGAAGTGGCAGCAGTCCTGTGGGACTGAGTCTTCAATCTTTGGAATCTGGCATTATCTCCACGTAGAAATGTAGGACACTCAGTTGGTATCTACTGGAGAATTGCTTGGTATGTGGGGAAAACTCCCACACATCTGGTCACAAAAGTGTTCTGTGTGGTGAGTATAAGAGTAGAGAGAAAATCAGGGTTTTTTTCCTGTTTACACCTATACATTCCATAACTCAGCTGTAGTGCCTCCCAAAAGGCAGTGTATCTCCCTTTACCCGCAGACTTTACATCACGGTTGCAAATGCCTGGTATAATATTGCACTGCCTACATAGCATTACCTTTCATAAAAATTACTAGGTTCCTTTATTTCTCATTGATATTCTTCAAGCTATTATTTTTGTTTCTGAAAGAGCCTTTTTGCCCTTAAATTTTTTTTCTAACTATTAATATAATGATTTCTATTTGTATAAATAGTTCCCAACTTCCAATAATTCAACTTACAATTTTCAACTTTACAACGCTGAAAAAGTGGTAGGCATTCAGTAGAAACCATATTTCAAGTACTCATTCAACCACTGCTTTTTACTTTTAGTACAATGTTCTATAAATTACATGGCATATTCAACACTTTAGTACAAAATAGGCTTTGTGTTAGATGATTTTGCCCAACTATAGGCTCACGTAAGTGTTCTAAGCACATGTAAGGTAGACTAGGCTAAGCTATGATGTTCGGTAGGTTAGGTGGCAAATGCCTTTTTCACTTACGATATTTTCAACTTATGATGGGTCTGTTGGGGTATAACCCCACTCACTGCAAGTCAAGGAATATTTGTGTGTGTGTGTGTGTGTATACGCATATAGTCATGTTTCTGAAATCAAATTTCAAGTATTTTCAGGATTCTGGTGAATAGGATGTATGCACAGTTCTTAAAGAATGACAGCAGTGATAAGGAGAACCTTATATTAGGGTCCTAGCATGCTAGACATTCAGATTTTATTCAGATTTCTTATAGCTGTCTTGCTTCCCAGATGAAATCCCCTTTGAATAGTAAGGGGTCATCAGCTGCATATAATAATAAAAATCCACTTGTAAGGGAAAAAACAAACTTCCTCCTTCTCCTCTCATACACAACACAACATAGAACAACCCTGTGGCTAATATATGTGGAGAGTTTTCCCCATACACTAAGCAGTTCTCCAGTGGACACAACTGGGTCTCCTACAATTCAGTTCTTATATCGGCTACCTGGAGATAACATCAGATCCAACAGGTTAGGGGCTAAGGCCCACAAGATTGTGCCCTACTTCAAATGCCAATCAAAAGTCCCAGGTTGTGACTTGTACTTCTGGCCAACCAGCTACGAATTCCTCAGGTCTGATTGCTAGGATGGCTTTCAGAACTCAGGAAAGCACTTTATTTATACTTACCAGTCATTTTACAGAGTATTATAAAGAATACAGATGAACAGCCAGATGAAAAGATACATTGGGCAAAGTATGTGGGAATGAAAACAAACATCCCATGATCTCTTCAGGTTTACTACCGTCTAGACATCTCCACATATTCAGCAGCCTGGAAGCTCAACAAACCCCCTAGTTCAGGGATTTGTATGGAGGCTTCATCACATAGACATGATCAATTAACCCAATCTCCATCTTTCCCCAAAGGATGGGGGGTGAGTTGGAAAGTTCAAAGCTTCTAATTATGGCTTAGTCTTTCTGGTGACCAGTCTCCATCCAGGAGTCCACCAAGACTCACTCCATTAGAACAAAAGACACTCCTATCACCCGGGAAATTCCAAAGGATTAGGAGCTTTGTGTCAGGAACTGGGAGAAGAAACCAAATATACATTTCTTATTATATCACTATATCTCACCACTTTAACTCGTTTTAGCATAAAATGAATTAATATGGGAAACTGAGTGAGTAAAAATCACTGGAAAAGCTAAAGGTTCAGCCATTACTGGCTTGGCTCCCAGTAATGACTCTCTTGGGTGGTATTCTTTCCATGACAGAATCATTTTACTAAGGGAGTAGCTACTTCTGTTACAATCATAAAACAAGAAATCAGGGAGTCAATGCTCCTGTTGCTGGCTTCAGGACTGACCATCTCAGGTCGAATCTATACACGCAAAACACATGCCCCATATTCTGCCTCTCCAAGTCCATGATATTAAGGACAGGACACTGAGACCTCTGCTGCCACTGCACTGCCTTCCAGACAAAGCAGCAGAAGTGCAGCCTCCTCCTCAATCAGGCCTTCCGGATGTTGCCCAAGTGCATCTGCTTGGCAGAGCTACCCCATGTACAGGACCAAAGCTGTAAGGAAATCTGGGAAAAGACTTCAACTTTCTCACTTCTAGCATGCAATAGGGCATATTGAAAGTGGTTGAAATGGAGTTGAGTGAACCCATCTATTTACCTGCCACAAACCTCAATAAAGATTTTGATAATTAGGTAGCATGGTTTGCTGAGACTTTTCTGCATCCTGGGAACTTCTTCAGCCCAGGCAAACTGAGATAGTCAGTTAACCTATGTGGTAGTGAGGCTTGAATCCCCCTAAATTCCCCTAGAGAGACTGAAATTGAAAGCAAGACTAATCAAGTAATAACAACAGTGATGACTATGTTATGGTGTTATGAGTTCTATTTCTGAAGTCACTCAGACATAGCTTTGAATCCAGCTCCTTCTCTTAGTAGCTGTGTAATCTTAGTAACTATGACCTTGATTAAGTTGATTTATCTAATAGCCAGTTTCTTCTTCTCTCCAGCATTATCCAATAGTATTCAGTGATGGGGGAAATGCATTGTATCTACACTGTGCAATGTGATAGTCACTAGCCACACATAGCTTTCAAGTATTTGAAATATAACTAATGAGATTAATGAAATGGATTTTAATTTTCTATTGTAATTAATTTACATTAAATTTAAATGTAAATAATGGATACTGTATTGGATGGTGGATACAATAGGAATAAAATGGTCTCTACCTCATGTTTTATTAATTTGACATATATTTATTAAGTAAATTTTATGAGCACCTGCAAATGTTGTGCTAGGGAAAACATCGTGAAGCTTACAACCCAGTGAGGGAGTCAGACCCTTAACAAATGAACAAATACAGTAACTACAGTTTATGATTAGTAGTATAAAGGAAATAAACAGGATAGCATTCTGCAGAATAATAGGGGGTGCATTCTTTAGGTGGGGCATGAGGGGAAACCTCTTTGAGGAGATTATGAATGATCTAAACTCCATCCACTGCCATCTTCCAGCTCAGGGTGGCCATTTGACACAACTCAGGCCAGTGAGATAAGAGAAGAAACTGTCCAAGTGATGTTTCCGGAAAGTTTTGGGTTTTCTCATGAAGAAGGAACGCATAAATCAACTTGAGGACACTCCCAATGGCCAAAATTGGACTATTTGAATATCAATAAGGCTAATAACTGCAATGCATTAAAACACATCCAATATGTTTAAATCAATGAGTTCACTAAGATAATTTTTTAAAAGTCTGATTGGTTACCATTGGAGGATGCTAGTGAATCAATTCACTATTTTGAAAACTGGTGACTGGGCACCGTGGCTCATGCCTGTAATCCTAGCACTTTGAGAGGCTGAGTCGGGTGGATCACCTGAGGTGGGGAGTTCGAGACCAGCCTGACCAACATGGAGAAACACTGTCTCTACTAAAAATACAAAATTAGCCAGGCATGATGATACATGCCTGTAATCCCTGCTACTCGAGAGGCTGAGGCAGGAGAATCGCTTGAACCCAGGAGGTGGAGGTTGCAGTGAGCCGAGATCATGCCATTGCACTCTAGCCTGGGCAACAAGAGTGAAACTCTGTCTCAAAGAAAACTGGTAAACTAAGGAAAAGTATCAAGCATTAATCGTTCCTTTATTGTTTGTACCTGTTGGGTAACTTAAAAATAGAATGGGAAAGTTTCTCTTTATAAAAGTATTCCAACTAACAAATGAAGAAGGAATGATAGACTTAAAACATTATCATTTTATAACATAAGGAATTAATGGATTTAGACATTAATCATCAAAAGCTGTTAATGTCACGAAAAGAGAGACAACCACTCATTAGGCACCTCTGGATAGCAGAACATAATACCTCCTACGAAGTAGTCTTGCCAAGAAGAAAAAAGGAACAATAAAACATCTGAATCTAATCAAACATGTATATTCAACTATTAACTTACAACACATACAGAGGACACCATAGGGATGCAATCAGAAAAATCCAGATTGTGGGAAACTCTATAGGACAAATGACCTAGTTTCTTCAAAAAATAAGGGGAAAAGAAAAGAGATGGAGGGGGATCCTATGGATTAAAAGGGACTTCAAAGACATGTCCACTGCATGGACTGCAAATAAGTCCAAATACTTATTTGCAAGTATTTGGATACTTTAAACTGTAAAAAAAAATAAAAAAAAGTTGCTTTTATTGAATAATTAGACATTTGAATTATTGTGGAATAATTGGAAATCTGATGATATTAAGGAATTGGTTTTCTCTTTCTTTCCTTTCTCTCTCTCTCTTTCTTTCTTTCTTTCTTTCTTTCTTTCTTTCTTTTCCTTTCTTTCTTTCTTTCTTTCTTTCTTTCTTTCTTTCTTTCTTTCTTTCTTTCTTTCTTTCTTTCTTTCTCCTTCTCTCTCTCTCTCTCTCTCTCACTTTCTTTTTTTTTAGACAGAGTCTCGCTCTGTCACCTAGCCTGGAGTGCAGTGGCACTTATCCTGGCTCACTATCCACCTCCTGGGTTGAAGTGATTCTCCTGCCTCAGCCTCCCGAGTAGCTGGGACTACGGGTATGTACCATCATGTCCAGGTAATTTTTGTATTTTTAGTAAAGATGGGGTTTCACCATGTTGGCCAGGCTGGTCTCGAACTCCTGACCTCAGGTGATCCACCCACCTTGGCCTCCCACCTGGGATTACAGGCGTGAGCCACTGCGCCTGGCCAGGAATTGCTATTTTTTGTGTGACCATAGTATGCTGAAAAAGGGAAAGCTTTATCTTTTAGAATACATAGTGAAATACTTTGGAAAACAATGATAGAATGTCTAGATTTTCCTTCATAATAATGAGGAGAGAGGGAGAGTCAAGTGGGGGTGGATAATAGATAAAGCAAGATTGGCCACAAGTTGATAATTATTGTAGTGTGTGGTATATCCATGGGGGGCTTTCTATACTATTCTATGGTTTTTATATTTGCAATCCTGCATAATACAAAGTTAAATCAAAAGTGGGTTTTACCCCTTTGCTTTCCCCCTTCTGCTTTAACAGTGCAGCAGCTGTCTTGAGATCATGAGGCAGCAAGTATGAAGTCAGACCTATGAGGCTATATGATTTGACTGTATCCCCTACAAGTTTATGTGTTGAAAGCTTAATCCCCAATGCAACAGTGTTGGGAGTTGGGGCCTACTGCTCTCACGGATGGATTAATATTATCATAGGAGTAGCTTAGTTATGAGAGAGGGGTTGTCATAAAAGGGAGTCTACCCCTCGTGCTCTGTCTCATGTGCTCATTTGCCTTTCCGCCATGTTATGACACAGCACAAAGGCCCTCACCAGATGCTGGTGTATGCTCTTGTACTTCCCAGCCTCCAAAACTGTGAGAAATAAATTTCTTTACTTCATAAATTACCCAGTCTGTGGTAGTCTGTTATACCAGCAGAAAACAGACTACGACATGAGGTCAATACATGAAGGATGATAAAACTGAAAGGTAGGAAGAAGCTAAGTCCCTATGGTCTCATGGAGCTGCTGTGCCGGCCCTAGGATGCTTACTTCTGGAAATTGTATAAGAAACAGACAAACTTTCCTGTGTTTAAACCACTCTTAGATGGGATTTATTTTATTTGCAGGCAAGGCTGTTCATAACTGACACAGCTAAAATACAAAATATGAAAAGAAGCTATCGAGGTGAAGAGCAAGCTAGATGACACCACAGTCAAAAGGGATAGGAAGGAACTGGAAACGTGCAGAAGGCCCATGTGACTGGAGCATCATGAGGAAGATGAGTGGGGTGAGATCAGGTTAAGGGTAGGCAGAGGCTTGAAGGCTTGGGACACTGTGGTCCATGGTAGGCAGTCTGGATTTCATCCAAAGCATTACAAGAAACTGCTGACAGTTATGAAAGCAGACAGATGATTTATGTTTAGAAAAATAACTCAGGCTGCTCCATATGGACTGGGGCAGGGGCTAAAAGGAAAGCATAGAGAGACCAGAGAGGAGGCAGCTATTCAGAGGAGAAATGATGGGAGATGGACAGAAGTGAACAGTTTTGAAATCTATTTTGGAAGTAAAATTAACAAATTATTAAATGAATGTGGAAAATTAAGAAAACGGAGAAGTCAAGGATGATTCCTTGTTTTCAGGTTTTAGCAGCAAAATAGAAAAGGTAACCATCAAGTGTCAACTGGATATCCCAGTGACTAGGTCAATTAGACAATTAATTATGTGAAACTGGAGATAATGAGAGGCCTGAACAATCAGTATACATTTGGAAGCCATCAGCATAATATTGTATTGAGGATAGTGATAAGGAATATAAAGTCATTTGTGAGACACTCAGTAAACATTAGCTATCATTATTTTTATTTTTTTTATAGAGACAGGATCTCACTCTGTTGCTCACACTGGGGTGCAGTGGTGCCACTGCAGCCTCGAACTCCTGGACCCAAGTGATCCTCCTGCCTCAGCATGTCAAGTAGCTGGGACTACAGGCACTCTCATTATTTTAAAATGCTAAGTAAGTAAGGCTCATTTAACCCTAATTACAAACTTACAATGTTAGATGTTGTTATCCTCATTTTAAAGATGAGGAAATTCAGGTACCCCGAGTTCACTAAGCTGCCTGGAATCATGCAACTAATTTAGGTGGTAGAGCTGGGATTTGAACCCAAATTAAGCTACTCTTAGAGCCAGAGCTCTCATCACCATCCCAGACAGGCTGGTAGTTTGGGGTATCCGGCAAACATCCTGAATGGCTAGAGCACCCTCTGGCAGTTGGAGAAACACCAGTTTTCATAGATCACTTGTGGTCCTTTGGGTTGAAGCAGCTGAAGAAGACTGCCAGGATAAGCCTTCAGCTGCCATCCTTGCTGCGGCTCTGGAGAGGTCATACAAGTGACTGGATCAAAGTCAGTGCCACTGGTGAGCAACTGCTTTGTAACATAGTAACAAATTCTGTAGCTAGGATAGGAGTAGAACTTATTTTATTTTTTAGTGGCATTAAACAACATTTATTATACTCCCTACTTTATGGGTCTGGAATTCAAACAGGGCTCAGAAGGAATAGCTTATGTTTGTTCCATGATGACTGGGATGATTGAGATGACTCAAAAGGATATAAATGGTTGGAACCATTTAACTGGGACCACGTATCTGCTATGGTTTGATTGTGCCCCCCAAAATTCACATTAGAATCCTAACCCCCAAAATGGTATGAGGATATGGAGCATTTGGGAGGTGATTAGGTCGTAAGGGTGGAGCCCTTGTGAATGGGATTAGTGTCCTTATAAAAGAAATCCCAGAGAGATTCTCCTCCTTCCACCATGTGAGGACACAGGGAGAAGTCACCAATCTGCAGCTTAGAAAGAAGAGGACTCCCATCAAAACCCGATTATGCTGGCAACCTGATCTTCGACTTTCAACTTCCAGGACTGTGAGTTTGTAAGCCACCCAGTCTATGGTATTTTGTTATAGCGCTCCGAACGAACTAAGGCAAATACTGAGGCCTTAATTCTGGCTATCAGTTGGGTTTCACGGTTTTCTCCACATCATAGCTACTGAAGCTGAAATGTACAAGGTGGCTTCATCATTTCCATGCCTGGCATCTAGGTTGAAATGACTGGGCAGCTTAGGCTAGCTGGTCATCATTCTCTCCACATGGTATCTCTGCTCAGGTAGCTTGGGCTTCCTAGTAGCATAGCAATTTCAGGATAGCCAGACTTACACGGTGGCCAGCTTCAACAATGTACAGTCATACTGCATAGATTAATCTATTTTATGGCATAAAAAATGTTATTGTGAAAACTGGTGCTGCAGTTTAACCACTAAATCAATATTTGAGCATTTTGAAGCAGCAGCAACATAGAAGGGCTTTCCATTCTTTCATCCTAAAATTAGATTAAAAGCTGTATTGTGAAGCTAGGCCAACTGCTGGCCAAGGCTAGTTCACAGCAGTCTGCACCTTCCTGCACTGGTTCTGCAGCTGTCTTCAGAGTTCTTGATCCAACTTGCCCGATCATACCATGTCAGCCTGGGATGGGTGATGGCCTTGAAACTTTCACTTCTTTGGCATGTACTATATTATGTTAAGTAAAGTTCTCATTGGACATATGAAGATCCAGAAAAATGTCCTCATCTTGTAAATACATCTTTAAGCTCTACTCCTGGGAATTTATCTTAAGCCAAATTCAAAAAAGTCAAAAGAAGAAAGGTGGGGTGATTGGGAGGAGACAGACAGAGTACAAGTAGCTTATGTATTAGGCAATAAGATAATGGATTATACGTTCAAGTTTTTTTATGTAGTGTAGTTACTATGAACATGAACTCCAGAGTTACAATCACACTACATGAGTTCACATGCTGGTGGTGCCACTCACTTCCTAGCTGTGCGATGATTTGGGGCAAGTTACCTAAGCTGTGCCTCAGTTTTTTCATCTTTAAAATAGTGATGATAATAGTATCTACATTATGGGATTGTTTAGAAGACTAAGTGAGATAATATGTGAAAAGCAATGTGAACAGTGGCTGGAAAACAGTGCTGAATTACTAGTAGTTATTAAATTATTGAAATAACATTTACTGGAACCTACTATGTGCCAGATGCTGAAGTGCTGGAAATACCAAGTTGAACAGACCATAATTTCTACTCTGGTGAGAAAGATAAGCATGAAGCATGCATGGGAAGTACAGAACAAAATGGAGACAGGTACAAAGACATCTAGGAGTGTGGATGTGGGAGCACCTCCCTTTTTCTGTGGAGAAGAGGAGATGCTTCCCATAGGAGGTGATGTTTACACCCAATGTTAAAGGGTGAGTAGGAGCTTGCCAAGTAAATAGCAGAAGGAGGAGTGGCAGAGTTATTCTGGGCAGATAATACACTACACTGTGTGCTTTTCAGGGAACACAGGAAATATGTACTGGAGAGGGAATGGGGAGGACAGTGATGAGGCTCAAAGTATAGTCAAGAGCCCATATTCCAAGGGCTGTGTGAACTATTAGAAGCGGTTTGGCCTCCAATGGGTAGTTGGTTGGGAGTCATTGAAGAAACATGTTTTAGGCCTGGCTGCTACATGATGTGTAGCTGCTGCATGCTGTTTGACAGATTGATAGAAGCCCACCAAAAAGCAAGGGCACCAGTAAAGAAACATTTGCAGTGATCTAGGTGAGAGAGTATGCTCTGAACTAAATCAGTGGCAGGAGAAACTTAGGCATAACTCAGGTTTCTGGCTTGGGTGCCTGAGCAGATGGAGGAAAGTGGTAAGTTAGAGGGAATGTCATATGATCTCTAAAATGATTATTAAAAAGGCTTCATAACACTGTGGGAAAATGTTCATGATCTAATGTTAACTGACAAAAGCACCCTAATCATGTTTATACCATTATGACTATAAACCAAGCAAATATATTCAAAAATGAGGTGAGGAGGGGACAAAAAATAATCAAAATAGTTTGATTCTTAGGATATTAAGATTGTAGATAAAAATCTTCATGACTATCTCATAACTTTGAAGAGAAAATTAGTATAGCAAAATTATGAAATATTGTATTTGAAATTTTGCCTTTGTTTTAGATTTTAATTCTTTAACTTTTTAAATTAACACCTTAATGGAGATATAACACATGTAACATACAATTCACGCATTTAAATGGCATTAATTCAATGGTTTTATTATATTCAGAGTTTTGCAACCATCACCACAATCAATTTTAGAACATTTTCATTACCCCCAAAAGAAATTCCACATCCATTAGCAGTCATTCATCATTATTCCCTAGCCCCCAATATGAGGCAAACACTACTTTCTGTCTCTATAGATTTGCCTCTTCTAGACCTTTCATTAAAAACGGAGTCATACAATGTGTGGTCTTTTGTGACTGGCTTCTTTTACTTAACATAATGTTTTCAAGGTTTCATCCATGTTGTAGCAGACATTGGTACTTCATTCCTTTCATGGCCGAATTATATTCCACTGCATGGATATACATTTTATTTATCCATTTATCAGTTGATGGCTATTTGGGTTGTTTCCACTTGGGGGCTATCATACATAATGCTACTAAGAATATTTACGCACAAGTTTTTGGGAAGGTATATTTTAATCACTCTTGGGTATATATTGACTTTTAAAGTATAAAAATGCAAAGGGGCATGAGGAAATTTGGGGGGCCATTGATATATTCTATATTATGATTGTGGTAGTAGTTATATATCTGTATACATTTGTCAAAACTCATTGAGCTGTACACTTACATTAATACATTAATTGTGTCTCAGTAAAATTGACTCCGAAAATAAATGATGGAATGGTAGGGAGACAGATTTAAAGGCATGTTAATATGTATAATGTTTCAGCACTAGTATTTAATCCTTTTCCATATACCAATTATTTTCACATACATTATTACCTCCTAGAAACAACCAACCACCCAAACACTATGATCATTCCAATAACCCAGTGAGATAAGTAAGAAGGTATTATTACGTTCATTTTGGATATAAGGAAAATAAATGTGGTATGAGTGGTTTGCCCAATATCATAGAGCTGCCAAGTAGCAGAGGCAGAATTTCTCCCACCTTGCACCTCTATAGCTTTCAAATGCTTAATCAAATTTGCTTACTAAGGTTAAGGGACAAAGGAACTACTTCTGTATAGATTTTATATTTGGATAGCAGAATAAAGAAGTTTCCCCCACATGCTGGGTCTTCCATGACCTAGAATAAAAATGAAAAAAAAGTGGTAACTTAAATCTCCAAACTAGAACAGGACCTCTAAAATGCAATAAAAATGTAAAATACCCCACTTTTGATTGTAATGCTCTTTTAAGTTGCTCTAATACTTGAGCTTTGATATTACTTAATAGAATGTCTTACTGTCTTCACCAGTTTCTGCTGGTCTTAAGCTGAATGTGTGCACAGACCCTTTGCCTGCCCTCAGTGTACCCTGCTCTGTAAGGAAGGAGAGCTGACTCCGGCAGGCTGTGTTTCTCAGGGTCCAGTGCCAGCTGTCTTCCAGTTGGCGTTAGCCAGTGAGAGTCACTGGTGAGAGAACAGCAAAGTTTTTCTCTCCTTCCCTCACTGCTTTGGACAGCGTCGCCAACAGCTGCTGCCCCTGTTCTGGAGTCTCTAGCACCTACAGGACATGTTTGCTCTGACTCTGCCTTCCTAACTCCTGGGCTCTGATTATACCACCTTTACCCCTTGCCTTGCCAGACCAACAGCTTCCTGCTGTTGCTAATGTCTGGGTTGCTGTCATCTAATTAGCTTGTCTGCTTCTTCCTACATCACATTCCCTGTCCCCTGAATACCCAGGGTGGTTTCTGTTCTCCTGGCTGAACCTTGAATGATAGACCATTTATAATGCTGACTCAGGATGTTTATTAGTCTGTTCTCACACTACTATAAAGAAATACTTGAGACTGGGTAATTTATAAAGAAAAGAGGTTTAACTGATTCATGGTTTCACAGGCTCTACAGGAAGCACAGTGGCATCAGCTTCCGGGGAAGCCTCAGGGAACTTAGTCATGGCGGAAGGTGAAGGGAGAGGCAGCACTTCACATGGCCAGAAAAGGAGGAAGAGAGAGAGAAGGGGAAGGTGCTACATGCTTTCAAACAGCCAGATATTGTGAGAACTCACTATCACAACAGCAACACCAAGGTGATGGTGCTAAACCATTCACGACAGATCCACCTCCATGATCCAATCACCTCCCACCAGGCCCCCACCTCCAACATTGGGGATTACAATTCCATATGAGATTTGGGTGGAGCCACAGATCCAAATATCAGGATTAAACCTAGGACCATACCTGAAAATAGTTTTAAGGCTTTAACCACTTCACTTGGCATCCCTTTCTGGTCTAACCCTTAGGCACATTTAGATATGACATCCATTATTCTAATATGAGTGGGTATATTTGTGTCAGAAATGCAACTGTTATAAAATGAAAATGTATTTTTCAAATAGGCTGACCTGCAATCATCTAATAGCTGAAATAAGACATTTGTAGGTCTGGAATCTTAAATAAGTATTTAGCTGGCCATTTTCTCTTGTATAATTTTTCATATTAAATTAGTATCGTAAGAGATTTATTAGTTGCTCACAAACTGTTCAGTGTGGTCAGCTGAGGGTTTCTGCACCATGCAGTTATTTAGGGACCTTACGTGTTGACATCTAGCTAGCAGATGAGGAGCAAAAGAGAGCATAGAGGATTGTGTGGGATGTGTTTGGGAGCAGGTCTGGAAGTATCATACATCAACCTTTCGTACATCTAATTGGCCAGAACTCAATCACATGGTCCCTAATTGTAGGAGAGGCTGAGAAATGTAGTTCTAGTGCTTAGGAGGAAATGATTTTGGAGAACATATGACCAGTCTCTACCACAGCTTGCCCTTTTGGTCAATAAATTTTTATTTTATTCTTCATCTCATAAATAGAGTACACTCCCCCACCAAACTCTCCTGGAGATTATTCCCAGTCATTGTGTTCAGCTAAAAGCCCTGGGACTCATTTCCATCTGGTATAGATGTGGTTCTTTCTGGTTGAGCAATTTATAAACTAAAAAGAAGAGCTTTCTATCTCCTGCTCCTTTCCCATCGCCAAATATACAATAGTAAGCAGAGACAAAAGAACTGCAGTGTCTCATTTGGAAAGGGGAAAGATCAAAGACACAAAGCCGTCACTTGTCTAGAGCAGGCTGGTAGGCACTGTGAAGTTTCACTAACCAAGAAGCATTAGGAAATTTACTTGGACTGTTTCTGTTCTATGGCAGAAATTATTTTGCCCATTTTTTTCTGTGATCCCTGGCTCCACTCTTTGGGAATTCTCTTTATTGCCATTATCCTCTGTGGTGATATCTGAAGTGGGTGATAGGGAGTAAGCTATCTCTGGGCTACGTAGATTTTGGAGTCAGCTTCCTTCTCATGGAAAGCTGAGAGCCCAAGGGTGGTTGTTGTTTTATGCCTTGACTATTCTTTGTCCCAGACTTACATTTTCTTTGGAAATAAAATTTCCTCAGAAACTTAACAGGCTTCTCATTGACTTCTTTCTAGACAGATCCTGTGCCACAAACAACATCCCAAATACTTTCCTGACATAGCTCTTCATCTTCTTTATGTCTTTTTTCCCATGCCTCTCCCAAGAGACAGCCTACCTATTGGCAGCCACCTTGATTCCGTTAGGACCGAGTGGGAAGGCCACAACTTTAATGTGATCTTTGCTATAGGCAGTGACCTCGCAGGCCTTAGGTTTCTCAGAGTTTGCCCAATCTCATTTCCTTCTATTTGGGATCTAGAAGTAGTAATCTACTTTAAGACTCCAAATTTATGTAACTTTCTTATTTTCTTTCATTTCTCTTTGTACATGCCTATACTCGCCAGCCAGTAGTAGCCAATACACACTAACAGTTTGGCTCTTTCCAACTGCTTCTCTTGGAGCTGACAGATTAGTAAACATATGGCCTTTCTATTAAGTTACTATAAGCGAGAATTTTTGCCAAATGTTTTACTGCTGCATAGCATGGATTGCCGCCTTTTCTGCCTCTGGCATTAGTTTCCTTTCTTCCCACAACTGGTATGCTAAGCCAGTGGCATCTATTTTAGGTTTTTGTTTTAGGAGCAACCTACTTCAAGGTCCCATTTGTGGTTTTAGTCATAATAGTAGTGCTAGTTGTATAAAAACAATCTCCAGATCTCAGTGGCTTAACACAATACACACATAAAGTTCAGTTCCCACTCTACTGTCCAATGTACGAGGGTGGGGTGGAGAGAGGGAACTCTGCCCCCTTCAGTCAAGCAGAGCCTAAGCTAACAGAGGCCCCACCATCTTTAGTGTATGACTCCCAAGGTTCACCAACATGCAGCCAGCAGCTAGGAGAGGACAGAGAACATGATCACACAGCATGTTTCAGGAGCCAGGCCTGTGAGTAGCATATCACTTCTGTATACTTGCTAGAGTCTATCACATGGCACTACTAACATCATGGGAGAATGGGAAATTTAATTGTATGTCCAAGAAGAAAATGAAATAGGTTTGATGAAAACATAGCATTTTCTCTGCCACAGATACTATTAATTGGCTTGCTCAATTTCCATTTCACCTTTCTAGTATTCATTTCTATACTTCCAAGGCTGGGAAGCTAAAACTTATTATTTCTTAGGCTCCTTGCTGCTAGAGTTCTGGGGGCTAAGTTGGGTCTGCTAATTTGGTTCTGCCAGTTACCCAAATGAAATCTGGAGGGAGGAAATGAGGCAAAGGCCATCTTACCCTCTGGCTGCTTTCTACTGGTAAATGCATTATAAAAAGCAGAGATTTTTTTCTGCAGCACAACCCCCAGTGTCAATTTTTCAGCTTTCTGGGTATCAAGATTTAGTGGCAATTGCAGTGGCTTTGTGATTTCCAGTATTTAGCTCACAGATACAATGGAGTGTTCTTGAATTCAGTTGTCTTGGCCTCCCATGTAGGGATTCCCCATGTGGTCAATTAGGTAAGGGCTTCTGGAAGCTCCACTGAGAGCCTAGCCTTTCAGTCCTTCTAATAAAAAATATATTTTTTATTTCCTACTTCTATTTATTTATTTTTATTTCTGTGTTTATAATGATGCAATTAACATCCATAATTAGCATCCATGCACCCACCTTGAACTCAATAACCAAAACATGGCCAATAACTTATATGTCCTGTCTATGTGCTCTTCCTTCAGCCCATCTTCCTACCCCACCTCAAAGATAAGCACTATACTGAGTTCCCTTCCTTTTATTCTACAGTTTTATCTCATATGTATGTAATCCTAAACAAAATATTGTTTAAATTTTGTTTCTGTACTTTACAAAGATGGTATCATACTATGCCATCTTCTGGGATTTGTCTTTTTCACTCACTATTATTCAGATCCATTCTTGTGTCCATGGTGTTGCATATAGCTGAAATTCATTCACTTTCACTACAGTATAATATTCCATTACACAAACCACAATTCTTACCCCAATATACAGTTAATCAGCATTTATCCGAGTGTTGTGTTATCAACAATGCTTCTGTGAACATTATTGGAAATAGGTTCTACAATGTATGTGTAAAAGTGACTTTCTGAATACAGGAGTGCAGTGCAGCTGCAGTATCCTAAGATATGTGCAAGTTCAATATTATAAACTCATGTCACCAGGTGCGGTGGCTCACGCCTGTAATCCCAGCACTTTGGGAGGCCAAGGAGGGTGGATCAAGAGGTCAGGAGTTCAAGACCAGCCTGACTAACGTGCTGAAACCCCGTCTCTACTAAAAATACAAAAATTAGCTGGGCATGGTGGTGCACGCCTGTAATCCCAGCTACTCAGGAGGCTGAGGCAGGAGAATCTCTTGAACCCAGGGGGCATAGGTTTGCAGTGAGCCGAGATTGCGCCACTGCACTCCAGCCTGGGAGACAGAGGGAGACTCTGCCTCCAAAAAAAAAAAGATCATGTGAAATGATTTCTAATTTTCTAAAATGAATTTTACAATCTCACTGCAAAAACTCCACTGCTAGGTATCTCAGTTGCTGTCCCCTACCTGCTCTGGGGTCAGCTTTCATTTGCTAACTTAGGAGCATTGCTAGAGACCTTTCTAACCTTCTTGAGATAAGAAATTCTTCACACAGTGTGTTGTGTCCGGAATCTAGTTGTTGTGGAGTGGCAGTGCCCACACACTGCTCCTAGTTACTCAAAATATCGAAAGCAGAACTCCCCCAACCTTAGTAAGTGGAATTGTATGCAAATAATTCAATGTATTAAGTCAATGTAATAATTCAATGTATTAATATTTGCAGTGGTCTCTACTTCCTGATCCCTGACTGACACAAATGGCAAGAACTCTTAAGCTTGGTGCAGATGACATGCCTTACCTTAGTCACTTAAAAAGTGGCTGCTTTGGGCAAGTACCTTAACTGCCCTGAGTCTCAGTTTCCTGATTTCTTTTTTTTTAATCTTTTCTTTTTTTTTTTTTTTTTTTTTTGAGACAGAGTCTCACTCTGTCACCAGGCTAAAGTGCAGTGGTGTGATCTCGGCTTACTGCAACCTCCACCTCCCAGGTTCAAGAGATTCTTCTGCCTCAGCCTCCCAAGTAGCTGGGATTACAGGCATGCACCACACCTGGCTAATTTTTGTACTTTTAGTGGAAAAGGGGTTTCGCCATGTTGGTCAGGCTGGTCTGGAACTCCTGGCCTCAAGTAATCTACCCACCTTGGCCTCCCAAAGTGCTAGGATTACAGGCAATGTTGGTCAGGCTGGTATGGAACTCCTGGCCTCAAGTGATCCACCCACCTCGGCCTCCCAAAGTGCTGGGACTACAGGCATGGGGCATTGCACCCAGCCAGTTTCCTGATTTGTAAGTTGAAGAAAAACACAAGTACCTTCCCTTCCTGTGAGGTGTATACGGAAATAAACAAATCATTGTACAGGATAGAATCTCTGTGAACAATGAAAATATATACTGCGTGCCTTCTGTCTACAACACACTATATTAAGTATTTAATGATGTTATTTCGTTTAATGCTCACAGTAGTCTTACGAGGTAAGTTCTACTGTTATCCTCATTTTACAAATGAGAAAATTAAGAGCTTAAAATGGTTACGGTACTTGTATAGGTCACATGGCTAGTAAGTGGCAGAGCCAAAACTGAAACTCAAGGCCGTCTCACGCATGGATTTGCTGTATTATTCAGTTCCCAGCCAATTTCACATCTGCAACCTCATGGGACACCCTGAGCCAGCACCACCCAGTTACAACACTGTGAGAAAATCGATCGATTTTTATTGTCATTTTAAACCACTGTTTTTTATTTTTATTTATTTATAAATTATTATTTTTTTAGAGACAGGGTCTCACTCTCTCACACAGGCTGGCATGCAGTGGTGTCTTCATAGCTCATTGCAGCCCCCTATCTCCTGGGCTCAAGTGATCCTCCCCCCGCAGTCCCACAAGTACCTGGGACCACAAGTGTGTCCCACCACACCTGGCTAATATTTTATTTTTTTGTAGAGACAGGGTCTTGCTATGTTGCCAGGCTGGTGAAACCACTAAGTTTCTAGGTAATTTGTTATATAGCAATAGGTATTAATAAAGTGCACAAGTAATTTATACCACTTAAACACGGTGCTGGTAAAAAAAATTTCCTTGGCCTGAATTCAGGTTGCCAGTTTATAGTATCTATAGAGAGAATGCCACCCAAAATATGCCATTGTGGTACAGGGATTCATTCTGAGCTGCAGGCAGTTAAGAAAAAGCAGACAAGGAAAACTCTCTGCCCTCACCTTCTCTACCAAGTAGGGCAGGATATACTTAATCACCAAACTCTAGACTCTTACCAGCCCAGAATGGCACCAGAGAAATCTGTATTACAAACCTTGCTACAACAACATTTCTCTTCCATTAGTTTTTCCATATATTCACCTTCGTACAGTTTGTTCCCCTACGAACTGTAAGCCCCTTTCCTTTGTCTTGTCACTTCTCTGTAGGTTTGTTCTTCTGTGAAGATGCTAGATAAGCACCAAGTTCTAACCACCCCTTTGAGTTACGCATCACTGATGAGTGTTAATAAATGTGTAAATAAATTTGTTTTTCTCTTGTTAATCTGTCTTTTGTCAGTCTAATTTGCAGGGCCCCAGCCAATGAACCTAAAATTGTAGAGGAAAAAAAGGTTTTTTTCTTACCTAAACTTGCTTTGAGTTGATTTTTTTTTTTTGAGACGGAAGTCTTGCTCTGTCACCCAGGCTGGAGTGCAGTGGCACGATCTCGGCTCACTGCAAGCTCCGCCTCCAAGAGGAAAACTGATTCAATAAACTGAATTATTTTTCCAGATTCAGTTAGACTTGTGTTCACATATGTTTCTACCACTTACTGGTTATGGGATCTTGGAAAATTTACTTAATAATTTCCTCACTTGTAAAAGGGGAATAACAATAAAAGTACTCAGGAAAATTTGTGAGATACTTTGAAAAGAGAACAAAAAAAGATTACTGGATGTCCTATCTAGCTTATACTTCTGGATTTTCTCTGCATTTCATTGTCTTTGAGGTACTTTATGACTTCATAAATTGCAAAAAAACAGAGTAATACAAATAATTCTTATTCAAAGGAATGCAAATTGTGGGGGCCCGACCCTGTAATCCCAGCCACTCAGGAGGCTTAGGTAGGTGGATTCCTTAAATCCAGGTGTTAGAGACCAGCCTGGGCAACAGGGAGAGACCTTATCTCTAAAACAAAACAAAATTTAAAAACCCACAAAGAACTAGTGGTATGCCATTGATGATTGTCCTGTGGCTGTCTATCAGTTTTGTACCTATAAAGTAAATTCATTTTAGCATTCTTGATGGGTTACTTTGTCTGCTCTTTGGATCCTCATTTTAATATCTTACTGATTTAGTCATTGACATAAAATCATAGACACATGCTTATTTTATATTTGTGTGTGAATCATGATTCCTCTTACAAAACTTATCCTTCAACATATTTCAGAGTGTTATTATGATTAAATTAATCAATGCATGTAAAGCAATTAATACAGTGCCTGGTACATAGTGTACAATAATGTTAGCTAACTTATAAGAAAGGAAGAAGGTAATGAAGAAGTGATAATGTTAAGTCCCAAGTTAGGTAAGACAAAGGTCCATTAGTCTACCTATCCTACTCATTTCTGTTTTCCCAAAACAGATATTCAGAGATAACAGTTTTGTAAATCAACAAAACAGCAATCACAATTCTAACAACACAGCTATTACACAAGAACAAGATCTCAGAAAAATCAGCTAACCTCTTGGATCCCAATGAGAATAATAATGTTCACTTCAGTAGTTGCTGTGGAGGCTTGCTGAAGTAAGGTATGTGAAATGGGAGTCTGCGAATGAGCTGGAAACAGATTTAGGAAGCAAACATCTGAGTGTCTGTTCAAATTCTATGCCTTCTGGCAGGTAGCTGAAATGCCTTAGTGGGCCAGGTATAAGAAACAGGCAGCTCTAGCTATCTATTTTTATTTTAGGTAAACATCAAATACTTGATAGAGATACAATATTTTTCTATTACAAGAAAAACAATAGAACAAACATGATGATAGATGGAAACAAATATTCTAGCTTAGAGTCAGAGAAGGAGCGTAGAATGGGATGGTGTACTGGGAGGGAGCAGCTCCGGTTATTTGTTGCCACCTAAGAATTCAGCTCCAGAGTTTTAAAAGAGCAGCAAGAAACCTTAATTATTAGTGGTATTTATATGAGCTCAAGCAAGTTAGTAAACATACATGGTAACCAATCCACATTTATCATCCCTTTGTTTGTGACCTCTCTGTTAGGCCATTTTCTTGTGTGTGTTCTTTGGGTGGCAACTACTTGTTGCTGACACTCATCACGAGTTGCTTATCACTGAAGCCTTTTTTTACTGGCATGAATAGAAGATGAATGCCAGAGAACTGCGTGGTCATTTTGTTAATCAGGCTGGAGTTGTTAGTATTTAATAAAGAGAACATGTAAGAAATATTTGTAGTTCTGAGTCAAAGATATTGGATACTTTGTTTTGTCCATCACAGGTTGCTTTGCCATCACAATCTGTAGATGTGGGGAGAAAGGGTTCTAAATATGTTCATCCTTTTAGGAAACTTTGAAATATAGTAAAAAAATAAATAACTTTGAGGTAATATAAACATGGATTTGAACCCCAGCTCTGCGGTTTAAGCAGTAACTGACCAGGGATAATCAATGTCCCTGATCCTCAGTTTCCTCACTTATAAAAAGAGAATTAACAGCTGCTCAAGGAATCAGCCTGCTTTTATCTTCCTGCTCTGCTGTCTTCAATGTGGAACTTTCAGCTCTTTGATAAGAAGGTGGCTGTTGCATCTACAAGCATTGCTTCTGAGTTCTAGGCAGGAAGAAGGGAGAAGAGTGAAGGTTAAATGACATAGGTCAGGTGAGCATGCTTTCCTTATCAAAATTCAGTAGTTTTCTTAAAGTCACACCTAGTGGACTTCTGCTTATCAGCCATACTAGCCATCATTGGTTGCAAGGGAACTTGGGAAATTAGGATTTTTTTTTTAGCTGGGTACATTTCCATTCACCTGGATGGCACAGTTTTAATGAGTTTTATCAATGAGAGTTTGGCTACTGGGTAGAAAACAAAACAAAGAAAAACAACCAGCAGTATCTGTCACAGGGCTCAATAATCCAAAATATTATTTATATGGTGACTTTCATCTCAGCTAGTCTCTCTTTGTCATATTATTCAAAATGCTGGGCATATAATGTGTGTGTGTGCGCGCACATGCATGCACATTCAATCTAGTTTCTTGCCCATTTAGCTGGTGCATCAGAAGTATATTCTTCCTAGGTAATCTTCATAAAAAGTTAAAAATTAAAAAAAAAGAGAAAGGGTATTTTTTATGTAAGTATGCTAAGAAAGTAACTTTGGGTTTTCTTTATGCTGAAGGTTGCTACAATAACAACAATCATTTTCATGTCATAAGAACTAAAATTTACTGATAATTTGCTATTTGCCAGACATTGTACAAAATATTTTATATTCACTATGTTCATCATGAAAACTCCATAATGTAGACTCATAATCCCTACCCTACTAATAGGGAACTGATGCTCAGAGAAGATAATGTACTTAAGATTACATAGCAACTGTACAGTGGAGCCAATATTTGAATTTGGATCTGTCTGATAGCAAAACTCCTGCTCCTGGTCACCATATTATACCATCAGCTTGCAAGATGTCTAACACCTACTTCTGAGGACTCTTTCCACACTTTATTCTAAATTTCAAATCTTGGTCTCACCATGTGACCAACACCACAATAATAATTGTTGTAGATAAGAATCATCAATCATTTCTAAAACTAGTGGGGAAAGTATGATGAGAAACAGAATATATGCATATTTTCAAAGTATTTCCACACATGATACTAGAGATACTACAAAGAGAATAAGAGTAACTTTATAGCGGAGAAGTCAGGCACACATCACCATAACCAAGTAATCAAACTTAACATCACTAGTAATGAGACATACCAACATCATGTGATTATGGAAATGATGCACTGAGAAGAGCATGGCATCACTTAACGTGGTATCCTTATTGAAAATGTGTAACTTGAATTTAATCTTGAGGACACCACACACCCACCTTAAGCGGCATTCTACAAAACAACTAATTAGTTCTCTCTTCAAGGGTCAGTGTCATGAAAGGCAAAGAAAAAATGAGGAATGTCTTAGATTGAAAGAGACTAAGAAAATGTGACCGCTAAGTGCAATATATAATCCTGGATTGGATCTAGGACCATAAAAAGAACACTAGTGTGACAATTAGTAAAATTTGAGTAATGCCTGTATATTAGTTAATAGTATGATATCAAAGTTAATTTCCTGGTTTTTATAATTGTACTATTATTATATAGGGTGAAAAATATATGAGAACTGTTATATGCTTTCTTTGCTGATGGGTTTTTTTGCATCTTTTTTGTAAGTCTGAAGTTATTTCAAAATAAAAAGTTAAAAAAACTTATCTCCTAGTTGACTTGTTTACTTATTAAAATTATGTCTGAACTAAAAGTAAATGGACTCTAAGTATATCTTCAGCAGCTTTCTCATCTGCTCTGCATTTTGTGTTCTGTCTCTCTCTAATAGGGTGCCATCTTCAGTGGTGGCAGATCTGACAGAGAGCTATTTATACCCTAGATAGCTTTTGTATGCTCATTATGAAAATTTTCTGGCAAATGAAAGAAAAATGTTTTGCTCTAACAAGATTAATATATTATGACAGTTTGCCATCATGTGAAAGTAGTGTCTTGGGAAGAAGCTTTAAAAAAAATTTACATAAAATAACTGTATGGGCTAGCAGCGGCCCTGCATTCTATCCCTTCCAAAGCTACCACCAAGGTACAACACCTCTACTCTTCTAGATTAGATCTAGTCACATATTATCTCCTGGCAAGAAGAGATAATCCCTTTCCTTATCCCTCCTTCAGCAATGGAATGGAAACCTTTTCTCAGGATTTAAAAATACCTGAGGAGTGACATCCCCAGGTTGGTTGTTGAAAGACAACATTGACCAGCCAATATGTAAAGAGGAAATGTAGCAGGAGCTATTGTTAGACCTCAGAGGTGTAATACAGATGATTCTAAAACTTTCCCCCAAGTGTCCTGAACAGCAGGGGAGAATTGTATCAGGTAGGATGCTTTCGGCTGCAAGTAACAGAAAACTCAGCTCAAACTAGCTTAAACAATGAAGTTTACTAACAGACCATCCGAGCTCAGAAGGGCTCCATTCCATTTCTTTGATATTTTCTTGGGTGTATCAGGTTTGTCTCCAGATTAAGGCCCTAACTGTTAAGCAAGGGCTTTCAGCAGCAAATAGGTACACGTTTCTTTGTTCATATACTACAGAAAAAAAACAAAACCTTTTACCCAACCATACTACAGAAACCTTTCCCTTCAGTCTGACTGGGCCAACTTAAGTCACATGCCCACTCCTCTACCAATAACACTCCCCAGGGGAAAGTCATATATGAAATAAATGAAGTCTGAGTTTCAAAACCATTCACTGGTAAGGTGGTGGGATTACCACGAGTGGTTAAGAGTAAGCAAGATACATTGCTAAAGCTGGCGATGAGGTTAAATTCCTTTGAGTCATGGGCCTTGTGAAGGAAAAGTGGACACCTAAAGAAAACCAGGGCTTTGTCAGGGGAAGGAATGGGAGCAATGGAAGCTGAGGAAGTGAATTCCTGCCCTTGTCAATCTAGAGTGTTGGTCCAACAGAACCTTCTACCAGCAGAATATTTCTGTGATATCTCTCTTTTTAAAAAAGGGTTATACTACTGTGGAAAACAGTATGTCAGTTCCTCAAAAAATTAAAAATAGAACCACTATATGATTGAATAATTCCATCTCTGAATATACATCCAAAAGAATTAAAAGCAGAATTTCAATTTCCACACTCATGTTCATAACAGCATTATTCATGACAGTGAAGAGGTGAAAGCAGCCCAACTCTACATCAACAGGTGAATAGATAGCAAAATGTGGAAGACACTCACAATAGAGTATTATAAAATGGAAGGAAATCTTGTCATGTGTTACAACATGGATGAAGACATTAAGCTAAGTGAATTAAGCCAGAATTAAGCTAAGTGAATTAAGAAGACCAACATTGTGAGTCCATTTATATGAAGTACACTCATAGAAACAGAAAGCAGAATGGTTATTACCGGCGGCCAGCCAGGGAAGTGGCTGATAGGTGGAGAAGTGGAAGTGTAGAGTTACTGTTTCATGGGTATGGTTCAGTTTGCAAGATGAAAAAGTTCTGGAGATCTGTTCTACAACGATGTGTATATGTTTAACACTACTGAACTGTACACTTAAAATTGGTTAACGTGGTAAATTTTATGTTGTGTCTTCTTAATCAGAATAAAATTTTATAATATGGAAAAAGAAGTTATAAAAGCCGCTTTATAAATCAATTCTTAAACATAAAACATGTTTCCGATAAAAAAGAAAATGATACAGAAAAGGAATAAAATTCATTTCAAATAATGCAAAAAGAGAAAAAATAAGGAAAACAATGCCAAAGTACTGAACAAGAAAGAGTTTCTTGTTTTATTATCTAAAATACAATCAAAGGATAGACATACTTAAAATAGAGCAGGAGTACAGATACACAGTTCTAGAAATCCTTCAGTGAAAGCAAGGCAAGGTTTTGTTTTCTTATGTAATCATACAGACTCTGCTTTCTTTTGTACACCTACAAAAGATGTAAAATTAAGTATCACAAAAGACCCTACACAGTTTTATTCATACAGGTTGCATCTATAATTCACAAATATATACACAAAATAGTTTTCAACCACATTTAATTTTTAAAATTATTTTCCTGGTTTATCATAAAAATTCATACACATTTCTAATTATATGTCATAATATATCAGAATTGGGTCTATTTTAGATGAATCTCTGCTTCCAATTTTGTGAACAATTTTTGAGTCTAAGAAGATACTTATCCTTTGGTATCCAGAAACTCCTGAGACTTAGCCACATACACCAAGGCTAATTTGAGAGGCAAAGCACAGGAATGAATTTTCTGGAAGACAATTCTTTCTGTGTACAATAATAGGGAATTAGTTAAGTAAATAATGCAGCCACATGAATGATTATTAGCCATTAAAAAGGATTATGAAGAGTCTATTTATTAAATGGGGGAAATACTTATAATAAGTAATAAAGGAAGAAACAGAATACTACATAAATACTGTTTGAACATGACTATAAAAGAAACAGGCCAGGTGCCATGGCTCATGCCTGTAATCCCGTACTTTGGGAGGGCAAGGTGGGTGGATCACCTAAGGTCAGGAGTTCCAGACCAGCCTGACCAACATGGTGAAACCCTGTCTCTACTGAAAACACAAAAATTAGCCAGGCATGGTGGTGTGCGCCTGTAATTTCAGCTACTGGGGAGGCTGAGGCATGAGAATCACTTGAACCTGGGAGGCAGAGGTTGCAGTGAGTCGAGATCACGCCACTGCATTCCAGCCTGGGCAACAGAGGGAGACTCCGTCTTAAAAAAGAAAAAAAAAAAAAAAGAAAAAGAAAAAAAGGAAACAGACAATATTAACAATGGTCAATATTTGAAAATATATATAAGAAGGGCCAGCGTGGTGGCTGACACCTGTAATCCCAGCACTTTGGGAGGCTGAGGCGGGTGGATCATGAGGTCAGGAGATTGAGATCATCCTGGCTAACACGGTGAAACCCCGTCTCTACTAAAAATACAAAAAATTAGTAATACTAGCTACTTTGGAGGCTGAGGCAGGAGAATCACTTGAACCCAGGAGATGGAGGTTGCAGTGAGCTGAGATTGCACCACTGCACTCCAGTCTGGGCGACAGAGTGAGACTCTGTCTCAAAAAAAAAAAAGAAAAAATATATAGCAAAAGACTCCAAAAGAAATAGATTTAATAGATCAAAATATTAACAGTGGTAGTCTTTGGGTGGTGTATCTTTGGAGAGTTATTCTTTCTACCCTTGCTTTTGCTTTTGTCATACCCCATAACACATCTAAAAGGTTTACTGAGAGAAAAAAATGGACTAGGGTCAACAAAATACTGTTGGTCCAAAGGTCTCAGTTACGAAAACCTCAACTTTATTACTTCTCTTTTGGCTGTTCAGAGGATCCACACCACCTCTTCCATCCTGCATTTTTTTATTTTTAACATGTTTTTATTAGCTGAGGTCAATATAAAAATACTATTGTAAACAAAAATAAAGACAGATTTAAAATTAAGTGGCTCTGTTTTCTCAGAGCCTTTTGCTATTTAAAATTTTGTTTCTGAGTATAACAAATCCATATTATACTGCAAAAGTTAATTTAGAATAAAATGAGCTTCTTGGTTGTTTGAAACAGTATTAAAATAAGTCTTCTACCTGAAAATATGAAAATTATTGTTCAAAGGGATATACAATAGACACTTAAACAACATGAGTTTGAATTGTTTGGGTCCACTTATACATGGATTTTATTCCATCTCTGCTGCCCCTGAGACAGCAAGACCAACCTCTCCTCCTCCTCCTCTTCCTCTTCAGCCTACTTAATGTAAAGATGATGAAGACCTTTATGATCCAGTTCCACTTAATAAACAGTAAATATATTTTCTCTTCCTTGTGATTTTCTTTTTTATTTTCTCTAGCTTTATTGTAAGAATACAGTATATATTTTGTACGTTTGTATACATACAACCTTACAAAATATGTGTTAATCGACTGTTTATGTTATTAGTAAGGCAGTCAACAGCAGGCTATTAGTAGTTAAATTTTGGAGGAGTCAAAAGTTACGTGTGGATTTTCGACTGTGCAGGGGGTTGGCGCCCCTAACCTCTGTGCAAGTATTAATATTACAGTTTGAGAAGGTGCCTAAACTTCTTCCTTTTAAATGGTCTTTAATAGCGCTGTCATTCTGTTTCTGGCAAGCACATCTTTACATAACCATAAACTATGTGGAAATTCCAAGATCAGAATAATTTACATGCTGTCCTTGGGAAACACTGCATTTATCTAGTGTAAGATGATTGAATGTCCTGCTGTAGATGAGACAGCTCTGGGTTTGAATTGCAAACCCTAAGACTCAAATGTGTGTATCTTGCCCAACTGTGGTCTCAATCAGAGTGGTCACAGGGCAGCTCTCAGCTAGAATCTGCAGCTGCTGCTTTTCCCTGTCCAGGAGCACCTGCCCAGCAACAACTGGAGCTCAACCTTCACATGAGTTTTCTATTTAGGTGGTGTGCATAACTGAAAGAGTGATTTTGAATTTTAGTTCTGCCTCTTATTACTGTGGGGGCATTGGATTAATTTTTGTGGCAGGAAAGTGTATTGAGATAATTAAATCTTCATATTCTCCATATCCTATGCTCACTATCTTTTTTCTAAGCAGAAGACCCTTGGCATTTTCTTTCCCCAAGGTTTTTTGCACAAGGAAAGCAGAAGTTATCATGGAGCAGCTTTTATCATGTAATCGTTCAAACTCTTCTAGATTCTGCTACGTGTTTCCAGAAAAGAAGAAACAGACACGTTGAGAGCAACAAGAAGGATGAGATAAATACTCCCTATCACTAAAAAGGGGGTTTGTGAGGATGAGAGGATTCCTGTGATCTTGAATACCCTTGGTATAGTGGCCAGAGGAGAAAGCTCAGACAGGAGAGCTATGTGTTGAGGTACAGCTTGAGATACTGTGTTCTAAAGACTGGGACCCTAACCTCTCAAATATTTTTGGCATTGTAGATCACACAGAAGCCATGGAGCAGCACAGTCTAGAGTAAGCTTTTCTGGGCACCCTGCAGATACTCATGCAGACGGAAGACAGATGACAGGACAGGCACTCTCCATGCTTTGGCATGTTGGGCAAGATCCTAGAATCCCGAGTCATGTCTTGTGACGGAAGCCCTCAAATGGCTGAGATGTCATTTCCTGCCATTCCAATGTAATCATGCTAGTAGTTGGTTTTAATTAAAACTTAGGAAAATATCTGTACATTTCTTACACATTTGAATTTGTACACATTCCTGCTATGCTTGTTGGAGCCTCTGTTTTTTCATCTTATCCTGTAGATCAAAACACTTGCCTCATTGTGAGGATTAAGTGAGGTAGCATGTAAGTTCCTGGGATGGTGCTTAGGCATATTTAGTAGAAGCTCAGCTGTTTATTCTTTTTTCGTTTCTTTTTTTTTTTTTTTGAGAGTCAGAGTCTCGCTCCGTCGGCCAGGCTACAGTGCAGTGGCATGATCTCGGCTCATTGCAACCTCTGCCTCCTGGGTTTAAGCGTTTCTGGTGCCCCAGCCTCCAGAGTAGCTGGGATTACAGGTGCCTGCCACCTAGCCCGGACAATTTTTGTATTTTTAGTAGAGACGGGGTCTCACTATGTTGGCTAGGTTGGTCTTGAACTCCTGACCTCAAGTGATCCGCTCGCCTCGGCCTCCCAAAGTGTTGGGATTACAGGCGTGAGCCACCGTGCCCAGCCTTTTCTATCATTCTCTCTGCAAGATGGGACTGGGAGGATAAACGGCAAAAGCTGGTATCAGGGCTTATAGCTGGCCTTGGGCTAGGGAAGGATGAGGGGCAACATTTTCATAGTAATAAATATCATTTTCATGATAGCTTCCACTTCTTAAGAATCTATCAGTGGTTTTTAAACTGCCCTGCAGAGTTCTAGGATTCCATGGAGGGTCTCAGGAGCTGCAGTGAACAGAGGGGGGACCAGCAGTTCACGTTCAGGGCTGCCTCCTCTGCTTCAAGCAGATCAGTTTTGCTTTTACCTAATATATTGATCCTCTACATAACATTTTGTTTGAAAAGTAGTATATCTGTTAAAAATGTTTGAACACGTCTACAGAAGTACTGGATCAAATTGATAATATAAACAAATACATGTTTGTCCAGGTTTCTTCCTTTCCAAGCTTAGGAAAAGCAGATATGGGGAACAAGAGGCAGTCCCGAGTCTATATTCAGTGTGATTTTTGTAATGTTACAATAGTAGGAACAATTAGGCAGTTATTCCCTTCATTCTTCCACTTGTGCTATGCAGCAAGCAGCAAAAGCAATATCCGGTGAATGAGAACACTTGGGTATTGCAAGCCGGGAGTACTCAGCAGGCATATATACCACCAAAAGAAAGTGGGGGTTCCCATGCCCAGAAGATGAGCTGATGAACCCCTTAGCTTGGTGGTATGTCCTACCTCTCCTCTGTAACCACAGGAAGCAGAACACAATACACAGATAAGCACTCACAGACAGACAGACAGGCAGATTAGCAGGTAACTAAAAATGTAAACCTAAGGACACAACCAAGAATCACCACACATTTGAGGAAAACTGCAGAGGCGTTCCAGAAGGAGAGAATGGTGGGAATGGATAAGAGAGGGAATATACAAAGAATAACAGAATAAAATCTCTTTTTTTCATTTTTTTTGAGACGGAGTCTTACTTGTCGCCCAGGCTGGAGTGCAGTGGCACGATCTCGGGTCACTGCAACCTCCACCTTTTGGGTTCAAGCCATTCTCCTGCCCCGCTCCCCAGTAGCTGGGATTACAGGCGCGCACCACCATGCCCAACTAATTTTTGTATTTTTAGTAGAGAGGGGTTTCACCGTGTTGGCCAGGCTGGTCTCAAGCTCCTGACCTCATGATCCGCCCGCCTCGGCCTCCCAAAGTGCTGGGGTTACAGGCGGAAGCCACCACACCCAGCCTTAAAATATCTTATTATCAATCGAAGAAATAAAACTGCCAGTGAAAGGGCCCATGAGCTATTTAAAATAAATACAAACACAAACTGAAAGACTCCAGATCATACCTTGACAGTTCATGTAAAGTTTCAGAAAACTAAAGAGGAAGATCTTAATACTTCTGAAAAGAAAACAAAGCAAAACAAAACTGGATTACTTAACAAAGGAATGGAGGCTTTTAAGATAATCTAACAATATTCTCCAAGTATAAAATGAGACAATTTTTAGATATGCCATCATTTAAAGAAAACAACTAAATAGGCTCATAGGATCCTAACAACCTTAGGAGTGTAACATAGAGAAAATAGAAGTGTTATTTAAACCCAAACTGACCATAGTAACATCTGAATTCCAAAGATGGTGGTTGTGACAAAATTCACATCAATGAGGTAATCAATCTTTATTCTGATCCTCTCTTCTCAGGGCCTGGGAAATGGAGAAAGGAAAGTCTAAAATTATGAAGCCTCTGCTGGTTCCCCTGGGCTGCTGAAGGAAAGACCTGGACTACATTACCCCGCGTTTCAACATATTAATGAGTTTTTGAAGGTTAGCCTTCAGTTAGTAGTGGAGAGACAAGTCATTCTGCATAATAAATTGAGATGGATGACCTCAGGGAAGGCTGGAGGATGAGAGGTGTGGAGTGAGATGGGCTTGCATATCACGGCTGGAGCCTGAACCTGTAGAAAACAGTGGCTTGGAAGGAGGCATTCCCTTCAGATGGGGTGGCTGACGGGCTCTTTATTTTCAAAACATCATTTAACTTTTTACTGTGAACAAACTTTAAGTTCATGAAGAAGATGCAAAAATAGTATAGTGGGTTTCCATACACCCTGCACATAGGTTCCTTAAATGTTTAACATGTTACATAATCATAGTACTATTATTAGAACCAGGAAATCCACATTGGTATAATACTACTTATTATACTGTAAGCCCTTATTTGAATTTTGTCAGTTTTTCCTTCAGTGTCCTTTTTCTGTTCCAGAATCCTACACAGAATCCCACATTGTATTTAGTTGTTATTTATTCTCAGTCTCCTGTAGACTGTAAGTTTCTTAGTCTTTCCTGCTCTTTCATGACCTTGATACTTCTGAAGAGTACTGATCAATTATTTTGTTGAATGTCCCTCAGATTGTATTTTCTTTTCTTTTCTTTATTTTTTAGAGACAGGGTCTTGCTCTGTCACCCAGGATGGGTGCAGTGGTGTGATTATAGCTCACTGTAATCTCGAACTGCTGGGTTCAAGTGATCCTCCCACTTCAGCCTCCTGAGTAGCTGGGACTACAGGAATGCGCCATCATGTCCTGCTAATTATTTTTATTTTTAGTACAGATGAGGTCTTGCCACATTACCCAGGTTGGTCTCAAATTCCCGACCTCAAGCGATCCTCCTGCCTCAGCCTCCCAAAGTACTGGGATTACAGGCATGCATAACCGTGCCCGACAAGTTTTCTTCTGAGTGGACTGAGGTGATACATTTTTTACAAGAATGCCACAGAAATGATACTACGTCCTCACGTAATAGGATGTGTGTATCACATAATGCGATTCATGATTGTTGTACTACTAGTGATGTTGACCTACCACTTGATTAAGGGGGTTTTTGCTGAGTTTCTCCACTGTAATGTTATTATTTTTCTCTGGATAGTTAATAAATGTCTGGAGAAAATGCTTTGAGACTATGCAGTCTGTTTCAACTCAAACTTTCACTCACAGATTTTAGCATCCATCTATATATCCTTTCTGCTACAATTATCATTGTGATGTCTGCCTAGTGGTCATTTTCTATTTCTCTCTATTCTTCTACCATTATTAGTTGGATTTTTTTCTGTGGTGGCCAGGTCTGGGCAAACCTGCCCCCCAAGTCCGAGGAAGCTGAGAGGCCAAAGAAAGATGCTGACAAATCCATTTTCTTCTTAGAAACATTTAATAAAACATCCAGTTTCTTAGAAACATTAAATGACCAGAAGCCATGTCTCTGTCTCAGATGGGCACAAGATGAGATGGTGGGTCCCCACGCCATTACCCCCAAGACCCAGGTCTTACATACCATAAAGAAGGGGTAGTTCAGAAAGAATGTGTAGGATAATTGAAGTATGATAATATCAAGGTTGTTTAGCCTAAGGTCAGGATTTAAGGTAAGTGCCTGCTCTTGCAGAAAAAACAACAGATAAACTAGAAATCTTAGAGGCCTTCCCAGAGCAGGGGTTAATCAGAAGCCAACGTGGCAGAGCATCATCCAAGATGGAGTTGCTTTAGCCACCACAGAATTCTACTTAAAGGAAGAGTTGTCCCTTCTCCTCCACTTCTTTATTTAATCAATTACTTCAATATATGGTCATAGGAATATTTATTTTACCATGTGGGTTATAATCCACTATGGTCAATATGGTTATTATTTAGCTGCTTGTTCAAATTGTTCCAGCTTTGGCCTTTTGGAGATTCTTTAGGTTGATGCCTACGTACCTCTGACAAATCTTACTTTATTTTAAAGCATTTCCTTACTTTCTGGCACCACGAGATATTACAGGCTCATTTTGTAATTTCCCTGACCTGCCTGGGACCAACAACTTCTTGAAGGAACCCTGGTTCCTTTTATTTAAGAATGGTATTTAAAAATCAAATCTGGGTACTAGGCATGCTCACTATTACTGGAGTATCATTGCTTTTAGGTCCTATGACTGGGCATATCTGCATGTATACTAACCCATTAGTATACACTGACCTGTGTACATACCCCTGTGTGTATACACTTCTATATTTCTGTATAAGTACTAAAAATGATGAGTTGACAGGTATAGTAGCTCATGCCTATAATCCCAGAATTTTGGGAGGCTGAAGTGGGAGGATCTCTCAAGGCCAAGAGTTTGAGAACAGCGTGGGTACATAGCAAGGCCCTGTCTCTAGAAAAAAATACAAAAAATTCACCTGGCATGGTGGCATGCACCTGTAGTCCCAGCTACTTGGGAGGCTGAGGTGGGAGGCTCGCTTAAGCCCAGTAATTTGAGACTGCAGTGAGCTATCATCATGCCACTGCACTCCAGCCTGGGTGACAGAGTGAGACTCTGTCTCTAAAATAATAAAAATCATGATTTCATACGAATACATTAGATTCCTATTCAATATCAGAGTGTTCATTTCATCTGAAGGACTTTTAAAGACAGGTGTGTCCAAAGTTAAATGTCTGGTTTATGTGAAAGTACCCTTTCCATCACTACAGCCTTTTAATTGTGACCAATATACACACAAATGGCTTGCGTGTATGTCAAGGAAAAGGGGTCCCTGTCCATGGCTAGAGCAATATAATGCAGAATAAGAATATGAGATTGTGAGATGACTTATAAATTACACTAGCTGAGCAAAGCAAAAGGTCTGAACCAAAGGTAAATAGGAAAACGTAAGGCCCCCATAAGGGACAGACAGCATATGTTCTGCCATTTCTACTTTCTTTACCAATGGCAGATATCAACAAATGACCACCACACACTGACTGACTAAGCAAAAACATGGCTCCAAATTTTCAGACATGCATTTCAGACAGCCACTACTAAGCAACTGGAATTCACACTGTAGATAACTCCTATCCCTAGGTTAAACAAATGAACAGCTCATGTAAACCATATTAGCTGGGAGAGGAGGGAGAACATTATCCGTCATTAGATTTTTGCACAAATTACAGAAAAAGCCTGACACAACGTGGTCAATGATGTTCAAAACTTCAATGACATGAGGCCAGTTCCTAGGGTTTGGCTCATGATACAAGGTTTCATATCACCTGGTGGCCGGTTCTTCATTTTAGTTTAGGTATCAGTGGGACAGACTGTTAACCATGTGCGTAGCTGAGATTTCCAGGTCAGCATAGTGACTCCAGGCATCTTCCAATTGAATGGGACTTGTTTCTATGACCGATCCTAAGAGAATGGAATGGATAACATTGTGGACACAGGACCCACCCTCCATATTCCTACTTACTAAGATGGAGTTGCTGCTGTTTCTCTCCCCTCTGGGATTCTCTCTACCTTCCATGTCAAGCCTCTCCTGTGCAAATTTAGCTCACCCCAATTGAAGAAATATGTTGAGTAGAGAATGGGAGCCAATCGCCAGTCAGGTTGTATATGAGTTTACATGATGGTGACGGTTTCTTATACCTGGTAAGAGTAACTAGCAGAAAGCTGTGGCATGAGCTAATGGGAAATAAGAGGGACAACAATGATGGAAAAATGGTGAGGACAATAGAGAAGGTAGGTACTCTGGCAGAGGGACTGCAGAATAATGCTTACCCTTGGGCCTGTGAGTAGAAAGTCCCAGAAGAAAACAGGGTAAGTTGAATGCAGTGTAGAAAATCTGGCTTTGTCAAATCAAATAGAATTCATACGGAAAAATGCTCACAATACAGTGTTCACTAAAAGTAATGTGGCCAAAAAACCCTGTGAATATAGTTTGGTCCCTAAGTGTATGAGTGTGTGTTTTCTTTAAATGTGTTACATGCCTACTACAGTAAGACGGCAAGGACAGGGTGGAGAACAGGAATGAATGGACATAGTTTCTGCCCCCATAAGGCTTACAGTTTAATACAACAGATAGCTTTGAAAGTAAACAAATGTTAAGAGTGATTATATCATTGGCTATCACATTAGGGATGAGTTTATTTTCTTCTTTATAAATTGTATTTTCCATGTTTTCTACAAGAATGATGTATGCCTTTTATAGTGAGAGAAAAGCAACACATCTTATATTTTAAATGAACAAACATTACAAAAAATAAAACAAAACAAAGAAGACCAGGCTACAGGTATCAATTCACATTCATTAGGCTTATAATAACAGCTTTCTTTACAAAACAGAACACCAATTTTATGTATTCAGCTATGTCAAGGTCTTACAATAGTAGCTGAAATTATACAAACAGGGTTAAAAAATCAATCTTTGCTCACAAGGGAGATTAAATTATTGTTTGTGTGGTGTTTGTGGCACAGGGAGGTGAGAGGATAGTTAGCATCAGATAAAAATATTATGTTTCTTTGATAAATAAGGGCTAACTAGATGTGTTTATATTTTATCAACATGCAATTTAACTTGATGTAGTGTAACATTTTCTATCCTCTGACTTGCAAAATGTTTCCATTCTTGGATGAAGATTTAGGAGATACTCTAATACACTTTATCTGCATCACACTGCCAAAGCATCTCTTAGAGTAACAAAACTTGAAGAATGTTTATTATTACCTATGCTGTGTCAACTTCCTAACTTCAATGCCAGAAAAAGCTTGTCTTACATTTTAAAAGTAGAGTAATGGAATATTAATAATAGCAACTACACTTAATGAGTATTTACTTTGTGCCAGACATTTTACATTGATCACTTCACTAGATCATTCACAACAAAAAAGAATCACAGATCCATAATCTCTTATCTAAAACTCTGGGGACTGGATGTGTTTTGGAAATGAGAGGTTTTTGGAATTCAGGAAGAAATTGGAATCCTTTCGAATACAGTACATAAATTGCATATATTTTGTAACATTCCAAATGGGTACAGGATAGTACTATGTAATGAAACACATTAATCTTACTATTTCTGCAAATAAATGTATGAAAATTCACACTAAATGAAACAAAACCATAAGTAATATTATAATTTATTTACAAAAATATATTAGTAAATTTATTGGTAAATAACATTTTTACATAAATAAGTTTATTGGTGTATGAAATAGGAAGATAAATATAGACCACACATACTATAAGCTTTTAATGTGTTTTGTCACTTGTGAAAAAGCTTCTTGTTTCTAAAGAAATTTTAAGTAAAATTTAAAACTTATACTGATGAAAACTAACCCATATCACATATATATGCAATGAATGTTCATTACTTCTGACTGCCTGAGAATCTTGGAGAAGAGGTTGTTCCAGTATTACCATATCTATGAAACCAGGTTGGAGCTGGACATCTGATGAGCCAGAAACAGGATTGTCAAGAGATGAAGCGGCATTACCACAGAGAGCTTTATTAAATCCTTTTCCCAGTTTCACCTGCCTCCTTAACACTGGTTTCTGTCTAAGCAGTTTCTCTTTAATTGACTAAATTGTCATCAGCTCTTGCTCACTGATAAATGTACATCGTTCACGGCCAGCAATTAATCAGTCACACATTTTCACCATATGATCTATGGAAATTTTTTTCACCCAAATGCATAATGTCATCATCATGACTACTACCACCTTCATATTGATCTGCATTTAACATCATCTCAGCAATTTCCCCATCACTCTTAGGGTGCACTATGGGTTCATCATTATCAATATTAACCATTTCTTCAATGTCAGCTTCTTCTAACTTATTTACACTTTTGGCTGATAAACTTTTGGCAAAGGTAATGAGTTATGCTACCATTGTCTTCTCATTAGAGTCATGAAATCCTTCAAAATCTTCATCAGCTAGGTCATTTTCAAACATCATTGTAGCCCAAAGTCTGTGCCAACCATTTGTTAATGTTGACTTATCAACATCATTCCAAGCATTAGCAACTGTGTAGATGGCATCCTTAAGACTAAATTCTTTAAGGAAGTCCTGGATTTTCAGGCCTCTGTTAACTGAAGCAAGCATACTTTAAAAAAAAAAAAAAAAAAGTGTTTATACTTGCTCTTCACAGAGTGTAGAATTCCTTGGTCACAAGGCTGTATTACAGACATCACACTGGGGGAAAAGTCAATGCCAAAAGCATTGCTCTTCACAAGATGTGCAGGAGGGGGATATGCAGAACTGTTATCTAGAAACAATAAAATTTTGCAATTGTCTTCTGGTCCAGTTTGCAATGAGCTCATGCTGCAGGCACAAAGTGCCTATCAAACCAGTTGGAAAAGATTTTCCATTACTGATGCTTTCTTGTGTGCATAATAATGTACAGGTAAATTATGCACACCTTTTAAACACCTTGGATATAGGCTATTTCCGATCACTGCCAATTTTATCTTGTGTGTGCCTACAGCATTAGCACACCCAAGAACAGTTAACTTTTGCTTGTTATCTTTGACATCTGTTGTTGCTCTTTTGTTAGCCATTGTTGAGGTTTTTCTAGGAACACAGCACCAGTACAGAGCTGTTTCATCAGCATTGTAAATCTGTTCAGGGCTAAGATTTTCATGAGATATTATCTTAGCAAATTCATCAATGTAATTTTCAGTAGCTTCATCATCAGGAGAAGCTTTTTCACCAAGATTTTAAGATACTTGATTCCATGACACTTTTTAAATTTCTGCAGCCAGCCTTCTGAATATTCACACTCTCCTTCAACATTCAGGTCTTCATGGTATATTCTAGCTTGTTTCATGACCAACAAACCAGTCAGTGTTATATCTTTACTTCTTTGTTGTCGAATTCATTCACTCAACACAGGGTCAAGGTCTTCATTTTTGGCTCTATGCGTTATTTTTCTAATTTTCATTAGTTCCCGGTTATCGCTGTCACTATAAAATTTCAACACCTTGTCTGTTTCTTTAAGTCATATATCGTGGTGGTTCCCATACCATATTCTTCAGTAAGACACCTCACAAACATATGAACATCAAGTTTCTGCAATAACTCCACTTTCTGAGATACTGATAAAGACAGATGCTTCCTTTTCTTCTTCTCACTGTTACCCGTAGGTATATCTTTAGCTCTTTTCGACATTTTCCATGGAATTAATCCCCAAGTCAGAAAATGTCAGCAAATAGAGGCATGTGTGACTTATGGATACAAGTGCTGAGACAATAGAGGCTTCATATTTGTTCACAGTAGGTTTTTTTTGGGCATATAATCCTGGTGCCAAACTTACAAAAACACTTTTGGGTTTCACAGTGTTTTTGTTTTTTGTCCTGTTTTGGAATTGCAGAGTAGAGACTGTAGACCTGCATTAAAAATATCATTTTAATGATGAAAAGACTGAGGCTCAGTTAGTATCTTGCTCAAGGTTATGCAGCTACTACTTGTCTTTTCTGCTTATATTTAGTCTCCTAATATTTGGTCACTTTAACAGACAGAAAAATGTTTGTTTTTCTGGTATTGTCTGCCAAGATGACTTGAGCTAGAATAGTTTTAGCACAGGAACCTGATACTCTTATTTGACTGACACAGTCAGTAGTTGAGCCCCAATGCTGAATAACATGGAGATGCTGTGGCAAGAGGTTAGAGTTCCTAAATTTATAGTTATTGAATATAGATTTTTCTTTTTGTACCAAATGATCTGTTTGGTACTTACTGCCTGTTACTTACTGCTTCACAATGAGCAATCAGGAAAAATGAAAGAGCTCACTGCAAATGTCCCAAACACTCCCACAAGTATTCCCTAAATATCCACTCATTTAAAAGGCTTTTTTGTTTGCTTGTTTCTAAACTGTTCTGAAAATTGTACATCCCAACTGTGACTCAGAATTGTTAATCAAGTTCAGAATTAAAACACATTTTATACATTCTAATAAAATGTTCTTTCAATTTAGAATTCAGAAAGAATTCATTAGCATTTTTAATGACTTTTAAGCTTCTGTGGTTTGAGCCTTATTTCATGGACTCTTTTATAAGTTCCTACTGGAAGGCCAGCTTTTCTTCCTCATTCTCGTCTTCCCCATATTTAGATCTTCTTCATATATCTAATATGAACTGTTACAAATGCCTGAAGTTTACTGATTCACTCCTAAGTCTTTCTTTTTCTACTGGGTGTAATAGCAGTCCTTTTGGCTGGACTGTTATAAAAATGAGTAAAAGCACAGTTCTGTAAGACAAAATTCTAAACCCCCCAACTGACTGAATGAACCCCTCTGTTGGCCAAGGGCATTCCAAATTAAACCTGAAAAACTAGTTCAGGCCTTGATGGGAAGGGTGGTGGTTGGGCATACCTCATTGTACCCTCCTCCCTTTGGAATTCAGGCACAAGTGATCAGCGTTAACAATAAAACAGAGATCTTAACACTGGCAAAACAGACTCTTTGTAGCAATAACATACCAAATTCTAACCTGACTCCAGTATAGCATCACATGACAGCAGGCCCTGAAAGAAACTGAAAAGTATTTTACCCCAAAATATATTTCTTTGACATATTTTGAAATGGCTCTGCAAAGCTGTCTCTTGTGGGGATAAGGATCCTATAGATAACCCTTTTTCTTTTCTAGATCTTTTCCTGATCCAGGACAGACTAACTAAAGGTCTTACATAATACCTTTTCAGGTCTGATAAGAGATATTTGCCATCTACTCTCTCTGAAGCCTGCTACTTGGAGGCTTTATCTGCTTAACAAGAACCTTGGTCTCCACAACCCCTTATTTTAACACAGACATTCCTTTCCACTGATTCCAGGTCTTTAGATAATAATTTAGCTCTTTCAACCTATTGCCAATTAGAAACCGTTTGAATCCACCTATGACCTGGAAGTCTCCCTGCACTGCCCACCGCCAATTCGAGTTGTTCTGCCTTTTCAGACTGAACCAATGGACACCTTACATGTATTGATAGTCTGCCTGTTAACTTCTGCCCCTCTAAAATGTATAAAATCAAGTTGTAACCCAACCACCTTGGGCACATGTTCTCAGGACCTCCTGAGACTGTGCCCCAGGCTTTGGTCACTCATATTTAGCTCATAATAAATCTCCTCAAATATTTTCCAGAATTTGACTGTTTTTCATTAACGGCTAGTATAATTCAGAAATGTTTCAATTCTAGTAAATAATTGGGTATTACGTGGAATACCTGGGTGACAAAAATTATCTGTACAATACCTGTGACATGCAATTTACTCATGTAAGAAACCTGCACATGTACCCCTTGAGCCTACAAGTTGGAAAGAAAAAAATTCTAGTAAATATGAGAAATGTATAATATTGAGACTATGTTATATAAAAATATATCATATGTAATATATATTACATAATTTTATATAATATATTATGTTTCTATATTATATATTACATATTATTTATATAACATATATTTTATTATAGATTATATAATATACAAATATATAATATATAACAAATATTTTATATAATACACATTATGTATTATATAATTTATATAATATATATTATATATAACACATACTGTTATATATAATACATAACATATATAACACAACATATTATGTTATATATTATATGTTATATATAATTTACATGTTATATATAATATATAATATGTTATATATAATATATAATTTTACTCCTATAAACGCTTACATTTCTTTTAACTTTCTGACTCTGTAATCACACTTAGTTTAAAACACAAACACACTGTACAGCTGGATAAAATATTTTCCTCCCTTATATTCTTATTTTATCAACTTTTTTTAATTTTAAATTTTTAAAATTTTTTTTACTTTTAAAACTTTTTTGTTAAAAACTAAGATGTACATACATTGGCCTATCCCTACAGAGGGTTAGGATCATCAATATCACTGTCTTCCACATTCACATTTTGTTCTACTGGAAGGTTTTCAGGGGCAATAACATACTTCAAACTATCTTCTATGATAACAATGCCTTCTTCTGGAATAACTCCTACAGGACCTGTTTGAGGCTGTTTTACAGCTAACCTTTTGTTTTTCTTTTTAACTGCGTTTTTCCTGAGACTAAAGCTAGTCAAGTTGACTCTGAAGAAAAATCACCACCACAGCTTACAGATTCCTTCACTAAGGAGGTAATGGGATCTCATAGCCTAATACATAGTGAATGATTAACAAAGAAATGCTTCTTTTTTTCTCACACATTAAATTTTCTTTTCTTCTCTTTTTTTTTTGGTGGGGGACAGGCTCTGGCTATGTTGCCAGGGTGGAGTGCAATGGTATGATGTTGGCTTACTGCAACCTTCGCCTCCCAGGCTCAAACCATCCTCCCACCTCAGCCTCCGAAGTAGCTGGGACTACAGGAGGACACCACTACACCTGGCTAATTTTTGTACTTTTGGTAGAGACACGGCTTCGCCATGTTTTCCAGGCTGGTCTTGAACTCCTGGGCTCAAGGAATCTTACTACCTCAGCCTCCCAAAACATTGGGATTACAGGCATGAGCCACCAAGTCCAGCTAGGACACATTAAATTTTAAAAAATGTTTATCACAAATTCAAAAAGATCTTATAATAAAAAAATCTCACCCTTTCACATCTCCAGGCCTGCTTTCCAGGGGCAACTATTCTTATAATTTGTTTTTAGTATTTCTGGCAATTACTATACCAAATACTGTATCTTTGAATGATACGCTCCTCCTAATGTTATTTCTTCATGTATCAATTATGGATACCTATGTACTTCCTACAGACAAGCACTTAGCTCTAGATAGTTACATATATTTTTTCCTGTACCAGTTACCTTTGTACACTGAAATGATATGCTTAAACTTCTATATCCTGTTGTCTCATTTCTTGATTTGCACTTTGTAAGATTCTGGTATTACAGACTAAGACTCAATCCTTCTTGTTTCTTCTCTTCCTACACTTTTCCTTCCATACCTCTGCTGAGCAAAACCTAGGCCTTAGAGAATATAATTCTAGCTCTTCTTTAGCATGTCATACAGGGCCCTTTATGATCTAGCCTCTGCCTACTTTTCTTATCTCCTGCCATTACCCACTTCAGCTAATGTTCACAGTCATGCTGAAGTAGGTATTTAGTTTTTGGAATCTTTTGTGAACTCTTCTTCTTTTTATCATTGTCTCATAGCTTTCCATGGCCTGGAATGGCCTCCTCCTACAATTCACTGGCAAATCCCAATCACTTTCTTCAGCCTACATGCTACATTAAGAAATCTTCCCTAGTAGATGTCCCTTATTACATCAAAAAGTATTTATTGAGTACTTGTTTTGTGCAAGGTACGGTTTTAGATGTGGGGGCTATAGAGGACCAAGATAATAATGAGTTTGCATTCTAATGACTTAATAAACAGATTTAATAAATATTACTACCTTACTACCATTATGAAACCTACTATGTGCCAGGATTATACTAAATAACTTACATATGCTATTTTAATCCTCACAACAATTTTATGAGCCCTATGAGTGGCTGGGCTTGTACTCAATCTCAAGTCTGACTTCACAGCATTACCTTTAAGCTATGCTCACTCTGCTCCCATTACTCCTTGTTCATTTCTATTACAGCATTTGTCATGTTTTGAAATACTTTGCATATGGATTTCCCCATATGAACCACAGGAGATAAAAAAATTATTTTCAGGATGGTGTAGAACCAGTGCCATTCTAGATATATACGAAAGAAGTTAATACATTATATATAATGGGTGCCTAAAGGCTTACGGATTAATTGTCTCTTGAAATCCCAGGTTGAGAAGGGCTGCTTTAGAAGAAGGCCTGTTAAGGGCCTCTCAAGGGTAGAGAAATCTGCCACTTAGTGGGTGACTGATAAATTTTTGTTGAACTTGTTATTTAAACCTTTGTAATTAATACACCCTCAAAAGTATTATTTTGGGATTGAAAAGTGAGTTGCTTCAGTCTTGCTTCTAGAAATGGCTTTGCAGTAGGAGTTAAGCACTTAGTATTTTCTTAAGAGAATTCCAGGGGTGTTGGATCCAAACTTTGGGAGGAGAAAGAATGCATGGACTCTAAAACCAGATCACCCAGATTCAAATTCCAGTCTCACTGTTTGTTATATAAATTGAAACAAGTTATTATTTAACATGTGCCAGATACTTTTATAAATACTTTACACTATTACCTGATTTAATCTTCAACACTTCTATTTAGTAGATAGCTTTACTCTTTCCTTACCAGCTCCACGCCTCAGTTTCCTCTTCTATTAATAGGAGTTAACAACAAATTGCCTTACAGAGTTACTCTTAGGATTAAATGAGTATAAAGTGCTAAGAATACTACCAGGCATAAAGGAAGTTAGCTATTACTAACAGTAGAGACTGTGGCCAGGGCAGAAAATCACTTTGATGTAACTTAACTTACCAAATTTTTCATTTTATGTTAATATTCACTTTAAGGGCACAGATGGAATTCTTTGGAAAGGGTACTAAATCTTAAGCACTTCCCAATCAAGCTGGCTCTGCATCTCCCTAAGGGAAAAACCCAGCAGCTGGTGCTGAAATGAAAAACGTAGGAAAAAATACCTCTAAAATCTGGTCACTTTTCTGCAACTCCTCTGCTATCTTCCAAGTCCACATTATCATTATCTTTTCCTGGAATCTCTTGCAACAGCATCCTCCTTGGCTGCCTCTAGTTTCTCCAGGAGATTAACCTTTTCAAAAGATAGACGCACATTGGATTGTACCATGCCCATGCTTAAAACCGGTTACCCAGTAAGCATTTCATAATACTCAAGTCAGTAACTTGGCTAAGACTTACAGGGTCTGGCCTCGGCCCATGCCTCCAGATTCACTCCCTCGACTCCTCCCCATGGTCTCTACCCAGCCACATAAGCCTTCATTCATTGTTCAACAAATATTGATTTGCTTGTCTTGTGTTACAGAGTCATTGAGGATACATTAGTGACCAAACAAAACACAGTTCTTCCACTCACAGAACTTACATTTTAAGGGGCAGGGGAAAAACAACAATTGCTAGTTGTAAAAAGTATAAAAATGAAATTGAACCTGCAAATAAAAAAAGAGTGCTCACTTGAGATACAGTAGTCAGGAAAGTCTTCTTTAAGAAGGTACTATTTTAGATGTAATCTAAAGGATAAAGGGAAGTGCCACGTATTGAATGGCGAAGAGAGAATTCAGGTAGAGGGAATAACCCATGCAAAGGTTCATACATGCTGGAAAGAAGTTTGTTTGAGGTATCCAGAGCAGATCACCTTACTGTACAGTTAGTGGGCAGTGAGGTTGGCCGACACCTGATTGTGCAGGGCCTGGGAGGCCGTGGTAAAGATCAGAATTTTATTCCTTTTTCCCCCTCCTCTTTTTATTTTAGAAAATCTCAGTTATTTTAGAAAGTTGCAAGACTAGTACGATGTACACCATTATACCCTTCACCTAGATTCACCAATTACTAATATTTTGCCACATTTGCTTTCTCTATTTTATTTTTTTGCCATATCTTTTGAAAGTAAGCTGCAAACACTGTGACAATTTGCTAACTACTTTAGCAAGCGCCAGCACCTTCCAAAAACAAAGGCATTCTTCCACTTAACCACAAATTCATTCTCACATGCAACCAATTTAAAACTGATTCATCTAATATGTAGTTCATATTTAAATTTCCCCAATTGTCCACAAATGTATTTCGCATTTTTTTTTTAAATCTATAAACCAACTAAGATTCACAGATTTCATTTGGTTTCTTTTGACTCTCGACTAAAGCAATTCTCCACTTCGTTTTTTTCTTTTTCCTGTCATGACACTGACACTTCTGAAGAAGAGCCTAGGCCTGTTGTCTTGTAGAATGTTCTACATTGTTTTTTTCTGATTGTTTCCTCATGATTAGATTCATGTCAAACATTTCTAGTACAAATAGTATCAGGTGCTATTAGCGATGCTAAGTATCTTCACTTGGTTAAGGTATGCCTAATAAATCTCTTCAGTGTAAAATTCTGTTTTCCCTTTATAATAAATGATCTGTAGGGTGAAATTCTTTGAGATACTAACATCCTCTTCCCCGACAACCTTTCAGTTAATGTTTTGTTTTAGCATCTTGCATTCATTAGTTTTAACATTCATAAGCTTACCTACATCAATTTTGAGACTGGCAGTTGCACAATGGGGATGCAGCGAGGGAAGTGACCCTCCGGATCCCGGGATGCCGAGTCTTTTCAGATCCCGTAGGGACAGGACTGGGAAGTGGCTAGCCCGCCATTCCTCGGCCAGTCCTTGGGGAGTCGCAGGACTAAGTGCAGTGGCAGCGGCCTCACTTCGGGCCTTCGCCACATCTTTAGTGCCTCGAGGACAGAATCGGAGATCGGTGTCACAGTCAACAGCGTGGGACTTACGACAGCCGCGAGGAAGCGCACTATTAGTGCCCGACTAGCCGAGCTGCTAGGTAAACGAGACCGTCGGCACCCGGGCTTCCCACGCCTGCTTCCGCTCTTTGGCTGCCCGCATTTCAAGACCCGCCCCCACATTGGAGAGCTTCTTCCGGGAGCCACTAGAAAGTCCGCAGCGCGAGCCGGCGGCGCTCCCTGGCGGAGCTCCGGTCGCCCCACCCACTCCCAGCGTTCAGTGCGGTGCCCTGGCCGCCATTGTTTGAATTTGAAAACGCTAACATCGCAGTGCTTCTCGCGGGTCCGGCTAACCAGGCGACGTTTGCAGGTGAGAAGGTGGCCCGGGGGAAGGTGTAGGGAAGGAGGTGGGTGACTGCATATATATGGGGCCTAAGGTGGGGAAACGGCTTTCGCAATGTGGACATGTTCCGACAGTGCTCGTACCCCGGTGGAGGTTACTGTCAGGAACTGGGTTGCGGAGCGATGGGAACACCGGGTACGCAGCGAGCATTGAGTCATACTATTTCGGTTAGGGTTTAAATCTCGCCTCCACTGCTTATTAGTTGAGTGACGCAAGACAATTCATTTAATCTCTCTGTATCTTAGTTTTCTTATCGGTTAAAAGGCGGCAATAAAGTATCGATTTCTTTCGGCTTTTGTGAAGATTAAATGGTAATGTGTAAAGTTGTTAGTGCTGGCACACAGTAGTTACTAAATGTTTGCAGTCATTAATATTATTATTGTTGTTGCTTCTGTTGTTGAGAAACAGGCCTCTTTTGCCACAGCTAGTTTTCTGAAGCTCTGAGGTGAGCAGTTTGCTCGGCAGGTAGGTAACACGGCCTTTTTGCGGGGGGAGCCGTGTGGTGGCCTCTGTGCACTTATTTCCAGACTACTCCTACTGGTGCTTGGGGCTTGCCCTTCTAGAGTTTTGCAGTGCCAGGCTGAAGAGTTCGTGGCACAGTGACTGCTGTTATTCCCCAGTTTAGAAGGCTTTCTTCATCTCGATTCGCTTCCTGGTTCAGTGATGCCTGTCTGGCACAATTCTCTTAATATTTTTTGCTAAAGTACTAGTTTACACAAGTTCATGCCTTGTGGGTTAGGCAGTGTAACAGTGTATGTGTTTTATTACATGTCCAAGACTCCAGATTTTAAATTGTAAAATAACGTAAAATACTCATCAGTTAGTTGTGAAGACTTTTTGAGGCTGTGTGTTGTAGACCACATTCAGAAACCTCATTCAGTAACAGATTCTACTATTTTTCACTAAAGTCTCCAATTGCGAATTCTTATTGGAGAGAAGATAAATAAAGATGCAGTTTTCCAGTCAGAGCAGCCTTTTGAAATGAAAAATGAGGTCTTGAAGCCTGCTGTCACGAAATATAGTATTACAGATTAGGACCGATTTTTTGGGGGGGGGGGGGGAAAGAGTTTTTTCTTTATAACCATTATTTTAAGTCATTAGTCAGGGAGTCTTTATCCCTACATAAGTCACTGAATTTGTTGTAGGGGCTACAGAGTGGTATAAGATAAGGTTCTTGCCATCAAGAAGTTTCCAGTTTAGTTGGGTAGGCCATGTATAAGTAGTAGTCATATAAAATTGCAAGAAGTTACATCTCAACACTTTTAGAAATGCTAGGAAGTAGTTTGTTCATTGAAAAATGAGCATATGAACAAATACTTTATTATAACTGCTTTTCGTACACAGGAATATTCTTTTTAATTCAACAGTTTAAAAGATTTATCAACCCTTTTCTTTAAACCAAAAGTTATTATTTGAAACCACAGATGTTTTTTAGTTTTCTGGGCATTTCCATGAACTCTGTGTTTTGAAATGTCAAGCCGGTACTTTAACATTTTGCAAATGCTCCCCGCTCTGCACCCCCTTCCCCGTGATCTAGATCGGTGCTTTCCTTAGTCCTTTTGCAATTTAGGAGGAAAAATCCAGCCACGTTCTTGTGATACGTTTAGGAATTTCAGACTGATCAAGGAAAAAGATTGTCAACAAGGTCACAGGAATAAACAAGGACTTTGACAGAATTGTAGGCAAAGGAAATCCCTCTCAGTATGGGACGTTTTCTAGACCAGGGTGAGGGGCCACCATCCAGAGGGGAAAGAGGGCAAGGGGGATGGGGAGTGGGGAGGAAAGAATCATAGAGGGGCTTACATGTCTAAGTGATGTTGCACAGTGGAGAGTCTCTGGATCATAGAACTCTCAAGGGCAGCAGCAGCTTGGGGGTCTTGATAATCCCAGGTTTTATGTATCTGGCAAATGTTGGGTGCAGTTTCATGGGGCGTTCAAACCTGGCAGGCTCTAGATGGCTAAAAATATGCTTATTTTGGGCCATATTGAAAGTAAATGGATGCTTCAGAATTTGAGTTTGGGACCCCAGCAGGCTTTTTTTTTGTTTTGTTTTGTTTTGTTTTGTTTTGAGACAGAGTCTTGCTCTGTTGTCAGGCTGGAGTGCAGTGGCACGATCTTGGCTCACTGCAACCTCTACCTCCTGGTTTCAAGTGATTCTCCTGCCTCACCCTCCTTAGTAGCTGGGACTTCAGGCGCACGCCACCACACCCGGCTAATTTTTTTGTATTTTTAGTAGAGATGGGGTTTCACCGTGTTGGCCAGGATGGTCTCGATCTCCTGACCTTGTGATCCACCCGCCTTGGCCTCCCAAAGTGCTGGGATTACAGGTGTGAGCCTCTGCTCCCGGCCATAGACTTTTTAATTTTTATTTTAAACATTTATGGTCTTTGATCCAGTGGGCGTTTGAGCTCAGATCCCTACCAGCTGTGAAGAAGTATACAATTTAGGGCCATCATGCAAGGGCCATCTTTGGTTCATTTTGTATAATACCTGTGGGTTTTGCTCGTTACTACTTTCTTGAGCTAGGGACCTTAGTTTGGGAGTCACTGATCTGGATATTTTATAATCTTGTCAAAAAACAGCTCAGAGTCCTCCCCCTCTCTCTGGTATTGTACATCTAGTAGATTCTCAGTAAATATTAGAATGTTAGTATTTTTTAGTTAAGGTTATCCTTAAGTTTACCTTTTAGTTTAGTGATTTTATGTTTAATTCAATTGTAATAGTTTACTGATGCATTATTCCTATTTAACTTAAAACCTGTGATGTATCAGGTACTGTTTTGAATGTGTTTACATATATTATTTTACTTTTTACCTGAATTTGAAATTGAAAGTAATCTTTCAGATAGCGGGGTTTTTTTTTTTCCCCCCCTTGACAGAGTCTCTCTCTGTCGCCCAGGCTTGAGTGCAGTGGCGCGATCTCGACTCACTGCAACCTCCACATCTGGGGTTCAAGCAATTCTCTGCCTCAGCCTCTCGAGTAGCTGGGATTACAGGCGCCCGGCACCACGGCTGGCTAATTATTTTGTATTTTTAGTAGAGATGGGGTTTCACCATCTTGGCTAGGCTGGTCTTGAACTCCTGGCCTTGTGATCCACCCCCACCCCCTTGGCCTCCCAAAGTGCTGGGATTACAGGCGTGAGCCACCACGCCAGGCCCAGATAACTGAGTTTTAACTTCTAAATGCTAAAAGAAAGTCTATAAGTAACATTCTACAGGAGTCACTAAGTAGAGAACACAAGGTTATAATTTACTCTGTGATCTCCTTACTATTTGAGTTTTGAGAGGATTTCAGGGAGAGAGTAAACGTTTTATACCATCTTTACAGATTACCTGTACTCATGAAACCTCTTTGAATGGATATTATATGAAAATAGTAGGCTGTGTTCAGTATTATTAGATTCAGAGTCTGTAAATATAATTTGATATTTTGTCTTTCCTGTAGGCTATTGTGTTATAAATGAAGAAATGTAATGCTTTTCTTTTCTAAAATCTAGTTATTTGGGAGGAAGTAGTGGGCTAGACTTTTGAAAGTGTGGGTGGTTTATATGCTGACTTACTAATGTTGTTAAAGAAGTTACTGTTATTCTTGCAGAATGGAATCTAATTTTAATCAAGAGGGAGTACCTCGACCATCTTATGTTTTTAGTGCTGACCCAATTGCAAGGCCTTCAGAAATAAATTTTGATGGCATTAAGCTTGATCTGTCTCATGAATTTTCCTTAGTTGCTCCAAACACTGAGGTAAGTACAAGAAAAGTATTGTGTTGATTATCATGCCTCCTTCTAATGCAAGGGTTGGCAAACAATGGCCTATTTTTGTATTACCTGTTTTTGTACTTAGATACAAGCTAAGAATGGTTTTTATATTTTTAAATAGTGGAAGAAAAATCAAAATAGGAATAATATCGCATAACAAAAATTATATGAATTTCAAACATCACTGTCCATAAATAAATTTTTATTGCATCACAATTGTACTTTTTGGTTTATTTATTTACTACATCCGTTGTGGCACTATCATGGCAGAGTTGAGTAGTTGTGACAGAGACTATAGGGTCTCTAGAACCTAAAATATTAGCTATCTAGCTTTTTACAGAGAAAATTTATTGACTCCTGGATTGGCATGACGTTTTTGAGATTTGTCATGCATCATATATCGTAGTTTTTTCCTTTTTATTGCTAAGTAGTTGTCTGTTGTTCAGATATGCCACATTTCCATTTATCATTTGATGGACGTTTAGGTAGTTTACAGTTTGAGGCCATTATAAGTAATGCCGCTCTGAACATTCTTGTGCAAGCCTTTTTGTGGACTTGCGTTTTCATTTTTCTTTGGTAAATACCTAGGAATACAAACTGTGTAAGTTTAACTTTATGAGTAACTACAAAACTGTTTTTCAAAGTGGCTGTTCCAGCACCAGCAATGTGTGTAGGTTCCAGTGCTTCTACCTCTTTGCCAACACTTGATAATGTAAATCTTTATTTCTAGTGGATGTGTAATGGTATCCTGTTTTGGTTTTAGTTTGCTCTAATGAGCACTCTTTCAAGTATTCTTGGCCATTTTTCTACTTTCTTTGTAAAGTGTCTCTTCAGGTCTTTTTCCCATTTAAATTAGGTTGTTTCATTAGTGTTGTGTGAGAAATCTTTGTGTATACAAATCCTTTGTCAGGTTAATAGTGTCTTGATCAGATGTTTTAAAATTTAAAGGCATTCAATTTAACATTTGTTTTTCTTTTTTGGTGAATTTGTGTGTGTGTGTTCTCTTTAAGAAACTTTTGCCTTCCCCGAAGTTTTTGTCTTACTTTTTCTAGAAATTTTATAGTTTTCATTTGAGCAGTTATATCTATGGTTCATTTTGAACAGTTTGTGTGTGCAGTTGATACAGGGACCCAGGTTAACTTTTTTCTTTTTCGTTTTAGCTTCCATACATTTTTTGAACTACATAAATAGTTATTTCAGCATTATCTATTGAAAAGACTTTCCCCATTGTTCTGGTGCCTTTACAAATGACTGTATATGTGTAGCTATTTCTGGATTTTATTCTCTTCCTTTGACCTATTTGTCCTTATTCCAACACAACACCATCTATTTCTGTAGGTTTATAATGATTCTTGAAATTAGGTAGTGTGAATTCTCCAATTTTGCTTTTCTAGGAAAATTTTGGCTTTTCTAGGTCCTTTGCATATTCATAAATTTTAGAATCAGCTTACCAGTTTGTACAAGGCAGCATCTTGGGATTTTTGATTGAGTTTGCGTTAAATCTGTGGATCAGTTTGGAGAGAATTAACATCTTGACAATACTGAGTTTTAATCCATGAACATGGTATTCTTCATTTTATTTAGGTCTTTAATGTCTCAGCGGTATTTTTTACTTGTCAGTGTAGAGGCCTTTCGTGTCTTTTGTCAAATATATTTATACACATTTTATGTTATTTGATGCTATTGTAAATAATATTTTTAGTTGCTTTATTTAGGCATAATGAAAAACTGCATATATTTCAAATATGCAGTTTGATAAGTTTTGACATATGCATACACTTGTGTAACTGTCACCAAAGTCAAGCTAATGAGTATATCCATTACCCTCAAAAGTTTCCTTGAGGCTCCTTGTAAGTCCTCCCTCCCATCACACCTCCAAGTAACCTCTGATTAGCATTCTGTTCGTATGCGTTAATTTTTTGTAGATTTGTTGGATTTTGTATGCGTATGTTCATGTTGTTTCTAAATAAAGAAAATTTTGTTTTTTCTTTTCCAATTTGGATGACTTTTGTCTTTTCATTTCCTTTTTTTTCTTCCATTTTTCTTTTCCTTTTCTTTCCCCTTCTTTCCCCTCCCCGTCTTTCTTTCTTTCTCTTCTTCCCTTCCCTTTTACCTTTTTCCTTTCCTTTTCTCTTCCCTTTCTTTTTCTTTCCCTTACCCCTCCTTTTTTCTTCCCCCATTTCCTTTCCCCTCTCACGCCCAACTACACCAGCTAGAACCTTTAATACAGTGTTACTGGAAGTGGGGAAGCAGAAATCTTCTTATTACTCATTTTGCTACTTATCTTAGATTGAGTCTTTCCTGTTAAGTGTGTTGTTAGCTATAGATTTTTTGTAAGTGCCCTTTATCAGGTTGAGGAAGTTTGCTTTCATTACACTCTGCTGAGATTTTTTATTACAAATGGACGTTGGATTTTGTCAAATGCTGTTTTTCCATCTGTAGAGATAAAAGTTTCTCTTCATTTATTCTTTTAATGTGGTTAATTGCCTGGATTGATTTTTGAATGTTAAACTGACTTTATAGTCCTAGGATAAACCATTCTTGGTCAGATATTATTATCCTGTTTTATATATTGGCTAGTATTTTGTGTGGGAAATTTTGCGTGGGAAGTTTTGCGTATATCTTAATGTGCTATTTTGTTTTCTAATTTTTTTCTGAGGCTATCTTTGTCAGTTGTGTTATTCAGGTTATGTCAAACTCAAAATTAGTTAAGATATTTTCTCTTCCTGTATTTTCTTAAAGAGTTTATGTACAATTTGTGTGGGTTTTTTTTGAGTTGGAGTTTCGCTCTTGTTGCCCAGGCTGGAGTGCAGTGGAGCCATCTCGGCTCACCGCAATCTCGGCCTCCCAGGTTCAAGCGATTCTCCTGCCTCATCCTCCCGAGCAGCTGGGATTACTGGCATGCGCCACCATGGCTGGCTAATCCATGCCTGGCTAATTTTGTATTTTTAGTTGAAATGGGGTTTCTCCATGTTGGTCAGGTTGGTCTTGAACTCCTGACCTCAGGTGATCCACCCGCCTCAGCCTACCAAAGCGTTGGGATTACAGGCGTGAGTCACCACTCCTGGGCTGATTATTTTCTAAAATGTTTGATAGAATTTACCGTTAAACTACTAGGGCCTGGATTTTTTTTGTGTGTCATTATTTAGTTTGAAAATGGATTCAATTTGCTTAATAGAAATTGGGTTATTCAGATTTTCTAGTTATGTCTGTTTTGGTTAAGTTGCATTTGTCAAGTAGTTGTTTCCTTTTTATTTTTATTTTTTAAAAGTTAAAACATTTCTTTAAAATTATATTTTCTACGCACGTTTCTTCCTCAGAAAAAGTAACAAGGAGAATGATACATAGTAAAAAAAATTCTGAATGCCTCATGGAATTGAGCATTTGAATAATAGAATATTCTAGTTACTTTTGATTTATTCTGGAGTTATATTTTCCAAAGACTTAGGGCCTCATTAATTATATTAGGCTTTTGTGGAATAAAGGCTTTTTGTAAACTTCACGTATAAATACAGGAGATGGAGGAAATTGGATCTTTTTTGGTGTATTTTGTTTTTATTTAAATAGATTGGTTGAGTTTTTCTAACATGATTAAAAGCCGGATAGTGACTGCTTAGAAATTCTTTATGATCTCAGATTATTATGTAAAAATTAGCTATGTTAAGGAAAGATGGTCTCTGAAAAGCCATATCTTTCAAAAACACAATATTGTTCTCCTTTATTTTTTTAAGGCAAACAGTTTCGAATCTAAAGATTATCTCCAGGTTTGTCTTCGAATAAGACCATTTACACAGTCAGAAAAAGAACATGAGTCTGAGGTTTGTGTTGAATTTAATAGAATTTTAATATTTTACTTTCTTTTAAATTGGCAAAATACTAGTTTTTATTTATTGGGGGTATGTATTCTAGGGCTGTGTGCATATTCTGGATTCACAGACTGTTGTGCTGAAAGAGCCTCAATGCATCCTTGGTCGGTTAAGTGAGAAAAGCTCGGGGCAGATGGCCCAGAAATTCAGTTTTTCCAAGGTAAAACTGAAGTGTTTTTGTTTTTTGTTTTAAAGATAAAGAGACTTGGCTTAGGCTAAATTGCTATATAATTATATATAGTGAACTATACATTTTGTGCTTATGCAACTTAGATTTTAGGTTCTAGTATTTTTTCCTTAAGGATAAGACTCAAATCTCAGGTCTGGAAATATATAATTGGATGTAAACAGATCACTGTAGTGTTAAAATTATTATTAATATATTTTTAAGAAATATTCTTTTCAAAACTTAGGTGAATACTTGATTCCTTGGTACAGATTTCTATCTTGAAAACTTTCTGGTAGTAAAACTATCAAATGTATTTGTGGGAGTGGGGATATGGCACCTGTTTTAAGAATGAATCTTTAAAATTTTTAAACAGTGTGTTGGGTTGGAACGTACTATTAATATTAACTTGAATTTTCTAAAAATACTTTTAAAAAAATACTTGCTTAGGTTTTTGGCCCAGCAACTACACAGAAGGAATTCTTTCAGGGTTGCATTATGCAACCAGTAAAAGACCTCTTGAAAGGACAAAGTCGTCTGATTTTTACTTACGGGCTAACCAATTCAGGAAAAACATACACATTTCAAGGTAAATATTGTTTTATTTTGGTTGGAAAGGATAAGGAAGCAGTAATAATCACTCAGTATTTTTATAATACATACATGTAGTTATGTCGGTATTACCTAGTATGTGTTTGCTCTATTTTTAATAGTACTAGCATATTGATTATGTATTGCTGTTGGTTTTTTTTCTGGAGACAGTCTCACTCTGTCGCCCAGGCTGGCGTGCAGTGGTGTGATCTCGGCTCACTGCAACCTCTGCTTCCTGGGTTCAAACGACTCTCCTGCCTCAGCTACTGAGCTTCCCAAGTGGCTGGGACTACAGGCGTGCGCCACCAGTTTTTTATATTTTGCCAAGCTAATTTTTATATTTTTGTAGAAATGAGGGTTCACCATTTTGGGTAGGCTAGTCTCAAACTCCTGACCTCAGGTGATCTGCCCACCTTGGTCTCCCAAGGTGCTTGGATTGCAGGCAAGCGCCACCATGCCTGGCCTTGCTATTGGCTTTTAATTCAAATTTATTTAATTCATTTGTAAAAATACCCATTGATAGAGATTTAGATGATGATTAAAATCCATAAAAAGTATTGATGTGATACAGAGAATTAAGCATAAATGACCAGAAGAAATTTTATATTTCATTTTACTTTTATAGTTTGTGGTTATGGGTGATTACAAATCTTAATATGGTTGCATTATCTGAATGTAAAATTTCAGGTTTACATCAGAATAATAGTCAATAAAATGTTGGTAATTACCTACAGTGAATAACAAAGTGATGGAAAACTGAGTAATCCTCACCTTCTAACATTTTCATTTTAATTGTTGACTCTTGCCTATTGGTAGTATAAAAGGAGCTTTAATAAACAAGGAAAGTTTCCTCTTTCCTAGTAGACTGAGAAAGTGCAACACAAAAATTCCTTTTGCAGGCACAGAAGAAAATATGGGCATTCTGCCTCGAACTTTCAATGTATTATTTGATAGTCTTCAAGAAAGACTGTATACAAAGATGAACCTTAAACCACATAGATCCAGAGAGTACTTACGGTTATCACCAGAACAAGAGAAAGAAGAAATTGCTGGCAAAAGTGCATTGCTTCGGCAAATTAAAGAGGTATGAAAATATTTTAGTATGTAAAATATGTACAATTCCTGACTTCTTATAAACCCTTTAGATTGTTTCAACATATATTGGAATCTGTTTTGTGGTGTTAGTGTTTTTTATTATTTATTTTTTCGAGAAAAATAAAGCTTAAAGTTTGAAGACATCTTTTCTATTTGTACCAACAGCAAGAATGTTTAAACAATACAAATGTAAATGGTTCTGAAATCTTTTTTGATTGTTGTAGAGCCAGCATTGTGCTTTTTATGTAATGATTTTTTAAAATTCTGTTTTTTAATTGTGAAAGTAATATGTACCCAAAATTTAAAATAGGGAATGTGAGAAGTAAAAAGTAAAAGTTTCCTTTAATTTCATTCCTAAAGAAAAAATTATTAATAGATTGGAAAGCATCTTTTTTGGGCCTTTTCTCTCTCTGTATAAAATCCATACGCAGAGCTTTCTATCTGTATATACACAAACGTATATATGATGTGTATATCTTCATACCTTTGTCTTTATATGTATGATACAGGTTTTTTTTTTTTTTTAAAACAAAAAAGAGATCTTACTATGCTTACCATTCTGTGACTTGGTATTTCATTTAGCATATCCTAAAACTTTTCCAACCTTAAATCATGTACCTTTTATCTGTTATGTCTTTAACTTCTTTTTTTAAATTTTAAATCAGCTTTTAAAGCCAAGTCTCCATTGATGGCCATTTGTATTGTTTCTATGTTTTGCTATTTTGAACACTGTTTCAGTGAAGAAACATTCCATTGCAAATATGTTTGGTGCTAATTTTCCCAAACTCAGGCCAAGATTGGATATTTAATAATGTCTGGTTTGATAGGTAAAAAATGGCTCACTTGAGCTTACTTTATATTTCTTTAATGGTAAATTAGGTGATTAGTACATCTTAGAATTTTTTCCTGTGATTTGTCACGTACATTCTTTGTCCATTTCTCTAGTATTGTATGACTTGTTTACTGATTTATTAAAATGTATTTAAAAAATGAATACATTATTATTGTATTACTGTATGGGTTGCAAATTTTCTGGCTTATTGCTTGTTTCTCCCCTGCCCCCATTGTGTTTTTCTTTTTTTTTTCTTCCTTTTTTTAGTTTTTAGAGACAAGATCTTCCTTTGTCCTCCAGGCTGGAGTATAGTGGTGTATGATCATAGCTCACTGCTGTCTTGAACTCCTGGACACAAGTGGTTCTCCTGCCTCAACCTCCTCTGAGTAGCTGGAACTATGGGGCATGCCACTGCTCCTGGCTGTTTTGATTTTTTTTGTAGAAATGGAGTCTTGGTATGTTGCCTAGGCTGGACTTGAACTCTTGGTCTCAAGAGATCCCCCTCCCTTGGCCTTCCAAAGTGTTGAGATTACATGTTTGAGCTGCCAAGCCTGGCCCATTGTGTTTTTCAGTATTCATCTACTCAACAAATTTTATTCAGTCACCTATTTTTTTTCCAGGCAATATTTTCAGTTTTGAGGACAAATGGTACTGCCCTCATGGAGACTGACAATAAATACATATGTAAAATACTGTGAGGAGGAATTATTTTATAGAAGGTGGTACCATATCAACTTTAAAAAATGAAGTTATACTGGTCTGTTTATTCCTCTTGTGCCTTCTGGATTTTGTAGTATATTTTCAAACATTATTCTATTCAAGGCTGTTAAAAACTACTAATTGTTTTTGTAAATATTTTTAACCTATTAATGCGAATTTTTCTTTTTTAAAACATTTAGAAACCAGGGTTTTAAGGCAGTAAAAAGTGTGTTACCAGTGGAGTTCAAAGTTGAGTCTATGACTATGGTCTCTGAAAGTAACATTGTATTTTAACAAAATTTATGGAGATTGGTGGATAACTCCATAGCCAATTCATAAAGGAAATTAGAATCATTAATAATGAAAAAAATTTTTTCACTGAGCATGGTGGCTCATGCCTGTAATCTGAGAACTTTGGGAGGCTGAGGCAGGCAGATCACTTGAGACCAGGAGTTCGAGACCAGCCTGGCCAACATGGCGAAACCCTGTCCCTATTAAAAATACAAAACATTAGCTGGGCGTGGTGACTCACACCTGTAGCCTCAGCTACTTGGGAGGCTGAGGCACGAGAATCTCTTGAACCCCAGAGGTGGAGGTTGCAGTGAGCTGAGATTGTGCCACTACATTCCAGCCTGGGTGACAGAGCAAGACTCTGTCTCAAAAAAAAAGAAAAAAAGAAAAAATTCTAACAAGTTATCCAGTTAAAACATGATACTGTTTTGCCTATGAAATGATTAAAACGTTAAAAAAAAATCAGATCATGTACTTTCATACATTGTAAATGGTTCTAGAAAGCAAATTGGCAATACTATGTTAAGAGTGAGAACATTAAAATATTTTATATCTTTTCATCCTCCAGTTCAGTTTTAGGTATATACTCCAAGGAAATGGGTTTATTTCTGTTTCTAAGGAAATAATTAGAATGCAGAAGAAAATACAGAAAGATATTTGGCAAAACTTGAATAATTTAAATGTTTAATAATAAGGGAATAATTAAGTCATTTCACATGAGTTATATAGCCATCAACTGTTGTAAACAATTTTTAATTATAAGGAGAAAAAGCTTACAACATAAGTGTGGGGAAAACTGTAGAAGGGGAATATATTAAAATATTAATAGTAACCAACCAGAGTGGCAGGGATTATACATGATAATATTTTTCTTAGTTCTCTGTATTTTCCCGTGAAACTATATTATTTAACTGGGAAAAATTAAAGAATTCATTGAATTGGATGGATGAAAGGTTGTGATTTGGTAGTGACTTATTTGGATAGGTAATTAATATCTTGATTATTTAACCTTAATGAAAATTTTTTTAAATTCTTTTAAAACAATCTTTCTATTTTAGGTTACTATGCATAATGACGGTGATGATACTCTTTATGGTAAGGTTTCATTGCTCACCTATCTTTGATATATTGATTAAAGTACATTTGAAAAGCTTTTAATTTTTAAATCACTTCTAATGTTTTATTTTTATTATTAAAAAATTTTTAGGCCAGGCGTGGTGGCTCACGCCTGTAATCCCAGCACTTCGGGAGGCCGAGGCGGGTGGATCATGAGGTCCTGGCCAACATGGTGAAACCTCGTCTCTAGTAAAAATAAAAAAATTGGCTGGGCATGGTGGCGTGGGCCTGTAGTCCTAGCTACCCGGAAGGCTGAAGCAGGAGAATACTTGAACTCAGAGGGTGGAGGTTGCAGTGAGCCGAGATTGCGCCACTGCACTCCAGCCTGAGGACAGAGTGAGACTCTGTCTCAAAAAAAAAAAAAAAATTGTTTATACATTGTGTTTATTTTTTTTCTATAGACCTCTTCTTTGGTTACTAAGGATTTACTTTCTGTAATGACATAGTCGGTAATACCTGGAAAATGATACATATTTATATGAAATGTCAGTCATTGTAATGTTTTGTTTGTATTAAATATTACAGATACCCCTTTTACTGGTTACAACTTTAATATTGAATTTGAAAGACAGTTTTGTTTTTCTTTGTCCTTTACATTTAATTTCTGTTGGTTCATTAACATATTTTGAAAAAGAAAGGAATGATAGGGAGTAGTCTAACTCTGGTTACTCCAAATATTATTTACATCTTCCTTTGTTCCAAAAAGTGTTTAACATAGATGGTCAAAAGATTAAGCATACTTGGTTTTTCAAGTCTGGGAATCGATCTGTACTTTTGTCACATTTTTAGTCAGTTGCTTACTTTTGTGATTATTGTTTTTTCTTTTTTTTTTTGTAGGAAGTTTAACTAACTCTTTGAATATCTCAGAGTTTGAAGAATCCATAAAAGATTGTGAACAAGCCAGCTTGAATATGGCTAATAATATAAAATTTTCTGTGTGGGTTTCTTTCTTTGAAATTTACAATGAATATATTTATGACTTGTTTGTTCCTGTATCATCTAAATTCCAAAAGAGAAAGATGCTGCGCCTTTCCCAAGATGTAAAGGGCTATTCTTTTATAAAAGGTATGCTCTGAATATTTTTATTTTATTGTTCCGAAGTTCTCTCCTTGGGCTTTGTGCTAGCTGTAAGACTAAAGCAAATAGAAAATTGAAAATTGTAATGCTAATTATTAACATTAAGAGAAGAAGGTAATTTTGTGTTTTGGAAGTATGTTTTGGTGTATTTATTAAACTTGAATATAAAGGGGTCTATTTTGGTATTGTATTTGCTTGAGTATCATTAATTGAATTTGTGGTGATGGGAAAAGCTATGTATGATTATATTCACGTTATTCTCCTACTTTGTAACAGTGTCCAAATTTTGCAGCTATGAAATGTTACTATCCTTCCAGAGTGTTTTTTCTAATCTTTTAAAACAATTAACAGTAGGAAATACATATTAATAACATCATGACTCAGTACCTACATGCATGTATATATATACATATGTAATATTTACAACGAAAAATTTCCTTAATTATACTTCTACTACAAGGAATGCACTGTGATATTTTCTATATTCTTTGTCATTTCTGTAAAATGCTGGCCAGATGCAGTGGCTCACACTTGTGATCCCAGCACTTTGGGAGGCTGAGGTGGGTGGATCACTTGAGCTCAGGAATTCGAGACCAGCTTGGGCAACATGGCAAAACGCCATCTCTACAAAAAATACAAAAATTAGCCTGGCATGGTGGTATGCATCTTTAGTCCCATCTACTCAGGAGGCTGAGGCAGGAGGATCACTTGAGCCTAGGAGGTCAAGGCTGTAGAGAGCCAACGGTCACACTTTTGCACTCCAGGCTGGGCAACAGAGTGAGACCCTGTCTCCAAAAATAAAAAATAAAAAATAAAAAACAATTAAAATACTGGTCATTATTCAATAAATCTGATTTTATGATTCACTAATAAATTACAATCTTCAGTGTTTAATAACTAGGTAATTTTACAGGTTTAGTCTGTACTGTATTTTGCCTCTCTTTTTTTCCCTGAGTGTCTAATTCTAAGGAATTGTTACTGTATTTAATTTTCCGTTTGGCAGACTCTGTTGACAAACATTTACTTTGTGTGTTTGTGTAATTTAAATTACATTGAACATTGTTATAATCTTCCCCTCTGGTGTAACCTGAAATAACTGAGTTGACTCCAGCTAGGATGTGTTGTCAGAAGGAAGATCTCATTATATGTCACTAGGAAAAGACTTCCAAAGAGATTGCATTGTAGAGCACATTCTTTGTCTCAATAAATTAATATATATCCTCTTTATTTTTTAAAGATCTACAATGGATTCAAGTATCTGATTCCAAAGAAGCCTATAGACTTTTAAAACTAGGAATAAAGCACCAGAGTGTTGCCTTCACAAAACTGAATAATGCTTCCAGTAGGAGGTAAAGAATAAACTCTGTAAGAGTAAACTTGAATCACCGATGGTATGGTATTCTATGCTAATTTAAACACAACTAATTTTACATTAAAGTGGGCAGTAGGTTCTCATCTGTTAAATAAATTTATAAGGCATAAAAAACATTTGGTAAACAGAGTAACACTAAACACGTTTATCAATACTGTTTCCTGTCCTGACAGGTTTATTAATTTATAGGAAGTCTCTGAGGTATTGTTACTTTTTCTTTATGTCAGTATCTAAGCTCAGTATTTTTGGAGTTGGTAATAATGGTGGGCCTTTTCTCTGGGTCTTTCTCACTTATCCCCTGAATACTATATAAATATACTCAGTGAGGGTAAAATCTCAAGGGGTTAAGGAAATATGTTTTGATGGGTTTGGGGGATGAGAGGCAAAGGAAATAAGTTTAAGCAGTGAGATAATTAAAGCAGGCTTTTTCTTAAGAGAGAAGGAGCCCTGTTCCCATAGTCAGTTGGGCATGGGACAATACAAGATCTGGATCTATAGGTCAAATATATGCTTTGCTTTCGTGTGTATTCAGAGTATTAGCTATATATAATACCGTGTTAACTAATACTATCTTTTCAAACAAATTGTGACTTTGTTATAAATGATACTGTTAGTAGAAGTTGAACTGTCAGGAGGTAATTTGAGGAATTTAGAGCTAGGCAAAAGGTGATTTTAGGCGTTTGGGTATATAAGTGACAGTAGAACACTGGGTTGAAATATCTAACAGCTAATTGGAAAATGCGATGGTGGACTATAGTTAATACTAGGGTATAAATAAGGTTGATTTGAATACTTGTCTCTCCTATTTAGAATGCAGAAATTAAAATGATAACATTTGATCTTTGTATTTCAGTCACAGCGTATTCACTATTAAAATATTACAGATTGAAGATTCTGAAATGTCTCGTGTAATTCGAGTCAGTGAGTAAGTTGAATATTCTTTAAATTGTAATTATTTGTAATTGTTTTGAAGAACTTTTAAAGTAATTTTTCTTTTCTTAATTCAGATTATCTTTATGTGATCTTGCTGGTTCAGAACGAACTATGAAGACACAGAATGAAGGTGAAAGGTTAAGAGAGACTGGGAATATCAACACTTCTTTATTGACTCTGGGAAAGTGTATTAACGTCTTGAAGAATAGTGAAAAGTCAAAGTAAGTTTCTGAAAGTGTTATTAGCTTATTAAATATTATAGTATTTAAACTTTCAAATTTTTTGTTTTTAGAAAGTTCTTTTTTGATTTTTAACCTGCTTCTTATGTAATGACTGTGTATAGATTGTGATTCAAGTGCTTAAGAGATCTTGGATTAAAGACAATGATAGAAGTGTCAGTTGATGCCAGTAACCCATCAAGTAAAGTCAGTATTTTCTATGGCAAATCTGTACCAATAGACACTGTAAATGAGAAGCTTCTAATGCTGGTTTAGGATCTAAAACCACCTTTTTCTTATTAGTACATTGTGTGTGGTTCTAGATGCAATAGATTTTTGTATGTATTAGCATTTTAGGCTGAGTAAATATAAATCAGCCTTCACCATTTCTACTTAGGGTGTTTCATGACATCTCTTATATACTTGCTCTATACTAGAGAACATAACCCAGTTAAATGTGGTTTTCTTTATATTTTACATAGTGAATTATTGTTAGTAAGTAGCAGCAGTTAAAACAAATAGCCAGGCATGGTGGCTTATGCCTGTAATCCCGGCACTTCTGGAGGCCAAGGCAGGAGGATTGCTTGAGCCCGGCAGTTTAAGACCAGCCTCATCTCTACTAAAAATAAAAATAAAAAATTAACCAGATGTGGTGGCAGGCGCCCATAATCCCTGCTAACCTGGAGGCAGAGGCGAGAGGATCGCTTGAGCCTAAGAGATTGAGGCTGCAGTAAGTTGTGAGTGCCACTGTACTCCAGTCTGGGCAACCGAGCTGGACCCTGTCTCAAAACAAAAACAAAAACAAGCAAGAAAAGATAAAATGAAAACTGAGAAGGACTATTACATCTGGAACTAATCGCTACCCTAAAGTTTAATTTCATGATAGGTGGCTTAATTATTTCTTTGTAAAATTTGTCAGCACCCCGACTTCATGAGATGTGTTTTAACTTACACTGTTTTCTGAAAATTTTTTCCATAGGTTTCAACAGCATGTGCCTTTCCGGGAAAGTAAACTGACTCACTATTTTCAAAGTTTTTTTAATGGTAAAGGGAAAATATGTATGATTGTCAACATCAGCCAATGTTATTTAGCCTATGATGAAACACTCAATGTATTGAAGTTCTCAGCCATTGCACAAAAAGTAAATATTTATTTTATTAAGCTTCTTCTTAGAATATTAATACTTTTTCTTGAAATAAATATGTTGTACTTAATACTGTAAGCCTAGGAAATAATTGAAAATTAAAAAGGTAAATATTTGACCAAGTAGGAAGACATGAGAAAGGATTGAAAGTTGCCCATGCTAGGATTAAAATGACCTTTAGTAATAAGAGTTAATAATAAACATCAATTACAAATTAATGAGTATTTTTGGAATGAATTGTCTGCTCTGCCATTTATCTTGTTCATTTGGTACTTCTGGGTAATTAGAAAACACTCTACTAAGATTAATACTGAGAACTTAGCCCAGGAAGATAGATTTTTTCCTCTAGTTTGCATGTGTAAGTAGCTTTTTTCCTATCAGAATGTTCATTTAGGGATGGTGATTCCTGTTTGTATGTTTGTTTGAATAGTTTTTCCTTTAACACTTGAGTTTTCATTTGACTTAAATTTATAAAATAATCATTTTCTAGTGGACAGTTCTTGTCTTTTCTGTTTTAAAAGTCACATTGAATATTTTAACAGGTTTGTGTCCCAGACACTTTAAATTCCTCTCAAGAGAAATTATTTGGACCTGTCAGATCTTCTCAAGATGTATCACTAGACAATAATTCAAATAATAAAATATTAAATGTAAAAAGAGCCACCATTTCATGGGAAAATAGTCTGGAAGATTTGATGGAAGACGAGGATTTAGTTGAGGAGCTAGAAAACTCTGAAGAAACTCAAAATGTGGAAACTAAACTTATTGATGAAGATCTAGATAAAACATTAGAGGAAAATAAGGCTTTCATTAGCCACGAGGAGAAAAGAGTATGTATTAAGAACTCATACTTCTATGCTTGTCTTCTTATTCTGAAGTTAAGGTTAAATCTTAAGGCTCTCTCTCTTCAGTTTTTTTCGGCAATACACTGAAGTTTTTGTGTTCAATTTTATATTTTGAAAAATTTCAAACCTGTAGAAAGACTAGTACAATGAATACTCATTTATCCTTCACCTGGATTCTCCAGTTACCATTTTATGAGTATGCAAATACACATCTTTTGCTCTGTACAATTTGAAAATAAGATCCAGACATAATGACACCTTACATCTAAATAGTTGAACATATTTTTTTAATAACATGGGCATTTTTGTCATGATCACCATGAAATTTTCATACCCAAGAAATTCAACATTGATACACTAATATAACCTCATATACTGTTTGTATTGAGATTTCTCCAGTGTTCCTGATATGTTCTTTATTGCCACTTTGTTTTTGTCAACAGCCAGAGTTAACAAATTGCTTTTGATTATTGTGTTTCTTTAATTATTTCTAATCTAGCACTGACATTTTTGAAAAGTGGGTCCTAGTTTTCTCATAGAATACCTGCAATCTAGATTTGTTTGATTATTTCTTCATCACTTAGGTTTAATACATTAGGGAAGCTTTTTATGTAGGTTAAGTTGTAAATTTTCCGTTGCATCACACTGAGAGCCACATGATGTCTGATTTTTCCATTCTTAGAGATGCTAAGTTTTGCTCACTTGGTTTAGATACAGTATTTCAGATCTTTATTGCAAAAGCATGTTATCTATGGGGTGATACTTATAGACCATGTGAGTATCCTTTCACTAAGTGATTTTATGTATTCCATCAGACTTTTATTTTGCAGTCTCAAGTACAAGTGCTAAAAATATCTGCCAAGTACCTGTGATCCCATATCTTCAAAAACAGTAATTGTTTGTCATCTTATTATGATAAATAAGATACAACAGTTGTTTTTTCAGCTTCTGTCCAATTATAGTGTGTGTGTGTGTATGTGTGTGTATATATTTATTTTTTTATTTATTTTTGAGAGAGCGTCTTGCCCTGTTGCCCAGGCTAGAATGCAATGACACAATCTCGGCTCACTGCAACCTCCACCTCCTGGGTTCAAGTGATTCTCCTCCCTTAACCTCCTGAGTAGCTGGGATTATAGGCATGCGCAGCCATACCCAGTTAAGTTTTTTTGTATCTTTAGTGGAGACGGGGTTTCACCATGTTGGCCAGGCTGGTCTCGAACTCCTGACCTTGTGATTGCCTGCCTCGGCCTCCCAAAGTGCTGGGATTACAGGCATGAGCCACCTTACCTGGCCACCTAATCCCCTCTTTAATTGGCCATAACTCCATGAGTATACATGGAGTCCTCTTACCAGTGTCCTAGAAACACTAGTAGACCTGTCTTCATGGGTGTGCTTTAATGTTGTTGACATATCACAAATCAGTACTTTTTTGGATTGCAGAAGTATTAGTAGATTGATGACGTATTGGGCTAAATACTCTCATTTTAATAATTTACCTTCATGTCCCTGAAAGCGATTATTGAACATATGTTTGGAAACAAGAATGATAGCTTCAGATGTAGTACAAGTCCCACTTTATCTGGTAACGATGTGATTAGACCTTGTTACTTGGGCTTTTGTAATGTATTAAATAGTACCTCCTCAGGGACGAAAGGAGCCATTAATAGTCTAGTTTGGCTGGTATAGTGGCTCACACCTGTAATTCCAGCACTTTGGGAAGCTGAGGTAGGAGGATTGCTTGAGCTCAGGACTTCAAAACCAGCCTGGGCAACATAGTGAGACCCCATCTCTACAAAAAAATTAAAAAGAATTAGCCAGGCATGATGACGCACTCATGTAGTCCCAGCTACTTGGGAGGCTGCAGTGGGAAGAGTGCTTGAGTCCAGGATTTCTAGGCAGCAGTGAGCCATCACTGCACCACTGCACTCTGGCCTGGGTGACAGAGTGAGACCTTGTCTTAAAGAAACAAACCAAAAAACCCAGTTTTATTTTTTTTTCCATCTCAAAGTTGAAATTTTTTATAATGTTGGTTAGTAAAATTTCTGAAACTACTAGAGAAAAATATTTAATGCTATAGTTTATGATAGATTATATAGTGTAAATGCTTATCTGATTGGCTAGGTATTTTAAGGAAATTCATCAAAATGTTGTTTAATATTTGACATTTAAAAATCAACATGATTAGGTGTTGGCATGCTTTATTTGTTTTCTTCTAGAGACAAAGTCTTGCTCTGTTGCCCAGGCTGGAGTGCGATAGTATAGTTATGGCTCACTGCTGCTTGGAAATCCTGGGCTCAAGTGATCCTCTTGCCTCAGCCTCCTGAGTAGCTAGGACTGCAGACGCATGCCACCACCCCTAACTAATTTTTAAAAATTTTTTGTAGACACAAGGCCTTGCTCTATTGTCCAGGCTGATCTTGAAATTTTGAGCTCAGGCAATCCTCCTGCCTTGCAAAGCGCTGGGATTACAGATGTGGGTCAATGTGCCCAGCCCTTTATTCACATTTTAATCAAAGGATTGGGACTTCTAAAAACCATTATAGAATACCTTGATATTAGCATATATATATACTTAAATTCATTTAGCTATAATAACCAGCCTGAATTTTTTCAGCAAAAACTTTATCAGATGCTAACAATGATAAAATCTAATTATTGAAAACTATTAAACTTCTGGCTGAGTGCGGTGGCTCACAGCTCACGCCTGTAATCCCAGCACTTTGGGAGGCCTAGGCGGGCAGATCATGAGGTCAGGAGATTGAGACCATCCTGGCTAACACAGCAAAACCCCGTCTCTACTAAAAATACAAAAAATTAGCCAGGCATGGTGGCAGGCGCCTGTAGTCCCAGCTAGTGGGGAGACTGAGGCAGAAGAATGGCGTGAGCCCGGGAGGCGGAGCTTGCGGGGAGTCGAGATCGCACCACTGCACTCCAGCCTGGGCGACAGAGAGAGACTTCGTCTCAAAAAAAATAAACTTCTGAAAGTTTTTCCACGTGCATTCTGATTTCTCCTTCAATAGTTATTATTTATTGTTTTACACAGAAAGTGTGTAGTTTAAAATTATTAAAACAGTGTTATATATTTATAGTAGAGTGAAAAAGAAAATTTAAATATAGATATCTTTCAAATCTACCACTCACGTTAATAGATTTTTATTATATATTACTGTTTTGTAACCTGGTATTCTTTATATAAAAATAAGTTGTGAAAAGTATGAATTTTTTAATTTAATTTTTATTTTTTTGAGACGAGTCTCGCTCTGTCGCCCAGGCTGGAGTGCACTGGGGCGATCTCAGCTCACTGCAAGCTCCGCCTCCCAGGTTCACGCCATTCTCCTGCCTCAGCCTCCTGAGTAGCTGGTACTGCAGGCGTCCGCCACCTTGCCCAGCTAATTTTTTTTATTTTTTAGTAGAGGCGAGGTTTCGCCACGTTAGCCAGGATGATTTCGATCTCCTGTCCTCGTGATCCGCCCGCCTCAGCCTCCCAAAGTGCTGGGATTACAGGCATGAGCCACCGCGCTCGGCCCATGAATTATTAATGTAGGTTATCATCATTGATTATAATAGTTTGCTGTATGATAGTACCGTAATTAAACCAATCCCTTAAGGTTGGTTTAGTTGGGTTCACTTTTTCTTTATTTAAACACTACTACCGCAAAACAACAACACTGATCAGCATTCATACAGCCAGAACGTAGGGTTATATTATAATTATTTCTTCAGTATGAATTCTTGGAGGCAGAGTTTCGAAGTTAGGATATCTATAGAACTGTTTTCAAATATAAAGTTGATACCTTGGAAGATCTGTAGCTTAGAGTTTATTATTTAATTTGTTGTTGAGTAACTTAAATTAGAAGCATTAAAAAGAATATGTAGCTGTTAATGCTACAATTTATGTTGAATAATGGTCCCATGTTAAGTGTTTTATTTATTGCTTTATTTACATATTATACATTTCTCATGATTATGTATGTGTTTCAAAGGCTATAGAATTGCTGTTGACATCTGCATAGTTATAAAGCCTAATAAGATAAGTTTATGTAACATCTTTCTTTGACAGATTAGTAAGTGGGTGTTCTTAGCAACTTCTCTGCTGTGTACAATCCTTGGGCTTTAGACTTTTACAGGCCACTTTTAAACTCAACCTTTAGCACTTACCAGATATCTGATGGTTAGGCTTCCCACCTATGAAATATGGATGATACCAAGCTCACAGAAAGTTGTGTGGATTAAATGAAGCAAATATGGAACTTGCCAGAGTAGTTCTTGATAGATAATAAATGCTCAAATTAACTTTACTTCTTTTCTTAGTATGGGTAGACGGTGAGACATTTCAGTTACCAAAGGTCTATTTCTTAAATATGGAGAGGCCAACCTGATTTTTCAGATTAATGAATCTCTGCAAGCATATAATTTTCAGTGAGAACATTATCACTATTAAAAAGGACACATAATTATAATTGACTAAATGAAAAGTTTTATTTTTTGGACAGTTGGACGGTATTTCTCTTGGGATATATTTATTCTTTTATAAGAATTTTATCATTTACATGTTATAGAAACTGTTGGACTTAATAGAAGACTTGAAAAAAAAACTGATAAATGAAAAAAAGGAAAAGTTAACCTTGGAATTTAAAATTCGAGAAGAAGTTACACAGGAGTTTACTCAATATTGGGCTCAACGGGAAGCTGACTTTAAGTAAGTTATTTCTTTCATGTCCAGTTAAAAATGGAGAATTTTATTTACTTTTTTAGATTTTTTTTTTTTTTACTTCATTTACTTGTTTTTATATTAGATGGCTTCTGAATTCTGATCTCTTTATGCAAGCTAGAAAACAGCTGTTATTGGTCTGGTGTGGTGGCTCATGCCTGTAATCCCCGCATTTTGAGAGGCCTAGGTTGGCGGATCACTTAAGGTCAGGAGGTCAAGACTAGCCTGACCAACATGGTGAAACCTTGTCTCTGCTAAAAATAGGAAAATTAGCTGGGACACACTGGTGTGTGCTTGAAGTCCCAGCTGCTTGGGAGGCTGAGAAACAAGAATCTCTTAAACCTGGGAGGTGCAGGTTACAGTGAGCTGAGAATGTGTCACTGCACTCCAGCCTGGGTGACAGAGCAAGACTCTGTCTCAGAGGAAAAAAAAAAAAAAGAAAAGAATATAGCTGTTACTAATCCCATGCATGTCTATTTAAATTTTCTCTCTCTCTCTTTTTTTTTTTTTAATTTTAACTTTAATGTTTATTTTTTGAGACGGAGTCTTGCTCTATCACCCAAGCTGGAATTCAGTGGTGCGATCTTGACTCACTGGAACCTGCGCCTCCTGGGTTCAAGCAGTTCTTCTGCCTTAGCCTCTCCTGCCTTAGCCTCCTGAGTAGCTTGGATTACAGGTGCACACCACCACGCCTGGCTAATTTTTGTGTTTTTAGTAGAGACAGGGTTTTGCCATGTTGGCCAGGCTGGTTTCAAACTCCTGGCCTGAAGTGATCCACCCACCTCCACCTCCCAAATTACTGGGATTACAGGCGTGAACCACTGTACCTGGCCTAAATTTTCTTTTAATCCAGAATATACTTAATCTTAAATGTTTAAAACGAAAACACAAAGTAGTTACGTTTCTGTTTCTTGATGGAATTAATTTGTATTCTGAAGGGAAACTCTGCTTCAAGAACGAGAGATATTAGAAGAAAATGCTGAACGTCGTTTGGCTATCTTCAAGGATTTGGTTGGTAAATGTGACACTCGAGAAGAAACGACGAAAGACGTTTGTGCCACAAAAGTTGAAACTGAAGTACGTTAATTGAAGTATTTAAAAATATCCAAGGAGGTTTTGGTACCAGGGTTTAGTGTACCACATCAATGATGAGAAACATCGCGATAGTTTAGAATTAAAACAATGCTTAGTGTGTAGCTTTATTATAATTAGGCATGTTTTGTTAGGAGTATAAGGCACCAAGAATTTAAATATAGTGATTGGTCATTGAAAAATTTGTACCTCTGTTATATTTATATCTTATTTTGGTATTGCTTGAATCATTGTATTGTAGGCAAATAGATTCTTTGTTGCCTGATTACAGAATAACCCCCTCAGATTTGTCTCACTTTTAAATTAAAAATATTTTAAAGGTATAAGAGACCTAAGACGTGATTTACTTGCTGTTCTGTTTAAAACAAAAATGTTTATATATAAAAACGGTTGCCCTTGCTGGGCAACTACCATTTCCTACTCTTTTAAAATTTTATTAGTTTATTTATTTATTATAGTTTTAGAGATAGGGTCTTGCCATGTTGCCGAGGCTGATCTTGAATTCCTGGCTTCAAGCAGTCTTCCTGTCCAGCCTCCCAAGTGGCTGAGATTACAGGTGCATGCCGCTGGGCTCAGCTTATTCTCTGCTTGTAATATAAGAAAAATTATCCTTTTCTGCTACTTGACACTGAAACTGAAATTGATCAGTTTTTTGGGGGAGTTGTTTTTTTTGTTTTGTTTTTTAATTACTCAGTTCAGGGGCCTGTGACAGTGATGTCCAGACGTCTGCTGTCAAGAAAACCTTATGTATCCTTGACATGGTTTGGGATTGACTGAGTTGTGAAAATGGAGGTTTGTTTTGTGCACCATCCCAACAAAACCTTTTAAGTCTCATTATATAATTGAAACTATACCTGAACTAGGTAATCATAATTGTTTTATAATGACTTGTCACAGTTTATAACATTGTTTTTATGAGAAAATATGCCTCATGATCCATACAACAGAAAATAAATAATGAAACACAGGTTCTTCATATTTGGAAATGCTTCTATATAATTTATTTTAAAGAATTTCTGTTGGTGAATTTTTTGCTTTTTTAAAAAACTGTCTAAATTAGATGGTGCCACATGTAAACGGTGAACCCTACTGTTAATATTAGGCATGTGGTTTTTGCTATTTTTAGGAAACACATAATTATGTAGGATTTGAAGATATTATTGATTCTCTTCAAGATAATGTGGCTGATATTAAGAAACAGGCTGAAATTGCTCACTTATATATTGCATCTCTTCCTGACCCCCAGGAAGCTATTGCTTGTTTAGAACTAAAGTTTAATCAAATTAAAGCTGAATTAACTAAAACCACAGAAGAATTAATCAAAACGAAAGAAGAGTTAAAAAAGAGAGAAAATGGTAAGTGGATAAATTTTACCTCTATACAGATATTGTAAACACATAAAAAATACTCTTGGTAAGTATAAGAGATTTATGTAGCTCATTTACCATAGTGACCAGAAAATTCTTTCATCTAGTTAACATATTTTAATATTTTACCGTTTGTATGACTTTGTAGTAATTTACTACTAAAAATATTTTTTGACCTTCATTTATTTTAGACCAGTATTATTAGAAAATGAGCTTCTCAACAACAACAAAAAAATCAAAAAAGTGTTAACTTTATGAGTAAAGCTGTAAATTTTAAATGACAGCGTCTCACTCTGTCACCAAGGCTGGAGTGCAGTAGTGGCATCACAGCTCACTGCAGCCTTCTACTCCTGGGCTCGATCCCTCCTCCTGCCTCAGCTTCCTGAATACTTGGGACCATAAGTGTGTACCACCACAGCGGCTGCATATTTTTTTTTTCTTTTTTGTAGAGATGGGGTCTTGCTATGTTGCCCAGGTTGGTCTTGAACTCCTAGGCTCAAGCAATCCTCCCTGCCTCAGCCTCCCAAAGTGCTGGGATTACAGGCATGAGCCATACTGTGCTTGGCATTGTTCTATATGCTTGATGAAGTTTTGCAGTATAGAAGATTCACTCTTGGGAGAGAGTAACTACTGTGGAGTGGTTTAAAGTAGATTATTAGTTTGATACTTCATTCTGATTCTAACTAGGAGGGCATTTTCTTTGTTTCTTTCCTCCTTTTTTTTTTTTTTTTTTTTTTTAATGACAGGGTCTCACTCTGTCACCCAGGCTGGAGTGGAGAGACATGATCATGATCATGGCTCACTGCAGTTTCCACCTCCTGGGCTCAAGTGATCCTTCCACCTCAGTCTCCTGAGTAACTTGCATTACAGACATGTGCCACCATGCTGAGGGCATTTTATATGCGTAAATAAAATTGTTTGTAATATCTGCATTTTAAGAATTAGTTGCAATAACTGCTCTGTCCTTTTTTGTGTGAAACAAGATGGGTAGAAAATAACATGTAAGTGGTGCCTCTGCATTATGAAATGTACTAAGAAGGCACTAGCTCCTTTTCTTCTCTGACGTTATGCCAGTTCTTTACTATTTAGCATATGCTACCTATTTTTATCCTGAGTTTTAGAAGTGGCTTTTTCTGAAACATTACCCTGTTGTGGTTGAATTAGCAGATTTTTTTTTAATGAGTAGGGTGTGCATTTAGTGCTATCAAAATCCTTTTTATTGAATGTGACAGTAAAGTGTCACTACAGCAGCATATGTTTCATAGTTATTCAGTGATACATATTTTCAGATGCTTAGATATTTATTTTCAAAATTCTTTACTTTTTCAGAAACAGATTCATTGATTCAAGAGCTTGAAACATCTAATAAGGTAATGCTTTAAGTTTTATTTTGTCTTGATAAGGTATTTAATTAACAAAGGAGTATGAATGATGACTAGATGTGTTTATTTTAAAAAATAAACAGTAATATAGTCTCTTGGTATACATGGGGAATAGTTTTCTTCTGTTATTTTTTCTGTGTTCTGGCTTGAGTCTTCTTATTTCAACTTACATTTATCCTTTCAAAAAGCTGAATATTTTAAAATATGATAAGAGAAAAATAATTCAAGATCTTGGTATCTAATATCCAGTATTTAAAGAACTAAAATGTACTTAGAAGACATTACACCTACTGTTTATACAATTTCTATCTAGTATTTTTTCTACTTAATAGTAGACACTAGTTGTACCAATTATATTAAGCTATATAAAATAGAAAATAAAGAATTTCCCATAATCTTCCTAAATTTAAAACGAAACCAAACCAACTTGTTTGGAAGCTCTTTAGACTGTTACTTTATATATGTATTTATAGAACACTTACCATTTACCAGATACTCTTTTAAGTGCTTTTTATTAACTCATTTAAATGTTAGAGCAACTTTATGATGTAACTTGCCCCAGCTGACATGGTTTTTTTATTTTTATTTATTTATTTCTTTTGAACAGAGTCTCTCTCTGTTGCCCAGGCTGGAGTGCAGTGGCGTGGCTTACTGCAGCCTACACTTCCCAGGTTCAAGTGATTCTCCTGCTTCAGCATCCCGAGTAGCTGGGGTTACAGGAGGCCGCCACCACCCCAGGCTAATTTTTGTATTTTTTAGTAGAGACGGGATTTCACCATGTTGGCCAGGCTGGTCTCAAACTCCTGACCTCAGGTAATCTGCCCACCTTGGCCTCCCAAAGTGCTGGGATTACAGGCATGAGCCACTGTGCCTGGCCCAGGGTGACATATTAAAAGTATAGCAGCTAGGATTTGAACCCAGGCAGCCTGGCTCCAGATTCTTCTTACATGCTAAATAGCTTCCTTTTCTTTGTGTACGCGTGCGTGTGTGTGTGTGTGTGTGTGTATGTAATTTTTTTAAAGGCAAAAATAAGACGTTGTGCATAGTGTGTTGCCACCGATTATCTTTATTTAACTTTAAAATCTGAAGGAGTTATGAAACTGCATTATTAATCATGTTTGCTTTCTGGTTATCCCAAAGTATATTCATGAAACATTGCTTTTTCTTCTTTCCAAAGAAAATAATTACACAGAATCAAAGAATTCAAGAATTGATAAATACAATTGATCAAAAAGAAGGTATTATCAATGAATTTCAGAACCTGAAGTCTCATATGGAGAAAACATTTAAATGCAATGTAAGAATTTAACTTTGCGTTATATTAATAAATTAGATAAACAAGTGTATGTTTTTATTGAAAGGAAATAATTTAAAATAACTTATGCAACTAAGACTAATTTACCGAGAATGCTGAATTGCGTATGCAACATTGAACTCAATTTACTGTTCTCCAAATCTGAATATTTGAGAACTTAAACGAGGGTGTTTGACTCCTTTGAACATACTTTTCCACAAAATATGCTGGCAGTGCTTTGCACGTAAAAAGGAGAAGAATATGTAGCCTTTGGACGTTTAAGCCTCAGCTAGTTGGAAGGGGACCTTTGAGGAGAAAGGAATTTAGACATACTTAGAAAACCAGATTATAATGTTTCAGGGAACTATAACATGAAATTCAGTAAAATTAGGTTTTTCCTTAGAAGCTTGTTTTTATTATATGTCTTGTTGCTATTGTTTATATGCTTAATAATAGGGATTTTTTCTAAAAAGTTATACACTGTGATGTGTAAAGACTTAAAGGGTTCTTTGTCTTTCATACAAATTTAGATAATTTCATATTTAGTTCAGCTTAGAATGATCAGCTTGTCTTTTAATCCTTTTTTAAAAAAATGGCTTTGGTTTTCTTTTTTGGGGGTAAGCTCCTTCAAATCATTTTTTTATATAGAAATGGTAAAATATATGGTAATAACATAGTAAACTGAGTAAACTTAGAGCCAAACATTTTGCTTTGTTGAAAGGTGTTTTTTTCTGTCTTTTCTATGATCAAAAGAAGCAGGCGTGGTATCTTATAAAAAGTGACTGTTGAGTTTCCTTTGTATCTTGATAGTCAAACTCTAATACCCACCAACATTCCCTGAATCATCTGAACTTTAGATGGGCTTTTGAAACCACAGGGATAAATGAGGAGTATACTAGAAGAGCACTCTATATAATCTCCTGTAGCAGGCCTTTCTTTTGGTATTTGTTAGATACATTATTCAATCTCTGGGTTTTCTGTACCTGAACTGGGAGAAATATCCTAATATTTAATATGTTAATAATTAACTAGTAAATAATTAGTATTTAATAAGGTGGAGGAGCAAGAAACACTTATGGAGTGTCCAGTGTGTGCCAGGTACTATGCTAGATTATTGGAATTATACAGATTAGTAAAATCTACTCCCCTAACAATCCCCCAATAAGAAAAAAACAGCATAAATATAGTTATAATACAGTGTGCAGTCATAGTCAATGTGTGAAGCTGAGAGTGGGTGGGGAGTTAGGAATACTTTGTGGAGATGAAAATGATTAAGTTGAGCCTTAAAGGGTGAGTAAAATTTAACCTTTTGAAAGTAGAGGAAGGGGACAATGGTAGTCATGAGAGACAAGAAGATACATTGGCCTTCCGTGTACCAGAATCGGAGTGCACAAAGTCGTGGAAATGAGAAATCTTTCAATGAGTGCAGGAAAATACAAACAATTTGTTTTTTAGGAAGAAAGTTTGAAGCAAGGAGAGGTGAGAAATGAGGCTAGGAGTAGTAGAATAGGATAAGATGAAAGACCTTGAATACTGCATTAAAGAGTTCGAGAAGTCAGTGGGGAGTCATTTTCACCAGAGGAATAGCAAAGAGGAGTTTTTCATTTGAGTAGATATTTTTAGAAACTTGGAAGATAGGATTGAGATGGAATTAGACTACAGGCAGAGACCAAATAGCTACCTCTTGGTAGAGTTCAGCTAATAGTTGATGAGGACTTCGATTTAGGGTAGTAGCGGTAGAGATTAAGGAAGAGGAAATTGATTTGTGAAGTAAGGGGGTGTAAAACTTTTGAGACTTGGGGCAGTAAATTAATTGCTGGGCCTCCTGGCTCTCGGAACTTTTATTTGGTTAGTCATCACATGCTTTTTGCTGTCATCTCTTGATCTGGATTTTAAGTCTGTTCTTTGATTTGGTAAATAAAAACAAAAAGGAAAGCCAGAGACGGATCATTTCTGGCGCCTACAGCTTCAAAGAAAATAGTTGGAAATTTCACGTGGGATTATATTTATTTCTGTAGTATGTTTGCGTACTATATTAGAGATATTTAAGGAAGTGATAGTAAAAAAAAATCATTATTTGTAAATTAGTCCTTGCTTATAAATAAACTTTATAGATTCTAGACCTTGTTTTATCAACTAACTTAATAACAGTTTGCTAAATTTAAATTGTTCACTTAAATACATAAAAATATGCAACGTAGTTTGAAACTTACCTAATTGTTTAACAGTTGATGTAGGGTCACTGTTCCACATCTTGTCTTGAGAGCAAACTCTTTCCAATGAAAAAATTTAGTTTGAATTCTTGTTTTATCTACTCAAGCATACCCTGGGAGCAGAAAACCCTCTTTTCAATAACTATGACTTCTGAAGGATAGATTTTTGGTGAGGATTGTATATTTTGAAGCGGGGGAAAATGACGGATCATTCTGATAGGTACTAAGGATCGGGAAAGGAACAACTTGGACTTGTTATGGAGCTGTGTCAGAGGTGTGATCTGCCTGTCCTGTGATTTTCATTTATCAGTGACACTAAGGGACTAATTGTGAGAAAGCATGGAGATTCTTCTTTATGACATCCTTTGTTTAGGGATAGCTAGAAAAACTTTGCCTTTTTTCTTAACCCATTACTTTATGACTTTAAAAAGTTATTTTTATCTGTATCTCCTGCTAATAAAATGTTTGCTGATTAAGCGGCACTCTTTATCATACACTTTGTTTTTTCAAATTGATTGCTACAAGTTTCTGCCTTTACCATACATTTGATTACACTATAGACTTGTACTTAAATGCTGAGTTTTACCCTTCTTCTAAGTTCGTATTATACCCTTTTTTTGGGAAGTTCCCCCTCCCCCCGCCCCCAGTTTTCCTCGTTTCTTTCTTTTTAGAGGTAGGGTCTCATCACTCTGTTGCCCAGGCTGAAGTGCAGTGACGTGACCATGGCTCACTGCAGCCTTGAACTCCTGGGCTCAAGAGATTCCGTTGCCTTAGCCTTCTGAATAGCTGGGACTGCAGGCCTGGGCCACAACACCTGGAATTTTAATTTTTTGTAGAGATGGGGTCTCACTGTGTTGCCCAGGCTGGTTTCAAACTTCTGGGCTCAAGTAATCCTCTGGCCTCAGCCTCCCATAGTGCTGGGATTACAGGCATGAGCCCCTGTGCTTGGTTGCTGCTAGCCTTTTTAAGGGAGGCAGTCTGCCTTAAAAAAAAAAAAAAGTCTAAATGACGTATCTAGAAGCTCAGTTTCAAAGCTGTCTGTAGACTGTATATCTTTGAATATATGTCGACTTAAAGCTAAGGTCAAAACTATTTTTCTAGGAGTTGTTAATGTTTAAGACAATGCTAATTTTTAAGAGGCTTTGGCTACAAAACAAAATAGATAGTTGAGTCTCATATTTTTCTTTTCAAAGCACATTTCTGGTGTGACTTCAGAGATTTATCTTCTTAAGATTCTCCAGTTATCCCCAAATGTTACTTATTTGCTAGAGCCATCAGTTATTTTAGGATGAAACTTAAGATATAACTTAGAAAATGTCTCAACAAATTTGAAAATAAAATTTTTGTGGTACACTAATGAAAGTAATTTATGTGGTTTGTACATTTTTTGTGGCTTTCTCTATGTGAATTATTTTTAATTTATTTTGCTTTAGGACAAGGTTGATACATCTTCTTTAATAATAAACAGTAAATTGATTTGTAATGAAACAGTTGAAGTGCCTCAGGACAGCAAAACTAAAATCTGTTCAGAAAGAAAAAGAGTAAATGAAAATGAACTTCAACAAGATGAACCACCAGCAAAGAAAGGTACTACTTCAGCTGCCAGCAGCAGGCGTTTAAGAAAGCTAATTTCTAAACCAGTAAATAGAACAAGGCAAACAAAGGGACATTCACTTGTCTAAGGAAAAATCTTGAGAAAATCTAAATGTCGTGAATTTTTATTCTGGAAAGTTATAAACTGTCTAGGGATGGGCATAGTTAAAGCTTTTATCTTAATAAATATGCTTTTAGAAATTGTGCTTTTATTATTTCTTTCGCATGTCTGTAATAATTTCTGTGCTTATAATAGGTAAAACTCATTACTTTGATTTTTATAAATACAGTATTTTCTGCCTAAATCCCAGCACATTATTTTGTTTTCTTAGTTTGCATTCTTTATTCATGTGGAGAAAAGGATATTTTACAGTAAGACTTTGAGCTAAATATTATTAATAATAAATGTATTCAAGCTGTATTTGTGATGCCAGGACACAGTCTGATGAAAGATAATACATGTTGAAGATTATTTTTAAAAAAATCTTTAAGAGTAAGTGGGCAAGTTTGTTTTAAATATAAAGAAGGGCAAACCTTTGAATTTTAGAGGAGGCAGGCTCTTTAGAATAAACTGAAAGTCTTGAGGAAATAAATAGGAAAATGTAAATTGTAAACTTAAGAAAAACTTCAAAAATAAACTTAGCAGCTTTTAAGAAAATACAGCAGGGATAATGCCATATTTTACCCCTTCCTCTTTGAGGCTGGAGAGAGAGTGTAAATTATAGATAATAAAACCTTGTCCAGTGAGCTTTTAAAATTAATCTGTTTAAAAGAAAAGAGACCTTGGAATCCTATAATGAGATTTCTCAATTACAGCTTCCCAAGAACATTTAGACAATTGAGTGAAACAAAAAAGAACATGGATTGCATTTGAAAAATACTTACAAATAAATGTTGTTTTTCATATATACAGTATCAAAGGTAAAACTAGATAAATTCTAGATGGGACAGGGAGGTAAGATTCCCATATTATATAGTGATTCTTAGGTGGGGGCATATTCTCACTGGGGGGAAATCAGTATCTTGAGAGAGCTAGGGGATTTTAATTTATCAAAAGGGGTCATAGGCCGGGCGTGGTGGCTCATGCCTGTAATCCTAGCACTTTGGGAGGCCAAGGTGGGTGGATCACCTGAGGTCAGGAGTTCAAGACCAGCCTGACCAACGTGGTGAAACCCCATCTCTACTCAAAATACAAAAAATGAGCCTGGCGTGGTGGCGCATGCCTGTAATCCCAGCTGCTTGGGAAGCTGAGGCAGGAGAATTACTTGAATCTGGGAGGCGAAGAGTGCTGTGAGCCGAGATTGCGTCATTGCAGTCCAGCCGGGGCAACAAGATTGAAACTCTGTCTAAAAAAAAAAAAAGTGGTGGGGGAGTGGTCATAGTATTAAAAAACCTTGAGAACAAACAATCACATAAGTTTTTTATTCTCTACATTGTAGTAGTACCTGAGGACCTTTCATAAATGCTTTGACTTTTCCTTTATTTTGCTCATAGCTTCAACTGTGATTAGTATATAGGGAAATAGAAACTCATTTGTATATGGCATGACAGATTTCAATTTAATGAGCTTTTTAATGATCTCAAAAGTGTTGCCTTCTTCATCAAACAGATTCATTACATGTGCCTCCCGTGGGCTACTGTCATCTTACAACTAGGATGTACAAGAGCCTGTGAGAGGCAGGCTAAAACTTCGGAGTTTGAATCTCGTAACTGGCTCTTAAGGAACAATTACATGCAGCAGTGCTGTCAGTTAAGGACTTTGTAATGTGACAAACTGATATGTTAAGATCCCAAAGGTATTACAGAGGTCCCTGTCAACTTCTTGAAGTTTTCAAAAATAGTACCCCAGAACACTAATTCTCAAAATGTTGCATGTAAAATACATCCCAGACTTACCATATCAATATATTTGGTGTTTGGTAGGAATCTGCATTTTAATAATCTCCCTGGATAATTCCTTCCAAAAAAACTAGAAAATCACTCATGTGTAAATAAATGTTTTTTAGTGTTTAAAGAGAGAACATTAAAATTTTAAACATAAAGTTACCATAAAGTAACAAAATTAATATAACTGGAATATGTCAGATTCATGAACTTACATACATCTAGAAGCAGAATAAATTACTATTGCAAAAACCATATTTATAAAGATTGTTTTCTGTACCATGATATGTCTTAGAGATAGAAAAGAAGAACATATGTGGTGTAGTTAAATTTCAAAAATATTACATTTAGGATTATTATTTTATTTAGGTTTATTGTTTGTGATGAGAGAGATATAGGGAGTCTGCCATCAGGGAGTTTAAAATCTAGTAGATGAGAGAGACAAACATATTTCAATAAAATATAAAGAGCTGAGATGCGTAGGATAATTTTCGGGACTCATTAAAAAGAAAACTGTACAATATACTTTTTAGAGTCAATTAGATACCAATGGAAAGTAATAGGTTTCTTAACTAGATGGATTTCAAGCCAACCCTATCTTATAATTGTCTTCTGCTCTTATAGATTAGTAACCCTTGTACTTCATATTATATCTGGGATCATTAAACATGGAGAAGTTGATTCTTACATACTTAGTGAGGATACCGCATAAAAATACAGGTTAATTAAACAAAAATGGTCAATGAGGGAGTGAATGGGGGTCAGAAGAACATATGGAATTGATTGTATTAGAGCAATGTCGTGCAGAAAATTCACATACAAATTATACCAGAACAATGTTGTAAAGTCCACTTATAAACATCATATAGACATCAAACCGTGAAGTATAACAAAACAGGAAAAAATTTCTAAAAATGAAGAGTCAGATTCTGGCCTGTTTTGAAGTAAGGTTTCAAGGATCTGAGACACTCCTCTGACCCTTAATGGAAATTGTATGAAATATAAAAAGATATGTAGATATAAATTTATATATCTAGAAGATTGTTAATTATATTTCAAGATTTAATCATAGAATCTATGAGGAAAGTTTAAAATTGTGTAATTTATACTGGGCACTTACGTGGGGTGAGTTTATTTGTCAGAGTGAACTTATGAATTAAATTGTAGCTAATGTATCTGTTCTGGGTATAATTTAATTTGTATTGATTATAATGGTTAAAGTTCTTACATGTGCATAACATTTACAAAGTCATTTAACTTAAATTATATATTAACTCATGTTAGTCTCTTAGCATTATTCTGTAGAGTAAGTTGGGCAGGTAGGGATATCCTTATTCTAGAAATATAGATACTAAGACTGAAAAAGGCAGACTTTTATGCATTTTCAATTAGTTGAACCCTCATGTACAGATTTTCAGGTTCTATTAATAGTTAAATCTATCCAACGCACAGTGTTGTAAACTCATTTGTCGTCTTGATCTTCACAGCTTTGAGATAGGTGGTATTACTCCTATATCACATTTGAGGAAACAGTTGTAGTATGAAGCAGTTTATTGATGATTATAGCTAGTAAGGCTATATTATATGAATTCCCAAAATTTTAACATTTCCCTTCCAATTTTAGCTATGAAAATTTAAGATATTCCATTTGCCTATCACTAATATAGTAAAAGCTGCAATATAATTGTAGTTTGAAACTGTTCTTTAGGATATGGAATGTCTGCCTAGGGTTTCTCGTCGTCTCCTCCTCTCTGTCCCATATTAAAATGATAATAAACATTTGTGGTACAAAATTTAAATAATACTGAAAGTTAGAAATAGCTGGTAATGCTACTCAGAGGTAGGTAGCTACGATTATTTTGGTGTACTTCCTTTGCTAATTTTGTATTACCTTGTGAAATAATAATTTTTACATAAATGGGCTCATACCATACGTTTTGTAACCTGGTTTTTCTTTTTTTCTCAACAGCTTATTTCATTTTTTTTAATTAGAAGTTTACTTTTACATGTTTTGTATGTTTGAATATTGGCTTATATGGTGACTTTTTGGTTTTATTAAGGTTTGCCAGATTAATAACAATTTTCTTATTTTTAAAGGATCTATCCATGTTAGTTCAGCTATCACTGAAGACCAAAAGAAAAGTGAAGAAGTGCAACCGAACATTGCAGAAAATGAAGACATTAGAGTTTTACAAAAAAATAATGAAGGACTGAAAGCACTTTTACTCACTATTGAGAATGAACTTAAAAATGAAAAGGAAGAAAAAGCAGAATTAAATAAACAGATTGTTCGTTTTCAGCAGGAACTTTCTCTTTCTGAAAAAAAGAGTTTAACTTTAAGTAAAGAGGTCCAACAAATTCAGTCAAATTATGACATTGCGATTGCTGAATTACATGTGCAAAAAAGTAAAAATCAAGAACAGGAGGAAAAGATCATGAAATTGTCACATGAGATAGAAACTGCTACAAGAAGCATTACAAATAATGTTTCACAAATAAAATTAATGCACACGAAAATAGACGAACTACGTACTTTTGATTCAGTTTCTCAGCTCTCAAACATAGATTTGCTCAATCTCAGGGATCTGTCAAATGGTTCTGAGGAGGATAATTTGCCAAATACACAGTTACACCTTTTAGGTAATGATTACTTGGTAAGTAAGCAAGTTAAAGAATATCGAATTCAAGAACCCAATAGGGAAAGTTCTTTCCACTCTAGTATTGAAGCTATTTGGGAAGAATGTAAGGAGATTGTGAAGTCCTCCTCCAAAAAAAGTCATCAGATTCAGGAATTGGAACAACAAATTGGAAAATTGCAGGCAGAAGTAAAAGGCTGTAAGGATGAAAACAATAGACTAAAAGTAGAGGAGAATGAGCATAAAAACCAAGATGACCTACTAAAAGAAAAGGAAACTCTTATACAGCAGCTGAAAGAAGAACTGCAAGAAAAAAATGCTAGTCTTGACATTCAAATACAGCATGTAGTTGAAGGAAAGAGAGCACTTTCAGAACTCACACAAGGTGTTACTTGCTATAAGGCAAAAATAAAGGAACTTGAAACAATTTTAGAGACTCAGAAAGTGGAACGTAGTCATTCAGCCAAATTATTAGAACAAGACATTTTGGAAAAGGAATCCGTCATCTTAAAGCTAGAAAGAAATCTGAAGGAATTGCAAGCACATCTTCAGGATTCTGTCAAAAACACCAAAGATTTAAGTGTAAAGGAAGTCAAACTGAAAGAAGAAATCACACAATTAACAAATAATTTGCAAGATATGAAGCATTTACTTCAATTAAAAGAAGAAGAAAAAGAAACCAACAGGCAAGAAACAGAAAAGTAAGCTAAATGTTATTCAAAATATTTTAAAATACACAAAGCATTCATTTTGCTATGCAGCTTTAAAAAAATTAGATGGTCATACTTAATCTGGTAAAGCGTATTATGTATGATGAGTGAAGAACTTGAACTTTGTCCATATAAACCTTTGGACCATAGGTTATATGAAAAGATCAGCTTATAAAAATCATATGAAATCTTTTCTGAAGAACTCATTCATAGTTTGGATATTCCAAATTTGTGAAAAGATGTAATTATGTAAAGATTGTTACCATTTCACATGTGTGGTCCTAAGTAGTTAATAATGCATTACCATAGAAAAGTGGTTTGTATTTTTTAGATTGAAAGAGGAACTCTCTGCAAGCTCTGCTTGTACTCAGCATCTGAAAGCTGATCTTCAGAGGAAGGAAGAAGATTATGCTGAGCTGAAAGAGAAACTGACTGATGCCAAAAAGCAGATTGAGCAAGTACAAAAAGAGGTAGATTATTTGAAAAGTTATGTGACCAGTTTATGATAAAGATTGTTTTCCTTATATATCAAACTTAGACATTAATCTTAGGATTGAATAGAACATTTATCCACTTTATAATTTTTCTTAAAATTATGAACAGTTACTTCACAAGAGAAAATTTAGCTGATTTAAAAAAGCTGAAGAATGTCCAACATTAAGAGAAATATGTGCCTTATGAAAGATTAGTCTTTTTCTTCTTTAAGAATTGCTAAATGTAAGTCCTTACAAAAAAGTGGAAAGCAACTTTTGTTTACAGATAGTACTTAGGAGAATGTGCAGTATGATTTTTTAGTTTTTATTATAATTTAATTTTTAAATAGGGAATGCAAACACATTATTCCAAATTTGAAATATAATAAGATGTATACAATGAGAAAGAAATACTTCCCACTCCTTCGAGCTGTCAGGTTTACCTTCACGGCATCAAATGTTACCAGTTTCTTTCTTTTTCTGCACTTCTCCCTCCTTCCCTTTTTCTTTTATGACCACTTCATTTTCTATTGTACTCAGACCTTCTCGAAAGATTGGAACCCTTTTTTTTTTTTTTTTTTTTTTACTTTGAGGTAGTTACTAAAGAATACTTAAATGTGTATGGTCTGACAAATATTAATACAACAAATGCTGTTTCTGCCACTATAAAAGTGACTACTGAAAGTTGTGTTTATCTAAACTTTAAAAAAAATAATTTCATCATATTTGGTTTTTAATTTCTAAGCAGCGTTTTCTTCTCAGACTTTTGTTTTTCACATCATATTTCTGAGACTGATTTATTTTATAGTCGTAATTAATCATTTTCACCTCTGTATAGTATTCTGTTGTGTGACTTACCGCAATTTATTTCATCTCTTGTTGATGACCATTTAGATGGTTTATGATTTTTTTGCCCACAGCAATAGTGCGAATATCTTCTATATGCTCTTGGTACACATATGCAAAAGTTTATATACCAAGTGGGGAGTTACTGCGTCAGAGGATATGAAAGGTTATCTCATGGTAGTTTTAATTTGTATTTTTTTGATTGCTAATGAAGTACAGCTTCTATTCATATTTCTGTTTGCTATTTGTCTATCCCAGTTTCTGCTGTGTGAAGTCATTTGTTCATTTTAATTGTGCTGTCCTTTTTTTTTTTTTTTAAAAAAAAGAGTATACAGTTTTTATTTTGTATTTATTTATTTAAAAAAAATTTACTGGTTTATTATAAAAAATATAACTCAAGAACAGACAAATAGAAGGGATGCACAGGACAAATTAAGGGGGATGGAGGGTGGTGCAGAGCCTCTGTGCCTTCTCTGGCTGTACCACCCTCCCAGGACCTCAATGTGCTCACCAAGTGGGGCACTCTCTGAACCTCACTGTACAACAGTTTTCATGACTCAGTCTCCAACCCTGCTCTCTTCCACAGAGGTTGGTGGGTGGGACTGAAATTTCCAACTCTTTAATCATTTTTGGTCTTTTGGTGAGTAGCCCTACCCTTAAGCTATTTCAAAAGAGCCTCCAGTCAAAGCTATTTCATTAGCATAAATTCAGGTGTGATAAAAAGGGGACTCTTTTTTCTAAGTTTATTTATTTTGTTTTGAGACAGGATCTTACTCTGTCACCCAATCTGGAGTGCAGTGGTGTGATCATAGCTCACTGTAACTTTGAACTCCTGGGCTCAAGTGATCCATCTCCGCCTCCCTAGTAGCTGGGACTACGGGTGTGCCACCATGCCCTAGCTACTTTTAAATTTATTGTATTATTAAAGTCTTTTTGTATTGCTACTTATAGAGGTATCTGTTTTCAAGTAATGTTTTATTGTATAGATAGTGAGTCCCCAGCCTTTTCGGTACCAACGATCGGTTTTGTGGAAGACAGTTTTTCCATGGACCAGGGTGGGGGTTACTTTAAGGATGATTCAAACACATTACAGTTATTGCGCACTTTATATTATTATTACATTGTAATATATAATGAGACAATTATACAATTCACCATAATGTAGAATCAGTGGGAGTCCTGAGCTTGTTTTCCTGCAAATAGACGGTCCCATCTGGGGGTGATGGGAGACAGTGGCAGATCAGCAGGCATTAGATTCTCATAAGGAGTGAGCAACCTAGGTTCATCGCATGCAGAGTTCACAATAGGGTTTGCGCTCCTATGAGAATCTAATGCCTCTGTTGATCTGATAGGAGGCAGAGCTCAGGCAGTAATGTGAGCGATGGGGAGTGGCTGTAAGTACAGATGAAGCTTCACTCCCTTGCCTGCTGCTCACCTCCTGCTGTGTGACCCAGTTGCTAACAAGCTATGGGTAAGTACTTGTCTGTGACCAGGAGGTTGGGGATCCCCCCTCATATAGGTGACTATTTAACATTACTCTAGTAATGGGTATTAACAGTATTTTCTGTTTCTCAAATGTGTAGTTTTAAAGCAAATAATAATAATTGTAGCAATTTAGTCTAGGCCAGCTACTATGCTGAGTTGACAAATTGTCTTAATCCTCACACAATTTGGGGTATAGACACTGTTTTTAACTTCCATTTTGTTGATAAGAGAACAGACATTGAGAGATATAGTAGTCTCCCTTTACTGGCAGTTTTGCTTTCTGTGGTTTCAGTTTCCTGTGGCCAACCGTGGGCTGAAAATACTAAATAGAAATTCCAGTAATAAACAGTTCAGTTGCAGGTCATTCTGAGTAGTGGGTCAAAAGCTTGTGCTATCCTGTCCTGCCTGGAGTTGGAATTATCCCTTTGCCTAGCATATCCACATTGTTTGTGCTACCTGTTAATCACTTAGTCATCTCAATTATCAGATCACCTGTCATGGTATCAGGGACAGTGTTTGTGCTCAAGTAACTTTTATTTTACTTTATAACGGTCCCAACATGCAAAAGTAGTGATGCTTGCAATTCAGATAAGCCAAAATGTTCTTGTAAAGGGCTTCCTTTAAATGAAAAGGTAAAAGTTCTTAATAAATAAAGAAAAAAAATATTGTAATCTGTGATTGCTAAGACCTATGGTAAGAACAAATCTTCCATCTGTGAAATTGCGAAGAAGGAAAAAGAAATTTATGTTAGTTTTGCTGGTGCACTTCACTGCAAAAGTTATGGCCACAATTCATGATAATTTCTTAACTAAGATGGAAAAGGCATTACATTTGTGGGTGGAGGATGCAAACCGAAATGTGTTTCGATTGATGGCATCTGGGTTCAATACTATCCATTGGGGATCTTGAAATACTATCCAATGTTTCAGGTATCCACTGGAGATCTTGAAACATATCCCCTGTGGATAAGGGGGAACTTGTCTAAGTTCACTTGTCTTAGTCTTAATATGACTTGTCTGAGTTCACTCAGTAATAAGTGCTAGAGACAGAATGGAAACCGAGGCAGTCCTTACATGCATCTTTGTGCAGCACATAGCCTCTATTATTAGTTATATAGTTGATGAAGATGGTGTTTATTACTTGAAGCCTCATATTTTTAAACAAAATAAACAAATATTGTGAATATGTGATTATCATGTATGTATTATTGGAACATAAAGCTTAATGTAAGAATCCCCTGAAACCATACCACTCTGACTGTAATAAGGGCATCTTCATGCCTTTTTTTTTTTTTTTTTGTGGGGGCAGAGTCTCACTCTGTCGCCCAGGCTGGAGTGCAGTGGCATGATCTCAGCTCACTGCAACCTCCGCCTCCCGGGTTCAAGCGATTCTCCTGCCTCAGTCTCCCAAGTAGCTGGGACTAAAGGCACATGCCACCATGCCTAGCTAATGTTTTTTGTATTTTTAGTAGAGGCGGAGTTTCACTGTGTTAGCCAGGATGGTCTCGATCTCCTAACCACGTGATCACTCGCCTCCACCTCCCAGAGTGCTGGGATTACAGGCATGAGCCACCGTGCCTGGCCTTCTTGATGCTTTTTATGGGGCATCTTTTCATTTAATTTCCTTCCATTTTTGAGCTCTCTAGCGGTTGTGAAAATGGAGTTTTCGCAGTAAAGCTCCACAAGGGAATAGAAGAGAAGGCTCTGCTCCCAGTTAGATAACTTCCCTCCGGAAATCCTGGCAAGATGTACTGAAAGGTTTCAGAGAGGGTTGGTATGATGGAAACTGGTATAAGGATGTACCTATATTAGCTTTTTTGGGTGAGGAATTATTTATTAGTCCGTAGTACCTCGATTTCCCTATGTTTATAGAATTAGATTACTGGCAACCACAGAAATCAATTGACCTTCACTTGCGTGGCTACCTTTTGATTTTGTGATTGTTTCATTTTCTTCTCTTCATGTCATTATTAGCTTTTAAAGTATTTCTTGTATTCCTGGATTATATTACTCAGTAAACTTTGGAAATTTGAATCAATATTTTTCCCTCAGAATATCTTTATTGATTTTTCCTTGGTAATTATTTTCCTATTATGTACCGATGTTATGATTCTTTTTTGAGAGAACTTACAAAGTTTGAGATTCTTAAAATAATGGAATGAGAAATTGAATTTTTCATATGCATTCTTTATTAGAGTATTAAAACATTTTCTAATAATTTGAAGCTATAGTGTGTTTGATTTGTAGTATATTAGAATCTGTCATTTTTCTTTTAGGCTTTAAAGGATGTGAACTTTGAACATAGTTGCCATGAATTTTAAATAACAAAAAGCAATTGATATTTTCAAAATATTCCATTTGTTTTATAAACATTATTTTGTAGGTATCTGTAATGCGTGATGAGGAGAAATTACTGAGGATTAAAATTAATGAACTGGAGAAAAAGAAAAACCAGTGTTCTCAGGAACTAGATATGAAACAGCGAACCATTCAGCAACTCAAGGTAAACAGTTTTGTTTTTAAAGATGGTTTAAATGCATTCTCTTGGTATATTTTAGTGTACAAAAATGTACAAGTTTGTTTTTAATAACATCCTGTTTTGACTTTTTCTAGAATCTAGAAATAAATTATTTAAAAATAAACAGGCAAAAAAGAAAAAAAAAAAGATAAAATTAAGTAGGCCAGTAGTGACTCTCTTCTAACAAATAGAGTATGGAAAAGAAAAAGTAATAACTTCATAGTGAAGAAACCTAGCAAATACCACTTTAACCAAGTGTTTAAGAATAACTTTACCGTTAGTCATATTGATGCTATGTGCTTCCTGGTTTGATGTGACCAGAAGAGCACATCCCCTCTTTAGTATTTTTTCCCTAAATTTATAACCTCAATCTCTTCATGAGAACACATCAGACAAACCCAAATTGAGAATGTTCTACTGCTTGACCAGTATGAAGTATAAAGTGTCAGGGTCATTAAAGACAAGTAAAGACTGGGGAACGATGGTGAAGTCTGGAGTGTAATTAATAGTAGTATACCAATGTTAATTTCTTGATTTTTGACAAATGTACCATTGTAGTGTAATATGATAACGTTAGGGGAAGCTAAGTTCTTTGGAACTCTTGCAAAGCTAAAATTATTTTGAAATAAAATGCAAAAAAACAGTAGTAGTCCAGGTCTTACAGCAAATTCCTTTTAAAAATGATACTTAAAAGGCAAAATCCCTTTATTGTATATGGTTATTTTTTGTTTGTTATCAACCAAATGGATGAGGCAACAATAAAAAATATAATTTGTCATATTATTTTCATGTTTGCTTTTAAATGAAGCAGACTAATGAATATTCAGGTATAAATACATGATTTTAATTCTTAACTGAATGTAATCGTAATAAAGCATTCTATAACAATAGGATCCTAGATCTCCATGTTCTGTAATGATTCACTCTTAAGACTTACAAAGTGAGGAGATAGTGGTGACATTAGATAAGATTGGGGGTGAAGTTTGGATTACATGATAAGTTAAAACTAGAAGTGCAGGATATCTGGTCCCCATAATTTAATCTTGCCTCTTAAGGCTTATTTTTTTCCAATCCTGCAGCTACTTTCTAGGTAAAAGGGATGGAGAGCTCTTTTTTTCCTTCATCAAAGTTTAAGTTTACCAATGAGGAATCTTTTAATGGTTTTTCTTGTTCCTTCTATGTTAAATACACAGTAGAACTTCATTTTCCCCTGTTTCTGGTTTTTGTGGTTTGTAAGAAAATATTTACCTAAAACGTTGAATAAGTAAAATAACTGGGTCATAACTTAGATTAAAAGTATATGCCAGGTGCAGTGGCTCACGCCTGTAATCCCAGCACTTTGTGAAGCCAAAGCAGACGGATCACGAGGTCAAGAGATCGAGACCAGCCTGACCAACATGGTGAAACCCTGTCTCTACTAGAAATACAAAAATTAGCTGGGCGTGGCAGCACGTGCCTGTAATCCCAGCTACTCAGGAGGCTGAGGCAGGAGAATCGCTTGAACCCGGGAGGTGAAGGTTGCAGTGAACTGAGATTGCGCTACTGTGCTCCATCCTGGGCGACAGAGGGAGACTCCATCTCAAAAAAAAATAACAATAATAATAAGTATAAAGTGGTTCTAAATTTACTTTTATTTTTATTTTTGAGACCGAGTATCGCTCTGTCACCAGGCTGGAGTGCAGTGACGTGATCTTGGCTCACTGCAATCTCAGCTCACTGCAATCTCTACTTCTTTCCCCTGCTCTCACCCTACTCTTTTCTCCAAGATGAAAGAAAGTTGGAAGACTGGTACTAGCTGGTATACCAGCCATATAGGAGTCTGATTTCAAACTTAATATTGAGCCCTGTTTTCAAGATCCACTGTTAAATATTGTGTTTTTAAGTTAATTTGCATTTAATTCATATTCTCTCAATTTGTAGGAGCAGTTAAATAATCAGAAAGTGGAAGAAGCTATACAACAGTATGAGAGAGCATGCAAAGGTCAGGAACAAGTTTGTACTTCTAGAACGGGAAAAGTTCCCTTATTCCCCTTGCAGGGCATGCGATGGGGGTATGGCTTGCTTCATTGGTGCCCTGCAGCTCAAACCCCTAGAGGGGGAGCATGCAGACGGGCAGGTCTTGAGTGTGGGCTCCGACCCCATGGCAGCATCTAGGGTTGAGTGTTTACAGCTCCTGAAGCCCCAGTAGGTGTGTGTTACAGGGTGTTCTTTCAGCCTAGCCATCCACAGGTGGCTTGTGTTAATCAGCTCAGTTAGACCCTCTGCCTTATCTCAAGGACAGAGGGCTTTCTGTATCCCGGGATTCTTGCTCTAGTGTACTGGAAAAATCAGATCACACGTGGGCGTGGAGAATGAGTGCAAGCTTTTATTGAGTGGAGGTAGCTCTCTTCAGATGTATGGGGAGCCAGAAGGGGATGGAGCGGGAAGGTGGTCTTCCCCTGGGCGGCCGGACTCTCATCTGACTGCCCCCAACCGAATTCCGTGTCATCTCACAGTAGATGGCCTACCAGCATCTGCTGGTATCTGCTGGTGTGTTCTTTTGCCAGTGTGTTCCTCTAGACGTTCAGCTGCTTGTGTGTGTGCCTGCTAGGGTCTCAGGGGTTTTATAGGCACAGGATGGGGGCGTGGCAGGCCAGGGTGGTCTTGGAAAATGCAACACTTGGGTGTGAAAACAGGAGTGCCTGTCCTCACTTAGGTCTGTGGGCACAAGCCCAAAGGTGGAGCCCTCGCCAGGGACCCTGCCTTTCTGTACCCAGCACTTCCCTACCTGCCTCCCGTATCACTTCTAGTACTAAAATGATTACAAAATAGGTAGTTGCAATGACAATTGGTTAACATTTCCTTTGACAATTTTGAAGTGAAGTGAGGGCAACATAAGATACAGCTTTATTAGAGGAGAAAAGTAGTGATACTAATGAATAATTTATTAACTTAAAGCTTATTCTTAGAAAATTAAAATAGTCAAAGCAACATTGATTTCTTGTAATGGCCAGTATTTTGTGAAAAATAAAGCCAGTCAAAGTTTTATATAGGTCACAATGAATGGTGTAGATTTCTGGACAAAATTGTGTAAAGAATAAACTTCAAATAAAATATCTTTAAAATTAAAATGTGTATTTTAAAAAAGTTTTAAAAAGCTGCTTAGTAATTTATATTCAAATCGTAGGTGCTGAATTATGAGTTATGCTTTTCTTACTCAGATTGTATTGATTTGTTGCTTGAAATATTGCAAAATTACTTTTTTTTTTTTTTTTTTTTGAGATGGAGATTCACTCTTATCGTCCAGGCTGGATGTAGTGGCACAATCTCAGCTCACTGCAACCTCCGCCTTCCTGGTTCAAGTGATTCTCCTGCCTCAGGCTCCGAGTAGCTGAGATTACAAGCACCCGCCACCATGCCTGGCTAATTTTTGTGTTTTTAGTAGAGATGGGGTTTTGCCATGTTGGCCAGGCTAGTCTTGAACTCTTGACCTCAGGTGATCCACCCATCTCAGCCTCCCAAAGTGCTGCGATTACAGGCGTGAGCCACTGCGCCCGGCCACGGAATTTCTTTTATAGATGATACTTATTTCTGTTATTAAAATGAGACAGACTCCTCTCCTCCTCATTACCCCTTAACTTCTTTGTTCTGTGAGTGAGAGAACTAGGATTTGAACCCAGGTATGCTTCACTCTTAAGTCTCAGACTCTCTTTACTAATCCATGTTATTTGTACTTGGGCAACAAAAGAAAGGGTAAGACAACCAGATTATTACTTATTTAGCTGACTTGTACATTGGTGGGGTTAACTTGGATGGATAACTTGGATGTGAAAATATATCTCTACACACAGTACTGTTTTCTTCTGCTTTTCTTAGGCCTTGTCACCCTAACAGCTCCTATTTCATAGGAAATAGTTTATAGCTCTCTTTTAGGATTCCCCTTTACTCTGGCTCCTTGTCCCTGTTGGTGAATGTGGACACATCTTAGATATTCTGGAAAAGTCTACCCTTGGACCAGGTTGCCCTATAGTTTTTATCGTATTTTAATTTTTGTTTTCTTTGCCAAATGCGGAGAAGTATGGCGTAGGCCTACTGTGACTATTTTAATCTGACTTCCACCTTTTCTATGCTTCTAAGTCACTTGTAACCTACATATGTTAAAATCTGTCAGCATTTTGCAATCCCTCCTTTTCATTTTTATTATTTGATGTTATTGTACACTCTTCTTTTCCTCAGTTATGTTTATAAAGTAGTATTTATTGTATGTGTATTTTTTCTAAATACCAAGGTAATCTATAGCTCCTCCCACCTTTTAAAATTCTCTTGTCTCAGCTTTTATGATCTATTATGTACTACTTACCACCTTTCTCTCAGAGTGAGTCTCAGCCACTCTGGCAACTTTCCTCATTAAGATGTCATCATCTTTTTTTTATTTCTCTTTTCCATTAGAGAGAAGATGCTCCTATGATTTTAGTTGCGTATGAGACATTTCCCTACAAACAGACAACAAACAAAACTATGTCTTTAACTTTTAAGGCTTTCCCTGCCTTCTAGATTTCTGTTTATTTACGGAGTGCCTTTCATGTACCTATCTTTAATATTGAATTATTAAGCAATGGAGATCTAATACATATAACATAAAATTTACCTTTTAAGGGTATACAGTTTAGTGGGCTTTAGTACTTTCTATTCACAAAATTGTACAACCATCACCACTATCTAATTACTGTATGTTTATAGTTACATAAAGAAAGAAACCCTTCAAAAAGAAACCCTGTACCTATCAGCAATCATACCCCATTTACCTCTTCCCTCCAGCTCCTATCAGCCTCGAATCTACTTTCTGTCTGTATGAATTTGCCTATTATGACATTTCATGTTAAGTCAGTTCATACAATATATGGCCTTTTGTGTTTGACTCTTTTACTTAGAATAATGTTTCCAAGTTTCATCCATATTGTGTATGTATCAGTACTTTATTCCTTGCTATGGCTGAATAATATTCCACATTTTATGTATCAGTTGATAGACATTTGAGTTGTTTCTGCTTTTGGCTTTTATGAACATTTGTATGCAAGTTTTTGGGTAACTTATATTTTTAATTTTCTTGGGGATGATAAGCAAGTGCTGAATGTGCAACACTTGATTGCTTGTTCATTTAGTAGTCATTTATTTCACTATGATTGCCCATAGCTTTCCTTAGATAATATCTTTAGATAGCTATGATGAGATATCTATCTCAGACTTCTTTACTTTGCTTTATTTTCCATTTTATCTTTGTTTATTTTGGTGTTCCTTCCTGAAATAAAATGTAAATTACTGGAGTCAATGGCTGATTAAATAATTATCTTTTTGCCTTTACTGCTCTAGTTTGCTAGCTTTCAAATAATAGGTGACTAGCCATTAGTGAGGTTATCATTGGTGTTCTGGAAATTTTATAATTGATAACTAGATTTGTAAATTGTTTTTCTAGTCCTCAGTTTAGAGTCAAAGATGCAAAGTGTAAGAGGGAGGGAATTCTTTGAATAAAATTATAATTAATTGTGTAATATGAATATATTTGAAAATCATGCTTTTTGAAAGAAAAGATTTATATGATAATATGAAGGTGACTTTAATCCTAGGAGGAATTCTGTTTTACTAGCATACCTGAAAGCCTGCATCAATGGAAAAATACTAAAAACTGCTCATACAGTTTTCTCTTACTGTTTAGTTTGTTTTACCTTTGCTTTATGTGCACTTTGAGGGAGCCATCTTTGGGTATTTGTGTTACTAAAAGCAGCCTGATATGCATTTATAACTTTATCACCCCTGACATCAGTAATAGTTGGTAAGAGTTCTCTGAAATGAGCCCTGCTACTATGTGCCATCACCAGAGGCGACAAACTGATCTTCCCTCTTTATCCGTTTCCTCAGACAGGGTTAATATAGAGTTGCTTACAATTAATTGCTGTAGTCATTCTTCAAGGGCTAGAAACAATTTTAGGAAGACTGTTAATACTAGCTTTTCAAAAGCCATTTCTGAGGAGCTGGTTTTAAATAAAAATTTAAAATAGAAATAAATGTTTGACTCTGAATATTTTTCTAGAAAAAGTAACTACTTGAGATTAAAAAAATAGTTCAAATTGGGATTGAGCTTTTTTAGTTTTAGCAGGTAAAGGTTTTAGTTTGGTTGGAGAATATTAACACTGAAAATAAACATTTTGCCAAATAATGTTTTTTCCCCCTAAATCCTAAGATTTATGTTTATAGTAATAGTTTTATTGGAATAGAGTAATTGTATTAGAAATTGTTAATTTTACCTGAAAAAACTTTTTTCCATTCATGCAGTCTTGCAATCATCCAAGCATCCATCTTTACACCAAATATATATTTAGTATGTCATATATACCAGTACTGTTGAGACATTGAGGATATAGCAATGAATAAGACAAAGTTTCTGCCTATATGGAACTAGTATTCTATTACAGTTAATAAAAATGTATTTTAATTTTAGAAGAACTTAAGAAAAATTGGATATCTAGAGGCTATTAATTTCTAAAGTGTTCTCCCCCAATTTTTAGATCTAAATGTTAAAGAGAAAATAATCGAAGACATGCGAATGACACTAGAAGAACAGGAACAAACTCAGGTAGAACAAGATCAAGTGCTTGAGGCTAAATTAGAGGAAGTTGAAAGGCTGGCCACAGGTAAAACAAGATTGCATACATTTCTCTAAATATACTTTTTCATTAAAAAAAAATTTTCCTAGATTGCTTCCCTTGTTAAAGTAGTATGTATTTACAGTGATTCATAATGGAAAAGTATTTGATGTTTTTTGAATGTCCTATTACTTGTCATTTTCCACTGTGATGAAAATTGTTTCAGTAAAATTATATGCAGTAAAGAAGGAGTAAGGACAGTCCATGATAACTTACGAATTATAAATTGCAAGTTATGGATGATAACTTGCCACGTTCCCTAGATGTTAAGAGTACGCTTTGAACTGAGTTTCACCTTTGTCAGGCTTTTGGCATTATCTTGTATGTTGATCTCAATAAATACTTTGATTTCATTGCTTTCAGAATACCATCAGAGTTTTTCTAGAGTATATGGAAAAATAGAACATTTACAAATAAAAAAGTTATGTGTGATTTTTGTAGAAAGGGCAAGAAATTTAGAATTAAGAAATTGTCTATGCCATTTTATATATAACCTTGACAGGGTACTTGTGCTTACTCAGTCTAATTTTCCTCATCTGTAAAATGTGGTTGATGATGATAATGCCATATATACTGTTGCACATTATTCTTTTTTTGAAATCATCTGACTTGAAGATTCATATTGTACATTATTCTTGTCAAGATCAGATGAGATGAAAAAATGTAATAGTACTGTGTAAACCCTAAAACTCTTTTATAACTGTATTTTGGTGAATGAAATTGTGATGAGGATGAGGACAGTGAGTCTATGTGACTTCATACTTTTCTAGCCAGTTTCATGGACATGGGAAACTTTTTTCTTGAGAACTGCATGAAGTTTTCTATATAATAAGGTTGATAATGAATTTATTATACTATACTGTGAATACTATTCATTGGGTTCCTGAGAAGTCCCTGTAGTTCCTCTTCACTAAGAATTTAGTAAGAACTCCTAAAAGTTAAACTATAGAATAGCCTCAGTTCCATCTTGGTCTGTGTTCTTTATCTGGGCTGTACTGATTTGTGTCTGCAGCCCATGTCAAGTGTATCTCTACATGGTATAACTTTTGAGTATGCTTTAAAACATAATTTTATGTCTTCAAATCAGAATTGGAAAAATGGAAGGAAAAATGCAATGATTTGGAAACCAAAAACAATCAAAGGTCAAATAAAGAGCATGAGGACAACACAGATGTGCTTGGAAAGCTCAGTAATCTTCAAGATGAGTTACAGGTATGACTTTATATATGTTTTTATGTTTGTATGTGTCTGTCTTCATTATATTTCTAATAGGAGAATTCAGTATTTTATGTATTTTATATTTTGTAATTAACTTAGATATAGGTGAAATAATATCTGGCAAATGTTAATATGTAAATATAACTTTTCAGGGCACATTGAAATGATGTGGGGAAGAAATTCCAAGATACAACCTATTAAGTGCCATTGAAATATAGTGATTGGGTCCTCAGTTTTATATTTTACATATATAATTCTTAAACTACTGCTTCTAATGTCCTTGTGCCCATTTTTCTACTCCTTAAACTTCTTACTCATCAAATACTGCTGTGGAGAAAATGACCAGGAGAATTATTTTGATTACTGTAAATATCTTCAAAGTTTAATTATTAAATTGGAATAGAATTGTGTATCTGAACACTGACATACATATAAAACTATACTATGTAGAAGATATTCTATTGTGTGTGTGTGTTTTTTTCTTGTTCAGCTTTAACATAAAACATATAGGGGAAACTTTTTTTCATAGGATGTACCAAATACTGTTATATTTTGTACATTTTATTAGAAGTGGCATTCATAACAGAAGCTGTGGGATTGAAGGAAACATAATAATAATGGTTTTGGGAGATTGGCTGCATCTAATTTTTTTAAAAATTCTGGCTGTATATTAATCATATGCTGAAAACAAATACAAAAAACTACTTTTTTTGTTACATATTATATATTCTAAAATTTACCCTTTTCATTGTGAAATTCCAAAAGCAGTTCGAACACAATAAATATTATGAAAAAAGTGTATCAACCATATTGAGAATGTTTGCATTCAAAAGTATTTGTGTATTTTGCATTGTTCTAAGATGATATAATCACATTGGTGTAGATTATAAACTTTGTAATCCTGGAGTGGACTGCCACACTTTGTAATATAGTGATTTTAGACATTTTCTTTTTTTTTTTTTTTTTTTTTTTTGAGATGGAATCTTGCTCTGTCGCCAGGCTGGAGTGCAGTGGTGCGATCTCGGCTCACTGCAACCTCCGCCTCCTGGGTTCAAACGATTCTCCTGCCTCAGCCTCCTGAGTTGTTGGGACTACAGGCGCCTGCCACCATGCCCGGCTAATTGTTTTGTATTTTAGTAGAGACGGTGTTTCACCATGTTGGCCGTGATGGTCTTGATCTCCTGACCTCATGATCCGCCCACCTCTGCCCCCCAAACTGCTGGGATTACGGGCGTGAGTCACCACACCCAGCCTAGAAGTTTTTTAAGTGGTATTACTGTTTTTATTTCAACTTAAGTTCTACTTGGGTTTTTTATATATAATATTAAATGCCTCTGAACCCAAAGAATCTGTGGTACCAGTTTGAAAATTACTGATCAGCAGTATTCTCTGTCCAGCTCTTCTGGATGTTCTTTTAATAAATACCCTGTTGCACAAGTTATTTTTTATTTGGCATCTTGTAGGCCCAGGAATATTTTATTTTTAAAACTATCCAGTTAGAAATGACCACCATAAACAAAGCCTTTTTTATTGTTTTGGCATTTAGGAAGATTTGAGTCAGTTTAACTGTTTCAGAAATTTGAATTGTTTATTTTTTCTTAAGGTCACTGATAAAAGTATTTAAATGGACTTCATAGCAAAATAAATTTATAAAGGAGATGTGTTCAGGAAAGCAAACCAGTTATTATTATTATTTTTAAATAATCTGAAACTTTGATCTTGTCATTATTTAAAGTAAAACATTTAAAGTTTTTGTAGAGGTGAAAAGTAATGGATTGTATGAAAATGTCATAGAAGCATGTATTGACTACTTTGTAGGCATGTGATAATAACTTATACCATTTGTATATATAGGAGTCCGAACAGAAATATAATGCTGATAGAAAGAAATGGTTAGAAGAAAAAATGATGCTTATCACTCAAGCGAAAGAAGCAGAGAATATACGAAATAAAGAGATGAAAAAATATGCTGAAGACAAGGATCGTTGCTCGTCACCCAGGCTGGAATGCAGTGGTGCAGTAACAATGGCATCATTGCTGCCTTTCAAATGCTTTGCATGGTGCATTAAAGCAATCTTTCTGCCATCAGCCAGTCCCAAGTACACTGGGATTCTAGTAACTGGGACTTTACAGGCACATGCCACCACACCTAGAAGATAACTTTTCTGTTCCAATTTATCTTGATAGGGACAGACGATCTTGCTGTGACTTGCCTCAGGCTGGTCTCAAACTCCTGGTCTCAAGCAGTCCTCCTGCCTCACCTTCCCAAAGTATTGGGATTATGGGTGTGAGCGACTATGCATTGTACCTGGCCTGGAATGTTAGTTTTCAATAAGGTAAGGACGGTTTTTCCACTTTTTTTCCTCCCTAGCTTTAAAGCTGCTTTTAACATTGGATATTGAACAGAGTTGGCCAGTTTTTATTAAAATGAGATTGTTGTGAGCTAAACTTTCCAGCACACTTGCTAAACTCCAGACCATACATGTATTGTACACCAGAAATCAAGCCCTTGGTTGAAGTATGTGCCCTTTCTGAAGCTAGAGAGTCTACCATTGAATGCTCTGTCCTCATAAATTTGCTCCCATAAAAAAGTTTACTTTTTTATTTTGAAATCACTTTCTTTACAGAAAAGTTACAGAACTAGCACATAGAATTCCTGTATACCTATCACTGAACCTTCCTGACCCAGTAGTAAGAGGCAATATAAGTGAAATCAAAACAGAAGGCTGTCATAGTTGTTCCAGTTCCAAACCAGTGGTTTCTCTGGTAGCAATGCCAGCAAGTAATCCCACTTTGAATTTTTAATCCTAGGGAAAGCTAGTTTACTCTTTTCTCTCATATGTTTTTTTATAATCATACTTAGGTTGTGTATGTGTCTGCCATATTTAGAAAACACGTTTTTGATGTAATGTTAATTTTTGATGTAAAAGTAACATGGAAAGCAAATAGAACATAGGTCAGTGAGTTATTGTAAAGCCAGTACCCACTTAACTAATACCTATTTCAAGAAGTAGAACACTGCTGCACCCCAGAAGCTCCTTCTTCTGCCTCTTTTCCAGTGGTAATAACTAATCTGTCCTTCAGTGTTACACTTCAGTTTTGTCTGTTTTTGGGTTTTATGTAAATTGAAATATATGAATACATTTGATTGTACCTGACTTCTTTTCATTCACTATTTTATATTTGTGAGAATCATCCATCCATGTTTCCATGCATGTATCTGGAGTTAGTCCACTTTCATTGCAGAATATTTAAGTGTATGAATAAACCACTGCTAATTCATTTTAATGTTGAAGATATTTGGATTGTTTTCTGGTTTTGGCTGTTATGAGTAAATTTTCCTATAAACATTTTTATGCATTTATTTTGGTGCACATTTGCATGTATCTCTGTTGTGTATATATATACATACAAGACAATTGCTGGATGATGGGGTATATGTATGTGAAATTCTAGTAGAATGCTGCACTGATTTTCAAAGCGGTTGTACCCATTTATACCTCAACTGCTGTTGCAGTAGCTGTATAGTCCCACCAAGGTATGGTATTGTCAGTCAGTTTTTAAAATGGTTTTAATTTGCTTTTCCCTCATTACCAATGAAGTTGAAGATTGTTTCATTTGGTTATTGGCTGTGTTTATACAAGTTCCCTTACCTGTTTCTCTGTTGGATTGTCTAGCTGCTGCTGCTTTGTAGGAATTCTTTATAGTTTTCTGGATAGAAGCCCTTTTTGTAATGTTTTGCAAGTACCTTCTTTCTATCTCTAGTTTGCTTTTTCTTTCTTACTGCCTTTTTGTGAGTAGGAGTTCTCATAAATTATTATTGTAGATATTGTAGATATTACAATTATTGTAGATAATTTTATAGTATTGTAGATAATTGTCCTAACATTTTTCTTTATGAAGCCCAAGGACTTGAAGATGGTGTGTTATCTTATTTCCTGAAAGCTTTGAAGTTTCATCTTTCATATTTAGATACTAGAATTGATTTTTATGTTGGTGTGAGATAGTGGTCAAAGCTCTTGATGTTTGTTTTAATGTGAATTACCACCAATTGACGTGGAAATATTTATTGAAAAGACTATTTCTTTCTCATTGCTCTGCCACTTTTGTCATAAATCAATTGCCCACGGGTTAATTTTTTATGTGATGTAAGATTAGGGTTGGGGTTCTTTTTTTTTTTTTTTCATTTGGCTATTCAGTTGTTCCAGCACCGTTTATTGGGAAGATTGTCTTTCCTTTCATTGAATTTTTTTGCCACTTTTTTAGGTCAGTTGACCATACATTTGTAGATTGTCTCTTCTGTCCCATTGATTTCTCTGTCTTTACACACTGACTTGATTAATGTGCCACCTTGAAATTATAGATAATTGCTCTCATTTTGTTCTTCATTTTCAAAATAATTTTGAGTATTCTAGATGATTTGCATTCCCATATAATTTTTAAGAGTCACCTTTTCCATTTCCACACACATTCACACATACCAGAATTTTGATTAAAAGTGCTTTTATGCTATAGATCTATTTGGAGGAGACATCTTAACAATATTGAGTATTTTGATCCTTGAACACAGACCAATCTCTCAATTTATTTAGGTGTTCTTTAATCTCTTTCACCAATATTTTATGGTTTTTCATATTTAGGTTTTACACATTTTCTATATCAGTATTTCATGATTTTTGAACCGATTATAAATGGTCTTGTTTTCTATTTTCATTTTTCTATTGTTTGTTGCTATTACTGTGATTTTACCCACTAATTTTCCAAATATTGGCAGAAATGTTGATACTAGTTTGAAAGCTATAGCTATAATTGTGTATTGAAAGAAGTTACCAGTAAACTGATTTTTGGAATGAGATGGAATATTGATAAAAATAACGTGGACATTTATAAAATGATATGTATTTTGTTTTATAATTAAATATTTTATCTAGACTACTTAATTTGTTATGTAATCTTGTTTGCAGCTATATTTATGGTGTTACAAGTAATAATTTCTAAACATTCTTAGATTCATACTATATCAAGGTTGATTTTAATATTTTCTTTATTTCTTGATTAGGAAATACTGACAGCCCAGCTGACAGAGAAAGATAGTGACCTTCAAAAGTGGCGAGAAGAACGAGATCAACTGGTTGCAGCTTTAGAAATACAGCTAAAAACCCTGATATCCAGTAATGTACAGAAAGATAATGAAATTGAACAACTAAAAAGGATCATATCAGAGACTTCTAAAAAAGTCAGTAGTCTTTTTTGCTATGCCTTTTTAATTGAACATAGTTAATTGACTAACTCTTAAAGGATAAAAAAGTATAAGTCTCAATAGACCAAAAAGGAATCAGAGTATTTAAAATGTGGAGATTTTTCATGATTTTGAGTTTTGAAATTTATCATTAAGATTGATTTGTCAATCAATGACTGAGATGTAGCATTTTCTACAGTATTTTGGTTGTATCTCTCAAGTAGAGTAATTAGAAAATCAACAATTTATGGTTTAGTCCCTAATCTACCTTTAAAATATGGATGTGTGATTCAACATGAACTCTTGGTGATTTGAATACTTGGACCCATCCTTAACTTTATTTTATAAAGGTACAAATTATTTTGAAAGTAAGCCTAATGGTAGAGAGACATGAGTCATTCAGCTGTTACTTTTATATTACCTTGGAACTGGAAATCCTGAAAGAGGAGAGAATTGCCTTTTAGAGATAGTAAATAGTAAATAGAATCTGGGTATATCTGAAGCTAGTCTTTCTGGAGTAAATAATCTTACTTAAAAATATGCTGCTCTAAAGCCTTCAGACAATAGGAAAAATATGTATGTGTGTGTCACATCAAAAGACTATGACTGTAAGAGAGATTACATGCTTTAAAAAGAGGTAGTATTGTGTTGTTTAATAATATAGACTAGAAAGTCAGAAAAACTAGGTATCAACTGCTGTCGCTGTGGTTTTGGGACCTTTGAGAAAAATTACTTATCATTTCTGATCTTTATCTAAAACAGATAATAGTGTTTTCCTAACAGAGTTGTGAAATTAATGAAGATTGTAAAACAAGTAGCACAGTTCTTACTCCAGTGGAAATCAATACATGCTACTTCCCCTTTTATGAATTCAGTAGAGTCTTTCTTATTTGGCAGTAATGGGGAGGTGACATAAGAGGTTTACTTGACTTTTGATTTTGATGGCTGTGATGAGGAGGTCTGTGTACAGTTTATTAAGTTTTAAAATATAATCTGATATTTCTTTATAAATTGCCTAAGTAGAGTTTAGAAATAGAACTTTATGACTGAGAAAATGGGATGAAGAATGTGCTGCAAGAAAAGGTTTAGCTTTCCTTATGGTCTTTTATACTCTAATGCTATAGTTGCATTCCTGAGAAGCCTCCAGTTTTTCAAAATTGTGTTATCAAAAGCAACTGTTGGGATACTGAGCAATTCTAACTCAGTACACACCTTGACCATGCCATTTAACATGTGTAGTTCTCTATTTCCTCATCTGGCAGGTAGGAATAATGCTTCTTGCCAGACCTACCTGCAGAGTTGCAATGAAAGTAAAGCAAGAAAATGTGTGCAGAACACTTGGAAGTTGCAAGCAATCTTTCAGATTTCTCCTTAGATCAGAGTCAATAAACTGGAAAGTGACCCAGCCTTTCCTGAGTCTCTGAGGATGAAAGAGAAATAGGAGGGCTAGATGGTCATTAAAGATGTCTTTACTTATTTCCACTGTTTAGTTTCACACAAATCTTGATTTTATATTCTTTATGTGAAGTGTTTTCAATATATTTTCAGGTTACAATGCCCTGTTGCTTTAATATTGCCTTACTTTAGGAAACACAAATCATGGATATCAAGCCCAGACGTATTAGTTCAGCAGATCCTGACAAACTTCAAACTGAACCTCAATTGACAAGTTTTGAAATTTCCAGAAATAAAGTAGAGGTGGGTATTTGGCAGCACAGTCCACTTATTGATTCTCTTTATCCACTATTGCTAAATAACACTTGCAAGTGTAATATAATCAGTTGCTGAAGATACCTTACTGCACAATTAGCTTTATGTGCTCTGGGCTATGTGAAAGAAACTAGAGGCTTTTGAGGAGAGGTGAAATTCTTTTGGGAGATCATATCCCCAAATGATGTTAATCTTATCTTAAAAGCACTAGATCTGTTAATATAAGCAAACATGATGGTCAGAAATAGGAAATCCTACAGAAGAGAAAATAGGGATAATTTGCTCTCATAAAAGGTTGCTTTAATAAACATTGTGTTAAATAGTATTTTTTGAAATTGTATCCATTTAATAGCTTTGTCACCAATCTTCAGTAACAACTCATGAGTTTCCTTAATTGTTTTGGACTTAGGGTTCTGTGAATAACTTTGGATAATATAGAGATTCTGCGGTTGGATATGAAACAGATAAAAATTCTATGTTACTTAAAATTTTTGAAGATAAAATTACTTTTTAAAACACATTTATTGGGAGCATTCAGAGTTGGGAACCTTTTTAAGCGCTGAGGATATAAACATCAATAAGACATGATTGTCATCCTCAAGGAGTGTAAGGTAGATACATAAGTGACTGACTTGTTTGATTTTACTTATGGGCTAAGTGTTATAGTAGAAATATAAAATGAGTACCATAAGTAACACTGAGGAAGATGAAATGAATTTTGCCTGAGTGGTTGTGGAAGTGGATTAAAGAAGGTGATGCCATATTGTACTCTTATGAATAGAAGCTTATTAAGCAGATAATGGGAAGAAAAAGTCTTAAAAAAAAAAAAAAAAGGGTTTCGCTATGTTTCTCTGGCAGCTGGACTTGAACTCCCGGGCTTAAGCAGTCCTCCTGCCTCAGCCTCCTGAGTAGCTGGGACTGCAGGCATGTGCCACCATGGCCAACTAAGAAGGACATTTTAATCTGGGAAAATAACATCAGCCATTCATTTTCTCTTGGTTTTTCCTTGACAGTTATTAGCAGTTTCAAATAATTAGCACTGACCTTGGGGACTAATACAAATCATAAATTTCACAGAAAAGTTTGAAGTTGATCCATAAACAAGGCTTAATTCTTGATTGCATGGACAAACACATATAAAGGAACATTTCTTTCTCCATAAATGTATGTATGTTGTCCTAATTTCCTGGTTCCAATTTTCTAATTCCAGCAGTTATTGTATATTCCACAGTTTGGGGAATCATACTGTTAGGCTATTTTGTATTATTCTTGCCTTCATGTAATCGATATACTTAACCAGGCTGAAAGTCCAAAATGATTAATTCACTTAACTGGTAGTTGATTCTGGGACTTCCCCTGGACTTAATTTGTGGCCTCTCCCTGTGGATTGGACCTCTCATGGCATGGTAGCTGGTCTCAGATGGGGCATTTTGAGGGAGAGTGTCCTGAAAGTGTTCTAAGAGGACAGGACGGAAGTTGTAATGCTTCTTATGATTGAGCCTTAGACGACCATAATGTTATTTCTACCACATCCTATTGGCTATAAGGCCCAAATTCAAGTAGAGGGGAATGAGAGACTCCATCTCTCAATAGGAAGAGTAGGAAAGTATTTGCAGCCTACTTTAATATAACCAGGCTGTTTGTCAAAAATCCCAGCCTCCTCCCTTGGAGGTTTCTGATTTACTGGGTTTGTGGTAGGGTCCAGGAGTCTTATAAACAAATTCTGTAAGTAATTCTTATGATCATATAAGTTTGGGAAATACCGATCTCTTAAGTTGCCCCTAATTTTAACATACCATGTGTGAGCCTGAAGAAGGTAGATGATAACTCAATCTTTCTGTCTTGCTGTGACCTAGCACACTTTTTGTCTTTCCTGATGCATTGTCTTGAATAGGCATTTGAGAGAACTAATTCTTTGTGGTTTATAAATATATACTCTACAAATAATATTTTTCCTTTTAAATTCTGTTGTAGGATGGATCTGTAGTCCTTGACTCTTGTGAAGTGTCAACAGAAAATGATCAAAGCACTCGATTTCCAAAACCTGAATTAGAGATTCAGTTTACACCTTTACAGCCAAACAAAATGGCAGTGAAACACCCTGGTTGTACCACACCAGTGACAGTTAAGATTCCTAAGGCTCGGAAGAGGAAGAGTAATGAAATGGAGGAGGTAAATACTTAACTGATGAGTGTATTTAACAAACAAATCTTATTATAAAGCTGTTACAGTGTAGAGTTAAACTCTGCTATATTGCCCTCCTGTTCATAGGCACTGCTGTTAGAGACCAAAATCACAATTTATGCTATATTTTATACCCTTCAAGGGTATCACTATGGGCCAGGCATGGTGACTCATGCCTGTAATCCCAGCACTTTGGGAGGCTGGGGCTGGCAGATCACTTGAGTTCACGAATTCAAGACCAGCCTGGTCAACATGGTGAAACCCCGTCTCTACTAAAAATACAAAAATTAGCCAGGAGTGGTGGTGCACACCTGTAATCTCAGCTACTCAGGAGGCTGAGGCAGGAGAACAACTTGAACCCAGGAAGTGGAGGTTGCAATGAGATGAGATGGCACCACTGCACTCCAGCCTGGGTGATAGAGCAAGACTCTGTCTCAGAAAAATAAAGAATATTACTGTGGTTTAATGGTCTTCAGATAAAAAGCTATGTATATTAAAAGATATAGCTTATCCCTTGCTTCAGTTGAACTATAATACATCAAATGATGGTGGATTTTACTGGAGAGCCATTTCAGTATACCAGTCCTGTTCATACTTAGTCACTTTCCCTGTAATGGAAAAGGGGGTTATGTAGAAATCAGAGAAACTGAAATGGCTAACTTGCTTGAGTATAATCTTTGTCATTTAACTAAAATCTTTAGTCTCTATGGTCATAGCAAGTTTTAAAAGAGAAATTCTTTTTTCATCAGCCAATGTTAAAATTTGGGCCTCTATGTAGTGGTAGGCTAAAAACTATTAACCTCTTAAGCTGCAGTTTCTTGATTGAAAGGTTGCCAAACCTACCATGTCCTAGTTGTGGAGATTTGGCAAGTCAGATAAGGTTTCTGATCCTGTTTTCTCCTTTTCGAAACACTGGATTAATGTGTTTAAAATGCTTAGCTTTTGCTCTGCAAGTGGCAGATACATAATAAATAGTAATATTTATTTTTAAAGTAACTTGTTTTAAGCTTAAAACTAATTACAAGCTCTCTAGCAAAATAATTTTTCTTCAACTTTCTTTTACTTCTTTAAAGAGTAGTATATTTTCAAGCTGGTGGAAGAGCAGAAATAGTATTAACCATACTCCTGAGGCTGTCTGTCCGGTAATAATTTTGCTGAGTGAATATTGTTTAGCGCAGTTTTTCTGCTACACATGTAACACCTTCAGAGATTGTTTTGTGGAGTCTTACTAGTTAACTTTTGTTTCATATTTATTTAATTTTTAAAAATACCATTAAAACACTGAGTTTCATCATCTAGTTGGCTTTTTCTTGATCCATTTTTTTTCAACGAAGAAGGAAACACTGAGTGTAGTTCTCAAGAATGTTAAAATATAAATATTTTATTAATTTTACTATTGGCATATAACCTTCATGTCTATTTCAGAAAAGATTTACAGATTGTTGTAGATACATCATGTAGAAACTTTAAATTTTTAAACTGATTTTACTACATCTTCACTGCTATAATAAACTAAGTATATGGGCTCCCATAAAAATCATTTATGCAATGCTATTTTCTTTTTTTCTTCCACATACTATTATTATTATTAAGTTCTGGGGTATGTGTGCAGAATGTACAGTTTTGTTACATAGGTATGCACATGCTATGGTGGTTTGCTGCACCCATCAACCTGTCACCTACACTAGGTGTTTCTCCTAATGCTATCCCTCTCCTAGCCCCCCATCCCCCGACAGGCTATATTCTAATCCGGTGAAGACTCTAAAGAGCTCCTTACTGAACTCTATGTGTGGAGGTAGCCTCATGGCCCCTTTTCACTTGCATCCCGTGACTTCCATCTGTCTTTTCCCTGTCATGGCATCTGCTTCTTATGACCCTTATAACTTCTGCTTTGTAACTCGAATTCTGAAGTTCAGTCATGATCTTTTCTCTGCTTCTCTTCTTGCCCCCTTTTTCCGCTTTTGTCTTTGGTTCAACCAGGATTTGCAGCAGTTCAAGTCAGTGAGTATATCTGTAAAGGCTTTGTCCTATGTGAGGTTATTTGGGAAAAAGAAGAGTAAGATGCCATACCCATGTTATAGAGAAGAAAGATAATATTTTAAAAGTTTTCACATTTTACATGTGGTTATATGAAGTTTTGTTTTTATTTTATTTTTGATATTGTCAAATGTCAATGAGAGAACTTAGACATAGATGCTTACATTATTTGGGAGTTAGGCAATAGGTAGGTATATTGCTATGCTGTATTTTAAAGCTCAGTTTCAAATAAAAGATATTATTCCTTCCATGTTTTTCATTTAGCTTATGTAATTTCATTACTTGTGATATGTGTGAAAAATTTACACCTTCAATCAGGGTTTCTCAACTCCAGCACAGTTGACATTTTGGGCTGTATACCTCTTTGTTTTAAGGGCTATCCCATGCATTATAGGGATGTTTAACAGCATTCCTGGCCTCTACCCACTCGTGGCCAATAATATCCCCTTCTCCCTGGCAAGACAACCAAAAATAACCTCAGAGATTGCCATTGTCCTCTGAGTTCAAAATTGCCCTCGGTTAAGAGTCACTGTTTTAAGTGATAATATAGCTTTTTACATATTTTCTTTTTTGAGTCTAGAGAAAGAAAATATTGTCAAATTAACCAGTGCTAAAATTCATTATTTTTAGGACTTGGTGAAATGTGAAAATAAGAAGAATGCTACACCCAGAACTAATTTGAAATTTCCTGTTCCAGATGATAGAAATTCTTCTGTCAAAAAGGAACAAAAGGTGTGTCTTTTAATTTGTCCAAAATTATAGCAATTATCCAGAAATCCAATTGTGTTCCATTATAACTCATTTATCTTCTCTTTCCTATACGTCTAATTCAGTTGAGATGTAACCTTTAGCATTTGGCCAGTAGCAGCTACTTTATGTGTTTACTTCTGACTTTAACACTCTGCCTGAAAAACTCTTTTTGCCATTGTCTGACCCTTTTATCCCTGTCCTTATACACTAAATCTCAAGTTTCCTACCTGAGAATTCATAACCTGTCTCTGGCCTCTTTAATTCAGCTATGGCCATAACTATTTCCTTCTAACACTTCTCATCAACAATAACAAAAAATGTTTGTTTATTAGGTTCCCACACATCCATCATCTAAGAAAACGTATTCTTTACGGAGTCAGGCATCCATAATTGGTGTAAATCTGGCCACTAAGAAAAAAGAAGGAACACTACAGAAATTTGGAGACTTCTTACAACATTCTCCCTCAATTCTTCAATCAAAAGGTTTGCAGAAAATTAATGTAATGACCTTTTTTTGTTAGATGTGGGGTACATTTTAATACCTAATTGATATATAAACTCAACAACTGTTCAGTGAATATTATACTTCAAATAGGCATTGTCCTGTACTAGGTACTGTGGGAAGAAACATGTAAAAGGATGATAGATCTAGGTGTTCACTATGTAGTAGAGGAGAAAGGCAATATTTAAGTAACTGATCCAGAGCTGGCTACTTAATATAGTAATAGGGGTACAAGCAAAGGTATGATAGTATTGGAGGGAAAAGAGCTACTCTGATTGGGGGGCTTTGGGAAGATTTTTATGGGACAGATAGGATTTACCCTGTGTATTGAAATGTGGGCAGGATTACACTCTCTAGGGTGTCCAAGGGTGAGAATACAGTCATGGGTTCTTAGTTTCTGTTTTTGATTGGGCCAGGAAATCCCCTTCCTCATCTCTGTTTTCTGCTTATCACTAGAGACAGAAACTAAAAACCATGGCTTCAGGCTGCTAAAAGCCTAAAACAAAACAAAACAGAACAAAAACAACAACAAAATAAGGGGGGTTGGACAAGTTTGCCAGTATTAGTATTATAGTATATATCCTTCTAGTGTTTTTTTCTATGCATATGTAAACACTATCTATCTATGTATAATATGTCAAAACACGTATTTTCATAAATACCTATTGAGTTTAGCTGCAAAACAGTATGATTAGTGCTTTTTTTCTTGATAATATAATGTGGACATATTGATACCTGTGTGTATATTAAGATATATACACGTGTGTGTGTGCACATATGTAGAAGGAATGGTTTTAACACAGGTGGAGTATCAGAAAAATGTAGGAAATGTTCATGCAATTACAGGCAGCAGTATGCATCTGGCATGTAGAATGTGGAAGGACTATCTTAGGGGTGAGATGGAGGAGTGGGTTTTTGTGAGGTTACCCGAGTGACAGCAATAGGATGAATTAGAGACCAGAGTGAGGAGTATAGGGAGGTAAAGGAACTAGAAGCAGGGGGCAGTTAAATTGAATCAAATAGGTTGTGTGAGAATACTTTTTGTGAAAACTTACCATAGACGTTTCCAAACTTTGTTGGTTCACAGTGCCCTTAATGTCTCAGTAATTAATTTCCATTTTGCCTCTGCACCCAAAGAACCACTAGCAGTCTCATGCATTAGAACTTAAGACCAAACAACCACTGAAAATTCAGCTTCTGAAAATCCAGATTGCAAAGATGATGTCATAATCAAAAGAAATGTAATTCAGTATCATTTTGAAACTGAACAACCTTGGGCTATTGAGCATCATTGTTTCCCCTGAAGATTGAAAATATCCTGAGGTGCTTCTGTAGGTTTGCTGCAGCATGCCTTAGTACACAGTTTGGGAACTTCTGACCTATCAGACCCATTTGTATATTTATATACATTAAAAAAATACATACATTTAAAAAATGTGTTTGTGTAAACAGATAAAATATCTGGAGGGACAAACAGCAAACTGTTAAATGTCTAAATTTGGAGAGGAGGGGCATCTTTTCTTTAGAGTCCTTTAGGCTTATTGATTACTACTTTTATATTAAAAAGCAATGTATTTTCAAGGAGAGGTAGGTAGCTATAATAAGTACGTAATCAGGTAAGGGTAACGATTCTCTTACTTCATTGACTTGGTTCCTTAACAGCTTCCCTACCAATGCACTTGACATACATTTTTTTTTTTCCGTTTTTCTTTTTGTTTTCACTTATTTCTAGAAATATAAGATATCCATATTTTGGACTGTAACTGTAATACATATTTGTTGTTTTGGGCCACTTGGAAATATAGAGAGAAAAGAAAAAATGGAGATTAGTTCTTAAAATTCTGCTGCTCCTTGTAACCACTGTTAATCCATCGCTTAGTATCACTGGTCTCCCAGCTTGCCCCTCTTGTCATCTCCCATCCATTCATACATGACAGAATGTTCCCTTCAGAGTGCAGATTGAATTTTGTTACTCCTCTGAGCCTTTAATGATTTCTCGTTCTTCTGAATGACCCGATTTCTGACTCTCTCCAGTCTATCTCTTATTATTCTACGGTTTGATAACTAGCCAGTTTCAATCCTGCTAGCTTCTGACAGTTCCTAGAATTTGCCAGTTTCTTTCTTACCTTCATATCATTGATTTCTTTCTCTTTTTCCTGTGCTTTCTTTTATCTGGAACACACCCTGGCTTTTCTCATAGCTGCCCTCTTACACTTGAGCCCTCATAGCTGATGCAACTTTATTAGGGAGACACCTTCCTTCATCAGCCTTTCACTACACCTTATCCCCAGCATCGCTTAATCTTTATTGTTCATTCCTATTTTTTGTCTTAGCACTTTTTAAACTATAATTCTTTGCTTTCTTATTATCTTTTACACTAGAATATAATCTGCACAAGGACAAAATGTCTTGTCTAGTTCATACTGTCAGCTCTTAGTACAGTGGCTAGCACATAGTGGTGATGAGTTTGGCTCTAGGCCAACATATATATGAGTTTTAAACATTTCTTTTTTTTTTAGGCTGTACCATAGGCAATTACAAAGACTTACCTGACAAGCCTCCCTTTCCACACCAGACTTGATGCATAGATAGTGCGTTATAATCTCTTAAGGGAGTTATAGTCAAGGATCCAGCCCCCGCCGAAGCTAGTCATGCTCTTACTCATATTTGCATATTTACCCTGAGTGCCTCCATTCAGAGCCTCTTTATTGAGGCCTTTGGTAGAGGCCTTCTTATGGAGGGGAACGGGAGGGGGAACCTTGAAGACACTTTCCTCTACTGTAACTCGGTACTTTTTCACGTATAGCTCCCTCCAACCTCCAGCCCTGAAGTCTATAAAACTGCAGGAGCCTTTTGTTTGGGGCTGCCTGGGTGGTAAAATGATCACCACTTCTACGCTGATCTGTATTATTCTGTGGGGGACTATAGAAGAGGGTGGGTAGGAGCTGGTGCTTTCTCAGGTTTAGCCTCTTGCATATACTGTTGAAATAAGTGGTTAAAAAGCTGGGTTGTTACTTTCATTTTGGTTTGTTGTCTTAATTGGCTCCTCCGATACCTGGACTCAGCTCTCTCAAGCCCAACTCAGCCCTTAACAAGTAGTCTCTCAGTTTAGTCTATTTCCTTAAATGTTTTTTCCATTTAAAAAAATATATATTTGATACCACATGTGTGTGAATTTCTATCCAGGAATTTTCCCAAATGGAAATATATTTTCTATTAAAATAAAAAAAAGCAATGTACATAGTAAGGAATTTTAAAATTCCTATTCTACTTCCTAAAAGCAATCAGCTGTTAACACTTTGGTTTCTGTCCGCTTGCGTGTGGACTCCAAGTAAAGGGTTTACAAAGTATTTTCACGCAGTACTCATTGTGCATAACTTTATGCATGAGCATTGAAGTAGATCATCTACCACCTTATTTTTAATACTGCATGATCCAGTATGTGTGTATCCTGCTTTTTTGCTTAACATAGCATAAACATTTTCCAAGTCATTAAAGATGCCTGAGATTTTTTACTACATCGAACATTAATCAAATACTTTATTTGCTTTTTTTTTGCTGTTGATCATTATTTCATGTTTTTTTGACATTTACTTTTTTTCTTTGTGATTTGTCTATTCATGCCCTTTCACCATATATGTATTGCAGTGTTTTTAATTTGTGTATGTTCATTCTTTATTAAGGATTTCAAACCACCTTTGCAGTTAGAAAATTATTTCAGGAACTAATTAACATTTTTATTTTATAGCAAAGAAGATAATTGAAACAATGAGCTCTTCAAAGCTCTCAAATGTAGAAGCAAGTAAAGAAAATGTGTCTCAAGCAAAACGAGTCAAACGGAAATTATACACAACTGAAATTTCATCTCCTATTGATATATCAGGCCAAGTGGTAAGCTAGTATTTCCATTTTCATCAATGTAAAACTGTTCATGTTCTTTTTAATTTTTTACAGTGGTTTGAATTTCAGTTCTTTAGATCTCTGAAAACGTGCTTTAAAAGTCATGCTTTTAGTCTCACATGTGTTAAGTTTATACTAATTAAATATAAATACTGTATTAATGTATACAAGTGTCATGTATTTGCATTTGAAAATGCATCAGAGGAATTTATTTCCAATAATAGAATTGTCACCATTTAACTTATTTGCCTCCAAAATCTTTTTTTTTTCTTTTTCTTTTTTAAATCACAAGAGTTGTGCAAATCTGGGCCCAAGTGTTCCTGGTAAAAATATAAAATTGACATTCAGCCATTTCCTCCCACCTTTCCCCTAAGCCTTTGAGGATCTATTAGGAAGAGACTGTAGCTATCACCCTGACTCTATGACTCATTCTTCTGATTCAGAACAGTATGTCCTGCCACAGGGAAAGCTCAAATTTTCTGTCATGCTTGCATTTGCTTAGTGGATGCAAGTGAAGGTAAAAAAGCAATTAAAAGAAATTAAAAAAAATTAAAAGGAAGTGGCCAGGAAAAATCAGGAGAAACCTTTTTTGCAACAACAGCTTTCAGATATGAGATTTTTTGAATGCAAGATGTAAAGAGTTAGGGTAAATTAGTGCATGGTATTGTAAGTATCATTCTGTCAGTCATTTTTGAGCATCTGTTTGATTAGTACATAATTTCTTCCCTTGGCTGAAAATTGTTTTCTTAGTTACTATGTAATGTGCTTTCTACTTTCTAAGTTATACATTTGTTGCCATGAAAGATCATTTCTTAAAAATTATTTGAGGCACTTGTCTCCAAATATTTTTGTAATTATTTTAAGCTATATCTGCCTTGAATTCAATAGAGTCTAGGTTATTTTACTTCTAGAATTTGATAGTGTTGAATCTTTTACAAAGTCTATTTTTTAAAGAAATTTTTATAGAAATGGTATAAGTACCATCTTCTTATAAAAGTTTAAGTAAAAAAGTTCTCCAGTGTATCATTCATTTCTGTTATTAAGCACATGGACATGTCTTATTCATTATAAATGAGCTTTGATTTTTATTTTCACTTACAAGCTTTGAAAAACTATGGAATTTTTAATTTCAGATTTTAATGGACCAGAAAATGAAGGAGAGTGATCACCAGATTATCAAACGACGACTTCGAACAAAAACAGCCAAATAAATCACTTATGGAAATGTTTAATATAAATTTTATAGTCATAATCATTGGAACTTGCATCCTGACTTTGTGAAGATAATTGTATATATTATGCATTAAATCACTCTGCATATAGATTTGCTGTTTTATACATAGTATAATTTTAATTCAATAAATAAGTCAAAATTTGTGTATTTTTATAAGCCTTTTTTGTAATAGCTTCTTTCAAACTGTATTTCCCTGTTATCTCAGGCATTGGATCAGTGAAGAGCCTAGGAAAGAGGCTGTTATTCTCATGTATTTTGCTATACAGGATGTAATAGGTCAGATATTTGGTTTACTTATATTTAACAATGTCTTATGAATTGTTTTTTACTTTATCTGTTACACAACTGGTTTTACATATCTGTTTAGATTATAGCTAGGATTTGGAGAGTGTGTACAGATCACAAAACATGTATATACATTATTTAGAAAAGATCTCAAGTCTTTAATTAGAATGTCTCACTTCTTTTATAAAAATTTTGTGGGTACATAGTACATGTATATATTTACGGGGTTCATGAGATGCTTTGACACAGGCATGCAATGTGAAATACGTACATCATGGAGAATGAGGTATCCATCCCCTCAAGCATTTTTCCTTTGAATTACAAATAATCCAGTTACATTCTTTAAATCATTTAAAAATATACGAGTAAGTTATTATTGATTATAGTCACCCTATTGTGCTATCAAATAGTAGATCATACTCATTCTTTTTATTTCATTTGTTTTTGTACCCATTAACCATCCCCACCTTCCCCTGCAACCCTCAGTACCCTTACCAGACACTGGTAACCATTCTTCTACTCTGTATGTCCATAAGGTCAATTGATTTTATTTTTAGATCCCATAAATAAATGAGAACATGCAGTCTTTGTCTTTCTGTGCCTGGCTTATTAACATAATAATCTCCAGTTCCATCCATGTTATTGCAAATGACAGGATTTCATTCTTTTTTTATGGCTGAATGTTTGTGTCCCACATTTTTTTTATCTAGTCATCTGTTGATAGACACTTAGGTTGCTTCCAAATCTTAACTATGGTAAACAGTGCTGTAACAAACATAGGAGTGCAGATATCTCTTCTGTTTCCTTTCTTTTGGGTACATACCCAGCAGTGGGATTGCTGGACCATATGGTAGCTCACTTTTTAGTTTTTTGAGGAAGCTCCAAACTGTTTTTCATAGTGGTTTTACTAATTTACATTCCTACCAACAGTATACAAGTTTTCCCTTTTCTCTATATCCTCATCAGCATTTGTTATTGCCTATCTTTTGGATATAAGTCATTTTAACTGGGGTGAGATGATATCTCATTGAAATTTTGATTTGCATTCCTCTGATGATCTGTAATGATCACCTTTTCATATGCCTGTTTGCCATTTTTATGTCTTCTTTTGAGAAATGTGTATTTAAATCTTTTGCCCTTTTTTTTTTTTTTTTGGTCAGTTTATTAGATGCTTTCCTATAGAGTTGTTTGAACGCCTTACATATTCTTGTTATTAATCCCTTGTTAGAGGGATAGTTTGCAAATGTTTTTTCTCTCATTCTGTGAGTTGTTTCTTCACTTTGTTGTTTGTGTTCTTTGCTGTGCAGAAGCTTTAAACTTGAGGGGATCCTATTTGTCCATTTTTGCTTTGGTTGCCTGTGCTTGTGGGGTATTTATCTAGTAGAAATCTTTGCCTAGGCCAATGTTCTGGAGATTTTCCTCAATGATTTCTTATAGTAGTTTCACAGCTTGAGGTCTTAGATCTACCTCTTTAATCCATTTTGATTTGTTTTTTGTATAAGTGAAGAGATAGGGGTCCAGTTTCATTCTTTTACGTGAGGATATCCAATTTTCTCAGCACCATTTATTAAAGAGACTGTCTTTTCCCCATTGTAAGTTTTTGGCACCTTTGTCAAAAATGCGTTCACTGTAGTTGTGTGGATTTGTTTCTGGGTTATTTATTCTGTCCCATTGGTGTATGTGTCTGCTTTTATGTCAGTACCAGGCTGTTTTGGTTACTGTAGGTCTGTGGTATAATTTGAAGTCCGGTAACGTGATTCCTCCAGTTATGTCCTTTTAGCTTAGGATAGTTTTGGCTATTCTGGGTCTTTAGTGGGTCCATATAGATTGTAGGATTGTTTTTTCTATTTCTGTGAAGAATGTAATTGGTATTTTGATAGGGATTGCATTGTAACTGTAGAATGCTTTGGGTAGTATGGACATTTTAACAATACTGATTTGTCCAATCCATGAACACAGAATATTTGTTCATGTTTTGGGGTCCTCTTCAATTTTCTTCATTAGTGTTTTATAGTTTTCTTTATAGATATCTTTCACTTCTTTGGTTAATTTCTAGGTATTTAATTTTATGTGTGGCTATTTTAAATGAGATTGTTTTTTAAATTTCTTTTTCAAATTGTTTGCTGTTGGCATATAGAAATGCTACTGATTTTTGTATGTTGATTTTGTATCCTGCAACTTTACTAAATTTATCAGCTCTAATAATTTTCTTGTGGTCTCTCGGTTTTTCCAAATATAAGATTATATCATCAGTGAACAAGAATAATTTGACTTCTTCCTTTTCAAGGATGCCCTTTGGTATCTTTTTCTTCTCGGATTGTTCTAGCTAGGACTTCCAGTACTATGTTGAATAGCAGTGGTGAAAGTGGGCATCCTTGTGTTCCAAATCTTAGAGGAAAGGCTTTCAGTTTTTCCCCATTCAGTATGATACTAGCTGTGGGTCTGTCATATATGGCTTTTATTATGTTGAAGTATGTTCCATCTATATCCAGCTTTTTGAGGGCTTTTATCATGAAGGGATGTTGAATTTTATCAAATGCCCTTTCAACATGAATTGAAATGATCATATGGTTTTTATTCCTCATTCTGTTGATGTGATATAGCACATTCATTGATTTGTGTATGTTGAACCATCCTTGCATCCCAGCGATGAATCCCACTTGGTCATGATGAATGATCTTTCTAATGTATTGTTGAATTCAACTTGCTAGTACTTTGTTGAGGATTTTTGCATCAATATTCATCAGAGACATTGGCCTGCAGTTTTCTTTTTGGTGTGTCTTTGTGTGTTCTTGGTATCAGGGTAATACTGGCCTTGTAGAATGCATTTGGAAGTATTCCCTCCTCTGTATTTTGGAATAGTTTGAGTAGGATTGGTATTAGTTCTTTAAATGTGTGGTAGAATTCAGCTGTGAATCCATTGGATCCCCGGTTTTCTTTACTGGGAGGCTTTTAATTACGACTCTGATCTCGTTACTTACTGGCCTGTTCAGATTATGGATTTCCTCCTGATTCAATCTTGGTAGGTTTTGTGTATCTAGGAATTTTGTCCATTTCTTCTAGATTTTCCAATTTGTTGACATGTAGTTGCTCATAGTAGCCTCTAATTTCTGTGGTATCAGTTGTATTATCTCCTTTTTCATTTCTGATTTTATTTGAATCTTCTCTCTTTTTTTCTTAGTCTGGCTAAAGGTTTGTGTTTAACTTTTCAAAAGCCAACTTTTTGTTTCATTGATCTTTTGTATTTGTAATTTCAATTTTGTTTATTTCTGCTCTGATCTTTATTATTTCTTTTCTACTAATTTTGGGTGTGGTTTGCTCTTGCTTTTCTAGTTCTTTAAGGTGCATTGTTAAGTTGTTTATTTGAAGTTTTTCCTCTTTTTTTGATGTAGGTAGGCACTTAGAGCTATAAATTCCCTATGAGTACTACTTTTTCTATATGTCCTAAGTTTTGGTATGGTGAGTTTCTGTTATCATTTGTTTCAAGAAATTGTTCAGTTTCATAATTTCTTTATTGACCTATTGGTCATTCAGGAGCATATTAATTTCTATGTATTTTTATAGTTTCCAAAATTTCTCTTATTATTAATTTCTAGTTTTATTCCATTGTAGTCAGAGAGGATGCTTGATGATGTTTCAGTTTTTTTGAATGTGTTAAGGCTTATTTTGTGAGCTAAAATGTGGTCTTTGAGAATGCTCCATGTGCCAAGGAAAAAAGTATGTATTCTGCAGCTCTTGGATGAAATGTTATATAAATATCTGTTTAATATTATATCCATGTGGTCTGTAGTACAGATTAAGTCTGATGTTTCTTTTTGATATTCTGTGAAGATCTGTCCAATGCTGCAAGTGGGATAAAGTCTCCAGCTATTATTGTATTCAGGCCTATCTTGCTCTTTACTTTTAATGATATTTGCTTTATATATCTGATGTGCCAGTTTGGATTCATTTATATTTACCATTGTTATATCAATACTCTTGCTTAGTTGATACCTTTTTCATTATGTAAGGACTTTCTTTGTCCCTTTTTATAGTTATTTTGTTGAAATTGATTTAGTCTGATATAACTGTAGTGACTCCTGCTCTTTTGGTTTCCATTGGCATGGAATATATTTTTCCCTCTCTTTATTACAGTCTGTGTCTTTATAGGCAAAGTGTGTTTCTTGTAGGTAACATATCAATGGGTCTTGTTTTATCATCCATTCAGTCAGTTCATATCTTTAGATTGGAGAGTTTAGTTCACTTACATTTTATTTAGTTCACTTACATTTTATTGTTATTGATAAGTAAGGGCTCACTGCTGTCATTTTGTTGTTTGTTTTCTGGTCTTTCTTTCTGACTTCCTCTAGTGAAGGTGATTTTTCTCTGGTGATAATATTTAATTTCTTGGTTTTTATTTTTTGTATATTCATTATATATATATATATGTGTGTGTGTATATATATATATATATTTGGTTTGAGGTTACCATGAAGCTTGCAAATACTATCTTATAACCCATTATTTTGACCTGATAACAGCATTATTTATTTACATAAACGAGCGAAAATAAAACTAATAAAAACTACTTTTTAACTTCATACCCCTGCTTATTAACTTTTTGTTGTTTCTATTCATATCTTATTGTATTGACTATGTCTTGAGTTGTTGTAGTTATTTTTGATTGGTTTGTCATTTAGTCTTTCTACTTAGGATGAGAGTAGTTTACACACTATAGGTACAGAGTTATAATGTTCTATGTTTTTCTGTGTACTTACTATTACCAGTGAGATTTGTTTTTTCAGGGGATTGTTTATTACTCATTAATCCCCTTTTCTTTCTGATTGAAGTACTCCCTTTAGCATTTCTAGTTGAACAGGTCTGGTATTGATGAAATCCCTCAGCTCTTGTTTGTCTGGGAAAGTCTTTATTCTTCATGTGTGAAGGATATTTTCGCTGGATATACTATCCTAGGATAAAAGTTTTTTCCCTTCAGCACTATAAGTATGTCTTGCCACTCTCCTGGCTTGTGTGATTTCCACTGAAAAGTCAACTGCCAGATATATTGGAGCTCCGTTGTATATTATTTGTTTCTTTTTTCTTGCTGCTTTTAGAATCCTTTCTTTTTCCTTCACCTTTGGGAATTTAATTATTAAATGCCTTGAGGTAGTCTTCTTTGAGTTAAATCTGCTTGATGTTCCATAACCTTGTACTTGGATATTGATATCTTTCTCTAGGTTTAGGAAGTTCTCTGTTACTATCCCTTTGAATTTCTATCCCTCTGCCTCTTCTTTAAGGCCAATAACTCTTAGATTTGTCTTTTGAGGCTGTCTTCTAGATAGATCCTGTTGCCATGCTTCGTTGTTTTTTATTCTTTTTTGTCTCCTCTGACCGTATTTTGAATGTTTGTCCTCAAGCTCACTAATTCTTCTCCTTGATCAATTCTGCTATTAAAGGACTTGGATGCATTCTTCACTATGCCAATTACGTTTTTCAGCTTCAGAACTTCTGCTTGATTTTTAAAAAATTATTTTAATCCCTTTGTTAAATTTATCTTACAGAATTTATCTGAATTCCTTCTCTGTGTTATCTGGAATTTCTTTGAGTTTCCTCAACATAGTTATTCTGAATTCTCTGTCTAAAAAGTCACATATCTCTGTTTCTCCAGGATTGGTCCCAGGTGCCTTATTTAGTCATTTGGTGACATCATGCTTTCCTGGATGATGTTGATGCTAGTAGATGTTCTTTGAGCCATGAAGAGTTAGGTATTTATTGTAGTCTTCACTGTCTGGGCTCATTTTTGTAGCTGTCCTACAAAATGAGGTCATGCTTTTCAGATATTTGAAAGGACTTGGGTGTTGTGATCTAAGCTGTATCTACTTTAGGGGGCACCTGAAGCCCACTAACACTGTGGTTCTTCCAGGCTTACAGGAGTATAGCCTTGCTGGTCTTGGACAAGCCCTGGGAGGATTCTTTGGATTACTAGGCAGAGATTCTTGTTCCCTTTTCTTATTTTTTCCCAAACATACAGAGTCCTCTCTATTCTGAACCACGTAGAGCTGGGAGTGGAGTGACTGAAGAACCCCTGTGGCCACCACCACTGTGATTGTACTGGGTCATACCTGAAGCCAGCACAGCACTGGGTCTTGCCCAAGGCCTGCTGTAACCTCTCCCTGGCTGCTGCCTATGTTGGCTTAAGACCCCAGGGCTCTACAATCATCAAGTGGCAAAGCCAGCCAGGCCTGCGTCCTTCCCATGAAGGCGGTGAGTGCCCCTAAACCCTGGATGGGCCCAGAAGTATTGTCTGGGAGTCAGGGACTAGAGTCAAAAACCTTAGAAATTTACTTGGTGTTCTGTTGTATTGTGGCTGAGCCAGCATTCAAACTACATAATGCAGTCTTTCTAACTCTTTTGTCACCTTTCCAAAGGGAGTGGAGCCTCACTCTGTAGCCGCCACCACCCCCTGCCACAAGGAGTACTGCCAGAGTATCGCAGATGTTCCCTTAAGGCTTAGGGTCACTTAAGTCAGCTTGTCTTGAATGCTGCCTGGCCTGGGACCCATCCTTGAAAGCAGTGGGTTCCCCTCTGGCCCAGGGCAGTTCCAGAAATTCCCATCCAAGAGTCAAATCCTGGAATTGGGGACCCCAAAGGTCCGCTTGATGCTCTACCCCATTGTGGCCGTGCTGGTACCTAAGGTGCAGGATAAAGTCCCCTTCACTTTTGCCTGTGCTTTCTCAAGCAGAAGTTTTACACCATAGCCACCAAAGCTGGTTATGTGCTGAGTCTCAACTGCAGCCAGCAAGCCTCAGAGATTCACCCAGGGCCTTCTTGTGGTATCTGGGTATTGCACTGGTTATTAAGGGCCCAAGGGCTCTTCAGTTAGCAGGTGATGAATGCTGGCTGGGATAGGTCCTTTCCTTGAAGGCATTGGGTTCTCTTCTGTCCCGGGGTGTGTCTAGAAATATCTTCTGGGAGCTAGGGCCCGGAATGGGTGCCTCACGACTCTGACTAGGGCCCTTCCTTACTGTGGCTGAGCTGGTATCCAAGATTCAAGACAAAGTGCTCCTCACTCTTTTCTCACTTCTACTCAAGTGGCAGAAAGGGGTCTGTTTTGGAACCATGAACTGTGTAGCGTGGTGTTAGGGGGTAGGGGTTATGCTAGCATCCCCTTGGCTGCCATTCAGATGTCACATGCCCCTCCTGTCCACTGTCTCTGGGCCTAATTTGGCACTAAGACTCTCCCAGGAGTTGCTGTCCTTACGGCCTAGACTGCCTTTCAAGTTTACTTGGAGACACAGAGCCCTGTAGCTGGCATTGGTGAGGTTTGCAGGAACTCAAGTTCTGACTGCTGATTTTGGTGGTTCTCCTCTGGCTACAGCTGGTTTCATTGCTTTCTCCATGGGTGGGTGTCAGTTGAGTTTGGCTCAGCTTTCCTTTCTGCTCTAACAGGGCAGCACTGAGTTCAGTGCCTCATAATTTTCTGTGTTCTCCCTTCCTCAGTGCCCAGAGAAGCTCTCAACACCATGCTGCTGCTGGGGGTAGGGGAAGGGTGGCATAGGTGATTCAGGGAGACTTTTTTTTTTTTGTCTCTTCACTGCCTCTTTCAACTATATGAAGTTAAAACCAGTTATTATGAGTTCTCACCTGGTTTTTGGTTCTAATGAAGATGTTTTTTCTGTGTAGATAGTTGACAATTGTTAACTTGGTATCCATGTTGGGGTTGGTTGGTGGGGCTTTCTATTCCGCCATCGTGCTCCACCCCCTCTTGTCTTTTATTTTTTAATAATACAGTTGGCTTTCTGATTTTTTTTCAGGACACAGAAGATTAGACTTAGAAAATTAGAAAGGAAGAAGAGAGAGCATCTAGAAGCCAAAACAGTGACAGTTAGAAAAGGAATCAAATTTAGACCTAGGGGGACATTAGAAATACATTTTCTTCATTTTACAGATGAGAAAACCCAGAGCCATAAACTACTAAATTCTGCAAGGTCATACAAATAAGATGTACTGAGCTATTGGTTTTAAAAAACACCAATAAGAGACAAAAAACACAAGGTAAATAAAGCAGAAACCTTAAGAATTGTTGCCAACTGGGGCTTTTAAATTTAAGAACATACATTTATACATCTAAAACAAAGCTTTTATTGAATTTTAGCATTGTTGACTTGATTATTAAAAAGATGACCCTGAGTCAATAAGGCAAGTTATCTTTGATTCTTGTTTAGGAGCTCTACACATTATATTTAGGGAAATTTTCCATTAAAGTAATTATATATACAGCCTTTTTAAAGCATTAAAATGTTTTCATTATGCTATCTAGAAAAAAAGTAGTTAGTCTTCATTATTCATGGATTCTATATTTGTAAATTTGCTGACCAGCTAAAATCTATTTGTAACCCCTAAATTAATGCAGTGCTTTTGTAGTCATGGATATGAGCACAGTGGCAAAAATTTGAGTTTCCCAACATGCACATTCCCAGCTGAGGTTGAATAAGATAAACACTCTACCTTCTTGTTTCAGCTATTATACTGTAAATAAGTGTCCTTTTCTAGAATATGGATTAAAATCAAGGCTTGATCCACAAGGGAGTCAGAATTTACAGAGTGAGTCCTGCCAAATTAAAAGGACTTGTGAAACACCTTGAGCTTTTCACAGATCTACCCTAACAAGGCATAAAACTAAGCCTACTTAAGTTGAAAGCAACCAGCTAGTAATCAAAATGCCTGCTGGGACAAAAATCAGCATTTTAGAGGAAGATACAATGCAGATTTTTGACAACATATCTTTTTTTTTTTAGACGGAGTTTCGCTCTTGTCACCCAGGCTGGTGTGCAGTGGCACGCGATTTTGGCTCACTGCAACGTCCACCTCCTGGATTCAAATGATTCTCCTGCCCCAGCCTTCCAAGTAGCTGGAATTACAGATGTGCACCATCATGCCCTGCTAATTTTTGTAGTTTCAGTAGAGATGGAGTTTTACCATGTTGGCCAGGCTGATCTCGAACCCTTGACCTCAGGTGATCCGCCTGCCGTGACCTCCCAAAGCACTGAGATTATAGATGTAAGCCACAGCGCTCGGCCGACATTATCTTTTAAAATGTATAGTCAAAAATTACTAGGTATAGAAAGAAACAGAGAAATCCCATAGTAAAGACAGAAGGCAGTCAAGAAAAAACCTTGACATTGCTTAAATGTTGAATTTTGCAAAATCTTTAAAGGAGCTATTATGCACATGTTCAAGGATATAAAGGAAATGCCATCTTAATGAGTAAAGAGATAAGGGAAGACAAATGGAAAGTACAAAGATAAAAGCAAATGGAATTGTACAACAGAATGGTAAAATAATGAAATGGAAAATCCACTAGATAAAATTAACCACACATAGGAGGTGTCAGAAGAAAGTGTCAGTGAACTTGAAGGCAGATCAATTTAAATTATACAATCTGAATAAAGGAGATTGAAGGGAAAAAACAGAGCCTTGGGGTCCTGTGGAACAATATCAAAAGAGCTAACAACACATGTACTTGGAGATTCAGAAGGATAAAATAATGAAAATAAGGCAGAATAAACTATGTGAAGAAATAATGGCCCACAATTTTTCCAGCTTCTATGAGGATGTATTGACTTAGAAGCCCTGCAAATCCCAACTAGGATAAATCCAAATAAAACTGCACTTAGGAAGATCATTGTCAAACTGCTAAAAACCCCATAAAGATAGTATCTTGAAAGCAAAAGCAACCTGAAAAAAACACAACACATTGCATACAAGCTGCTGACTGGAAGGAAATATTTTTTGCAATACATTAATCAAAGGATTTATGTGTAGGAATATATAAGGAACTCCTAAAATTGTAATGAGAACACAATTCAAAGAAAATCTTGTAAAAGACTTGAATAGGTGCTTCACTAAAGAAGATACAGGCAATGGTCAGAATGCATATGAAAAGATACTGGAAGTCATTGATTATCAGGGAAATGCAAATGAAAGCCAGAAGGAGAGGCAAATCTATAGGGAGAAAAGGAAGATTAGGAATTTCCTGGAGGCTCGGGTCAGGATGTGGGATCAAAGGACATGAGAACTGTTAGGGAAATGGAGTTATCCTATACTTTGATTGTTGTGTATACAATTATTAAAAATTAAGCTGTCCTTTCAAACTGTGTGAATTTTATTGTATGACATTTTACCGCAATAGAAAGCTGGAAAAGGTAATATTTTTTTTCTTTCTCTCACACACACACTCTCATGATACTATTCCTTGGAGATTAGAAGGTAAAATTAGAAAACTGGCATTACCAAGTAAAACTTTCTGGCTTGTAGCACATGTTTTTTCCTCCTTGCTATAGAGTTGTTTATTATAAAAAGAGCTCATACTGTGGATAAGCTTTTTTAGACACATCTTTTGACAAAGAATTATATAAGATGTGGTGAGTTAGAAATACAATTTATAATTGAAGTATTTTATTAAAGTTCACTTTAGAATACAAGTTTTAATAACTCCACTTGATGAGAAGCAGATTTGGGGACAATTTGAAATTCCGTAGTATTATGGGTGGAGGGTGTCCAGGTTCCTGGCATATCAAACAAATAATTGGACAAAACACAAAAAGGAAAGAATGAAGCAACAAAAGCAGAGATTTATTGAAAATGAAAGTACACTCCACAGGATGTGAGCAGGCCCAAGCAAGTGGCCCAAGAGCCCAGTTACAGTATTTTCTGGAGTTTAAATACTCTCTAGAGGTTTCCCATTGATTACTTGATGTACACCCTATGTAAATGAAGTAGTGGCCCACAATCAGTCTGATTGGTTGAGGGAGGGGACCAATCAGAGGCTGAAGTGAAGTGACAAAGTTATACCATATGCAAATGTCTGATTGGTTGTGGAGAACGACCAATCAGAGGCTGAAGTGAGGTTACAAAGTTATACTCTATGCAAATGAAGACTTGGCCTGCCACAAGCCTGATTGGTTGCAGAAGGGGGCCAATCAGAGGTACTTTCAATTTTTCATCTGCCACACAGAAAAAGTGGCAGAGGTTGCAAAGGGAGTAGCCTCTGGTCTTTTTGTTACTCGGGTGTGGAAAGTTGGAGTTTTACTTTTGATTTAGTTCTAGGAAGTCTGTATGAATCGACCTTAAGTTCCCTGCCTCCAGACCGTATTCTACCTCAATAGATGATGCTGGAAATGGTGTATAAGTTGAATTAATTATAAATGCCGTGAGGAAGATCATTAGAGGAATCCTGGTGTGAAGCCTTTTGTAAAGGAAATAAATTTTAATTATTAGTAGAATCACTTTCTAATCTGTTTTACAAGTTTAAAATTTTATTTTTTTCTTACAGAAGGTTACGACTGTATATGATTACAAGTCATTTAGCAAGTGTTTACCAACAACTGATGATAAGTGCTATCTAAAAGCACAAGAGAGCCGTTTATTTTATGTCTAAAAATGGAAATAGGGTATGTGCTACTTCATTCTTCCTTTATTATGATTTTTTAGTCTTCAGTAACATTCAAGAGAGATTAAGAATATTAAAGTCAAGGGAATAACTTCAAAGAAATTCAGGAAAATATGATTTATTGGTGGGCATGTTAAATTATGTTTTATCCCAACGGCTTTTCAGAACGTTTGTTCATCACTTGGTCCACTTGGTTTTTGTAGTCACAGTCCAATATGCTGAATATTCTCGCTGACCTGAGTCTCCTATTTTCACAGCCCGAAGGAGGAACAATAAATGAGATGTCTTTGTCACCCTAATCTATTATGTGAAATTGCACTTCACCTCCTGACTGCCTGGCCTTCCTAATCTTGATCTTCACTACATTGGATCAAGATAGAAGTGCTTTAGATATTACTTCACCTCTGCTTCCAGCCATCACTACAGCTGTAACTGCAGCGATTGCAGTTTAATCAAAATGGGCATTTTTCTTTCCTCTCCATACATTTTGTAAAGCAGATAGGCTGCAATATGCTTATGCAGGAGCATATAGATTGCTTTGGCCAAATTCCAAAGTGTGACCAGATGGGACATTCCATGGGAATTTTTCTTACTTGCTGATTTGATTCCTCAAAGTTGTTCATTTATTATAGGTGACTAACACCTTTGAAAAAATATTTGGCCTCTGTCAGAGTTTTGCATACACATGAAAGTTCCTGGTCTCCCCAAATATTGAATTCACTAAAATATTGTTTATATGTACAGATCAGGAAGCCATTAATTCAAACTGACATTGAATGATGATCCAAACTCTTAAACTCTCACTAGGCTTCAAACTAGACTACTTCTCCGCAGTATTTATTCCAGTAGCACTATTTGTCACCTAACATATTGTGGAATTATCAATATGATACATAAACTCAGACTATGACATTAATCGATTTTTCAAATATTTACTTATTTTCCTCATCACAATATTAATTCTGGTTACCTCCAACAACCACTTTCAAGTATTTATTGGGTGAGAGGGTATAGGAATCATGTCTTTTTTACTAATTAGCTGATGGTACGGCCAAGCAGATGCTAATACAGCAGCCCTCCAAGCAGTTCTGCACAACCGCATCAGAGATATTGGCTTTATTTTAGCTATAGCATGGTTCCTCTTATCCTCCCTTCTGCTCCAACACATGAGAGCTTCAACAAGCATTTATTCTAAATCCTACCCCTGACTCCCTTCCATCAATTAGTCTTCTCTTAGCAGAAGGCTAATTGTGAATTGTGCAATTGTGAATCGTGCTGCTATAAACAAAAGTGTTTTTATTTCCTACATTGCTTCACTTATAACGATAATACCTGATCCTCCAAATGTGCCCGATGTTTTTCATTTTCTAAAAGTAGAGATCTTCTGAGCATTTTTTTGTTTGTTTTTTAAACTGTGTATCTATGAATACTTTTAACTACATGTTATAAATAACAAAAACAATTTAAAAAGAATTGTTGCTAGTGACAACTCTAACGTCAAGGAAATTTTGTTTAGATTGGTAAAATAAAACAGGTGTTTCAGTCCTAAATCAAGTAATTTTATTACTCTTAGTCTTGATAGACATATTGATTCTTCATGAAAAATATAAATTCTTATCATTACTTTAGAAGACTTTTTTCAATATGCTATTAAAATGTTCATAAAAAATTAACTATGAGTATCATAACACCAAAAAGTCATACTTGAGATATAGTATGTATATCGATTATTAGTCAGCTAAAGTTAAAACTCATTTTTGAAATGTTTAACGGAAAGAAGAAAAGTAGATTTTAAATCTCAAGTGTTTCTCAAGTGTTTTGTGGAAATTTTAAGACAGGGTACATATCTATGACTGATGATCCAGTAGACCAGGGGTCTGTTTATTAGGCCACAGCCATGTCCATCCACTTACACATTACCTATGGTTGCTTTCCTGCTATTCAGTAGTCCTTTTACCCTTGGGGATAAATCCCAAGACCTCTACTGGATGCCTGAAATTGCAGATACTGAATCCTATGTATATTACATTTTTCCTATACAAACATACCAATGATAAAGGTTAATTTATAAATTAGGCACAGTAAGAAATTAGCAATAATACTAAAATAGAACAATTATAACAATATGCCAGCATCATTACTGTGGCACTTTGGGGCCTTTATTAAGTAAGTACTGTGATAACTGATGGTCAATCTGATAATCCAGAGGGCTACTAAGGAACTAATGGGAAGTGTTCACAGTATGAATGATTCATATCCTGGATTGGATGGCGTAGGATTTCAACATGCTATTCAAATGGGGCACAACTTAAAACTTACAAATTGATTATTTCTAGAATTTTCTATTTAATATTTTCAGACTGTATTAAACCATGGTTTACCACGGGTAACTGAACCTACAGAAAGTGGAACCATGGATAAGCAGAGGAACTACTATATCTTGATGAAGATTGAGCCATTATCCATCGAAATTGGTTTGAGAAACTTTTAAAAAGGATAACGACCTTTTTCAATGTATTTATCTGTGTGTCTTCCAGAATATGTAATAAATAATAAAATGGACCTTCCGCACTACATGCATAATAACTTCTATAGTTGTATATGTGCCTTGGATGTATTTTCTCTCAAGATTATCAACTGTGTTTGACAAGTGAATATTAAGTAAATCTGTGACCATTTTTTTTTAAGTTGAGCTCAGAAAGAAGCAGATCCTGGCAAAGTCAGTTTTAATGAAGAGAAGATGGAGGAAAAAGCAGGGCCTGAGCGGGCACCCAAGGCACTCGAGGGCCTTGTGCTCTTTGGCAAGTATTGGCATTCACGGGAAGAAAGAAGGGTTAAATGAGAATATACATAAGAAAGTTGCCTGTTAACACATAAAATATCAAAATCAGATGGAAACTGCAGTTGTCCCTTGGTATCCTTGGTACATTGGTTCCAGGACTCCAGCAAATGCCAAAATCTGTGGATGCTCAAGTCTCATATAAAAGGGTATAGTATTTGGACATAACCTACACACATCCCCTCATATACTTTAATTCATCTCTAGATTATTTACAATACCAAATACAATATAAATATGATATGTAGTTGTTATGCTGTGTTGTTTTAAAATCTACATTGTTTGTTTAAAAAATATTTTTGATCTATGGTTGGTTGGATGTATGGATGTGGAACCCAAGGACCTGAAAGATGGACTGTACTTGACAGTTTGGCCCAGGGACAAGTCTGATTGTGTATTTGTATGTCTCTGATAGCACTTTCTGCCTCATTATAGGGAGAGTTGCACAAGAAGAAATTTGGATTTAGATTTAGATTTCTTACATTGCTAGCTGCTCGTTGGTGATTTCTGCTCTGGAAGATGTAAAAGGGCCTTTGGAAGATTATATAGTTTACTTATATAGATTGCTCTTTTTACTTTACAGCAGTCTTATACAGGAATCGTTGTCCAACATTCATCACTGATCTAGAACTTCTTCTAACTCAATGGTTCTTAATCTTATTTACGCAATAAAGTTGCCTACAAGTCTTAAAAAAAAATACTAACCCCGATTCTATCCTACACCCTCTGACTGAATTGATCCGGGGAGGGGATAGGTATTAGATTGTTTGCAAGCACCGCTCTGATCCTAATGTACCTCCAGGCTTCAGAGCGTCTAACCGCTAACATTGCAAAGTTATAATTGTCCACCAGATGGAGACAAAGCACTTCTCAATGAAAAAGACCCCGGACAAGACTCACTCTCTGGCCTTAGGTATGCAACTCCAATTTATGTAATATACTAAACAGGGCAAAAATGTGGAAAGATAGGTAAAATTATCTTTGGTACTGTTGCTTTCCAACCAAATAAATTCTTGCCACCACTGGGGAAAATTCCAGGAACTAATTAAAAAATAACACGTGGCCAAAAATTTATTTCATTCATTCAGTTACCTGAATTAGCATGTACAAATATTTTCAAACCTTTTCCTAGTTTACTTTGATAAAATAGACCATATAAATGAGAAGTGTAGTATTTTTCATATATTATAGCGTGGAAATTTTTGAAATAAGATCACCCAAGAATTATGCAAATGGATGTCAACATCCACACAAGTAAATTAGCGTAAGATGTGTTGCTCATAGGATTTTAGGAAATATGCAGATGCGATAATATGGTTTTGATTTTTTCTTAAGTCTGAAGTGCTTGATTGGCAACTCCCACTTTCATTTCTCCCATCTCGCTTGTCTAGCTCTGTCATAGAAGCTGTAAAACCTGCAAACTCCATCTCTCTGTTCCCTTGCAGGGACAGATGGTCAATGAGATGTAAGTGGAATCACTAAGGAGGGTTTCCCTTCCTGAATAAAATGACAATACCTCAGTACAAGAAATGTCTTTTTCCCTTGTCCCTCCACCCCCGACCTCTTGCTACTATCTTCCCGGGGACATGAAACTTAGAAGAGGAGCAGCCACCACTGTCCATGAGATGACAAGTCTGAGGACAAAAGCCAGTGTAACTAAGAAGGGCAGAATGGACAGGTGAGAGCAGCCCGGGTCCCTTTTTTATGGCGACTCTGAGCAGCTACTATGCTGGTGGGGGACTGCCTATGTTTGCACTTGCTATGAGGGGAAAAGCAATTGTTGATCAGGCTTCCTATTGGTCTCAGATAAATTTTATTCCTAACTGATCCATCACTGAGAAGGTACTATATTGGCATATAGACCATAAATATATTTATAATGTTGACTTTAGACATTATCCTTTCTAAAGAAGCCCTGTGGGTTTTAGACAAGGCTAAGACTTCACAAGTTCAAGCTTCTTTGTGGTTATTTCTAAAAAGCATGTATTAAGTGCCTAATTGTCAATACCAGGCAATCTGCCAAGTGTTCCTGCTCTAACAGTATTTCCTGAGCCAAAGACATAGTTTGACATAACACCTGATTATGGGGTGAATATTTTCAGCAGAACTGTGCTAGAAAATCCAGTCTGTCTGTTGTTCTACTTGACACAGTCTGTGATTTCTTCAGGGTAGGCACCAAGTCAGAGCAAACACATCACTAGAAACAATACATGAAATAGCAACAGACAACCAGGAGTTTGCATTATGACAGGCCAAATTTGATCTTAAGGGTAAACAACAAACAAAGGTATCTAATTGGAAAAAGAACTGAGAAAGGGTAAGAGTTCCACATTTTGAAAAGCAGATGGGTAATTCGTTATTTGATGCTGAGGATATTCAGGAATAGTTGCTGTTCTGTGGTTCACAGCAGGACAATTTCATGGAAGAGGATTTCCATGAATACACAGGCTGTTTAAAGAACCGGAGAGAACTGAATTGGCAAATGAGGGAAAATATTAGGTTGGTGCAAAAGTAATTGCAGTTTTTGCCATTACTTGCAATATATTATAGGCACGGGATGCTTCTCTGGAAGGTCTTAAAGACAAAGGTTGGCCTACCCTGAAGCAAAACATAGAAATATGTCCACTGGGGCCATGTCATATTCCAGTCCTGTGAGCAGCATAGGGGACAGTGATGGTCTACTTGTATAAGGCAAAAGTGATTGACTGAGAAGTAGAAGGAAGTGAATCTCATTAAATGTTGAATTTCACTGGGGTCTGTTTCTGACACGCTTCTTACTTTTATGCCTTTAATTATGTGCTGGATAACTTTCAGATTTTTATTTCTAAACTGTCTTAGTCTGTGTTGCTGTAGAGGAATATCTGAGACTGGGTCATTTATAAAGGAAAGAGCTTTATTTGACTTATGGTTCTGCAGGCTGTACAAGAAGCCTAGTACTAGCATCTACTTCTGGTAAGGACTTCAGGCTGCTTCCAACCAAGGCAGAAGGTGAAGGGGAGCTTCTGTGTGCAGAGATCACGTGGTGAAAAAGGAAGCGAGAGAGAGAGAGAGAGAGAGAGAGAGAGAAAGAGAGAGAGACTCTTTTTAACAACCAGCTCTGGGAGGAACTAATAGAGCTAGCACTAGAACTCGCTCATTACTGTGAGGACAGGCTGCAAGACATTCATGAGCTATCTGCCCATGACCCAGACACTTCCCATTCATGGCCTCTCCTCCAACATTGGGGATCAAATTTCAACATGACGTTTGGAGAAGTCAAATATCCAAACCATAGCACAAACCTAATCTTCCCAAATATTCCAGCTTTCTCCTGGTTATCTCCACCTGGATTTTTGCAGTTACTTCTAATTCACCATATCTGCAAATAAACTCATTAAACTGTATTTTCTTCCTGTACATTACATTTCTCATTCTGTATTTTTGACAACTGTTTATTGAGTGCCTACTCTGTGCCACTCAGTGTGCTAGGGCTGGGGATACAAGGGCGAACAAGACCAGACACACTTCTACCCCACTATATTTTTGGTCTAGAGGAGTAGACTGCTGCTAAACAAGTAAGCACACAAATATTAACATATTTCGATTAGTGATAATGAAGGAACAGACTTGAGCTAAGAGTCAACAGGGAAACTTCATGGTTTAATTTGGCAGAATTTTTATCTACCTAGTCACCCATACTAGAAAACTAGGTGTCATCCTTTCCTTTCCCTCTCTCTTAGCGGTCACATAAAACCAACCACCACATCTTGCCTATTTGACCTCCTAAATATTTTTCAAACCTATCTTCCCTTTCCTTTCCTCATTATCTTAGTTGAGACTGTCACCGTCTTCTATATGGACCATGCATTACTCTTTGATGCCAAGCTTCATATACCTTCCTCCCTTTCCTTCACTCCAACTTCCATCCTTTTCCATTCTGCTTCCAGGTAGCTTTATCCAAAACCCATGTCTCACTTTTTTTTTTTTTTTTTTTTTGAGATGGACTATCACTCTTTGTCAGCTAGGCTGGAGTGCAGAGGTAAAATCTCGCCTCACTGCAGCATCTGCCTACTGGGTTCAAGCGATCCTCCCACCTCGGCCTCCCCAGTAGCTGGGATTATCAGCGTGTGCCACCATGCCCAGCTAGTTTTTGTATTCTTAGTAGAGACATGGTTGTCCAGGCTGGCCTTGAACTCCTGACCTCAAGTGATCCACCTGCCTCGGCCTCCCAAAATGCCGGAGGAGCCACCGCTCCTGGCCATGTCTCAAATTTTTATATTCATACTATCTTAGTGTATTTGCATTGCTATAAGGGAATATCTGAGACTGGGTAATTTATAAGGAAAAGAAGCATCTCACTTACCTGGCTAAAGCTTTTCTAGTGATTTAGTGTTTTATGTTATAAAGTTACTCTAGATTTTTAACTTAGTTGTTGTTTTCTTCCTCTTGAACTTTACATTTGAGCAACACCAACCTATTCACAGTTTCTTGAGCACACTATGGCATTTCATGATTCTGAGCCTTTGATCATTCTGTACTGTCCCTGTAGATCCACTTTCTTCTTTCATTTTGGTTTAACTCCCACTTTACTTCTGTCTCACATGCCTTTTCTATGCTCATGGTGGTTCTCATTTACCCCATTATAGCACTCAGCACATGTGGAGAAAAAGTTAAATATTAAATTTGAACTCAATTGAACATGGACACAGTCAGTGGTCAACAAGTCCTGGAACAGGTTGTGTGAGCCCCTTGAGGCATTCATTCAGCACTGTTTCAGAAAAATCTCTATTTCAGTCTATTCCTATATGTTAGTTATCGAAAAACAACAAACAATTGCAAAAACAAGCTGACCTTTTTGTGCTCCTTGAGCCAAGTCGCGAAGGGCCCTCGTGACTGGGCCTCATGCCAAACCACTCTTTACAAAAAGAGCTAGGGTCCCAGATCATGCTGAAGCTTCATGAGACCTCTACTTGTCTGTGCATGGATGAGTGGTTGACTCTGGAGCTCAAGCTGTTGCTTCCCGGTCTGGTGATGACTCCTCCATAGTCTGGTGAATGTGTATCTATATCTTTTCTCTTCTTCCCTTCCCATTGTAATTTGCTTATTATATCAATTTGCTTATTATATCTGCATTGCCATTTATGTGGGATAAAGTTTGTTTACCCTCAAAGGTATTGTGTGTGTGCCTTTTCTTCCCTCTTCACGCCTCTCACGCACAGAACAGCACATTACACTATATTTGTATATTTCACATTTGACTCTTTTTCTGAATGTGTGCACATTAAGGAGGGAGACCTTACTTTATGTCCAGCACTATGCTTGGCAAATGGAATTTGTAATGAATCCTATTACTGAATGGAATTGGAAGTGAAGAGATATTTTACTTGGAAAGAAAACTAGTTTGATGCCCACAACAAGAAAGCAATAGATGATTTAAAGTTTGATTGTCCGGTTGGCACCAAAAGTTAACAGCACAAATGTTACAACTTCCTTAAACAGATACATATTCTCATCAGCCCCAACAGGGCACATCTACCTGATCCACTAAATTGTGAACATGTGCAGAGTATTGTATTTAAGGTAACACTGATCAGTTATGCCTTCCAATTTGAAAAGGAAATCCCTCATTTTACCCTAACATGTGGTCAGGATTATTGTGGTAATGGCTGTTTGATCCTGAGTCAGTCCATGATAGCACACCTGAGAGTATGATTTATGGGCTGAGTTTTTGCAGTTCAAACTGAGAGTTGAGAAATAGTCTCTTGATAGCAATACACTGAAAGCATAGATGCTACAACTTCTAAGATGGAGTGTTTATGGACCCAGGTGTTTGGACAGTGGGATAAGTGCAGCTGTATTTGAGACATACCTATATGAAACATTTTTTGTTGTTTATCTGAAATTCAAATTTAATTGGACATCTGGTGTTTTATCTGGCAACTCTACATAGAATTGACTTGAGAAAACATATCCCAAATTAGGGGCTGCTTGATGTGCTAGGAATAAATACTGTTTTTTATACAGAAAAACTTTTTTAGTTACAGCAATGCATCTCTTAGCTATCGCTTTATGAACTGAGAGTTTCAGATTCAATCATTTTTAGATTTTGCTTAGCTTCACAAGCTTTGAGCAAATAAAATTTTACTAAAAAGACCAATATATAAAACAGATAAGAACTGAGTTACTTATTGAAGCTGAGTATAGGTCCTTCCCGACCCCAACATGGAATAATGGAGCACAACCTAAAAACTCCTAGATTTGATGATTTCTAAAATTCCTTCTACCTGCAACAGTCTGTGAGTCTAAATGCACTCATTTCATAGGGAGAAATAATCTAGTTTGTGGTTAGTCATAGCCTGTTCTTTCCTATTTATAGTAGAAAAGGCTGGAAAGATAAGGAAAGAAAAGTATTATCAATAAAAGTGGCATTTAGGAAGGATAAAATGGACTTATCATCTATCTTCATTTATTCCTCAACAGACATTTGTTGAGCAGTCTCTAAAGACAAGGTAATATACTATGTACTTTGAAGGGAGAATATCAATAGAAATTTTTAGAATGACCTCTTGATTTAGTCAGTGAGCTAAAATTTGTGCACAAGTAATTGTATCTGCTGTTTTGTGAGGTTTACTGTGTACTGGGTATTTTACTGCTTACAACTTTATAAAATATTTGCCTGAACATTGGTCCCACTCACAGTTCCTGTTCCTTTGCATTTGTTCTCATTGAAACCTTACTTCCTTTCAGATATTTTTCCTAAAACTTATAAGGAAACAATTCTTCTACTTCTTATTTTTATCTCTGAATCTGTCTTGGTGATATAGGACATTTCTCTTTATTAGAAGTCCTGTCTTTGTTCAATTTTAGGGTGATGAAGTCATAACAAGTTTTTCTCAAAAATGCATTACTGAGACTCAATCTCCTCCAACAGTGTGATGAGTCCTCAGGTCTGCAGTCCAAGAGGTAATTTTAAGCATCACCCTTATTTTCACCCATTCGCATGCTGAGGCTGTTTCCAGGCCTGCCATTTCTTGCTCTGCAGGAGTCCCCATATTTTCTCCTTTCTTCTTTTTCTACCATGCCTAATTTCTCATCTAAGTTCTGGTTGTTTAACACCTACCTTATTGCTATTTTCTTTTATCTTTCCTTTTAATATTTTACATGACTCAGCATAAGTTCTCTTTAGGAACCCCTAGGCTCACAGCAAAGCTGTTTGAAGCCACTGCTTTGTCTTTGTGTTCCTGCCACTGACAATTCTGAGGTGCACGTTTGAACACACCTCAACATTTTGACACAGCTTTAAAAGATCAGTTATTTTTCATTCTCTTTTGGTTTTTAAAAAACATTTTTCTGAAGATGTCAGACAGATGATGGCATAGGAAGCTGAGCTGCACATTCCTCCACAGAAACACTGATAAAAGAATGATGCTGATGCAAAAATACCTTGAAGAGAAATTCAGAGCCCAACTAAAAAGCAAAAGCACTCAACAGGAGCATAAACAGAGAACAGTAACATTTATCTGGGTAAGAAGAACAATTTCACTTTACCCACATCAGTTACTTCTGCAAACTGCCTCAGCTAAACACTGAGAAGATACCTCTGTCCAAGATTTCTCCTGTGGGGGCAAGAGATTTGTTTGGAGGGTGAGCTTGGCTGTTTGGCCTTCTGGCCTCTCAGAGCACCCTTTGAAAGGCCAGTTTTCATTTTGCATCAGAGTAAGCACTGGATGGTCTGTGGAGCCTGGTTCCCTGAGAGAGTGAGCCCTTTATACCTGCTACTGCTCTTTAAGATTAGGAATAGGCACAGAACTGGCATTTTTCTTCCACAAAGGAGGGAAGGAAGTGATGGGAGTCTATCTGCGGCATCTCAGGGTGCCCTCTGTGGAGTTGGTTTCCATCTCACCTCATAATAAGCCCTGAATCTGACAGATCTCAGCCTCCTGGGACAATTAGTAACTAAGAAAAGGGGCTGGCATCCCTTAAAGCCAGAGCTACTCTGTTTATTGGGAAAAGCCATAAACGAGGCTTTTTCTTTTAGTGGGAGAGAAGGGAGTAAAGAGACCCTTGCTTTAGTCTCACAATGCACTCCCTCAGTTGTCAGTCACTATGTTGCTTCAAATTAAGCACTGAACTGGTAAAGGTCTCTCCTGGTCAAAATTTGCCCATAAAGACTGAGAGAAGTATCTGCTTCTTCAAATACTTAGACAACAATGCAAACATATAAGAAATGTGAAAAATCAGCAAAATATGACACAATCAAAGGAACAAAGTGAATCTCTAGTAACCAACCCAAAAGAAATGGAGATCTGTGAATTACAAGATAAATAATTCAAAAATACTCATCTTACAGAAGGTCAGTGAATGACAAGAGAACACAGATAAACTACTAAATGAAGTCAGGAAAACAAGTAATGAACAAAAGAAGTTCAACAGAAAAGATAGAAACAATACAAAGAACCAAACAGAAATTCTGCAGCTGAAGAAAACAATGACTGAACTAAAAATTCACTAGTGAGGTGCAAAAGCAGACTTAATCAAGCAGAAGAAATAATCAGTGAACAAGACAGGTCATTTGAAATTACCCAGTCAGAGGAGCAAAAAGAAAAAAAGAGTGAAGAAAGTCAAAGAGACTTATGGGATACCATCAGGTGAACCAATATGAATATTAAGGGAGTCCTAGAAGGTGAAGAGGGAAAGGGGGAAAAAAAACCTGTCCAAAGTAATAATGGTTGAAAATCCTGAATTTTATTGTATATATGTGTATGCATACGTATATAAAAATACACACATACGGCCGGGCGCAGTGGCTCACCCCTGTAATCCCAGCACTTCGGGAGGCTGAGGCGGGCGGATCATGAGGTCAGGAGATCGAGACCATCCTGGCTAACATGGTGAAACCCCATCTCTACTAAAAATACAAAAAATTAGCCAGGCATGGTGGCGGGCACCTGTAGTCCCAGCTACTTGGGAGGCTGAGGCAGGAGAATGGCGTGAACCCGGGAGGCGGAGCTTGCAGTGAGCCGATTTTGCGCCACTGCACTCCAGCCTGGGTGACAGAGCGAGGCTCTGTCTAAAAAAAAAAAAAAAAAAAAAAAAAATACACATACACATAGGCATACGTTGGAGATATTGCAGGTTTGGTTCCAAACTATCATAAGAAGTGAATATTGTAATAAAAATAGTTATACAAATTTTTCATTTTCCCAGTGCATATAAAAGTTATGTTTATACTATACTGTAGTATGTTAAATATACAGCAGCATTATGTCAAAAAATATGTATACTGTAATTAAAAATAATTTATTGCTTAAAATTGCTAATGATTATCTGAGCCTTCAGTGAGTTGTCATTTCTTTGCTGGTGGAGGGTCTTGCCTGGATTTTGATGGTTGCTGATAGATCAGGGTGGTGATTGCTGAAGGTTGTGGTGACTGTGAAAATTTCTTAAAATAAGACATCGATGAATTCTACTGCATCGATTGACTCTTCCTTTCATGAAAGATTTCCCTGTAGCATGCAATACTGTTTAATAGCGTTTTACCTACAAAACTGCTTCCCAAATTGGAGTTAATCCTTTCCAAACCAGCTGCTTGCTTTATTGACTAAGTTTATGTAATATTCTAAATCCTGTGCTGTCACTTTAACAATGTTCCCAGCATCTTTACCAGGAGTAGATTTTGTCTTGATAAACCACTTTCTTTGCTTATTCATAAGAGGCAACTCTTTCTCTGTTTAAATTTTATCATGAGATTGTAGCAATTTAGTCACATCTTCAGGACCCACTTTTAATTCTAGTTCTCTTGCTATTTCTGCCACATCTGCAGTTACTTTCTCCACTGAAGTCTCGAACCTGTCAAGATGATCCATGAGGGTGGGAATTCACTTCTTTCAAACTCATTTATTTTGGTATTTTGACCTCCAATGAATCATGAAAATTATTATTATTATTATTTTGAGACAAGGTCTCACTCTGTTGCTGGTGCTGGAGTGCAGTGGCGTGATTTCAGCTCACTGCAACCTTGACCTCACAGGCTCAGGTGATCCTCCCATCTCAGCCTCCTGAGTAACTGTGACTACAAGCACACACGACCACACCCAGCTAATTTTTGTATCTTTTGTAGAGAAGGGGTTTCACCATGTTGCCCAGGCTGCTCTCAAACACCTAGGTGCAAGTGATCTGACCACCTCGGCCTTCCAAAGTGCTAGGATTGCAAATGTGAACTGCTGCACCCAGATGTGAATGTTCTTAATGTCATTTAGAATGGTGAATCCTTTCCAGAATGTTTTCAATTTACTTTGCCCAGACCCTTTAGAGGAATCACTATTTGGGGCAGCTGCAGTCTTACTAAATGTATTTCTTAAATAGTAAGACTTTAAAGTCAAAATTATTCCTTGATCCATGGGCTGCAGAATGGATGTTTCGCTAGCAGGCACAAAAACAACATTAGTCTTTTTGTACATCTCTGTCAGAACTCTTGGGTGACCACATGCATTGTCAATGAGCAGTAATATTTTGACATGAATCTTTTTTCTGAGAAGCAGGTCTCAATGGTTAGCTTAAAATATTCAGTAAGGCATGTGGTAAACAGGTTAGCCGTTATCCAGGCTTTGTTATCCCATCTATAGAGGCAGAGCAGGTTTACAACAATTTAGGTTTGAGGGCACTAGGATTTTCAGAATGATAAATGAGCTCTGGATTCAACTTAAAGTCACCAGCTGCATTAGCCTCTAGCAAGCGAGTCAGCCTTTCCTTTGAAGCTTTGAAGCCAGACTTCCCTCTCTAGCTATGAAAGTCCTAGATGGCATCTTCTTCCAATAGAAGGCTGTTTCATCTACATTGATAATATGTTGTTTAGTGTAGCCATCTTCAATTATCTTAACTAGATCTTCTGGATAACCTGCTGAGCTCCCATGTCAGGACTTGCTGCTTCACTTTTTATCTTTACGTTAGGGAGATAACTTTTTTCTTTAAGCCTCATGAACTAACTTCAGCTACCTTCAAACTTTTCTTCTGAAGCATCCTTACCTCTCTTGGCCTTCACAGAATTGAAGAGAGTTAAGTCCTTGCTCTGGATTAGGGTTTAGTTTAAGGGAATGTTGTGGATGGTTTGATCTTCTATCTAGAACACTAAAGCTTTCTTCATATGTGCAATAAGGCTGTTTCACTTTCTTATTTGTGTGTTCGTTAGAGTAGCACTTTTAATTTCCTTAAACTACTTTTCCTTTACATTCACAACTTAGCTAACTGTGTTGCCCAAGAGATCTATATTTTGACCTATATGGACTTTTGACATGCCTTCCTCACTAAGCTTAATCATTTCTACGTTTTGATTTAAAGTGAGAGATGTATGTCTCTCTCTTTCGCTTGAACACTTAGAGGCCATTGTAATTTTATTAACTGGACTAATTTCAATATTGATGTATCTCAGGGAATAGGGAGGTTTGAGGAGAGGGAGAGAGATGGAGTAATGGCCAGTTGGTGGAGCAGTCAGAATGCATACAACATTTATTGATTAACTTCACCGTCTTATGTGGATGTGGTTTGTGTCACCCCAAAAGAAAAGCAACAGTAACATCAAAGATCACTGATCATAGATTACCACAACAGATATTCTAATAATAATGAAAAAGTTTGAAATATCGTTAGAATTGCCAAAACATGACACAGAGACATGAAGTGGAGCATACGCTGCTTGGAAAATGTTGCCAATAAATTTTCTCAGCTCATGGTTGCCACAAATCTTCAATTTGTAAAAAATGCAGTATCTGTGAAGCACAATAAAGCAATGCACAATAAAAGATATACCTGTATATGTATACACACACACACAGACACTATTTATTAAGAACGTATTCATCCTTAATAAGGAAATCTTGTCATTTGTGATAGCATGGATGAACCTGAAGGACATTATACTAAGTGAAATAAGCCAGACATAAAAAGACAAATACCATATGATCTCACTTATAAGTGAAATATAAAAAAGTTGAACTCTCACAGTTACGGAGTAGAATGGTGGGTTACAAGGGCAGGGGATGGGGCAGAGGGGAATGGGGAAATGTTGGTCAAAGGATACAAAATTTCAGATATGCAGGATGAATAAGTTCTAAAGATCTATATACAGTGTGGTGACTATAGTTAATAATATTGTGTTGTGTCCTTGAAATTTCCTAAGAGAGTAGATAACTGTTTTCACTTAAAAAAAAGGAGAAAGGTAACTATGTGAGATGATGGATATGTTAATTAGCTTGGTTGTAGTAAACTTTTCACTATGTTTATGTGTATCAAAACATCATATTGCATACCTTAAATATGTACCATGTACAATTTTTATTTTCCAATTATACCTCAATAGAGCTGAAAAAAATGAAATTTTTAAATTTTTTCATGTATTAATATAATATGTTAATTATGGAAATTTAAATATATATCAATTTTTTAAAAAGTAAAAGAAAGTAATCTGTAATCCTACCTCACCGGGGGTGCAGAAGAGAAGTAAAACATTTAAGGTATATCCTCTTGAAAGTTTTCCCATATCTGAATATATATTTTTTCCTTCAACAAAAATAGAAGCAAATGTACGTACCAGTTTGCAGCTTATATTTTCATTTAACAATAAATAGTGACTATCTTTCCATTTTATTGAATGTATTCCCACATAGTCTTTAATGACTATGTACTCTGCCATCATAGAGATGTACTATAATTTATTTACCCTGCCACAGTTTTTGGCCATCTAGGTTTCCCAGGTTTACCCTATTAAAAACAACCCTCTACTGAACAGCATTGGAGCCACAGATTAAGACACATAAAGTACTGAGTTAATTCCCCTTAGATTAATTAATAGAGAAAATATTTACATTTATTTATAAACCCACTTTTATGGCCAGGCTTTACTCTGTGTTTTGTTCAATGTTTCTCACGCTAAAACTAATCAATTCCTTGTTCTCTCCCTGTTAACCATCTAAGACCTGCTTTATCTCCATGGCAGTCCCGCTTTTCTCACTTTTAAACCACAGCTGTGCAGCAGATTTTACTTGATGAATATGACTCATTTTTTAAATTCTATATGTTAAAGGAAAGAAGAGCTGTTCATTCCTTTCTCTTTCCTACGTTACTGTTACTTCAGTCTCTCTCTTAAGAGCATAGGAGGATGAAACTAACCTGAGCGCTTCATGGAGGTTGAAACCTCTGCAATTACTATGTAACTGATTACACACCCACAGAACCACACACACACCCACACACCCTACAGAGACTCACACAGAGTCACATACAGAATTAAAGGAAGGAGAAAAGACTGAGAAAATGTCTGTGTGATGATTGTTACTATTTACACAGCCTCAATCCCACTCACTCTCACACCTCAGCTCCACTCACACCCCAGCTCCATGTTGCCAATGATGCTCCCACATGGAGTTGAGTCTACCTCAAGCCCCACGAGGAGGCTACTTCCTGTCTCTGACTGTGAGAAGAAAGCTGGGCACTGAGCAGTGTCACTTCAGGAAGTCTCAAGGCTCATTTTATGTTATAATGTAAAAATTCTTTAGCAGAGGAAGAAGAAACTGTGGATTTTCAAAATGGACTGTACCTCTCTAGGGTTCTACCTCATTATCTCAGGGGTTATTCCTTGTGGAGAGCAGCAGGCAACGATGCCTGAGGGAAACTGAGCTGGATCATCTTTTCTGCTGGCTGGAAAAGTAGATATGAAGAGTGCCAGGAGGAAGCGAGGGGCCTTCTGAGTTGAGCACAGGACCCTAGTCTCTCTCTCCTTTTCCCTTTTCTGAGGGGGTCAGGGGACCTGGACCTGGGAGGCAGCCCACGGGAATCTGCCACGAGGTTGTGCACGAATTTGGAGGTTTGGGTTGATTCCGCCTGGCATCTGGAACCTCGTGAGTACTGAGCGTGGAGGACTGCAGAGGGGTGCACCTGAGAAGATGCAAGAGGGAGAAAGGGAGCAACTGCATCTCCACTGCAGCCCGTAGTGGAGACACATGAGCTTGCCTCAGTCCCTGAGGGAGCTGTAAAGTGAGTAGAGAGTGGGGACTGTCTTATCCCGTTACCACTGCCAGAGGCCTGTGCTGTCCGTGGGACAAGCTGGGCTACTTTGACTTTGATAGGGGAGGAACAGGACTGCCTCTGGAGGTCAGCTATGACAGCTCGTTGAGTGAGAGGCAATTAGCAGAGGAACAAACAAGAATCTGATGAATAATGCTCTATCACCTCCGTGCCTCCAGAGGTTTGGATTTTTCTCCACAACACTATAGACTTGTGGCACTGCAGTCAAGTATAAGGTTCCCTGGAAGTTTATAGACAAATGATTATGGCTCAGGTGGGTCAAGTGGGAAACTTAGGACTGCATGGTGACTCATAACAAGGATGACAATGCTGAAGAAAATGACATTTAAACCTGAAATGTTAGGAGAATTACTAGGCTAGGCAGTTTTCCACTTTGGCTTATATTTAGTTTTGTCATTGCTAAGAATGGATGAGTACTTGTAAAAGAGAAATCAAAATATTTATAAAAATAAAGTGAATGTTATGCTTGCATATAGACTATTTATGATTATCCAAGTCACATCTGCTATTCTATTTTTTGGATGATAAATGGTGCCCAAAAAAGGAGAGTGATTTCTTTTATAGAAGGTGGTTTATTCAAGGATTTAGTGTTACTGAGCAGCAGAGTTGTTTCTGGAACTTATTTACTCATTCACTCCATCAGTGGCCTCAGCGGGCAGCCACCAGGAACACACCTGCAGCCAAATGGAATTGGGTTTATTGACTTACAGTGAGGGAGAATGAACACCATGGAGAAACACGGCAGAGGAAAGATATGTTGTAGGGTGGACTTACAGGTATTGGGCTTGTGAGTGATTTGAGGCAGGTTCAAGGAAGTGGGGCTTGGCTCTTAATTGGATGCTATCTGAAATAAGACATTGCTGTCAAAGACAGCCGGTGATGTAGCTCAGGAAGCAACTTACAGGTCAAATATACTTTGGGGCATCTTCTGCTACCACAAGCAATCAGCTTGAGTAAAATACTCCCAAGTTAAAAAGAACAGCAGATAATTTACAGCAGACGTAATTTGATGCTGTGAGTTTTCCTCATTTTGGGAGGAGGAGGAGAAGCTGGGATGTATTTTAGAAATTTGAACAATGTTTAAGTCAAGAGTTAGATTAGGTTTGACATCTAGCCTCCAACCTTAATATGTCATCACAGAGAGTAAGCTATCCAAAACCAAGAGATCTAAATGACTTGTTTGTCCTCTATTTTGCTAATGGAGATGTTTTCTGCCTTTCTTCTCCATGGCTCTCAAAATGTAAAAATCTGAGAATCTCTGCTCCCTATCAGATTAGATTATAGAGTCCAGGACCTAGCCTGCACTGAAAAGCGACTGTTGAAATAAAGGGCTTGTACTTACATTTTATTTTTATTATAATTATGGTTATAATTAAGATCTAGGTTTTTTGGCCAGGCGCAGTGGCTGGTACCTGTAATCCCAGCACTTTGGGAGGTAGAGGTGGGTGTATCGCTTGAGCCCAGGAGTTTGAGTCCAGCCTGGGCAACATAGTCAGACCTTGTCTTGACCAAACATTTTAAAAGTTAGCCAGACTTGGTGTGTGCCTGTGGTTCCAGCTACTCAGGAGGCTGAGGTGGGAGTATCACCTGAACCTGAGGTGAAGGCTGCAGTGAGCCAGGATCACCTCACTGCACGCCAGCCTGGGTGACAGAGAGAGACACAATAAAAAAAAAAAAAAAAAAAGGTTTATGTTTACTGGGGATAGTAAGAGGGTACGCAGGGCTCCTCTTGGAAAGGTCATTTGCACTATACCTCAGCTCTTTGGGGAAGAGGAATATAAAACATCGCAAGTGGATATGGAGACTTTTTCCAGGTTCCCTAGTCGGTATTTGAGTTTGGCTGGAGGAGAATGGGCTCCTTAGAGGCAATGTGAGTAAACCCTAAGTTTCAGAGTTGGAGGACCAAAAGCCTGTCTTCCAGAAAAACTGGGGAAAGCTTGTGGATGTGGTGTTTTGTGGGTCGGTACAGGCTAATTCCTGGGTAAGCTCTAGGACCTCAGTGAACAATCTGTTCTCAAACAGTCTGCTTGAGAACCACAGGCAGACCAACCTACTTCTCCATACATCAGTCACTTTATAAAGAAGCACACTTTCTTTGTAAGCCTGATTTATCAAAAGCAGGGGAATAATGGGTAGGGGACTCTTTAAGGAAATAACCTCAAGTGCAGAGGAAATATTTCAGAACCCCCTGGAAATGCCCAGCAGCTGAAATAGCTAGGATGGCAGCTGGGACTGATGAGAGGAGCCTGGCATTGGCAAGAGGAAGATCACGCATGAGAAAGGCAATATTGAATCCCTACCAGAGTCAGAAACCAGCAGGATAAAAATGAGCTGCTTCTGGGAGACAAAGTGGAGAGAGTGCCTGCATGCTGTCCAGCTGTCTAAGAATCCAGATGCTGCTCAGAGGAAGTGAGAGATCCTGGGAGTTCCCCTGACTGAGACTGGGTTTTAAAAATATACCCCCTTTCCCGCTCCATGTTAATTAAACTGAACATGAGCAAGGTGCTGGAACCCTGTGGGGAGACCCAGAGCATGCCCAGTGAAGGAGAAGCTGTTGCTCAGACAGTGCAGACTGTTTCTGTAGGTTGGAACTCTGCTCCACATCTTCTAAGTGTGTAGCCTTGAATGCTCTGTGCATGGAGTTCCTCATTTGTAAAAGGAATTGTACATTCCTTCTTTCTAGGTTTGATTTGGGGGATGACAGGAGATTGGGTTTTTAAAATAGCTGTGACAGGTCCTAATACATAGATGGTTCTCAATGAATATTGGTTCCTTTCTTCTTGCCTGAGCAGAAAGTGACACTTTCTCACGAGGCAACCATCAAGAATGCAGAATTGGACTCAACTTGGAGGGAAAGGGATTTCACACATAACCTTTTAAAAAATACTTGCTGTAACACGGATTACAAGGAACAGAGCAGTTCTTTGCAGGAGACCCAACCATTTGGATCAGCTACAACCTTTCAACCCACAGGACTGAAGACACATTATTCTTAATTATCTAAAGCCAGAAAAAGAAAGATCTGATTGAGTTGATGGACAACACTTAGGAATGTGGACACTGGTTTATTAATTATTCTCTACCTCCAAACAGCATTAGGGTCATGTATATCTTAGCATTTCTAAGTCTCTGCAGGCAGTGAGTTAGATTGACAGGAGAGTTTCAAATTCTAGTTAATAACCTTGTTACTGCTCTTGTTTCCATAGGTCTGGGCGGAAGTTGGATGGATGAACACAAAGAAGGCTTAGAAATGATTGGGTAGAAGAAACCAGACCTCTAGGAAGGATTAACGATTTTTGTTTTTGGCCCTGATCCACCATTCTAACACTTCAAATACATAGTTGTTTATTGAAAGCCACGCGTCTTGCTAGGATGACGAGCTCATTCTGTTCCACCTGGAGTTTTCCTGGAGTTGGCATTGAAAGTCCCAAGTTGCAGTAAATCTCTGTTTCAGACCCACTGGGGTAGTTGGCTGCCCTACTGGAAAGGGCCAAGACAAATTATAGAGGAAGATACAACTTTGATGACCTCTGGAACTACAAACCAGGGACAAGGCCGAGGGAAGCCCAGGTAAGGGTTTAGATAGCAGAAGTGGATCCCTAGAGTCACAAAGTAGAAATCTTCACCGGGCACGGTGGCTCACGCCTGTAATCCCAGCACTTTGGGAGGCCAAGGTGGGCAGATCACGAGGTCAGGACATCGAGACCATCCTGGCTAACATGGTGAAACCCTGTCTCTACTAAAAATACAAAAAATTAGCTGAGCATGGTGGCAGGTGACTGTAGTCCCAGCTACTTGGGAGGCTGAGGCAGGAGAATGGCGTGAACCCGGAGGCGGAGCTTGCAGTGAGCCAAGATTGCACCACTGCTCTCCAGCCTGGGCAACAGAGCGAGACTCCATCTCAAACAAACAAACAAACAAACAAACCAAAGTAGAAATCTTCATTTATTGGAGAAATCCGGAAGATGGAGAGGTCACTTAGGCCACTTTCAATAACCAATAAGCAAAATATTCAAACGCCACAAAAACACATAAACAAACAAAATTCACTCCCTATCCTAAGTTTAAATGGGGACTAGGATCAAAGGCCTCCCTTGGGACTGGTGGCAGAGTAAATAAATTACCCTCTAAGGAACTGATCTGCAGAGCAGTACTCATCAAAATTACCTGAAGTGTTTATTAATTAATTTTCTGTAATTCACCCCAATCTACCAAACATGACTGCTAGAGGAGAGGACTGGGAATCTGTCCTTTTATAAAGCATCTTGGGTGACTCTAATGTGAAACATTTTTGCGCTAGGATGGTGATCCTCAAACGCTTTTGATTATTCACCTCTAGCAGTAAAAAATTTTAAAAAAAAGATCTTTAACATATGTATATGTACTTAATTATCTGTTATCTATCTATCTATCTATCCATCTATCTATCTATCTATCTATCTATCTATCTATCTATCTATCTATCTATCTACCTGTATTACTCTTGCTCATCCTTTAGGTTTTTCATTTAACACCTTTTAGGCATGGTAAAATCTGCTTGATTTATCTTATCATACTTTGAATCTTTCTTTTCAGAATACATTCCAATCTGCTAGACTGGAGTTTCCTGAGGACAAGAACTATGTCTGTTTCATTTACCCTTGTATTCATAACAGCAAAATGCTTGGCCCAATAAAATACTGGTTTGAATTGAATTTAGGATTCCTCTTTAAATGAGAGAGATAGCTTGTTGTCTGGGGCTGTCCTGGTTAGTTGCTGGCATTGTTTGTCCCAACTGTTTCACGTTTCCATGGAAACAGAACCAGCAGTTCATGCAGGCACCACTACCTGTCAGTGCCAGGTACCCAAAGAGAGTTTAAAATCCCATTTCTTCCAGTTGGTTTTCTCCTGCAGTGCCAGAACTTCTGCTGCAGGAGAAAGGACCCTCCATTGAAAGAGCAGCGGGAGCCGTCACTAAGAGGCTTTCAATCTAGACAAGTAAGGAGAAAAGGAGTGGAGCAGCTTCATGGATCAAACAATACCTCTCCTCAGGTGGCATGATCTTGGGGGAAGCCTCCTTGGACAGGGAGGGAGAGAACAAATCCACTTCATGCTCCCTGGGGCCTTTATTGTTGAGTTTCAATGATTGCTAACATCAATTATGCTGTAACTACTTCATAGCACCTTTGAAAACAGGGATTGCTGACTTTGGAAAAACCCTGGAGCTTTCTTTATCTCCTGTTGGTGGAAAAGATCAACACTAAAATGAAGATTGTAAGACCAGGAGCAGTTTCATGGTTATATAACTGCTTCCAGGCATGAGAGGTAGATGCAGTACACATTTTAGGTAAATTGAGAAACTGTGGAATGTTGTAGCTGAAGAGATCGTCAAGATTGTGACCTCCAATGTGCATCATGGAGGCAGGTGTTGTGAAATGGCCGAACTAATTTGCTCATGCACAACCATTGGGTCCTTTTTGGGAAATGTCTGTCGTCTCTAAGGATTAGAGGCTGATGGAGGTTATGGGCCTTCTGCTCACAACTTTCTACTAGATTATGATAGAAGTAAGTTTCAGGCCAAATTTTGCCATACATAGTGACATTTAGTAGCAAGCAGGTTACCAAATGATCAGATCAGATCTTTGAGGTTCTCTGACTATATTTGGTATGCAAGATACATGAGAGGAAAATGTGGCAATATGTAGCTAATGATATTTTTTTAAAAATTATTTTATTTTTTATTTGTAACTCACAGAATTATTTTTTGAAAAATAAAAATTGTATATATTTATTATGTGTAATATGATGTTTTGAAATATGAATATATAGTGGAATGGCTAAATCAGACTAATTAACATATGCATTACATCACAGACTTATTTTTTAACAGTAAGAGTACTGAAATCTACTCTCTTAGCAATTTTCAAGAATAGAATACATTAACTATAGTCACTATGTGTAAGATAGATCTCTTCAACTTATTCCTCCTAACTGAAATTTTGTACCTTTTGACCAACATATCCCCAATCAAACCCTCCCTTTCCTCAATAACCACCATTCTGTTCTCTGCTTCTTTTTTAGATTCCACTTGTGAGATAATGTATTTTTCTCTCTATTCCTAGCTTATTTCACTTAACATAATGTCCTCAGGTTCACCCATGTTGTTGCAAATGACTAGATTTCTTTCTTTTGAAAGGCTGAATAGTATTCCATTGTGTATATGTACCGCATATTCTTTATCCATTTATTCATTAAATGGGCATTTAGGTTGAATCCATATCTTGGCTATTATGAATAGTGCTGCAATGAACATGGGAGTACAGTTATCTCTCTGATATATTGATTTCATTTTCCACGGATATATACCCAGTAGTGGGATTGCTGGAGCATACTAGCAGTACTACTTTTAATTTTTTGAGGAACCTCCATACTAGTTTCCATAATTGCAGTATCAATTTACATTTCCACCAACAACACAAAGGGTTTCCTTTTCTCCACATCCTCACCAGCGCTTGTTATCTTTTGTCTTATTGGTATTAGCCATTCTAACAGGTGTGAGACCATATTTCATTGTGGTTTTTAACTTGTATTTTGCTGATGATTAGTGATGTTGAGCACTTTTTCATATACCATTGGCCACTGGACATTTGTATGTCTTTAAGAAATGTTTATTCAGTTCCTTTACCCACTTTTAGCCAGTTTGTTTCCTTGCTACTGAGTTGAGTTCCTTATATGTTTTGGATATTAACCCTTTATCAGACATATGGTTTGCAGTCTTTCCCCCCATAGGTTGTCTCTTCATGCTATTGATTGGCTGTGCAGAAGCATTTTACTTTGACGAAATTCCATTTGTCCATTTTCACTTTTGTGGGCTGTTTTTTGGGGGTCATATCCAAAAAAATCACTGCCAACACCAGTGCCTTGGAGGTTTGTGCCTGTGTTTTCTTCCAGTAGTTTTACAGTTTTAGGTCTTATGTTTGAGTCTGCAATCCATTTTGGGTTGATTTTTGTATATGGTGTGAAATAAGGGTCTAATTTTATTCTTCTGCATGTGGATATCCACTTGTCCCAACATCATTTATTGAAGAGATGGTCTTTTCCCCATTGTGTGTTCTTGGCACCTTTGTCAAAAATATATTGACTGTAAATGGGTGGATTCAGCTAACTCTATAGTTGGACAGAGACAGCAAGAATCCGCTGAATCAGTAGCTCTTCTGTCTGCAGTCAGGTGTGGGGCACATTCCAAAAGATACAGACTAGTGCTCGTGCTAGATTTTTGGTTTTATCCTACTTGTGCAAAGAACAGAAAGAGCCTTTAAATACCTTTAGCCAATGCACACATCTTGAAGACCATTGATTTCACTAGTGAAAAACCATTGCTGATGTAGGGTCTCAGAAAATGATACCCCAAAATGAAACCTCAGAAGCAGCTCTCTCTGACCTCCTGCCCACCTGTCTCTGGCCTCTCATTCTCCCTGGAGGCTAGCCATAGAAACTAGAATACCTCTTCCCTAAGGTGGGTCATAGAAACCAGAACCCTTTGCCCCCAAAGGCAGCCATAAAACGTAAAAATATTGCTCTAACTTCCTCCCTGTCTTTTTGTGTAAAAATTGGCATAGAGATATCACCTGACCTATCTTGTTTCCCTGTGGGTCATAAGACCCCCATTCCGGAAAGGGTCCTACCCCACACCTGGAAGGAAGGAACGCTGTACAGAGAGGCCACGGAGAATCTAAACAGACAGGTCTTGCTGGGTTTCCCCGCTCAGTTTTCTAGCATCAGATTATACTCTTTTTGTTCAATCATAATTTCTACATGCTGTATATACTTTATCGAACCTAAGCATAAAAATGGAAAGTTACTTCGTATCTTTGGGTTTTCTTCCTGAAGGCTATTGTGTCACATAAAATTATAATCAAATAATAGTGTGTCTTTTCTCCCATTAATCTCCATTTGTCAGTGATTTTCAGAGAAACTTCATAGGGCAAAGGGGAAGTTTTCTCTTGGCCCCTGCACTAACCTTCATGATGTTCTTTATCCCAGGCTATGGGAGAGTGAGGCAGGAGAGCGCGGCAAGCCAAAGCTGTCTGGTTATGCAGATAAAGATCTCTCTTGTAATCTTGGAGCTGCCCTCAGATGGAATAGACAGAGCCACTGTTTCTCTGTCAGACCTTTAAAAGTGCCAGACCTTCTGAGTTAATCTTCACTAGACCTAGATAAGGCAGATGAAAGGGGCCTAAGAGAAAGCCTGTTTGCATCTGCTGTTTGTTTCACTAATGTAGATTTTCTCTGCAGATCCTTTGAACAGGACAGCGATTCAAAAGCTATTCCTGTGGCCTGCAGCCTCTTTGACTAGCTATCTAAAAATATGCCAAAGAAGTATATTTTGAGGTGAAACAGTCTGATTGCCTTCACTGGGATACACTGGGAGAACCCCCTTATCAAAAATTTCGAGCCACGGACAAGCCATGGATGCTTGAAGTTCCACTGAAGGTAGCTCATTCTTGTGGTATAGCTTTCTCATCAAGTGCAGTCCACTTCAAAAACAAATCAGCGAATAAAACCGAGGCAAAGTGGGGAGAGAGCTCCACAAAGGTGGTCACCTCAAGGGAGGTGGAAGGGGAAATGTTTGAGGGGAGTAACAGATGATGGTTTTTAAACATTTTTGCAGTATTATCTTACTGAAAATTTAGCTTCAACCTAGAGAAATCTAAAACATCCCATTTTTGCTCACGCACTGGTGTATCCAGTCTACTTCTTTCCTCTCCTAGGAGTAACTCCCTTGTACTTACCTGTATACCTATAGGCCCGTGAATGATGCTCAGTACCTGGCGGTGGAAAGTCAGTGGCTTCTCCAAAGCTATTCTCAAGCTCCTTGAATCTGCTGATCAGGAGATTCAGCGTCTGGGTCACAGCACTTCTTGGGTAGGAGCCTATACCCGAGCTTTTCTGATATATGGAGGTAGTGAGCACTCCTCTGCAGGGCTGCTATGCTGCTCAACCCGAGAGGCCACGACCCCTGCAGTTCTCAAGGGCTCAAGGGGATGCTGTGCACTTAGAATACGCCTGGATGCTGCCCCTCCCTTCCCTGGGAGCTGTTCCTGGCCAGGTTGACACACTTCTCTTTCCTTTCAAAGGCTGCTTGAACTTTCCCCTCCTTTTTGGCCACTGGGTGTGTTTCCTGCATAGTCAGGAGTGTGTGGAGAGGCCTGTGCTGTCGTAGCTGTCTCTCTCTATCTATTTTTTTTCTCACCCAGGCTGGAGGGTAGTGGTGCAATCATAGTTCACTGTGCAGCCTTGAACTCAAGCGATCCTTCCACCTCAGCCTCAGGAGTAGCTAGTGCACCACCAGGCCTGGCTAATTTTTAATTTTTCTGTAGAGAAGGGGTCTCCCTATGTTGCCCAGGCTGGTCTCAAACTCCTGGCCTCAGGTGATCCTCCTGCCTTGGCCTCCTAAGAGTGCTAGGAGTATAGGCATGAGCCACTGTGCCCAGCCCTGTCCTAGCTCTCTTGATCCCTGAAGTGGGGGTTCTTTCTGAATCCCAGGGACAGCATCAGAAGCTGTTCGAGGGGCCAGACTGGGCAAGAATCAAAAAAGTAACATGCTTTATTCAGGAAAACCCTCTCTGGAGCATCTTGTTTTCCTCTACCCAGTAAACTTTTACTTATCCTTCATGACCCAGCTCAGATGTTACCTTCCTCATGACATTTTCGCCACTTCCACTGGCAGGGTTACAAGGCAAGGATCGGTCTCTTTTTTTTCCGGGCATCCTTAGTGCACTGCTCATTCTCTGTAGTAGGAATAGTCACACTTATTGGTCACATCCTGTGTCAGGCATCTTCCCGGTGCTTACATGCATAATCTCACTTCATCAACTCCAGAATGCTCTGAGGTGATGTGATTTTTCGGGTGAGGACACAGCCTCAGGAAGGTCAGTTTGTCTGAGGTTACCCAGCCAGTAGGCAGCAGATCTAGGATTCAAACCCAGGTTAATCTGTCTCCAGAAGACACAGATTTGTGTTTTTCTCTGTGCTGCATGGACTCACTGTGGCTTCTGCATCACTCTACATTGTAACCTAGTAGTTGCAGTTGACACGAGACCAGATCTCTGATGTTAGAAACCACGTTCACTATCTTTAAATCTCCAGAACTTAGCTTGCTGCTTGACTCACACAGAAGACACTGAGTAAATGCCCAAAGTGTCACTAATTAGGAATTCAACTGCATTAAGCAAATACCCAGGGAAGGATGTAGTCTGAGAGGGACTGTTAGTCTTCAGTGAGCGTGGGATGACTTCCATGTTGCTAAATCCAACGGCCAATGCTTCATCTCAACTTATTTGACCCATTTGCATTTGGAAACATTGATGGTTCCCTCCTCTTAATACTTTCTCTACTTGAAGCATCCATGCCTTTTTTTGCCTCCCTCATTGTCACTTCTTTGTCGACTTGCTGGCCCCATCTTCTCCCCTGTCTTATTGCTGGAGGGCCCTGGGCTTGGTTCTTGGTCCTCTCCTTGCTCGCTCACTCACTTGGGGATTTCAGTTTGCCTTATGCCTTGAATAAACACCATTTATCTGGCCAGGTGCGGTGGCTCACGCCTGTGATCCCAGCACTTTGGGAGGTCGAGGCAGGCGGATCACGAGGTCAGGAGATCGAGACCATCCTGGCTAACATGGTGAAACCCCGTCTCTACTAAAAATACAAAAAATTAGCCGGGTGTGGTGGCGGGTGCCTGTAGTCCCAGCTACTCAGGAGGCTGAGGCAGGAGAATGGCATGAACCCAGGAGGTGGAGCTTGCAGTGAGACGAGATTGTGCCACTGCACTCCAGCCTGGGTGACAGAGGGAGACTCCATGTTAAAAACTAACAAACAAAAAACAACAAAAACAAAACAAAACAAAACAAAAAACCCAACCATTTGTCTATAGAATTTATATTTCCAGCCCCAATGCCTTTCCTGAATCATGACACATATAACCAACTGCCTGGTACACATCTCCCCTCAGATGTCTAATAACTGTCTCAGTTACAATATGTTCAAAGCTGAATTTCTGATCCCATCTCCTGCTCCCCATCCCTAGCCCTGGATAAAGAAAAGCTGCTCCTTTGCTGACTCCCCAGTTCCCGCAGTCTTTCTCGACTCTACTCTTTCTTCCACACCTCTCATCTAATTCGCTAGGAAATGCTAAGGAATCTGATCACTTCCCATCATTTCTCCACTGCTAAGCTGCAATTATCTCTCACATGGGTTAGGAGACAATAGCTTTCTAAATGTTCTCCCCTTAGCTCACCAATCAAAACTCCATAACGTTTCTTGAACACAGTAGCAAGAGTGATCTTTTAAAATATAAATCATAGCATGTCGTTTCTCTGTTCAAAATCCGGTTACACTAAAAGTAAAAGCTAAAGGTCTTAAAATGGCCCACTGCCACCCATCCTCATTGTTCTTACCTCCCTGACCTCATCTTCTAGTGTCCCCATCTCTCTTCCAACTACACTGGCCTCTTGCTTCTTCCCCAGTGCCAGTAGTACCCTGGTCATGAGTCTTTACCCTCACCATATCCTTCGCATTTCTTTACACCCAACGTATATACTTAGCCCAATCTCCCACCTTCTTTATAACTTTTCTAGAATGTTACTTTCTCAATAAGGCTTACCGGGACCACCCACTTAATATTGCCAACTACCTTCACACCTGCATTCGTCCGTTTTCATGCTGCTGATAAAGACATACTCGAGATTGGGTAATATATAAAGAAAAAGAGGTTTGATGGACCCACAGTTTCACGTGGCTGGGGAGGCCTTACAATCATGGTAGAAGGTGAAAGGCACATCTTACATAGTGGCAGGGAAGAGAGAGAATATGTACAGGAGAACTCCCCTTTATAAAACCGTCAGATCTTGTAAGACTTATTTACTGTCACAAGAATAGCATGGGAAAGACTCACTCCTATGATTTAATTACCTCCCATAGGGTCCCTCACATGACACGTGGCAATTATCAGAGATACAATTCAAGATGAGATTTAGATGGGGACACAGCCAAACCATGTAATTCCTCCCTGGCCCCTCCCGAATCTCATGTCCTCACATTTCAAAACCAATTATGCCTTCCCAACAGTCCCCCAAAGTCTTAACACATTTCAGCATTAACTCAAAAGTTCACAGTTCAAAGTCTCATCTGAGACAAGGCAAGTCCCTTCCACCTATGAGCCTGCAGCATCAACAGCAAGTTAGTTACTTCCTAGATTCAAGGGGGTACAGGCATTGGGTAAATATAGCTGTTCCAAATGGGAGAAACTGGTGAAAACAAAGGGGCTACTGGACTCATGCACATTTGAAATACAGCAGGGCAGTCAAATCTTAAAGCTCCAAAATGATCTCCTTTGATTCCGTGTCTCACATCCAGGTCATGATGATGCAAGGGGTGGACTTCCATAGTTTTGGGCAGTTCTGCCCTTGTGGCTTTGCAGGGTATAGCCTCCCTCCTGGCTGCTTTCATGGGCTGGTGATGTCTGCAACTTTTCCTGGGGCACGGTGCAGGCTGCTGATGGATCTACCATTAATGGCTATGGAAGACCATGGACCTTTTCTCATAGCTCCACTAGGCAGTGCCCCGCTGGGGATTCTGTGTGGGCGCTCCAGCCCCACATTTCCTTTCTGTACTGCCCTAGCAAAGGTTCTCTGTGAGTGCCCCACCCTGCAGCAAATTTCTGCCCGGGCATCCAGGAATTTCCATACATCATCTGAAATCTAGGCAGAGGTTCCCAAACCTCAGTTCTTGACTTCCATGCACCCACAGGCTCAACACCACATGGAAGATGCCCAAGGCTTGGGGTTTTCACCCTCTGAAGGCCATGGTCCAAGCTGTATCTTGGCCCCTTTTGGCCATGGCAAGAGCAGCTTGGATGCAGGGCACCAAGTTCCCAGGCTGCACACAGCAGGGGGTTCCTGGGTCTGGCCCACGAAACCATTTTTTCCCCCTAGGCCTCTGGACCTGTGATGGAAGGGACTGCCACAAAAGTGTCTGACATGCTGTGGAGACATTTTCCCCATTGCCTTTGTCTCCTTGTTACTTATGCAACTTTCTGCAGCCAGCTTGAATTTCTCCTCAGAAAATTTTCTTTTCTATCACATCATCAGGCTGCAAATTTTCCAAACTTTTATGCTCTGTTTTTCTTTTAAAACTGAATGCTTTAAGTAGCACCCAAGTCACCTCTTGAATTCTTTGCTGCTTAGAAATTTCTTCCACCAGATACCCTAAATTATCTCTCTTAAGTTCAAAGTTCCACAGATCTCTAGGGCAGGGGCAAACTTTCACCAGTCTCTTTGCTAAAACATAGCAAGAGTACATTTACTCCAGTTCCCAACAAGTTCCTTACCTCCATCTGAGACCATCTCAGCCTGGATTTCATTGTCTATATCATTATTAGCATTTTGATCAAAGCCATTCAATAAATCTCTAGGAAGTTTCCAACTTTCCCACATTTTCCTGTCTTCTTCTGAGCCCTCCAAACTGTTCCAACCTCTGCCTGTTACCCAGTTCCAAAGTCACTTCCACATTTTGGGGTGTCTTTACAGCAATACCCCACTACCAGGTACCAATTTACTCTATTAGTTTGTTCTCATGCTGCTAATAAAGACATACCAGAGGCTGGGTAATTTATAAAGGGGAGAGGCTTAATTGGCTCACAGTTCCATGTGCCTGGGGAGGCCTCACAATCATGGCAGAAGGTGAAAGGCACATCTTACATGGTGGCAGGGAAGAGAGAGAATATGTGCAGGAGAACTCCTCTTTACAAAATCATCAGATCTCATGAGACTTATTCACTGTCATGAGAACAGCAAGGGAAAGACCTGACCCCATGATTCAGTTACCTCCTACTGGGTCCCTCCCACAACATGTGGACATTATGGAAGCTACAACTGAAGATGAGATTTGAGTGGGGACATAGCCAAGCCATATCAACACCCTACCTTCTATCTCCCTTACTTTTTGTTTTTCCTTTTTTCCAGAATACTTAAATCTTTTTAACATATGTCATTTCATGTCTCCTATTTCAAGTGGGGTGGTTACTGGTGATATTCATGCATTTATACATTCATTCATTCCCATATTTTTCAAATATGTGGTAGGTACCTACTAGTCAGGCTCTAGTGATATAGAGATGAATATATTGTGATTCCTATCATAAAAAAAGTTATATTCTGGTTGTTAAGAAGTATATAAACAGGTCATGGGTAGTGGCTCATTCCTGTAATCCTAGCACTTTGGGAGGCTGAGGCAGGAGGATAACTTGAGCCCAGGAGTTCGAGATCAGCCTTGGCAACATTGTGAGACTCCATCTCTACAAAAACTAGTGAAAGAATCAGCCAGGCATGGTGGCCTATGCCTATAATCCAGCTACTTGGTAGGCTGAGGTGGAAGGATCACTTGACCCTAGGAGGTCAAGGCTGCAATGAGCCGTGATCACACCACTGTACTCCAACCTGGCAGCCAGGTTGACAGATCTTGTCTCTAAAAAAAAAAAAAAAAAGAAAAAAAAAGAAAGAAAAGAAAGAAAGAAAGAAAGAAAAAGAGAAAGAAAACTGCGTGGTCTGGGTGCAGTGGCTCACGCCTGTAATCCCAGCACTTTGGGAGACTGAGGCAGGCGATGACATGAGGCCAGGAGTTCAAGACCAGCCTGGTCAACGTGGCAAAACCTCATCTCTAGTAAAAACAAAAAAATTAAGCCAGGTGTGGTGGTGCGTGCCTGTAGTCCCAGCTACTTGGGAAGATGAGGCAGGAGAATCACTTGAACCTGGGAGGCGGAGGTAGCAGTGAGCTGAGATCACATCGCTGTACATCAGCCTGGGCGACAGAGTGAGACCTTGTTTCAGGAAAAAAAAGAAAATGTCTGAACAGGTAATTACAGTCTGAGAAGTTTCCATTGTAGTGGAGGCAGCAGAAAAGGAACTGCACAAGAGTAACTCTTGCGTATTCGTTAGTGAATACTGAAGAATTAACAAATGCCAAACTTAGCACAGGAATAAACTGAGCCAAAGAGTGTTTGTTTCCATTCATGTCTATTAAAAGTCTTAAGTTCATGTAGAGCCCCTCAAAGTTTCTATAAAACAATGCTTGAAACCTCACTGCAGAAGAGGCAACATTCTTAAACAGACATATCTTCATGCTGAAATCTTCAGAATTCTGAAACCTCATCTACTAAACTAAAAGCTGACATTATTTGAAATAAATACTCTTGTTGAAACTTGGGTTTGAAATATTCTGTTGCATCCCAGATCTGTTGATCATCTGTTGTGACTGAATTTCTATGGGGACAATATTTAACCTTTGTGTTAAGTGGTTCTTAAATGGCACTGTGAGGAGGGTAGTGTCACATCAGCACACTACAAAGTGCCTCTGTCTCCCCAGTGACATTTTGTTCTTTGTGAGACCTCTGAAGTATTGCTTAATGGCAATTGTTGTCACCATAGGGCGGGTAAAGGTATTTTGTCACAGATTTAGAACTGGCTTAGAGACAGGAAACAAAGTGAATCAGTAGAAATGCACATTTGTTTGGAAGGAAAAGGGTAAACACAGTGGGGTTCCTCAGGGATTGGTCTGGCTCAGTCTTATTTAAAACATTTATAAATGATCCAGAGAAGGGGTCACACAGTGAAATCTCCAAAGTCTGCAGCTAATGCTGAACTACTCTGGATACAGAAAAGCTAAGTGGATGAGTACCAATGCAGGAAAAATTTAGGAGGCTGTTCTAATACGTAGGAAAGCAGTAGACATAGCCTTTTTTTCTTTTTCTTTTGTTTTTTTTTTTTGAGAGGAGTTTCACTCTGTCCCCCAGGCTGGAGTGCAATGGCACAGTCTTGACTCACTGCCACCTCTACCTCCCAGGTTCAAGTGATTCTCCTGCCTCAGCCTCCTGAGTAGCTGGAAATACAGGTGCATGCCACCACGCCTGGCTAATTTTTGTGTTTTTAGTAGAGACGGGGTTTTACCGTGTTGGCCAGGCTGATCTCAAACTCCCGACCTCAGGTGATCTGGCCGCCTGGGCATCCCAAAGTGCTGGAATTAAAGGCATGAGCCACTGTGCCTGGCCAACACGGACCTCTTAAGTGTGGACATGTGCAATGTAATGCATTTAGAACAGAAAAATTCAAAATATTTTAAAAGGATGATTCTAAAATATAACACAGGAAAAAGACTCCAGGGTGGAGCAAATCTGCAGTTATAGAGATTCACAAATATAATTATTTTCTCTGTGAAGACAGAAAACCATGATAATCAGTATGACATTAGATTTTCCAAAACTTCAGCTCTTGGCCACGCATTCATTAAATTCATATAAATTAAATTAAATTAAATTCATATAATTTATATGTTTATTAAATTAAACTCATGTAATTAAAATTTATATGACTAAATAAATATATAATATAAGTAAATTCATATAATTTATATGTTTGGAGAACACCCACTGTGCAGGACACCTTGGGCGCTGTGCTAGATACTGAAGAAGGCTCCGAGGGACATGACCTGAGAAGTAGGCAGTGAGAGTGATGGGAGGAGACAAGTGAGGGTCTTTGACATTTGGGAACCTAGCGGTCAGCCTGGAGTGAGAAGCGGGCAAGGATCTCAGACATTCCTGGGAGCAGCTGCTACCAGGAAACTTCTAGTCGTGTCCAGGGAAAGGTTGCCTTTTCTGTTTATTCTAAACCGTTTTTGCCAGTTAGAAGTGCCTCTCATGTTATTGTGTGCTCTTAGTCTCTGTGTTGTATGCTTTGCATATTTCATCTGGATAATGTTCAACTTTATCTGAGCCTTGTGTTTCTGGAAAGCAGCACCTGTTGAGAATTTTGCCCATTCTTTCGTATCCTGGGAAATGGTTAACTGCAGAAGAACACCTTGTCCTTACATCTTGCCAAGGTAGGAACTGTCTCCATCCCTTAAGCTGCAAAGGTAACTGCTCTCTCTTGTGTTCCAGGACTCGGTGAAACAGTCTCTATTGATAGCCAGATCAGAATATGAATGAATGACCTTTTAGAACAGCTAGGTGTTTATCTCCCAGTGCATCCTCCCCTCTTTTCAGGATCCCTCCCACGTCATTTTTTCCTGAAAAATTCCGCTTGGCCTTTGAGAAGTGACTCGCAACCATCTAAGGAAAAAGATACTCCAAAACAGAGCTCCAACTGGGTGGGCCTAGGGCATCTTAATGTCTCTGGTCCAGATCAACAGGGAACAGAAATACTGAGGGGTGGAAGAAATAATGAAGAAGCAGGGAGGAGGTTGGTAAGCAGTAGGCAGGTGAGGGAATCCACATCCACTGGATTGATAAGAAAGTTCGATTCCATAGCAAAGACAGCAGTCTAGAGTGTTCACGAAAACCCTTCAGACATTTTAGTTATGGGCATTGTCAAAGTTTGTTACAATCTTGCTTCAAGGACAAAGGCCTCTAGTAAGTCAATCGGAAATATTAAAACATTCTTCATAAGAACATTTGATACGAAATACAAAAAGAAAAGAATGTTTGTTAAAAGTCACTAGATTGTTGAATGTCAATCAGTGGGGTGGATAGGCGACTGGTTTCCTAGAACAAGACTTTGGTCCATTAATGTTTTCCAGAATGTTACTTAAGCATTTTGCCAGGAATGTTAATTTCTTCCCAGAATGAGGTTGCAAATTACATCACGTAAAAAGATTCCTTCCCATACCAGGTTTGGGGCAACTTCTCTTTTATAGTAGTCAATTTCAAGGTAATGACCAGAATTCATATGACAGTCAAGAATTGGAAACAGCATAGCAGAGTGTGAGTTTTGCAGTCGAAGGGACCTGAGTGGTGAACTTTAGTCTTAGCTGATTCATGTGTAAAATGAGGGTAAAATAATAACGACCTTGTTAGGGAGGAGATATTAATTAATACTATCTTCTTCTTGTTATTCATTTTCTCTGAATTTTTACAATTGATCACTTTTATATTAATCATTTTTATTCATCGTCTTAATAATGAACAATATTTGTTATTTTAAAGCATTATTATTTAAATATATTTATTATTTTTAAATGCTTATAGCAGCCAGGACCTGTATCTCCACTTATCATTGCCTATTTCAAGGTCCTGAGGTAAGTTTTTAAAATTTAGAAAACATTTGAACACCAGAATCTTAGGCAATGTTATTGAAACACTGAGTTCCCCACACTATGGAAGTCAGGCAAAGTCCTAGACCAAATACTATTCTGAGCAAAATTTTCACATACAAAATAATGTGTTAGTAGCACTAACTGTCTCTTCCCAATAGCCCATTGCCATGGTAATCCACCAGACAAAATAAGATCGAAGAAAATATTTCTAATGCTTTCTTGTTCTAAGGCCTTGGCTTGCCATTTTGTCTTCTCAATAGACCATTAGCAAGTTCTTAGTGCCCTGTGCCAAACATCAAAAATTCATATAAACTCAGGTTTATGTGTCAGTCATATTCTTCCCTTTTCCACCTTCAACCAGGGAATCCATGTGGCCATTTTCCAGCCATTCTGGGAGTCCTGTGAGCAGCCAGAACAGAAGCATGGCCCAGCCTCCCTACAGCTAAGTCAGGCCCTATATGATGAGTCTTATTGTTCCTCCATAAAAGCAATTTCTGTATTTCAAGATGTAAGTCAAAGAGGCATTTAATGGCAATGCAAACACTGCATTTTTCAATACTGGGTTAAATTCTTTTTTGTTTTACAATCGGAAATTCATTTACTTCACCTATATACCTATCATAACACTCAATCCACTGTCTCATAATTCCTTGTTTGATAATCTCATGCTACTACTAGCCTGTGAGCTGGGGGGCCAGGAGAGGGTCTGCCTTGCTCAGTGCTTTACATCTGCAGCCCAGCACAGTGCCTGATGGCAAAAGCACAAAGCATAAGTGATGAAGTAAATATTCTATTAAAATTGATTACTTGAAATTGTGAAAAACAAAATTCACCAGACAATTAAGGAGATGATTTTATTTAGGCTGTTGCAATGAGGAGAATGTTCATGTTGTGAAAGAAAGGGAAGGTGTTCTGGGCTTTTATAGAGTTGGGTAAACAAAGAAGCTATCCCCACCCTTGTGACCTCATTTAACCTTAATCACCTCATAACTATCCCATCTCCAAACACAGTGATATTGTGGGTGAGGGATTTAACGTATGAATTTTTGGAGGACACAATTCAGCCCATAGTAGCTTGTTATGTTGATAGAATGAATGTAGAATATAAGTATGGAGCTAACAGCATTCATCTCTTAATAACATAGGGATAGCCTAAGAATAAAGCAACTTAGAAGGAAATAGATCTGAGAGAAAAGCAATGTCTTAATGACACTGTCAAAGCTGAGAATTCAGCCGTGTCTTTAGCCAACTGTACCCCAAGACTTCCAGGCACATAAGCCTATTATACAATTTTTGAGCTGGATGTTTCCCACTTGAAACCAAAAATTCTTGACTAATAGTGGGTTATTGAGAAGATAAAATGAGATTACATATATAAAATGCTTAACACAGCACTTGGAGGAGAATAAGTGCCTGATAAATAATAGTAGCCATTGTTATTATTATCAGTGATTGCATCAAGGATACAGTCAAATGGTTTTGGATTTTCTGAGACATCTAATGGAAACACAGAACATCTTATCATCTGAAAACCATTGTGAGAGTAATTTAAAGAACTTGGAGTTTGTGGAAATTCAGTTTTGAAGGGTACAGGGTTGTTAGAGAGATTACTCTCAGCAAAAAAGAAACAACCATGACCACACATAATTCATAACTTTTAGACGATGTGATTCATATTTCCAATGAGTTGAAGGAAAAGCCAGTGGAGATATTTTAAAGGAGAGAGCTGAAGTTACAGAAGTTGATTGCTTTCATTCTACAAATCAATTCAACAAAGTATGATGAGTAGAAAAGAGAGGAAGAAAAATACATAATGTTGCACCAAACAATTTGGTTATTTGAACAAACAGAAAAAAACTAGTGGTCTGACATTTTGGTTTTGTACTTGGTAAATAGTATATTGGTAGAAAAACAACAACAACCCTGACATCAGTTCTGTCAAATTTATGATTAACTTTAATCAACATTAGTAGGTTTACTGGTTTAATGTCAGTAAATGAAAATTCTTACTGTTTTGCTTAAGGAAACATTTTTCATCCAGGTGTTTTTAAAAAGAACCTATGTGTAGTCCATTTTAAATTTAAGCTGATCTCTCTCTCTCTCTCTCTCTCTCTCTCTCTCTCAGTACAGGTGAGGTGAAAATTTTAGAAAAGATTGTCGAATTTTCATCTAGAATTTGGGTAACTCTAAAATGCTTCAGAGGTATTTACAATATTGCAATCTTCACCAAGTGAGAAAAACCTACAAAAAATGTGTGTTTAGGTGCAATGAGAAATTTTCAAGTCAATGTAAACGTGTTATGAGTATAAGAGTGGAGAACCTGGAATTTTTAGAAGTAACTCAGTCCTAATACTCTCTGTTAAAATATAGAAGGCCAACAGTTTTAGAAAATAAATACAAAACCTCAAACTTCTGTCACTTTGAAGGATAAGAAAATGTGAAACATAAAAATAAAATATCTGGAAAACACAGAGACATTTTGTTTTGCATCTTCATTTTTTTTATTATTGACAAATTAAAATTTCCTGTTTTGTATTAAGCACCATGTTTGCTGTCATGAAACTTTTAAGCAGTGCGATCTGGGTTTGTTTTTTGGAGTTGCCATCAGGGAGGACAGATTCTCTTTTTAAAAGTTACATTTCACTTTTTAAACCTTAAGCTAAAAAGCCTTTGGAGAATTGGGGGCACTGTCAGTGAGGTGCCTAACTCCTAGGGAATAGAAATAGAATGGCCTGGATGAAATATTTTTGTAACCTTCTCAAAATTCAAAAGTGTAACTATATGAATTTACTTTCTATTTAGTCCAGCAGAAAAAAAAGTGAAAGTTTGCCTTAAGTTTCAGAGTTTTGTGCTAAATTTGTTCCAAATTTGATGTGAAATAGTTACCAAATGGATACTTCCCCCACACTTATCTACTTATGGTATCCGGTATTAAAAATAAAACCAAAGGAAGAAAAAGGCTGCTAATAATGGCAATGAAAGTAGCTCATTCATTGGCTTTACTCCTTAGGCAAGGATTTCCAGAGTACCTTGATAGGTCTTAAGGATGTTAGATAGTGGGCATAGAGTGATGAGGAAGACAGGCACCATCCTTACCCTCATGGAGCGTCTAGTTTAGTAGGGGAGGCAGGCCAAAGGTTCAAAGGCCTGCAGGAGACAGGAAAGGGACCTAAATTTGTGAAATGTGTGAATTGATGGGAAGTGTGACAAACCAAAAAGAGAATGCACTGTTTAAAGTTTTTCAAAAGAAATACTGTGTGGACCATGGAATGCATCTGTAAGTAGATTAGTCCTACATACCATTTGAAACCTCTACATTAAAGGAATAATTGCACAAATAGCCATGCAGGAAATAAGGACTACAAGGCATAGTCTAAGATGTCATGAGAGAGTACAGTCATGGTTCCTGACTATAATTCCTGAGGAAGTTACATTTTACCAGAGACCCGAAAGATTTGATTAGTAGACTTAGGCAGTAGAGACTGGGGACAGAAGATTTAAGGTGAATCTAACAGTAGAGGGCACAGGATATCTGAAACTTCCATGTGATTGGAGCCCAGTGAGTGAGAGGGGAAAGTAGCAAGGGATGAGCTGAAGTTTCAGGAGCCAGACAATGTAAGATTGAATAGGCTATGTTGAGAATTTAAACTTACTCTAAAACTAATAGGAATTTCATAAAGGATTGTAAAAAAAGGAAGGATTTGGTCATATATATATATGACACACATACTTATATATATTATAAGCATGTTCTTATTGAGGTGTGGAGAATTCAACAGAGGGAGAGGTCAAAGTGGGAGGTGGAGAGAACAGTTAGGAAGCTGTTGCAGCAGTTCAGGTGAAATGGGCTGGACTTGGGTCAGGTGTTGGCCATTGAAATACAAAGACATTTTATCATTTGGGATTTGGAGTAGCTGTAACTGAAACTCCAAATTATAGCGGCTTGGACAGGTATTTATTCCTCTCTCGTATAATTGAAATCTGTACATAGTCTAGAATTTGATTGGTGGCTCCACCATTCTTCGGGACCAGATTCCTTCCATTTTGTCAATACGTGACTTCCACCTCCTCGTTGAACGTTGCTGTTTTAATTCCAGACATGTTGTTTTCATCTCAGACAACATGAATGAGAAGGGAGGAAAAAAGATACATCCCTTTCCTGTAAGATAATTTCTAGAAATTATACGTGACACTTGCAGTTACAGCTCATTGGAAAGCACTCAGTCTCATGGCCCCATGCGATTGCAATGGAAGATAGACAATAAAATGGTTACTCTGGGTTACTACAGGTCTAGTTGAAAATCAGGAATTCTATAACTAAGGTGGAAAGGAACAAAAAAGGTTGAGAAATAGCCAACATCTGTAATAAAAGTAGACAAATTTGAGACATGTTTTGGAAATAAAGTTAGCAGGATTTGATAATTGATTTAATGGGCGTTGGGTGAGGACAAGAGAAGGAACAAATCCCATTTCTACTTTTCTGAGACAATCAATGGTAGTACCTTTTTGGAAATGAAAAAAATGAAAGAAGGGGCAGGTTTAGGGCAAAGAACAAAAATTAATTAGCTGTTGGGAGCTTCCTCAAAATTATAGAGGAAGCAATTTATCAATTTTTTTTGTTGTACTATTCCAGAGATGTTCTATGCCCATATAGGAATGTGGGTGTGCATACCTGATATGTGTGTATACACATATATTTTATTTTTACAAAAATGGTAGGGTTTAATTATACTATTACATACCTAAAATCCTTTACTTACTATATATTGGGGATCTTTCCATATGATTGCATGAAGAAGTGCCTTACTATTTTTAATCATCACAGAGTATTTCATTGTATGGCTTTGCCACAATTTATTTAACCAGCTCTCATCTGTACATTTGTTTCTGTTTCATTTCAGATTATAAAGAATGCTGCAATGAATGTCTATACTTTTAAGTAAAATTGTTGGGTTTAGGGGCACATCATTAAAAATTTTGGTTTGTGTACTTTTTTCATAGAGGTGTCAGCAATTTATACTCCCACTGGTATTATATCAGGTGCCTGTTTCCCTTCAGTCTTGTCAATTCAACGTGTCAGGCTTTCTGATGGTTAAAATAATATTAGATTTTTGTTTTAATTTGCTTTCTCTTAGTATTAATGAAGTAAAACACTTCACATGTTTAAAATGTTTTATTTCTTTTCCCAAACATGTCCTCATTTTAGCTATTAGATTCTAAATTATTTTTCTATTTATTTGAAGGAATTGGTTATACATTAGATTATCTGTTTTGCAAATATTTTCCTGTTTATCCTTTTATTTTTTCCTTATAATAAATTTCTTTCTATAAATTCAACTTATTATTAATAGTTTCTTGTTTATTAAGTAGGTTTAATACAGTTACCATGTTGGTGTACATACTTTAAACTTTATTCTCCTCTGCAAAATTCATCATTTTACAGAAATGAGCTCATACTGAATGTATCTTTTAGGTTTCTGCTTTTATTCCCACTTAATAATAAAAATCTTTCTAAGTCATTCATTGTTTAAACAAATTATTTTTAATAGTTTCATGCATTTTTCTGTTATTTGGAGTTAACAATAATTTACTCAACCAACCCTCCCACTGTTGCATAATTAGGGTATTTTCATGAAAAACAAAAAACAAAAAAAGATATAAGCTGCACAGCCATGGTAATTTCACTGTGGTAAAGTCCTCAAAGTAAAATTTGGAGGTCATTGTGCAAAAGTCTCTCCTTGTGCTTCAATGCTTCCCGCAGCTAGACCAAGCTCCGCGGCCCAGAGCCCAGGTCACAAGCTGGGGTCACAAGGACCTTCCGGGCCCATGAGACGAGAGGAAAAGAGGGCGCCTCGGCAGCTCCGCGCTTGCGCGCCAATCACGGCAGTTAGGGATTTCCATACGTTACCAAACGGTCGCCTACCCAGGCAGAAACCCGTTTAAGTATTTCAGAAGGATTGATTTTTATTTTGGGTACCCGCCTTGCAGATATAATACTGATTCATTTTCTTTCTCTTCCTCCATCCATGCTGCTATTGAATATAAAATGTGTCAATAGTATTGTAGTTCACCATGTATCTCAGGATATTAAAAGGGCAGTGTGACTCAGCTAGAAAAAGGATGAACTTTCCCCAAAGATAAAGTGACCTATGCGGTAGGTCCTACAGGACTTCAGATCCTCATTGGAGAGAGGTTTAGGGTGTTTCTAGTTGTAGCAGGGTTAGTTGCACCTTAGGTTGAAGCAAGATTTTGCTGCTGGAAATTAAATATGGGTAAAAGAGGTGCTCTCGGCTGCCAATTTGACAAGGGATGGACCGTGCTGGTTTTGTGTCAACTGGCCTAAGCTAGAACTTCATTTCCATTATGGCTCCTTATTAGAGTTGGCCAAAAGATTTATCTATGCCAGGTTTGGCAAGCAGAAGTGAAAGAGTAACCCTTACTCTGTGTAGCTGGTGCAAAAGGAGAGAAGTGCAGATGTACTCATTGTGGACTCTAGCTTGTCCTTGCCTGCCTCTATCTTGACTCCAGCTGGTGTCCTTCTCCGCCTGCCCTGCGGACTAACAGCAGCCTCAAGCCCACAGTTAACGCAGAGGCAACAGCTTTCCATGCACTTCTTCACCAGCTCCTGTTGTGGTCTCACTCTTGCAACTGGATGTTCCCAGTTCTCTACATGTGAGCTGTGACTTTTCCTTCACTTGACTACTTCAGGAGAGGTGAGTAGAGACTTTCCTCTGATTCTCTACCTTCCAACCGGGGCCTTACTTCCCTGTATCCTCCTGCTATTGTGCAAGGTCTAATTTTTTAATCCTTAGACTATAAACTCTGTGGAGGTAGCCATCTGTTTAGTTTACAGCTATAGTCTCAGTGCCCGGCACCCAGAAGGCACTCATTAAATGTTTGAAGAATTATTAAAGCCCCCAATAATTGACAGCCCTTACTATTTATCCAGTACTTAGATTCTCAAGTATGAGGGTGTGGTTTGAGAAAGAGGGCACATGAATAACTTGGTTTCATTATCCGGCTTAAAAAGCTTATCAGGGAAAAAGTTTTTAAAAATATATTTTGGGCAGCATTTGAGTCATTTCCTGCACCCCCAAGCCTATGCCAATCCATAGGAAGTCTGAAATTGCCTTGAGTTCTGTAGGCAGGACACTTCAGTGGGCTGCAAAGTGTTGGGCTTATGCCTCACTGCTCACTGCTCATCATAGCTCTTCCCCGCTTTGCTTGGATTTTTTTTCTTAAATATGCCATGGTCAGCAAAATTTTATTTCCTTTCTTCTGTAAAGTGACTTCTTTAAAAACCCTAATTATCTTATACTACCTAAGTTTTAAATTGTCTGAGAGAAATACTTTCTTTTTGTTTTACCTAAGAATATCTTTTCCATTTTCGTTTATTCTCTTTTCAAAACCATATAGCTCAACTATCTACAGCTTAGTGTACAGCATTGTGGTATGAATATGTGGCTGGAAAGTCGTTAGGGTTTTAAAAGAACTATGAAATATATATTTTGTCTTTTTGGGATAATTTTCTGGGAACATATTTTTAAATACCTTAAGGCTTTTTTATATACTAATATCCTACCAAATATATGCCATTTTAGCAGCTCATAATAGTTATTAATAAAATATTATGGTTTTTATTCTGTTGTTTAACTCTTCCCTCATGTCTTCTCATGAAGAGCTCATGTATATAGCATATAGTATATTCTTCCATACTGACTATAACATATTGACTGTTCCTGACCCTTCTGTTTAACCAGTTTTAGCATTTTTCACTTTCCTCATTTTCTTTTTTTTTTTGAGACAGAGTCTCGCTCTGTCGCCCAGGCTGGAGTGCAGTGGCCAGATCTCAGCTCACTGCAAGCTCCGCCTCCCGGGTTCACGCCATTCTCCTGCCTCAGCCTCCCGAGTAGCTGGGACTACAGGCGCCCGCCACCTCGCCCGGCTAGGTTTTTTTTTGTATTTTTTTAGTAGAGACGGGGTTTCACCGTGTTAGCCAGGATGGTCTCGATCTCCTGACCTCGTGATCCACCCGTCTCGACCTCCCAAAGTGCTGGGATTACAGGCTTGAGCCACCGCGCCCGGCCTCACTTTCCTCATTTTCAGTCATTCTTCTCTTTTTGAAGTATTCCCTGTTCACTTCCATCAGGTTAGAGTTTCACTTTGGCTTCACAGTCTACTCAATCTCTTTAATGTCCCATGAGCACATCTTTCATGGTATCTAAGTAGGCTACCATGCAAGTCAATCATTTTTCACACTTACTAAATGTTAAAAAATTTAATACATAAACACTTACAAAAGTAGAAAATTCTTCATTTAATTATATTAACTCTCAACAATCCTTAAAGTTCTTTAATTGTAAATTTCATTAAGGTAACTTAGGTTCTTGTTCATGAAGTCAAAAAGTTATATGTCACATCATGCAAATTACACCATTACCCACTCTTCTCCATCCCTGATTCTCACTCTCCAAAGGCAACAACTTTCATCTCTTTTAACTGTTTTTCTTTCTGTTATTTACCTTCACAAACCTATAATATATCTCTCATACTATTTCTTGATTTTTCAGTTTGGTTCTTATCTATTGCCTTTCTTCTACAAAAGATGAGGAGTTGGCTGTCTTACAACTAGCCATGTAGCTTCTTTTATTTTCTTAATCTTGCAATATCATATTTTTAAAAACCTTATCAGTGTTTAGGATTTATTTTGACAATGTAAATATTATTAACAGATGAACTTGTAGTGTATTAAGTTTACTTCTTTTTCATAGACTTTTGCTTTTGTTTTTCCTTGACTATGCATTGCCTTGATTTTTCTTCAGTTTTCTGAGTAGTTATTATCAATTCATCCTTTTGATACATTCAGGTGAAACTATCCAGTTTATTTTCCTTTTTTTCCTGGAGGCCATGGTCCTAGGTACATTGCCTTCATGAGCTCCTTCCTCCATAAAAAATATAAATTATTTTACAGCCGCATTGGTATAAAGGTTAATATAATCAGGGTGGATTTATTATCACGTAGTCACTGTTATTATATTAATTTTATCTCCTAATTTTAAAGGAAATTAAAATGACAACATTTTTGTAAGTTCCTAAGAGTGTCATGGGCCCTCAGCACTATGTCTACTCAGCCTAATGGATGAGTCGGCCCTGCCGAAGGCATTCTTTGCTTCTGAACCCCTCTTTTCTCTTGTTCCAATCTGGACTACTTATTCTGTAGGCCCTGAGATGTTTTATTACTGTTATCTTGACAATTCAATTTTTTTCTCTTATATATTGGATCCCCTATTTCTGTGAATATGTGGTTGGTTGTCTTCTGGTTGTATTCCTTCATTTTGATAGAGTGCATCTTTCGGAAGGCTCTGATATAGGGTGTCTGGAGGTAAATATGAGGCCTTGCATGTGAGATAAATGTTTCAATCTCCTCTCATAATTTGTTGTATAGAGAAAGAGTAATCATTATTTTCTTCAACAGTAAGTTCTTAGTTGAAACAAACTGCTGTAATACAAGACAGATCAACAAGAGAAAAACAGTTTATTAACGTGTGTATTTCATACATACAAGGGAGACACCCAGGGAATGAGTAGTTCTCAGAATTGGTTTTGAATTCTGGCTGACACAGCATCTTCAGTAATGAAAGCAAATTTCTGGAGAGGTAAAGGAAAAGAACTTTAGGAGTGGCAACTTGTAGGAAGGCAAATGCATAGCAAATAAAGGCTAGCTAGTAATGTTTGTTAATGGAGACTTCCCTGGTATCATCTCCAGATGATAAAGGTTTAAAGTTTTCTTCTGTGGTTACCTTTTGGTCTCCCTGGTAGAAGGGACGCAGAATACTTTCAGTTTTTGTATGTCCTGCTTTTAGGCAAATAGAGGGATGGCAGAGAGCTTCTCCGCGTCTGCTTCTTCTTAATTACCTGCAGCTCAATAATCCTTTATATTTTGGAGTAGCACAACAGATAGTTTGGCTGGATATAGAATTATGGATTGAAAATTATTCACCTCCTGGATTTTTAATTGCGTGCATAATATATGTTCATTGTAAAGAATGAAAAACGTATAGAAAGAAGAAAGTAAACTAAGCCTGAATGCTGCACCCTAAATTAACCATCAATACTCTGGGATCCTAGTTGATAAAGGGGCCAAAGAGTCTCACTGTTTGGAATGTATCCTGTCACTTGTTCCCTGGTTTTCAGAACAGTCTTACTGCCTTTAGGGCGACTCTGGTCCTAAAGTCCAGAGCTTTGCTGAATTGACATCTCTGGAGAGCAAACCAGTTTACTGCCAGTGGGGAGTGGATATGCACTGCTAAGTATTGAGACTTCCAGTTACTTCCCCTATTTTTCATCCTATCTGCTCCACCATCGGGCACATGCCACCTCCAGTTCAGGGCTTTTGAGGGATTTGCAGCAAAAACTACTCTGTTTATACTTCTGCCACTGTTGACTTAGGTTCTGGCTTTCTCATGTTTGCTAAAAACTACTACTAAAACATCTGCATTGTTGCTTCCAAAATTGTATTGCTGTTATCTCTTTGCCACTTCTATTCATTCTGTGGTTTGACCTTTTAAATGAATATCTTTAGGATACTTATAGTGAGCTATAGGAGGGAATAAAGGTATATGTCCATGTTCGTTTTTTGATGATTAGTGGGAAGTGTCTCATAACATTCTTGTACACATTTATTTTTTATTTTTTTGAGATGGAGTCTGTCACCCAGGCTGGAGTACAGAGAATCTCTGCTCACTGCAACATCTGCCTCCCAGGTGCAGGCAATTCTCATCCCTCAGTCTCCTGAGTAGCTAGAATTACACAGACACCACCCTGCCCAGCTAATTTTTGTATCTTTAGTAGAGATGTGTTTCTCTGGGTTGGCCAGGCTGGTCTCAAACTCCTGACCTCAAGTGATCCATATGCCTTGGCCTCCCAAAGTGCTGGGATTACAGGCATGAGTCACCATGCCTGCCGATTCATGACTGTAATCCCAGCACTTAGGGAGGCCTAGGCGGGCAGATCACTTGAGGCCAGGAGTTCAAGATCCACCTGACCAGTATGATGAAACCCCATCTCCACCAAAAATACAAAAATTAGGTGGGTGTGGTGGCACATGCCTGTAATCCTAGCTACTTGGGAGGCTGCGGCATGAGAATCACTTGAATCTGGGAGGTGGAGGTTGCAGTGAGCCAAGATCATGCCATTGTACTCTAGCCTGGGTGATAGAGCAAGATTGTGTCTCAAAAACAAAAAAAAAACAAAAAAAACAAAAAAAACACACAAAAAACTGTATATATAGAATATTTACAATATAAAACTTTATCATAGCAGTAGACATAAAAGTTATAATAATAAATCTATAACCATTTCAGTTTTTATTAACTCATTTACTTCTGATACTAATTAAAAAACTCTCATATAAGTCCATTTATAAGTCCAAATAAACAAATGTTAAGTATTAATAATATTTAAACATATGTATTTTTATTCCAGACTCTGTTGGGTACAAGTGACAAGGGATGTCATCTCAAACTAGCTGAAGCACAAAAGGTAATTTATTTGTTTCAATATCTGGAAATTCCAAGAGTTTTTTTTTTTTTTTTTTTTTTAGCTCTAGTTACAGCTGGATCAAGATGAATGTCAAATGACATAATGATATTGTCAGTGTTTGAGTGTCTTATCTGTCATGTATCTATCCATACATATCGATACCTATATATACACAAATATCACACACGTTTTATAAAAATTTTATCATGTTGACAATAATATTTAAACAAATACCCAAATATTAATCATTGATTTTTTTCAGAAGGCTAAATCACTCACAAGCAAAATGGAACATTTTAATATTTTTGTCATTTCCTTTTGGTACTGTGGATCACAGCCCCAGAAAGAGATCAGTCTAATAATGTTATAGGACATTCACTGGTTCCAATCTGATTTACATTTTCTTATGAATATTTGTGAATTTTTAGGTCTGCTTAGCATCTGAAATCCAGTGTACGTTTGGAATCTTTTTCAACGTTATTAGCCATAGTGTGGAGGAGAGACTGCCTCACCCAATGGGAGATGAAAATGCCAAACTCTTGCTTGCCTAGACTCCCTTGGAGCTAGGACATGGCCAAGTGAGGTACATTCCACTAATCAGATTCAGTCATGGAAGCAGGAACCAGTGAGTCAAAGAAGCAGGGACTGGGAGCCTCCATTCAGACTGAATTTCTAGTGCAGCTGTGGCAGCAGAGCTAGGGGCAGTGTCAGAGTGCAGTAGTGGAGGGGTTGGTGGTGCAGGCTGTAGAGTCTTTTGCTTGTTAGTGTTGGTAGGGATGTCCACATTAGGTGAGTTGTGTCTTGTCTTGGTGAGTCTGTGTTTCATAGAACCTGGCTCTTCATACATGCTGGCCATGTAATCCACCCAATATCATTATCATAAACTCCTTTTCCATTGAAATTAACCTGAACTGGTTTCTGTTGCTTGCAGCTGAGATCCATGAATGGTTGGCCTTCTCTTCCACTGTGTCATCTCTTCTTTAGTTATGTATTAACTTAAATCTCATATTACTCTCTTTGGCCTCTGCTACCTGAATCTTCTGGTATCAGCTGAAGAGAGGGTCTGGGAGGCAGAGAACAGGAAGTAAGGCCATATGGGCCTGGGAGGCAGAGAGAGTCCTACTGGAGGGCCCTCAGAAACTGAATTCAGCAGGCACCAGCCTCCAGCCACAGGGTCCTATGCCCACACTTGCTTCCTCAAGCCTAGTCCAGGCCATCATGTCACCTGGACCATGGCCGTATTTCCTAGTGTCTGCCTACTCCTGTCCTTGTCCCTGTAAATACTTTATTAAACACAGGGATATTGTTAAAACATAATCAGATTGTGTCAATTCTCTGTGAAAATCTCATTCTCTCAGAGTAAAAGTCCTTACAGAAGCCTGAGGGCCATACGTGGTACCCGCTTCCTCCAAAAAAACCCCCCATTCTCTTTATTACGCCTTCGATCCCTAGGAGAACCTAAGTTCAAGAGGGGATGCTGGGCAGGGAGGGGCCACTTGCTAGGGCCCCTGTCCGCTTTAAGAGCCAAGCCATTTTCTCCTGGATCCCTCTGAGCTGAAGACAGGAGGAGCCGGGGGAGGGGGATCCCTTGGTCTGCACCTTAGTTTCTCAAGAACAGCCACAGAGAAATAAATTGAGAGATGCAGGGGCTACCACCATCCAGTGACCACCACCATCCAGTGACCACAACCATCCACTCCCATGCCGGCGTGGGGTTAGCAGACGGGCGCCACTTTGTTCTACTTTTCCTCCGCCCATGGAGGAGGACACCGCCAGGAAGGGAAGGCCAGGAAGACAGAGGGAAGAGACAGCGGGGTGGAGTGGGAGCAGTCGCTGCCGTGAACTCACTGGAGCCCAGACGCACGCAACTAAGGGGCTGCAGTGGGAAGAGAAACGGAGGGGTGGTGGGGAGCGGGCGCTCTGAACGCCTGTTCCTGCTCTTCAGACTAGTCTTTGTTTATTTTGCAACGCAGGAAGGCCGAAGCGAAGGCGGAGACCCGCAAGCGAGGGGAGAAGGCCCCGGGAAGACGCGTGGGGCCAGGATGCGGGGCCCCGGTGCGAACGGCGGACCCTCTCGGTCCCCAGGCGGTGGTGACCTGGGTGGCGACACTCGTGGAGACCAAGGAGCTTCTGGACCTGCTTCGGGGGACCAAGTGGAGAGGCTGCTGGAGTTGTCGCCGGAGTCCTCCCCTAGTTCTTCGCGCCGGCCTCGCCCGCGGCTCAGGGTCCCGGCCGCCACTGCAGTCCTCGCAGCACCGAGCGGGGCTCCACGGACTTGCGACCTCCAGCCTCCGCCTCAAGGGCAGGGAGCGCGGCTGGGTCTCTGGAAAGCCATTTTAAAATCACTGCCTCTGCTGCCCCCATGTGAGGTCGGAGTGTCCTCCCGGTCTTTGCTTTCAGGTTCTTTCAGGTTCCTTCGGGCAAACCTGCAGCTAAGAGTCCAGCCTGTGAACTTAAATCTAAACTTGCTGAAGAAGCTCCCGGCGGCCCCCTGCTGGCGGCGGCCTTTGTCTGAAGGAGAGGCTGGGGTCACTCGGTTGGGCCGCATTTCCGGGGCCGGCACCGGTCCAGCTGCCAGGCCGCGCGTACCTGGTCCCGTCGGGGGTTCTGCTCTGTCCCCTGCGCTGATGACGCGGGTGGAAGGGAGGTAGCAGGGACACTCTGGGGAGCTGTGCCGGGCAGCCACCCCCCAGCTGCTCACTGTGGGGTGCGGCACCGAGACCTGGTGGGGCTGCAAGGAGACCGACTGGGATTTCCGGGATGGTGGCCGGGAGGCGAAGGCGCGGGGCGGCGGGGTGAGAGGCAAGAGCCCAGGAAGCCGCAGGCCCAGCGCTCTGGGGCTGGCGTTGTCGTTCTGGATGGAGGTCTGGTCAAACTGGCTTTTGCCCCGAGTGAGGAATTCCTGCTCTTTTTTGGTGTAGGTGAAAGGTCGCTGTTCACAGAGGGGGTGGGGTTTGTCCCCTCCAGGCGACTACGGGGCTGGCGGGCTCAGTGCTGCCTTTCTGCTCCGTCTCCTGATCCTGCTCAGAATCTTTGTGGCTCCTCTGAGTCTTCTTAGGGAGGCGGTGAAAGATGGGAAAGGCAGGTTGTTGAAACGCTGCTGCTTGGGGCCGGCAGAGACCCTGAGCTATACCTCCTAGTATGGGGAAGGTGCACCACTGTGGGTCAGATCAGCTGACAGTACGGGTTTCAGGTGATTGGGGTAACCTTGCAGTTCGGATCTCTTAGAACCCAGGAGCAGGTAGGCGATCGCTGCTTCATCATACTTAGCAGGGAGTCCTGGATCTTCCTGTCTGTAACCCATGGACACCATGATTCAGTATGGCAGAGGTCCGGGGCTTAAGTTCCTGGTGTTCGTGCTTCCTAATCATTAATGGATCCATCACAATGTGCTCTGAAGGGCCTGTCTTGCTGGGTTTGAGAAGGATACATTTTTTGAGCAGGTTTTTATACTCAATGGACTTGTAGAAGGGAATATATTCTACTCAGTACCCCTCCTGCAGCTCCTTGAAATTCTGTCCATCAAAGGCAGGGATCTGCTGACCAGAGGTGACTGCCACAGAAGGTATCTAGTTTGTAAAAGCTGAATTTGTTGTTGAAGCCAGAATTTGCAATCTTGATGTTTGTGTTAACATCCAAGAGCGTGTTTTCTGCCTTTAAATCTCTGTGGACAATACGTTTCTGGTGACAGCTTGCACAGCAGACACTTTTGGTAGAATTTGCTTTACTCCTTTTTTTCTTTCCTGCTGCCATGAGCAGGTGTTCACAAACTTCTCCTCCTGGCTAGTGTGCTTCCTGACAAGGCAGAGAGATTCCTCAATATCGATCACAGCAAATATTTCACTATGTTGGGGTGATCCGAGCCTTCATGGTTCCTACTTTGTGGATGGTGTCTGGAGGAGATCTGCTTGAGTCTCATTAATGAATTTCACAGCTGCTGCTTTCCCAGTCAGGAGGTCCCAGGCCAACCTTACCTTAGCCAGGTTGTCCTTGAGGATGGATTCAAGGATCCCAGCTGCCAGTAAGGGTCCCTTCTCAGCAGAGTTGGCTGAGAGGCCCTGTGGCATGTGGGACTTACTGCTGGGCTTGGAGTCAAGGTGTCCCAGGTCGGCTTAATTTTGGGAAAAGCTGGTGAGAAGCTTGGTTCAAATCACTTGAAAAAAAATCACTTGCATAGTTCATCTGAAGAACTGATCTCCATAATGGAATTAAAGCACAATGCTGGACAAAAAGTAAGAAAAAGCAACAAACTGAAAAGGAAAAATTGAGTAAAAAGAATAAAGAAGAACTAGGACTGACAGCCTCAGCCAAGCCAGGGACTTACATACATCTTGGAATTCCAAAGCAATTGTTCCTTATGAGGTCATAGAAAGAAATAAATCTAATAACAAGGCTGGGATTAATTCACGTGGTTTTCTCACATTTTGATCTTAAGAACTTTTTACTCTAAAAAAATTATTGAGGACTCCAAAGAGCTTTTTATGTGGGTTATAATGATGAGTATTTACCTTATTAGAAATTAAAACCTGTAGGATGTTTCAGTGACCTTTTCTAGTTTGAAGGGTTTAATAATTTTTGGCTTTTAAAGAGCCCATAATATCTTCAATTAAAATATTTTATTTTCCTTTAAATTGTAAATGATTGGTCTCATAATGATGCTACAACTTAACTGGCATTACAATACTGTACAAATGTGTTCTATTGTATAAGTCACAATAAGGTACATTATTAACTCTATAGCATTGAGGGGAAGATTGCTTTTATCATATTTTTAAAGTTTTGCCTAGTTTCTTTGTAGTAGACTTATCTTTTCCACCAGCCAGAGAACCCGCTATGTCAGTTTCGGTATCTTTAAATGTACAGATTGCAGCTGTGAGTTGAGAAAGCACGTTTCACTTAGCACGGGATGGGGACTTCGAGGTACTGGATATGTCACTGGCACCTCAGGGGAGGAAACCAAGATGCTCCTATATGATTTTAAACACGCCTTATTGAAGTATAGATACAGAAAAGTGCACAAATTGTCAGCCTACAGCTTGGTGACTGTTCACAAATTGAACTAATCTAACTAGCCTCCAGAATAAGAAACAGGCCTTTACACACCCCCACAAGCCTCCCAATCCCCTTTTCAGTCAACTTCTCTGCACTGATAACCACTATTCTATATTCTGACAGCATAGTTTCACTTGTTTTTGAACTTCACATAAATGGAATCAGTATTGAATCCTTTGTGTCTGCTTCCTTCACTCAGTATTTTCCTGAGATTTTTCTATATTGTTTATTCTAAATGCTCATTGTATGACTAACACAATTTGTTTATCCATTTTACTGTTATTGGGCATTTGGGTAGTTCTCAGTGAGGATGCTAAGAAGAGTGTTGCTGTAAACATCCTTATTCAGGTCTTTTGGTAAGCATATATCTGGCTTTCTGTTGGCTATTTATACCTAGAAATAGAGTTGCCGGCTTATAAGGTATGCATATTTTTAGTTTTAGTAGACATTGCAGTTTGTACCAATTTATCCACCCACCAATGTGAATATCTAATATTGCCTGCCTGTCTGTAGGTGTGTACTGGTATAGCACTGTGGTTTTAATTTGCATTTTCCAGTGCCTAATGAAATAAAGCAGCTTTTAATATGCTTATTGGACATATTATTTTTCTGTGTTGTGTCTGTTCAGTATTTTGCCCATTTTTCTGTTGGGTTGCTGGTATTTTTCTTATTGGTTTATGGATATTCTTTAAATATTTTAAGTGTTCTTTATTTGATATGTCCCTGTATTTCCTCTCTCCTCACACATCCCTGTTAACTCTCTGATGTCACTTCCTGCTGTTTTACCCATGGATCATCCCTTTCTAGCCACAAGAGGTCTTATTCCTTGAACATGCCAACCATATTCCTACTCCAGGGCTCTGCACTAGCTCCAACTTATGCCTGGAATGTTCTTTTCCAGTGGTCCACATACACAAAATTAGAAATATAAATACATAGGATATTAGTATAAAGGCCCTTCTTTGGGTGTCTATCGTCTGACACCAATAATTACCAACATTTTGCAATCATCTATAAATACTTCAGTATTCATCTTTAATAGATAAATACATTTTTTAAACACAGACACCATGCCGTCATCAAATCTAACAATAGTACTATATAAGACCAGTCCATATTCAAATTTCCCAGTTATCTCAAAGATGTCTTGTTACAGTTAATATGTTTGAATAAAGGTATAAACAAGTTGTACATGTTACTTTTTTTGTATCGCCTCCTAGGTTCACGCGATTCTCCTGCCTTAGCCTCCTGAGTAGCTGGGATTACAGGCACGTGCCACCACACCCGACTAATTTTGTATTTTTTAGTAGAGACGGGGTTTCTCCATGTTGGTCAGGCTGATCTCGAACTCCCGACCTCAGGTGATCCACCTGCCTCAGTCTCCCAAAGTGCTGGGATTACAGGTGTGAGCCCCCATGCCTGGCGACAGTTATCTTTTTATGTAATGATTTCTTTTGGTTGGATACTGAGTAGTGGAATTGCTGGGTCAAATGGTAGTTATATGTTTAGTTCTTTGAGAAATCTTCATACTGTTTTCCATAGAGGTTATACTAATTTACATTCTCAACCAGAGTGTATAAGTGTTCTCTTTTCTCCACATCCACACCAACATCTACTATTTTTTGACTTTTCAATAATAGCCATTTTGACTCGTATAAGATGATGTCTCATTGTGATTTTAATCTGCATTTCTCTGATGATTAGTGATGTTGAACATTTTTTCACATATTTGTTGGTTGCTTGTATGTCTTCAGAAATGTCTGTCCTTGTTCTTTGGCCACTTTTTAATAGGGTCATTTGTTTTTTTCTTGTTGAGGGGTCTGAGTTTCTTGTAGAGTCCATCCATATACTAGTCCTTTGTTGGAGCCATAATTTGCAAATATTTTCTCCTGTTCTGTGGGTTACCTGTTTAATGTTTCTTTTTTTTTTTTTTTTTTCTGTGCAGAAGCTTTTTAGTTTAATTAAGCCCCATTTATCTGTTTTTGTTTTGTTGCATTTGCTTTTGAGGACTTAGTCATACATTCTTTGCCTGGGCCAATGTCTAGAAGAGTATTTTCTAGGCTTTCTAGGATTTTTATAGTTCCAAGTCTTACATTTAAGTCTTTAGTTCATTTTGAGTAATTTTTGTACATAATGAGAGACAGGAGTCCAATTTCATTCTTTTGCATATGGCTAGCCAGTTTTCCCAGCACCATTTATCGAATAGAGTGTCCTTTTCCCATTGCTTATTTTTATTTACTTTGTCAAAGGTCAGTTGGTTGTGGGTATATGGCTTTATTTCTGGTTCTCTATTTTGTTCCATTGATCTATGTGTCTATTTTTATACTAGTACCATGCTGTTTTGGTTACTATAGCCTTGTATGATTCAAAGTCAGGTAATGTGATACCTTCAGCTTTTTTCTTTCGCTTAGGATTGCTTTGCTAATCTGGCTTTTTCCTGGTTCTGTACGAGTGTTAGAATTGTTTTTCTTTTTCTGTGAAAAATGACATTGGTAATCTGATAGGAGCTGTACTGAACCACAGGTTGCTTTGTGCAATAAATTATTGCCATATTAATGAAAATGATTCTTCCCAATCCGTGAGCATGGAATATTTTACTTTACTTTTTCTTTTTTCTGAAATAGGTCTCACTTTGTTAACCAGACTGGAGTGCAGTGAGTCATAGCTCACTGCAGCCTCAACCTCCCAAACTCAAGCAATCCTCCTGCCTCAGCCTCCTAGGTAGCTGAGATTACAAGTGTAAGCCACCATGGCTGGCTAATTTTTAGTTGTTTTTTTTTTTTTTGTAGAAACAAGGTCTCTCTATGTTGCCCAGGCTGGTCTCAACCTCCTGGGCTCAATGGATCCTCCTGTCTTGGCCTCCCAAGGTTTTGGGATTACTGGCATGAGCCACTGTGCCCAGATGGGATGTTTTTCTCTTTGTATCATCTATGATTTCTTTTATTGGTGTTTTGTATTTCTCCTTGTAGGGATCTTTAACCTCTCTGGTTAAATATATTTCTAGGTATTTAATTTTAATTTTATTATATGTAGCTGTTGTAAATAGAATTGAGTTCTTGATTTGGTTTTCAGCTTGAGTGTTATCGGGGTATAGAAATGCTACTGATTTTTGTACGTTGGTTTTGTATTCTGAAACTTTATTGAACTTTACTGAAGTCATTTATTATGTCTGGGAGTATTTTCAAGGAATCTTTAGGGTTTTCTGGGTATAGGATCATGTCATCAGTGAAAAGAGATAATCTTTTTTTTTTTTTTTTTTTCCAGTTTGGATGTCTTTTATTTCTTTCTCTTGCCTGGTTGTTCTGGCTGGGTCTTCCAGTACTATGTTGAAAAGGTGAGGTGAGAGTAGACAAACTTGTTCAGTTTCAGTTCGTAGGGAAATACTTTTGGCTTTTCTCCTTTCAATGTGATGTTGGCCATGGGTTTGTAATGTGTGGCTTTCATTATTTGGTGGTATGTTCCTTCAATGTCTAGTTATAACATGAAGGGATGTTGGATTTTTATCAGATGCTTGTTCTGCATTTATTGAGACAATATATGTTTTTTGTTCTTAATTCTCTTTACATGATCAATCACATTTACTGATTTACATATGTTGAACTATCCTTGCATTCCTGGAATAAAACCCACTGATCGTGCCATATTATCTTTTTGATGTGCTGTGGATTCAGTTTGCTGGTATTTTGTTAAGGATTTTTGTATTTATATTAATCGGGGCCTTGACCTATAGTTTTCTTTTTTTGTTGCAGCCTTGTCTAATTTTGGTATCAGAGTGATACTGTCTTTGTAAAATGAGTTAGGGAGGATTCTTTCTTCCTTGATTTTTTTTGAAATAGTTTCAGTAAGATTGGTACCAGCTATTGGCATGTCTGGAAAATCTGACTGCAAATCCATCTGGTCCTGGGCTTTTTTTTTTTGTTGGAAGATTTTTTTTTTTTTTTTATTACTGATCCAATTTTATTACTTGCTATTGGTCTGTTCAGGCTTTCCATTCTTCCCAGTTCAATCCTGGGAGGTTGTATATTTCCAGGAATTTATCCATTTTCTCTAGGTTTTCTAGTTTGTGTGCAGAGATGTTTATAGTAGTCTCTGATGATCTTTTGTATTTCTGTGGTATCAGATGTAATCCCACCTTTATTATTTCTGATTGTGCTTATTTGATTTTTTTCTCTTTTTTTCTTGGTTAAATGTAGCTAGCAGTCTATCAGTATTTTTAGCCTTTCAAAGAACCAACTTTTTGTTTTGTTGATCCTTTGCATCATTTTTTTTTGGTGGGGGGATCTCAATCTCTTTTAGTTCTGCTCTAATTTTTATTATTTCTTTTCTTCTGTTAGCTTTGGGTTTTGCTTTGTTCTTGTTGTTTTAGTTCCTTAAAGTGCAATGTTAGGTTGTTCATTTGAGATCTTTCTATCCTTTTGATGTAGACATTTAGCACTATAAATTTTCCTTTTAGTTCTGCTGCTTCTGGTGTACCCCAGAGGTTTTGCTGTATTGTGTCTGTATTTTCACTCATTTCAAAAATTATTTGATTTCTGTCTTAATTTTATTGTTTATCCAAATGTCATTTGGGAGCAAATTATTTAGTTTCCATGTACTTGGTGTGTTTTGAGAGATTCCCTTGGTATTTATTTCTAATTTTATTCTGCTGTGGTCTGAGAAGATACTTGATATATTTTGATGTGATTGCAATTTATTTGAATTTATGGAGACCTGCTTTATGGCCAAGCATATGGTCAATTTTGGAGAATGTTCCATATGCAGTTGAGAAAAATGAATATTTTGTAGTTATTGGGTAGAAGGTTCTGTAAATGTTTATCATATCCATTTGGTCTAGAGTCCAATTTAAGTCCAGAATTACTTTTTTGATTTTCTGCTATGATGATCTGTCTAGTGCTGTCAGTAATAGGATGTTGAAGTCTCCCACTATTAATGTACTGATATCAGTCTCTTTTCTTAGGTCTAATAGTATTTGTCTTATGAATCTGGGTGCATATACATTTGGGATAGTTAAGTCTTCTTGTTGAATTAAACCCTTTATAAATATAATGCCCTTTGTCTCTTTTAACTGTTGTTGGTTTAAAGTCTGTTTCATTTGATATAAGAATAGCTACACCTGCTCATTTTTGTTTTCCATTTATGTGACATATTTTTCCACCCCTTTACTTTGAGTCTGTAGTTGTCTTTACCAGTTATGTGGTTCTTTTTTAGGCAGCAGATATTTTGTCTTATTTTTAAATCCAATTTACCAGCCTATATCTTTTTTTTTTGAAGCAGAGTTTTGCTCTTGTCATCCAGGCTGGAGTGCAGTGGTGCAATCTTGGCTCGTTGCAACCTCTGCCTCCCGGGTTCAAGTGATTCTCCTGCCTCAGCCTGCTGAGTAGCTGGAATTACAGGCACATGACACCATGCCCAGCTAATTTTTGTATTTTTAATAGAGATGGGGTTTCACCACGTTGGCCAAGCTGGTCTCGAACTATTGACCTCAGGTGATCTGCCCGCCGCAGCCTCCCAAAGTGCTGATTACAGGCATGAACCACCATGCTCAGCCTACCCATATTTTTTAACTGGAGCATTTAGGCCATTTACACTCAAGGTTAATGTTGACATGCAAGATTTTGTTCCTGTTATAGTATTGTTAGCTATAGCTGCTTTGTAGTCTCATTTATGTAATTGCTTTTTAAGATCTATGAGCATTGTACTTAGATGTGCTTTTATGATGGTGAGTATTGTCCTTTCATTCCCATGTTTAGAACTTTGAGCATTTCTTGTAGAACTGGCCTAGTGGTGACAAATTCCCTTGATGTTTGCTTATCTGGAAAAGATTTTATTTCTCCTTCATTTATGAAGCTTAGTTTGGCAAAATATAAAATTCTTGACTGGAAATATTTTTTCTTTATGAAGGCTAATAAGAAGGCCCCCAATCTCTTCTGGTTTGTAAGGTTTCTGCCGAGAAGTTCCCTGTGAATTTGATGGGATTTCCTTTATAGGTGATTTGGTGTTTCTCTCTATCTGCCTTTAAGATTTTTCTTTCACTTTTACCTTGGATAGTCTGATGACTATATGCCTTGGTGATATTTTTCTTGTATAGTATCTTCTAGGTATTTTCTGAATTTCTTGTATCTGAATGTCTACATCTCTAGTAAGATGATGGAAATTTTCCTGGTTTATTCCCTCAAATATATATTCCAAATTTCTTACTTTTTCTCTTTCTTTTTCAGAATGCCTATAAGTCATAGGTTTGGTTGCTTTATGTATTCCCATATTTTTCAAAGATCTTGTCCATTAATATTTAATAAATTTTTGTCTTACTGAGTTAATTTGAAAGACAAGTCTTCAAGTTCTGAAATTCTTTCTTCTGCTTGTTCTCATCTATTGTTAAAATTTTCATCTCTATTTTGAAATTCCTTCAGCAAATTTTTTATTTCCAGAAGTTTTGTTTCTTTTTAAAAACATATCATCTTAACATTCGTATTCTGAATTGTTTTTCTGGTTTCCTTGTGTTGGTTTTCAAATTTCTCTTGGATTTCTTTGAGCTTCCTTATAATTCGTATTTTGAATTATTTTTCTTTCATTGCATATTTTCATTTTGGTTAGGATCTATTGCTGGAGAGCTTGTATGATCCTTTAGGGGTGGTCAAAACACTCACTCTTTTTGTACAGCCAGAGTCTTTGCATTGATTGGTGCTCCACTGAAGGAACTGTCACTTATTTTTTTTTGAATTTGATATCATTTGAATAAGACTTCTAAATGTTTTATTATTTTCTTCCTTGAGGACGTGACTGTAGTGCATGTTGTGTATGATAGCTTGGCTTCATTTATGGGTGATTTCAAGGAGCCAAAGCTCTGTATAGGCTCCTTGGTTACAGATATCTTTTATGTGGTGGCTTTCTCAAATGCTGCTTGTTGTATCAATGTATTGACCATGTGAGCTGACTCACTATCTCCTGTGAGTCTGAGTGTGGAAGTCTCAGAAGCTTATCTTGTACCCTAGCACTGTGCCCTTTTGTTAGCATGTTTTTTATTTTTATTTTTAATTAATTAATTAATTAATTAATTTTTTTTTTTTTTTTTGAGACGGAGTCTCGCTGTGTCTCCCAGGCTGGAGTGCAGTGGCGCGATCTCGGCTCACCGCAAGCTCCGCCGCCTGGGTTCACGCCATTCTCCCGCCTCAGCCTCCCAAGTAGCTGGGACTACAGGCGCCCGCTACCACGCCCGGCTAATTTTTTGTATTTTTAGTAGAGACGGGGTTTCACCGTGTTAGCCAGGATAGTCTCGATCTCCTGACCTCGTGATCCACCCGCCTTGGCCTCCCAAAGTGCTGAGATTACAGGCTTGAGCCACCGCGCCCGGCCAATTAATTTTTTATTATACTTTAAGTTCTGGGATACATGTGCAGAATGTGCAGGTTTGTTACATAGGTATACAAGTGCCATGGTGGTTTGCTGCACTCATCAACCTGTCTTCTACATTAGGTATTTCTGCTAATGCTATGCCTCCCCTGACCCCCCACTGCCTGACAGGTCCCCCAAAACCCGACAAGCCTTTCCTGTGTCCATGTGTTCTCATTGTTTAACTCTCAACTATGAGCGAGAACACGTGGTATTTGGTTTTCTGTTCTTGTGTTAGTTTGCTGAGAATGATGGTTTCCAGCTTCATCCATGTCCCTGCAAAGGACATAAACTCATCCTTTTCTATGGCTACATAGTATTCTGTGGTGTATATATGCCACATTTTCTTTATCCAGTCTATCATTGATGGGCATTTGGGTTGGTTCCAAGTCTTTGCTATTGTGAACAGTACTGTAATAAACATATGTGTGCATTTGTCTTTATAGTAGAATGATTTATAATCCAATCCTTTGGGTATATACTCAGTAATGGGACTGCTGGGTCAAATGATATTTCTATTTTTAGATCCTTGAGAAATTGCCAGACTGTCTTCCACAGTGGATGGACTAATTTACACTCCCATCAACAGTGTAAAAGCGTTCCTGTTCCTCCACATCCTCTCCAGCATCTGTTGTTTCCTGACTTGTTAATGATTGCCATTCTAACTGGCGTGAGATGGTATCTCATTGTGGTTTTGATTTGCGTTTCTCTAATGACCAGTGATGATGAGCATTTTTTCGTATGTCTGTTGGCTGCATGAATGTCTTCTTTTGAGAAGTGTCTGTTCATATCCTTTGCCCACTTTTTGATGGGGTTGTTTGCTTTTTTCTTGTAAACTTGTTTAAGTTCTTTGTAGATTCTGGATATTAACCCTTTGTCAGATGGATAGATTGCAAAATTTTTTCTCCTATTCTGTAGGTTGCCTGTTCGCTCTGATGATAGTTTCTTTTGTTTTGCAGAAGCTCTTTAGTTTAATTAGATCCCATTTGTCGATTCTGGGTTTTGTTGCCATTGCTTTTGGTGTTTTAGACATGAAGTCTTTGCCCATGCCTATGTCCTGAATGGTATTGCCCAGGTTTTCCTCTAGGATTTTATGGTCGTAGGTCTAACATTTAAATCTTTGGTCCATCTTGAGTTGATTTTTGTATAAAGTGTAAGGAAGGGGTCCAGTTTCATTTTTCTGCATATAGCTAGCCAGCTTTCCCAACACCATTTATTAAATACGGATTCTTTTCCCCGTCGCTTGTTTTTCTTAGGTTTGTCAAAGACCAGATGGTTGTAGATGTGTCATGTTATTTCTGAGACCTCTGTTCTGTTCCATTGGGCTTTATATCTGTTTTAGTACCAGTACCATGCTGTTTTGGTTACTGTGTAGCATATACTATACTATATATAACTATACTGTGTAGTATAGTTAAAGTCAGGTAGCATGATACCTCCAGCTTTGTTCATCTTGCCCAGGATTTTCTTGGCTATGTAGGCTCTTTTTTGGTTCCATATGAGGATTAAAGTAGTTTTTTCCAATTCTGTGAAGAAAGTCAGTGGTAGCTTGATGGGGATAGCATTGAATGTATAAATTACTTTGGGCAGTATGGCCTTTTTCACAGTATTGATTCTTCCTATCCATGAGCATGGAATGTTTTTCCATTTGTTCATGTCCTCTATTATTTCCTTGAGCAGTGGTTTATAGTTCTTCTTGAAGAGGTCCTCCACATCCCTTATAAGTTGTATTCCTAGGTATTTTATTCTCTTTGTGGCAATTGTGAACAGGAGTTCACTCATGATATGGCACTCTGTTTGTCTATTATTGATGTATAGGAATGCTTGTGATATTTGCACATTGATTTTTTATTCTGAGACTTCCCTGAATTTGCTTATCAGCTTAAGGAGTTTCTGGACTGAGAGATGGGGTTTCCTAAATATACAATCATGTCATTTGCAAACAGAGACAATCTGACTTCCTCTTTTCCTATTTGAATACCCTTTATTTCTTTCTCTTGCCTGATTGCCCTGGGCAGAACTTCCAATACTATGTTGAATAGGAGTGGTGAGAGACGGCATCCTTTTCTTGTGCTGGTTTTCAAAGGGAATGCTTCCAGTTTTTGCCCATTCACTATGATATTGAGTGTGGATTTGTCATAAATAGCTCTTATTATTTTGAGATAGGTTCCATCAATATCCAGTTTATTGAGAGTTTTCAGCGAGAAGGAGTGTTGATTTTTGTCAAAGGCCGTTTCTGCATCTATGGAGATAATCATGTGGTTTTTGTGATTGGTTCTGTGTATGTGATGGATTAAGTTTATTGATTTGCATATATTGAACCAGCCTTGCATCCCAGGAATGAAGCTGACTTGATCATGTTGGATAAGCTTTTTGATGTGCTACTGGATTCGGTTTGTCAGTATTTTATTTTTTCCATTGATGTTCAACAGGGATATTGGCCTGAAATTTTCTTTTTTTTGTTGTGTCTCTGCCAGGTTTCGGTATCAGGATGACGCTGGCCTCATAAAATGAGTTAGGGAGGAGGTCCTCTTTTTCTATTGTTTTGAATATTTTACGAAGGAATGGTACCAGCTCCTTTTTGTACCTCTGGTGGAATTTGACTGTGCATCTGTCTGGTCCTGGAATTTTTTTGATTGGTAGGCTATTTATTACTGCCTCAATTTCAGAACTTGTTATTGGTTTACTCAGGGATTCAACTTCTTCCTGGTTTAGACTTAGGAGGGTGTATGTATGTATCCATTTCTTCCTGATTTTCTAGTTTATTTGCTTAGAGGTTTTATAGTATTCTCTGATAGTAGTTTATATTTTTGTAGGATCAGTGGTGATATCCCCTTTATCATTTTTTATTGTGTCTACTTGACTCTTCTATGTTTTCTTCTTTATTAGTCTGGCTAGTGGTCTATTTTGTTAACCTTTTCAAAAATCAGCTCCTGGATTCATTGATTTTTTGAAGGATTTTTCACATCTCTATCTCCTTCAGTTCTGCTCTGATCTTAGTTATTTATTGTCTTCTGCTAGATTTTGAATTTGTTTGCTGTTGCCTCTCTAGTTCTTTTAATTTTAATGTTAGGGTGTCAATTTATATATTCCCTGCTTTCTCTTGTGGGCATCTAGTGCCATAAATTTTCTCTACACACTGCTAGCTCTGTCCCAAAGAGGCTGGTTCATTGTGTCTTTGTTCTCATTGGTTTTAAAGAACATCTTTATTTCTGCCTTCGTTTTGTTATTTACCCAGTAGTAATTTAGGAGCAGGTTGTTCAGTTTCCGTGTAGTTGTGTGGTTTTGAGTGAATTTCTTAATCCTGAGTTCTAGTTTGATTGCACTGTGGTCTGAGAGACTGTTTGTTATGATTTCCATTCATTTGCATTTGCCGAGGAGTGTTTTACTTCCAATTATGTGGTCGATTTTAGAATAAGTGTGATGTGGTGTTGAGAAGAATATATAATCTATTGATTTGTGGTGGAGAGTTCTGTAGATGTCTGTTAGGTCCACTTGGCCTAGAGCTGATTTCAAGTCCTAAATATCCTTGCTAATTTTCTGTATCATAGATCTGGCTAATATTGACAGTTGGGTGTAAAAGTCTCCCACTATTATTGTGTGGGAGTCTAAGTCTCTTTGTAAGTCTCTAAGAACTTGCTTTATGAATATTGGTGCTCCTATATTGGGTGCATATATATTTAGATAGTTAGCTCTTCTTGTCGCATTGATCCCTTTACCATTATGTAATGGCCTTCTTTGTGTTTTTTGATCTTTGTTGGTTTAAAGTCTGTTTTATCAGAGATTAGGGTTGCAACTCCTGCTTTTTTTTGCTTTCCATTTGCTTGGTAAATATTCCTCCATCCCTTTATTTTGAGCCTATGTGTGTGTCTGCACATGAGATGGATTTCCTGAATACATCACACTGATGGGTCTTAGCTCTTTATCCAATTTGCCAATCTGTTTCTTTTAATTGGGGCATTTAGCCCATTTACATTTAAGGTTAATATTGTTATGTGTGAATTTGATCCTGTCTTGATGATGCTAGCTGTTTATTTTGCCCATTAGTTGATGCAGTTTCTTCATAGTGTCATTGGTCTATATATTTTTGTATGTTTTTTGCAGTGGCTGGTACTGGTTTTTCCTTTTCATATTTAGTGCTTCCTTCAGGAGGAAGGCAGGCATGGTGGTGACAAAATCCCTCAGTACTTGCTGGCCTGTAAAGGATTTTATTTCTCCTTTGCTTATGAAACTTAGTTTGGCTTGATATGAAATTCTCTGTTGAAAATTCTTTTTTTTAAGGAAGTTGAATATTGGCCCACATTCTGTTCTGGCTTTTAGGGTTTCTGCAGAGAGATCCAGTGTTAGACTGATGGGCTTCCCTTTGTGGGTAACTCAACCGTTCTCTCTGGTTGCCCTTAACAGTTTTTCCTTCATTTCAACCTTGGTGAATCTGACGATTATGTGTCTTGGGGTTGCTCTTCTTGAGGAGTATTTTTGTGGTGTTCTCTGTATTTCTTGAATTTGAATGTTGGCCTGTCTTGCTAGGTTGAGGAAGTTCTCCTGGATAATATCCTGAAGTGTGTTTTCCAATTTGGTTCTATTCTCCCTGTCACTTTCAGGTATACCAATGAAACATAGATTTGGTTTTTCCACGTAGTCCCATATTTCTCAGAAGCTTTGTTCATTTCTTTTCATTCTTTCTTCTCTAATCTTTTCTTTATGCTTTGTTTCATTAAGTTGATTTTCAATCTCTGATATCCTTTCTTCCAGTTGATCAATTCGGCTATTGATACTTGTGTCTTCTTCACAAAGTTCTCGCGCTGTGCCTTTCAGCTCCATCAGGTCATTTATGTTCTTCTCTAAACTGGTTATTCCAGTTAGCATTTTCTGTAACCTTTTTTCAAGGTTTTTAGCTTTCTTGCATTGGGTTAGAACATGCTCCTTTAGCTTGGAGGAGTTTGTTGTTACTCACCTCCTGAAGTCTACTTCTGTCAATTTGTCAAACTCATTCTCTGTCCAGTTTTGTTCCCTTGCTGGTGAGGAGTTTTGATGTTTTGGGAGGAGAGGAGGCATTCTGGTTTTTGGAATTTTCAGCATTTTTACGCTCTTTTTTTCTCATCTTCTTGGGTTTATCTACCTTTGATCATTGATGCTGATGACCTTTGGATGGGGTTTTTGCATGGGCATCCCTTTTTGTTGATGTTGGTGTTATTGCTTTCTGTTTGTTAGTTTCCCTCTAACAGTCAGGCCTCTCTTCTGCAGGTCTGCGGGAGTTTGCTGGACATCCACTCCAGACCCTGTTTGCCTGGGTATCACTAGCAGAGGCTGCAGAACAGCAAAGATTGCTGACTGTTCTTTCCCCTGGAAACTTCATCTCAGATGGGCACACACCTGATGCCAGCTGGTGCTCTCCTGTATGAAGTGTCTGTCAACCCCTGCTGGGAAGTGTCCCCCAGTCAGGAGGCATGGGAGTCTGTCCTCAGCAGAGCTCGAGCGCTGTGCTGGGAGATTTCCTGCTCTCTTCAAAGATGGCAGGCAGAAACATTTAAGTCTTTTGACGCTGCACCCACAGCTGCCCCTTCCCCCAGGTGCTCTGTCCCAGGGAGATGGAACCTATAAGCCCCTGACTGGGGCTGTTGCCTTTCTTTCAGAGATGCCCTGCCCAGTGAGGAGGAATCTAGAGAGGCAGTCTGGCCACAGTGGCTTTGCTGCACTGTGGTGGTTTCTGCACAGTCCGACCTTCTCGGCAGCTTTGTTTACACTGTGAGGGGGAAATAGCCTACTCAAGCCTCAGTAATGGCAGACACCCCTCTCCAACCAAGCTCGAGCATCCCAGGTCAACTTCAGACTGCTGTGCTGGCAGCAGGAATTTCAAGCCAGTGGATCTTAGCTTGTGGATCTTAGCTTGCTGGGCTCTGTGGGAGTGGGACCCGCTGAGCAAGACCACTTGACTCCCTGGCTTCAGCCCCCTATCCAGGGGAGTGAATGGTTCTGTCTTGCTGGCATTCCAGGCACCACTGGGGTATGAAAAAACAAAAACAAAAAAACAAAACTCCTGCAGCTAGCTAGCTCAGTGTCTGTCCAAACAGCTGTCCAGTTTTGTGCTTGAATCCCAGGGCCCTGCTGATGTAGGCACACCAGGGAATCTCCTCGTTTGTAGGTCGCAAAAACCATGGGCAAAGTGTCGTATCTGGGCTGGATAGCACAGTCCCTTATGGCACCGTCTCTCATAGCTTCTCTTGGCTAGGGGAGGGAGGTCCCCGACCCCTTGTGCTTCCCAGGTGCCGCGATACCGCACCCTGCTTCTGCTCGACCTCTGTGGGCTGCGCCCACTGTAATGAGATGAACAGGGAACCTCAGTTGGGAATGCAGAAATCACCCACCTTCTGCATTGGTCTCACTGGGAGGTGCAGACTGGGGCTGTTCCTATTTGGCCATCTTGCCAGATCTCTCCCCCAGTTCTCTGATTCTGTCAACAAAGACACAGTGCTCAGATGGGAAGTGACTTGCTTAAGGTTGCACAAACATAACTTGAGTTTTAAGTAAGTTTGAGACTTAGGAGAGGAGAGAGGAGAGAGGCCAGGAGTGGCAGGGGTGGTGGGGTGACTGTGGGAGAAGGCAAATTCAATTTATGAAACAGAGTATGTGTCATACATTCAGGGAAGGAAGCAGGCCCTTTATCGGAGGTGGATGGTTTGTGTAATGGAGTTAGCTGTGAGACGAGATGGGTAAGAGGTCGGGGCCAGATTATGAAAGGCCTATGTATGAAATGATGAGCCACTGAAAGTGTTTGAAGGGAATACCAGGAGATCACAAGAAATAATAACTGAGAATTACAGCTGATCCTGAGGTTGCTCAGAGGGCAATGGCTTTCATTCTACTTTAACCATAACTTAACAATAAGAAATACATTTTACACTGAATCAGCACGTGCACACACACACACACACACACACTTTAGAAACTTAAGCTTGACAAGACAAGGCTTAACCTATGTGTGCTGTACTCTATTTTCCATTTCATTCCACTAAACTCTGAGCCTCCCTTTTTTGGAGACTGAATTTATCCGGGGGAGGGGACTGGTGGACGGCATCCTAAGTGAAAGGCACAGTATGACAAGATCAGGGAACTTTGAGGGCAAAGTGTGATCTGGGTAGGGTTTCCAGTTTTAGTAAATTAAAATAGAGAACACTCAGTTCAATTTGAATTTCAGATAAACAATATTCCGTAGCTTGGGAAGGGCAAGATATTCTGTGTGGCTGGAACACAGGTGGGTGTGAGAAAATGGCAAAGGTGAGTCTGGGGTGTATTGGGATCATGCTGTGAATGCTTATGAGAGAATAACGATCTTTTCTGTAGCCTCTTGCTCATATTGAAGGATAATATGAGAATAATTATTGAATGCTTGAAAAGAAATTTAAAAAATACAGAAATATGTAACCCTTGAGTCCTTAGCTCATTAACAATAAAGGTGAAATCCTCGTGTGTGGGTGGAATGATCATTAATTATTAACCATTGCATCTGAGTAATTCTTTCGTTTATCCTGCTGATTTTAGTTGTTTCTAAGATGCCTTTGTCCAGGTGTTTAGTTGAGAAGGGAGAATGTGCACATTTTGCCACATATACTTCTTATTATATTCCAGCATGAAGCAAGAATTTAAGTTATTAACCGTAATGGAATTAATAACATGTGTATGATCAACTAAGCAAGTCTTTGCTCTGTTTAAGTAGTTTTCCAGATGTCATCAATGCAAGTTGTCTATATTTCATGCCCGCTTCCCTGTTTGTGGAACCCGATCTTCACTATATTATAGGCATGGCTCCTGGCAGGCCAGGGAAGCCACCTGACCCAAGCTGGACCAGGCAGAATCTCATTTGTGGTTTTATTGGCAACTCAGGAGCTCATGGTAGCCATGTTTTTTTTTTTTTTTTTTTTTCCCGTATGCAAAAGCAGAGAAAGCCAGTCAACATTATGGAATTCACCAAAAAAGCAATTCAATGAAGGCGGGGGAGAGTATGTGCACTTGTGTTAGAGCAAAAGCATGCTAGAATTACAGAATGAAAAATGAAGACAAGCAAAGAAGGGGGAGAGAAAGAGGGGGTGAAAAGGAGGCAGAAGGAAGGAGGGAGGAGGAAGGGGAAGAGGAGAAGGGAAAGGGAGGGAAAAAGGCTGAGAGCCAAGCCCTACCAGTTGTGTAATCCCTGGGTTCATTACCCTCCTAAAGTGACTTGGTTGCATTCTATCTGGATTTGTGAGATGACCTTTTACCTTCTGATGAATTGCCTTTATGCTTAGGATCACTACAGTGGGTTCTGTTACTTAAAACGAGAGTACTAATTAGTAAATCAGATCACTGAAGTCATATTGACCCACTGTGATAGTTATGGTTTGGTGGTGATTATGAGAAGGATATTTACTCAGTAGGTAGAACTTGACCATATAAGTCCTTCATGGCAAATAGGAAGAAGCATGGCTTTTGTTAAACCAAGTGCATGCATTGCTGAGCATAACATTAACTACCCTGGTGCATAGTTTCCCTTTTCCATCTAGAGCTTGTTCTGAATTTGTTGTAGGAATAGTCTATGGGTTTAATTTGGAGCTGGTTTATTTCAGTTGGTTGGAGAGTTGTTTTGTGGTACTTCTAACACTACTCAAACAAATGTTTCCCAGGGTGAGTTCTCTGTTCAAAGAAACTAGCTGTTAGTGGAAAAAAGAAAGAAGGTGGTTCTGTGGTCAGGCCATGTTTGGATTAACTGCTTTGTAGTACCTCTCAGAGCCTTTACTATGCTAGTTTGCATTGTAAATTTCTAAGAGGCAAATAGTTGATGTAGCATTTCCTAAGTTCACTTGACCACAGAGCGGGGTATGTCACTGAACTAGTGTCTCCCAGGACACACTGGGGATAAGATAGACAGCTGAGCACATATGAGTGGACGACCACCACTCCAGTGTGCAGGACCAACAGTGAGAAGAACCTGTCCAGTAGCTGCCTCTTACAGATTGACCTTGATTTTAAGGTGACAAAAAAATGATCTGACTGCCAGTGATTCTTTAGTGCTCTTGACATTTCTAAAGAACAAGTTATTAAAAAAACATCTAACACTAAAAGGGAAGCTTGGCTCAGTTTATATTCAGATCAAAGAGACTATGGACAAGGGATCCGTGGAGAATTCAGGCAGTCTGTGAACTTGAATGGGAATAAAAATTGCATCTTTATTTTCATTAACTTCAGACTGAAATTTAGCATTTCCTTTAGTTATTAATGTAGCAATACACCCCATAGTTTAACCAGCACCCATTACTTTGTCAGTAATAGAAATCTTAAATGTATTCACATTACATCACAGTTCTTACAAGTTTCTCTAAATATTTATGTGTCTTGTTACTTTGAAATTATAGTTAGACCTACCACTAGGCCTTGTTACTTTTCTTATTTTTGTGTGTGTGTGTGGAGATGAGGTCTTGCTATGTTGTCCAGGCTGGTCTTGAACTCCTGGTCTCAAGCAATTCTCCTGCCTCAGCCTCCTTAGTAGCTGAGATTACAGGCAAAAGCCACTGTACCTGGCCAAACAAAATGTTTTTGGTGATGGTCACACATTAAGCACAGCACTTGGCCCATGATAGGGCTTAATGAATATTAACTGATGTTGTTAATCAGTTAATCACGACCATCATCATTGAACTAATCTCTCATAATTGTTGTGTGTCTTAATTTAGTCCCAACATCAGGGTATGAAGCAAAGTAGGCATTTAAAAAATACATACTAGTGAAACTAGACGGAATTATCTTCCTTGTCACTTCTTTTGGGTATTATTAGGTATCAGAAAATTTCAGGGCTAGGCGTGGTGGCTCATGCCTTTAATCCCAGCACTTTGGTGGCACACACCTGTAGTCCCAGTTACTCAGGAGGTTGAGATGGGAGGATCGCTTGAGCCTGGAAAGCCAAGGGTACAGCAAACCATGATCGTGCCACTGCACTCCAGCCTGGGGGACAAGAGTGTGGCCTTGTCTTAAAAAAAAAAAAAAAAAAAAAGAAAGAAAAGAAAATCTCAAGACTTTATAAAAACCATGAATTTGTCTATTAATTTATGCATTCACTTGTCAAATATTTACCTGCTAGGTACTCTACCGTGGTCTATCTGTTCAGTTGACTTATGCGGGGTTTAAGTGGAGGTGCAGGGGCCAGTAAATGGGAAGAAGTCTTTATAAGCTGTTTGTTCAAACTTCTTCTCTCCCAGTCCTCTCTGTTTACTCCAGAAAATTTAAGAGAAATGCTGCCATCTGTTTCTAGCACCGTGCTCTGTGCCTCAGGCTGCTAGAGAAGTTTAAAAACAGGGCAGGTAGCAAGGCATGGTGGCTCACGCCTGTAATCCCAGCACTTTGGGAGGCTGAGGCAGGTGGATCATGAGGTCAGGGGATCGAGACCATCCTGGCCAACATGGTGAAACCCTATCTCTACCAAAAGATAAAAAAAGCTGGGTGTGGTGGTGCATGCCTGTAGTAGCAGCTACTCAGGAGGCTGAGGCAGGAGAATCACTTAACACCGGAGGCGGAGGTTGCAGTGAGCTGAGATCATGCCACAGCCCTCCAGCCTGGTGACAGAGTGAGACTCTGTCTAAAAAAAAAAGAAAAAAAAAAACCAACCAGCCAAACAACAACAAATAAACAAAAAAACAAAAACAAAAAAACCAAAACCAAACAAACAAACAAACAAAACCCCAGCACAGGCACTGTATACAGTGTGCTTTCTACAGGGTCATTCTCAAGAGACTGAGGTATCCCCTCTCCCAGGTTATTTTGGGAGATTTAAGTGCCTTTGGTATACTATTCCTTGTGTTGGCTCAAAGAGAAAGTGGAGGATCTGGTCAGGCAAGAATACATTCTGCAGGGTTTGGTCGAGAATACATTCTGTAGAGTGTAGGTCCTGAAAGATATGTTCCAGTCATAACCTCTATGCCACATGCCTGTGAATGTGACCTTATTTGGAAATAGTCTTTGCAGATGTAATTAAGGTAAGGATCTTGAGATGAGATCATCCTGGATTTAGGGTGAGCCCTAAATCCAATGACATTGTCATTATGACAGAAAAGGAGAAGACAGAGGGACCTAGGGAAGGAGGTCATCTGAAGGTGGAGGCAGAAAGTAGAGTAGTGCCACCACAAGCCTAGGAACACCAGGAACCACCAGAAGCTGGAAGAAGCAAGGTAGAACTGTTTCCTAGAACCTCTGGAGGGAGAGTAGTCCTGATGAAACTTTGATTTTGGACATCCAGCCTCTAGAATTTGAAAAGAATAAATTTCTACTATGTTTGTGGTAATAATTAGGAAACCAGTACATTTTCCTCAGTCAGATGCAATGAAGAGACAATACCAGTGCTCAGCCAATCGCACATGGTTTGCATGACAAATATACATTCAGAAGCAGCATCACCATGTTTTCTACTGATCCAGAGTCCAGCCCGAATCCTTTTGAGCTTCATTTATCTATTTCTTCTAGCTTTCTTACCCATTTTTTTCTACTTTTATGGTAGAGTAAAAGGTGCCAAAATGCATTCAGAGGGTTGTGTCAATGAGTCAGTCTTATTGGAGTGACAATTTCTATCTGATTTGATGCTGTACAAACTAGTTTCCTTCCTACTGTGACAGCTTAGGAAGCTGGAACCTGGGGGAGATCCATGTGATGTCAAGTCAAGAGTTGGAGGTGGAAATATTTCATATAGGAGAAAAGTGAGTGTATCACCTGTGTGTGTATGCACCTGTATGTGTGTGTGTCTAAGAAAGAGGCAGGGTGGTGGTGGCTTAAGAACCTAAGCTGTGCTAAGCTGTCTCTGACTCCACTAGGCTATGGGAGTATTCAAGGACTGTGTTGGTATCTGGCATTTAATCTGATTTTGTGAATCCTACAGAATTTTTTGTTAGAAAAGCAAATCTTGTTCCCAGAAAAACGGTTAGTTGATAATTCATACAAACTTTTCTGTTTTCTGGGAACATGTGCAGTGTTTAACCTACACTAAAGAAACCACTGTGTTTCACGGGGTCCCTGAACTTTACAGGGATAGTGTTTGGAGTGATAGCCTTTCGACACAAACTTTTGTGCCTTTGTCTCTGCTCAGGGTGGTAGTGAGTAGTCACAGATGGTGGTTGACTTTCTTTGAAACTAGAGAGGGAGACCCCTTCTTTCTCTGGGCATTACTCTACTTCCATTCCTGAGAATCTCACCCCTCCTTCTTGAGATCATTTCCCCTTCCTGGCAGGAGAAAGGGGACTTTGATATGCAGCAGTTCAAGAAAGGAGGGCTTCCCATGGAGGGCATATTTCTGGGTTGCGCTGCCGCATGGACACCTTCCTGGGCACCATTTATAGAAATGACTGGAAGCCTCTTAGGAAGGAATTTAAGATAAGAAAGGAGAAAATGGGGGAACACAAATTTGGTCCAAGGAAAATGGCTCAGGGTGAAACGGGAGGGGTGGCTTTTGCACTCCCTCCCTGCTGTTTCTAGAAACTTGTGCCAGAATCTTGAGCAGTGGAGATGGAAAGAAAAATACGCTGAAACTCTTTTGTCACTGCAGTTTCCATAGGTAGGAGCTCAGCTACATTCAGAGGGTCAATGGAAAGCCCACATTTCTGGGGAGCAGAACAGCATAGCCAAGGCCCAGAGCAGCAGACAGCATGGAGCAGGGCGGGAGCCTGCTCCTCAGAAGCAGGTGGAGCGGGGAAGAGAAATCCTACTGCATTCCAGGGGCCTCAGGAATATTTGGGGGGCAGGGTGGGCCAGGGCAGAGCTAGATTCTGCCATTGTGGGTGGGAAGCAGATTCAGGGAATCAGAGTTTTGTTTCTCTTACCTGTTTCTCTTATGGTGACCTTGATTTTGTATCTAAGCTGGAGAGACCTGGGAAACACTGGTTACATAGGATTATGAAGCCGGTCACATATCAGGAACATCACATACCAGGGTCTGTTGGGGGGTGTGGGGCTTAGGGAGGGATAGCATTAGGATAAATATCTAATGTAGATGACAGGTTGATAGGTGCAGCAAACCACCATGGCACGTGTATAACTATGTAACAAACCTGTACGTTCTACACATGTATCCCAGAACTTAAAGCGTAATTACAAAAAAAAAAAAAAAAAAAACCTGTCACATGTACTGAAAGCCTGTCATTGCTGGTACCCATCAAAAAACAAGCTCACTTTAAAAAGCCAATAAGTCAATGAAAAGAACTTATGAGACTTGTTGTGATTTAGTGAAATTGATTAATAAAAACAATTTACATAGATGTGAATAATAAACTTGAATTATGAAATAAATATTCAGAGTTAGATCCCATTAAGGGCATCATTTTCTTTCTTCTATTCCCATGATAAACTTGCTGTCTTATGGCCAAAAGCCACACCTGTAGCAACAAGATGATTTGGTCCTGCCCACCCGTGCTGCCTGGAGCAGCTCAGTGATGAGGATGGGTAATGCTGCTGGGCCAGAGCTAGACTCAGTTCAGCCTCCCTCCTAATTCTTTGAGTCAAGGTAGTGCTCCGGAGAGCTTCCAGGAAATGTGAGTCTCTGCGGCCTTCTTCTTTACTCTCGATCTCTCTCACCCATCTCAGCTCTATTAGTCAGGAGGTTTCCATTATCTAGGGACATTTCAACATCTCCACTCAGGCCTCTACTGATCCTACAGCTGCTCACTTCCTGGAGCAGATGAGAATACTGAAGATCCAGGACTCTCTCCTGGTGGCCTTTAATTGTGAGGAAATATCCTGCCTTTTTAATCCAGTCCTGCAGATACTGATTTCCTCTGTGCTAGGCAGAGGAACTGAGGACTCCAACACATACACCCTTAGGGGTATTGGGAAGATAAAACTTACACTGAAATCAAAAAGGACAGAAGGGGGAAAAAAAAAAAACCCAGGAAGGACGTGTCATGTGATGGCTAAGAGCTTGGGCTCTGGAGTCAAATAAATTACATTCAAATCTTAGTTCCCAAAGAAACTTTGGTAAAGGTATCTTAACTTCGTTATGCCTCTAATTTCTTATCTATGAAATGGCAGTCATGACAACACTTGCCTGAGAGGTAGGATCAGACCGAGGCTGTGCAGGCCCCAGGCAAATATTACTGTGGGCCCCCATCTACATAAACAATATGAGTCTCCCTAAGCGAGCATGCAAGCACCATTCTGGGGGCCCAATCCTACAACATCCTGCAAAAGAAGTATAGCTCTAGGCAGTGAGAAGGATTTGTTCAATAGGCCACTCTTCATGAAGCAGAGCCTGGCCAATGGCCCTGGAATAAGAAATGCAGCTCTGGTGTCATGGCACCTGGTTGACCCCATGCTTATGTAAAGGCACTGCCAGCCCAGCAGGTTCTAGGCACTTGTAGGGACCTCATGAAGTCTGAGGAAGGTGCTTCAGAAAAGCACAGGTTCCCTGTGGTGAGGCACTGGGGCCTGGCCCCTCACCTGCCTGTGTCTGCTCCTAGGTTGATGTGAAGATGAAAGAGCTAAGTCATGAAAAGCATCCAGACAATAAGCACAGCTAGCACAGAAAAAACTCTCAGAAATGGTGCTGTTATTATTGCCAAGAGCAATAAGGCCCAGACTCCTGAGGATGGACAGTAATTCCTGTGGGGATTTACTAGCAGCAGGAAATTTAGGGGAGCAAGAGACTACCGGAGTGGGGGTACCTTTGGGCAGATGAGCTGTGAGAAGACCTTGAAGATGTCATCAGGATATCACCAAGTGACTGGCCCTGGAACTGCGGGAGGCAACCTTCATTAAAGGAGTATGGGTTGAGTCCTGCAGCCAGACAAGAGTGGAAGCTTTTTCAGTGTGCTGGTTTAAGGGCAGGGTGAAGTCTGGAGAAAACCAGGTCCAAAGCCCAGAAAAGTCAGGGAGTGTTTGGGGAATGGTAAGTAAGTTCCCTCCAATCCCACGTTGGAGCAGAGAGACAAATGCGACAGAAGGGTTGAAGCGAACTGTGAAATTGAAGACAGCAGACTTAGGAGACTTTGGTGAGGGAAAAGAAAGTTAAGAGAAGAGAAGGGTACTCTCTGGAGGCCAACAGTGAGCACAGGAAGGAAGTCCCCTGGACAGTGGGGAGAGGAGAGGGGTCTTCCCAAAGCATAACTCACCAGGTGAACTATTTGATATGGTTTGGCTCTGTGTCCCCACCCAAATCTCATCTCAAATTGTAATCCCCATGTATAGAGGGAGGGGCCTGGTGGGAGGTGATTGGATCATGGGGGTGGTTTCCCCCAGGCTTCCTGATAGGGAGTTCTCATAAGATATGGTTTAAAAAAGTCAGTTTCCCTTGAGCTCTCTCTCCTGCTGCCTTGTGAGGAAGGTGCCTGCTTTCCCTTCATCTTCTGCCATGATGGTAAGTGTCCTGAGTCCTCCCGGTCATGTGGAACTGTGAGTCAATTAAATCTTTTTTCTTTATAAATTACCCAGTCTCAGGTGTTCTTTAGAACAGTGTGACATCGGACTAAAACACTATTTCTCCCAGTCCGAATGCTAGAGTGAGTGTATACGCAACTGATATCCTCAGTAACTGGGGGCTCCCTTTGGCTGCTAAGTGAATGGCAGGGAGGCTTGAGGCTGCGCTGTTCACTTTAGGAAACAGCGAGGTGTCCGAGCTAGGGAATCCTAAAAAGGATTACTGTCACAAATTGAATTGAAATGTAAGAAACACACAAACTGAAACAAGACCTTTTAATCTGTAGCCCCAAACAGGCAAACTGCTCTGTTGAAACAATTAAGCAGCTGTGATGAGGAGGGGCAGCAGTACACAGTAGCTGCCCGGATTTCCAGGGAGGGTACAGAGAGTTCACGCTCTGCACCCTTCTGGTCGCTAAGACAAGGCCTGAGACATCTGGTTCTGCCCTGTTTACTGTCAGCAGAGCCAAGCTGAGAATGATGGGCCCGAGAAAAGGTCATTGGCTTTACAGGATGGGGATGCAGGTGACCTTCCCAAGGGCAGCTTTTGCACACTCTATAGGAGCAGGAGGCGCACTCACCAGGCATTGCCACTAGAGGGCGCGCCGGGCAGACTCCCGGCCCCACCTGAGCCGGGCTGTGGTGGGCGGCCCGCCCTTCACCCTCGAGAGGGAGGGCTTTCACCAACACCATTTCCATTGTGTTTTTGATTTGCAAAAGAATACATGGAAAATTGGGAAACTACAAAAAACCACAAAGAAAAAAAAACTGCAGTCCCTAAGTACTGGAATTCCTTTTACACACGAAAAACAGTATTTTCGTGTGTAATGAGTGTTTTATCTTTTAATTTTTTAATTAAAAAAAAATTTTTTTAAGTAAAAGCTGGCATCAGAATTCCTTTTGGGGTGAAATTCCTTTTCTTCCCCTTTTTTCTTTTTGATAAAGATAAGCTGATACATTTTCCGGCTTTAGGATGGGACAACATACTGTCCCTTGGTACAGGAAGAAGAGAAAGCAGGCATGGGGCTTGGTGTCCTCTGGAAAAAGGGAGTCCGAGGTAGCTGGTGACACAGGGGAGGCATTTGTGGCATTTCATGAGTGGATATTTTTGGGGTGCTGTGAAGAGGCGTTAATGTTGAGTCTAGGTCAATGTAAGCAGCATAAATGTGTCAAGGAAGCAGGAGCTCAGGAGGTGGTGAGCACTGAAACCCGTGGGAAAGTGCAGAAATCTTGGGGCAGGGTTTGGGATCTCCCAAACTGTGGTGGAATTATGGGAGTGAATCCACTATATCTGGAAAATTGGGGAAGGGAAGTCATCCCCCTGGGTTGTAAGAGTTCACGCTATAAATTTATTATTGGATTCATATTGGTATTTTATATATAAACTGCATATATATGCCATTTTTATCCTGTTATAATCTTAGCTATATATATGTGTGTGTGTATATATACACATATATATATGTATTTCTTTTTCTTTTCTTCTTCTTTTTTTTTTTTTTTTTTTTTTGAGACAGGGTCTTGCTTTATTGCCCAGGCTAGAGTACAGTGGTGTGATCACAGCTCATGGTAGCCTCAACGTCCTTGGCTCAAGTGATCCTCCCGCCTCTGTCCCCTAGAGTAGCTGGGACTGCAGGTGGACATCACTATGCCAGACTAATTTTTAAATATTTTTTTTTGTAGAGATGTGGTCTCATTGTGTTATCCAGGTTAGTTCCTTATATTCTTGGATAACATATGTGTGTGTGTATATGTAAAAATATGTATGAAATTAAAAATACTTAAACAGTGTAATATTTTGTCATTTAGATGAAGTGATAATCCTTAAATTTGGATGTTAAGAGTGTTTCTATGTAAGTTAGTATTAAAGAAAACTTCCCCTGCCTGTTTTGAATTCAGGGGGACTGAACATTCACTTCAAAAATAACTTCCAGGCACATCGTTGACTCTTCTTGCATTGTGCCGGGCCTTTTAGTTGTGTGATTCCATTTCCTCCATTATGATGGGAGCTCCATGAACTCAGGACACCTCTTATTTCATCTTTGCAGCATAGTGTCAAACGTCTTATATCAGTTCAGTGCATGTTTTTAAATAAACACGAGCTTTTGAGTCAATGGGCAGACATACGCACCTGATGAAGCAGTATTCTAAGCTGACAGTTAACTCTACACCCCACACACCTCAGGGGAGTCCCGAAGGAGAACAGTGTTCATGGTTCCTGCATCCAGGTAGCTGGACTTACACAGATTATTTTCTTGTGTGACACCTAATGGGTTTTTCCGATAATATTTTGTATTGCCCATGGTTCTGTTTTCTGAAGCTGAAAGTGAGTATGTGGAGGAGTGGAGGAGATGGGAGAAGGAAGGCGAAGGAGCAAGCTAAAGTTTCCCATTGACCTGCCTTGATATCTTATTATTATTTTGACTTAGCAAGGTAGACACTTTAAGAATTACATTTCAGTTCCAAAAAGAACACTAGAGAAAAATGTGAGAACAAATACTTATGTCTTCCTATTTTGAATTTAAATGGATACACAGTTTCGCCTAAACTTTGTGTTTATTGCCTGAGTTGTTTCTAACATTTCAGATACCTGTAGAATTGAGCTGTTAACTGAAAAAAAGCCTCCTTTTTATTGGCAGTTGAAAAGAGAACTATCTTCCAGAACTAACACATTCTTTGGGAAATAAGTGTTTCCTTTGCTTTTTAATGTCTTCTGTTAAGAAAGGGTGAGTCCTGGTTTATGTGTCAGGGCAGTCTTAATGGCAAGGAAAATAAATGGAATGGCCCTAGGCGAAGTAATTCCTTTCTGTCTTCCTGGCCTATTTGCTGAGGATAATGCAATACATACAGTAAGCTCAGAGGAAAGGGAAACTACAGGTGCTTTTCAGAAATTTTCTTTCAACCCAAGTTGGTCTTTTCCAAATTTTTTTTCTCTTTCACCTTTTAATGACTTTAACAAAATTTCAGTGAGTTAAGATACTCAAGACCAAATCAAAAGTGTGGGCTCTTATATTTTCAACAAAATAAAAATGCAAGCTTCAAGAACTCAGGAATAAATGATGTCTTCAACACAAATACATGTTCATCAGAGTACCTTATCAGATTAGCTCCGTGTGTCTTAGACATACTACCCATGCTATGAGGGAGTTTCTCGGATCATGCTTTGATACGTGACTCTGGGCTGCTTCTCATATTTGCTTCCAACTTATCTCTCTAGTTCCAAACAGTTACATGCATTATGAAGTTGAATCAAATGGAAGGATGTCTGGTCCCCCAAAAAAGCCACCATCCTTATTTTTGTATTGCTGTGTAAGTCTTTGGAAGTCTCCAGCAGTGCTCCAGTCTTTAATAATATTCCAGGCATTCCTCAATGAGTTCTTGAGATGGGCCTCTGCAGCAGTCTTCTACCCATTCATGTCTCCAAGAATTTCTTATGTGCACTTTTCATTTAAATCCTTATAACTCTGCACCATTTAATAAACCCTAGCAGGTGTTTTGCCACCAAAACTTTTTTTTCAATTTTATTTTAAGTTGTTTTAAAATTTTATCTTGGCCAACATTTTTGGATTTCAGAACATCTGGATGAAATGTAATAAAGTGTCAGCTAATCTTTCCCACGTTGGCCTACCTAGTGCCAAATTAGTCTGAAGTTTTTTCATTTTCCTAGATTTAATTAGAATTTTATATTTTTCTCTTTAGTGTGAATTCATTAATCTTGTTTTCATTGCTCCAGTCAAACCTGTATCTTAGCAACTATTTTAGAAGCATTTTTCAGTGGAAGATGTTTTTGTGGGAAGGTAGAGATAACTATATCTTTCTCAGAGCATTAAAAATGTATAGCTAGAGGCTCACTCACATGGTGATCATAAATTTCATGGCAGAAACTCACTGACATCTCTATAATATTATTAATCATGATAAATTATAAGTCAAGATAAGGCAAGTCTCTTCTAAGGATGCTCAGGTTATGGTTTACTTAAAAAATCCCACTTCATTATATGGCAGTCTCAGCCTTGGAAGCCTCACGTCTCAATATTGCCTCATATTACAAGGAGTGTTCCACAAATGCAGGACTGTGGCATGAAAGACATTCTGAAAAATAACAACTCCCTTGACTTAAAAAAGAACCTCATCTACATTGTATGTGTCATGTAAACACAGACTTTCTTAGATAGTTACATGTCTGATTATTCTTATTAGTGCTAAATCATAGCTCTCTCAATTTCTACCTTAGATTTAATGCTAATTTCTTCCTCTTCAAGCTGTCGGCTTTCTCCTTTTCTGTCTTCAGTGAAATTGGCTCATGGCTTACTACCATTGTTTATGTGGTATTCTTTTATGGCTTGAAAATTTATAGTCACTTTCCACTCCTCTAACTGAAACAATTCCTATTCTTTTAATCTCTCCTCGGAAAGCCTGTTTAATTTCCGTTTTTGTTGCTCTCCTGTGGATCTTCTCCGAGTTCTCTAGATTTTGATATGCTCTGTGTTGAACAGAGAAGCTTAGCAAAGACTTTTTCTCATTGTTCCAAGGTAGATCACTTGATGATACCCTGATGGGGAATTGATAGGTGACACTGCATGGGAAATTCCTTTGAGAACCCTAAAGTACCCCCAAATGAAAGAGATGATTGTTGCTTGGTTGTACACCTTGGGCAGAGTCTTTATTTGTGGAAGTAGAGTTTAAATATTTTTTTCTCTGTTTGGTCACTCATTCAGTTTTTCAACAATAACCTTTTTAGCAAATTTGAAGTGCTGGACAAGGCATTGAAAGTTGAGCAGTATCTGTCTCAAGAGTCTTTAGTTCTGAACCCCTCTGTGGTAGATTTACTTGCTATTTCAGTTTTTATTCTCTAGTAAGCAAAATATGAATATAAGGAAATGTCCTCAGTTTGATAAAAAGCATCCATGAAAAGTCTACCTCTGCCATTGTACTTAATAATGAATAACTGAACACTTTTCCACTGAGATTGGGGACAAGGCAAGGATGTCTGCTCTCATCATCTTTTTTTCCTATACTGTCCTGGTACGAAATATTATAGAGAGACTTAAAGAAGGCCTAAATAAATGAAGAGATATAGCATGTTCATGAATCATAAAACACAATATTATTAAGATGTCCATTCTCCCCAAATTGATCAATAGATCCAGTGCAATCTCAATCAAAATATCAACACTTTTCTTTTTATAAATTAACAAGCTGACTTAAAAAATTATGTAGATACACAAAAGACCTAGCATAAACAAATTTTGAAAGCAACAGAAAAAAGTTGTTTCAAAACTTACCATAAAGCTTACAGTGTAATATTGATGTAGGGACAGGCAAATAAATCATGGAATGGATAGGAACCAGAAATAGACCTACATTAATATAGTCAACTGATTTCTGACTTACCAAAAGAATTAAATGGAAAATAGTGCTGGATGAAATGACTATTTCTCAAAAAAAAACCAACATGAACCTTGCCTCCTACCTCACTTATACCATCCACAAAAATTATTTCAAAATGGATCATAGGCCTAAATATAAAAACCAAATCTTTAAATTTCTAGAAGTAAACATAGGAGAAAATCTTCATGACTTGGGTTGGCAAATATTTTCTAGAAAAGAAAAGTCACAGAAAGCAGAATCGAAAAAGGACAAAATTGATACAAATTGGACTTCAGAAAAATTTAAAACTTCTCTTTATCAAAAGACATCAATAATAGGAATAGATATGTCATTAACAGGGGAGAAAACAGTCAAAAAATACTTGTCAATATTAAAAAAATAAAAAAAACCCTCTCAAACTGGCAAAAGTCTTGGCCAGAAAGTTAGTAAAAAATGTATGATGATCCATAAACACTTGAAAAAGTTCTCAAATTATTAATCATCAAGGAAATAAAAATTAAAACCCTAATGGGATATCACTACACATGTAATAGAGTGGCAGAAAGGAGAAACTGATGACACCAATGTAATTAAGAGTGTGAAGCAACTGAAACTCTCAGTGTTGCTTGTGGAACCATGAAATTGCCTAACCTCCTTAGAAAGAGTGTGTAAGTTTCTTATAAAGTTAAGCATATACCTATCCTTTGACTCTCCAAGGCATTTACCAAAATAAGTGGGAGCACAAGACAACAGAAATGCTTACAGAAGAATGTTTATAGTTGCTTTATTCATACTACAAAAGTGTCAGCAACACAAATATTCTTCAAACAATGAGAAGAAATTGCAATGATCATACAATGGAGTATTTTTCAGCAATAAAAATGAAGGAGCTATTGATACATGTGACAACAAACAGAGCTAGTGATAAATGTTTAACTAGCTTTAAATTTATTGTTGATAAATTTAAAAAGTCCTTATTTGTAGTGTTTGCTGATTTCCATAGTGTAATTACTCACATCATGGCCCATTTCAAGCTACCTATGAAACGAATTGGGAAGAGGTGCTCATAGCATACCATTGTACAGATATAACGGTTGTAAGTAACTTCAAGAGAATATGTAATAAAATGTAGGAAATACTTAGGAAATAATGTCTTTTGATTATTAGTTTTGTTTTTAAAATGTCATTTAATTGTAAGTTTATATAATTTAATTTTTGATGATAGTTGTTTTTAACAACCAGCTCTCAAAGTTTCCGAAAATTTAGCATTCAGCTCTTGTGAACTGGTGTGAGCCACTGGATGAGTCTCACATAGTATGCTGAGGAAAAAAAATGGTCACTAAAGAGTAAATACTGTATGATTCCATTTACATGAAACTCTATAGCAGGCAAAATGAATCTGTGGAGACAGAAATGCAGACTCTTAGTTGTCTCTTGGCTTAGGGTAGGGGATAAGACCAATGGGGAAGGGATATGAGGAAACTTTCTGGAGTGTTGGAAAAGTTTTATATCTTGATAGAGATGTATGTCTTTTAGCAGATGTTTTTGAACTGCACACTTAAGTTTAGTGCATTTCTCTGCATGTAAACTCTATCCGAATAACAAAGCAAAGGAAAATGAAACCAGCCATACCAACAATAAGTTAAAGAAACGGGGCCAATGTGTACACACACACACAGACACACACACACACACACACACACACTATCAGGAAAGTCAAAAGGAAAAACTGATCATAGGCAAATGGGCAAAGAATATTAAGGTGTGAAAAAGTCTAAAATATTTGGTAAATCCTATTGGTTCTATATGTCTGGAGCATAAGGTTTACTGAGGAGATGGCTAGAGAGGTAGGTTAGGGCCTGATAAGCAATAAATTTACATAGTGATCCATGATTGGGCCCCTGCTGTCCTGGTAAAGGACTAGATAGGAAATATGTTATGCTTTGCAGGTCACATACAGACACTGTTACATATTATTTTTCTTTTTTCTCCTCCTCCTCTTCCTCTTCTTCCTTTCCTTCTCTCTTTCATTTTTCCTCCTCCTCCTCCTCCTCCTCCTCTTCTTCTTCTTCCTCTTCTTCTTCTTCCCTTCCTTCTTCTCTTTTCTTTTTTATTCCTCTTCCTCTTCTTCTTCACAACTCTTTAAAAATGTAAAGACTATACTTAGTTCAAGGGCTATAGAGGAACAGTGGGCCAGATTTGGTCTGCACACTGCAGTTTGCCGACCCCTGTGCTATACTAAGCACTCTTGATTTATAAAAGAGGTCTCTCTAACTAGAACCAATACACAAGGGCTACAAGAGATATTTGGTATGTTACAAACTGTTTTGAGAGCACACAGAAGATGAGAGTGACTCATTCCTCCTGGGGGGATGTCTTCTCAGAAGAGGTGGCATTTGTGTTGAGTTTTGGAGGATGAGAAACAGTTCACAGGGAGAAAAGCAAGTTATAGGAAGAGCTGTGCCTAGCAAGAGTAAGGCTCTGGCATTTGGTAGTCATGTTATGTGGGGTAACGCTTGGCTGATTCTGAGTTTTTCTTTAGGACACATGTTATTATACCTATCTTTCTAACTTGGGAAGAAGTGCAGTGAAAGTTAAAGAAATGAAACAGAGCCCTACTTGAAAGAGTTTAAAGTGCCTTAAAAATGTGATTGTTACCTCAGACTCTTCATCTTGCGTGAGCTGGGATGACTCATGCCACTTATGTGTGCACAATAATTGCTGAGATTACTGGGCTTATGGCAGGGTGTTTGGAGCCTAATTCTCAGCTCTCAAGAGGGGATGAAAGTGAGTCAGGAACAGACTTTGACTCCTTGTTAATTGTTATGTGAGTCATTTGCGTATTAATCTAATGCTTAATTTGTTCAGTTCCCTGCTTCTTAAAAGTACATGCCAAATGACCGTTTGATGCTTTTTAGGGACAGTGTCAGGGTCTGTTCCCAGGAGTTGGGAGCTGAGAGACGGAAAAATTGAGATAGGATGAAATATAAGCAACTAAGTTATAGCTTTTTTCAATAGGCTGGAGGACCTTGTAGTAGCATGTCTGGGCTTGCTGTCCCCTTATCATTTCACAATGCCTGACATTCCAACACAATGGATTCAAGTCCTTCTTTTTAATTTTTATTTATTTGTTTAATTTCAATAGTTTTGGGGGTACAGGTGGTTTCTGGTTATGTGGATAAGTTCTTTAGTGATGATTTCTGAGGTTTTTCATGCACCCATCACCTGAGCAGTGAACACTATACCCAATATGTGGTCTTTTATCCCTCACCCTCCTCCATCCTTCCCTGCCAAGTCCCCAAAGTCCATTATATCCTTCTTATGCCATTGCCTCCTCATAGCTTAGCTCCCACTTTTAAGTGAGAACATATGGTATTTGGTTTTCCATTCCTGAGTTCCATTACTTAGAATAATGGCCTTCAACTCCATCCAAGTTGCTGCAAAGGCCATAGTTCCATTCAATTTTAAGTCTGAGTAGTATTCCATGGTGCACATATACCACGTTTGCTTTATCCACTCGTTGGTTGATGGGCATTTAGATTGGGCCCATATTTTGCAATTGCGAGTTGTGCTGCTCTAAACGTGCGTGTGCATGGGTCTTTTTCATATAATGACTTCTTTTCCTTTGGATAGATAACCAATAGTGGGACTGCTGGGTCAAATGTTGTCTTTACTTTCATTTCCTTAAAGAATCTCCATACTATTTTCCATAGCAATTATACTAATTACATTCCCACCAGCAGTGTAAAAGTGTTCCCTTTTCACCACATCCATGCCAATATCTATTATTTTTTTATTTTGAAATTATGACCATTCTTGCAGGAGTTAGGTTGTATCTCATTGTGGTTTTAATTTGTCTTTCCCTGATAATTAGCGATGTTGAGCATTTTTTCACATGTTTCTTGGCCATTTGTATATCTTCTTTCGAGAATTGTCTATTCATGTCCTTTGCTCACTATTTGATGGGATTATTATTTTTTCTCGTGGATTTGTTTGAGTTCCTTGTAGATTCTTGATATTTGTTCTTAGTTAGGTATATAGTTTGCAACTATTTTCTCCTACTCTGTGGATTGTCTTTTTACTCTGCTGATTATTTCTTTTGCTGTGCAGAAGCTTTTTAAATCAAGTCATTCTTTAAAATGAAAATAGCTTTTGAGGGGGAAGGGGTGGGAAGTGGGACACCATAAACTAGCTTTTGGTCAGAGAAATGATTTAGTGTATCAGTTCCAGTAAATAATGATGGTGTAGACATTGGCTACTGAGCAGATTACCTGAGTCCAAATTCTTTGTGCAAATTCTTTAGGCTTTATGTTTCTCCATTTCTTATACTGACATGAGGATAATGATGATGCTATCTAGTAGTTGCCATTAGGATGTTATGCACAATGATATGTCGGGAACATAGTGCAGTGCCTGCCTGGTAGTAATAAATGTTAGCTATCATTATTATTTCTCATTAATGTCAAGTGGCAATGGAAGGATAATTTTATAGCTGCAGCTGAGAGTGGCGAGAGGGAAAAGTTGAGATAGGACTAAATATAAATATCTAAGTTACAGTTTTTGGTTTTTTTTCACAGGCTAGACCTAGTATCACTGGACATGCTATTTCATACTATGTGCCAGTATTTCAGACTAGAATGATAGATGCCTCATTTACCCCTCTCTGGACTAATGGGTGATAAAGATTTCATAGTGAGACATGGAGAGATTGTTCTGTTTCCTACCTACTGCATCTGGTGTTTGCTTAGTTGACTGTCTTTTGTTCTCTAGATAGTAAGTTACTTGAGGATGCAGACTTTGTATTAATCTTTTAAATATTACCACTAACACAGAGCCACTGAGAACATATTTATTTCTAAATAAAATATTCCTTGAATGAACAAATAAATAAATCTTCATATTTAATTCTTGAGGAAATTAGTTGCCTATATGCGTAGGCAGATATATTTACATATTTATGTTCACAGTTAAATTTTTAAATAATCAAGATGATGCTAAGTTCTATGTGCAAACTTGAGCAGATTCCAGAAATACTTACTCTGTTACTGGTCAGTGAAATTCACTTCTTCAATTCTAGAGAAAACAAAAATCCCAAGCAAAATGATACAAGCCATTTAAACGCTCAAAAATCTCAAAAAATAGAAATGTTACCCACTGGAGCATAAGATGAACCAACTGAGGATGAGGATTTGAGAAATAAAATGTTTCATTTTTATTGACAGTGAGCCAGTATGATATTAAGACAAAAGACAGCCCTTGGTGAAAGAGGCAGTCAATTCTATCTTTGAGAATTCAGTTTAAAAAAACCAGATTAACTGGTGATTTTCCTGAAGTGACCTGTCAATTTGTTCAGAAAAGTTAATTTGGTAGAATCAGCCTCAAATTGGTTTTTCAGGGTGTACCTTAATTGTATTACTTTTCAGCAAAATATTTCTGTCAATCAGAAAATGTTTCTAGAATTAACCTGCTTGCAATGCCAATGTCAAGGAGATGGGATCCCAAGGACAACAGGGATCTATATATATCATGCATCAGGGAGACAGCACCCTATGTGGAAATGTGGGGCTTGAAAATTCAGGGAGCATGTTAGGCAGGAAGTTCATATTCATATGTTTTCTTGGGAGAAGTCCTGGTGCATTTGGAAGTGTAAGAAGTCATGAATTCTAGTATTGGCTCCTTCAGTTTCTTTATTTTGAAGATTTATGACCTGAGGCAAGACGCATCTTTCTATATCACTTTCCTTGACTAGAAACTGTAAGAGCTGGACTGGACATGGGAGACCTTATTTAGCACCAAACTTATGTGAGTATACAAATTATATTCCCACATCCATTCCTGAGACACTGGGGGCTTTTAATGGTTTGACGGATGTTTACAAAGTCAGAGCTATTTAGTGTTTCTAGGAGCAGAGCTGTTTCCAATCCAGGGGCTGTCTCAGATGCTGTATAAAACATCTAGCCTTGGGGATGGGGGAGCAGCTAGGAGACTCGGTAAAGATGCATGAGGATAGATTAGAAGTCTTTCCTCTAGCTGTGGTTGGCCCATTTTGAGGTGACTATGTTAATGTTTATACTGAGGAAAACCCATACCCAGAAGACAGTGAGAAGCAGGAAATGCTTTTTTGTTTTGTTTTGTTTTTGTTTTTGTTTTTTGGGGGGAGGGGGCTGAGGGGTAGAAGACTCTGGAAAGATTTCTGCTTGAGGGAAAGAGAGATACACAGATAGATCTCAGCGTGGGCTATAAGCACCTATTCAGTACCTAGTTTGTCATCAACACTCTGGATATATTTGATATCTGTCTAGAACAGACAAGGTTCCTGCTTTCATGGAGCTTGTACCCTGGGATGTGCAAGGCACCATGGGAGCACATAGGAGGGACATCTAACACAGGTTTAGGGAGCTTGGGAAGTTTTCTAGAGAAAGAGATGTTTAAGCAGAAACTAAAAATCATACGGGTAAGGAAAGTGAAGAAAATGTTTAAGGCAGTGCAACCAACATGCACAAAGGCCTGGAGGTGAGAGGCAGCAGGACATGTTGGAGGATCTGAAAGTAGTTCGGTATGGCTGAGGGTGGGAAAGGGAGCAGAGAGGGAATGGGGCAGAGATCACTGAAGTGAGATTCTAGAGGGCTTCTTTCAGCCATGTGAAGGAATTTGGTCTTTAATTTAAATGCAGTGGGAGCTTCTGAGTGACTTCAAGCAGAAAAATGACCTGATCAGATGTGTGTTTAGAAAGATCCTCCTGGCTATAGAGTGGAGAAAGGTTTTTGGGGGTGGGAGGCAGGGGAAGTCTAGAGATGGGGAAAGGTGGGAGAGAGGAGTAGAAACTTTTGGAATCTAGGTGAAAGAGAATGGTGGTTTGGATTATGATGGCGGCTTGAGATTGGAGATAAGTGATAGATTCAAGAGATATTTAGGAGGCAGACTAGGCAGAATTAAATGAATCATGTGATGTGAAAGGTAAGGGAAGGAAAATAATTCAAGATGGTGTCCAAAGTCTCTATTTTGGACATCTGAGTGATGATGTTGCATTCTTTCTGATTTGTGCATGGCGTTGCCATGGATGTGGCTGCCCGCTCTATGCTGGCTGTCAGAAACTCCAGCCCTAGACCTCTCACCTGGCTTCCTGTCCTCCCTTTTTCATCTTCATTGGGAAAGTGCTTTTGTGGGAAGGGTAGTGAAGCCACCTGGCTTTCAAAGGCTGTAAGGCTGTTAGAGAAAGGCCACCCATTTTGACCTACTTCCCTCTCTGGGACATGATAAAGGCTATTGCTACAAGAAGTGTTTATTTTATTTTATTATCTTTTTAATAAAAATCTTTCTAGAGATGATGAATCTCCATGGGAACTGGACCACCGAAGCAGTCTCTTATTTGGTTTTCTCACTTTTTTCCAAGCAATCAGCTACATTGCTGCCAGAGGGCTCTCCTCAAGTCACTCTGTTTTATGGTCTCCGTCAGTTCACATTTCTGTTTTTAGCAAAATATCCTATAAATACCTTGGGTGTAGGAGTCAAAGAGGTAAAGATGGATTTTTCGCTAGCAATAATTCTTTTTTTTAACTTTTTAAGTTTAAATTATTATGGGTACATAGTAGGTGTATATGCATATAGGTTACATGAGATATTTTGATCCAGGTATGCAATGCATAATAATCACATCAGGGTAGATAGAGTATCACCTCAAGCACTTATCTTTTGTGTTTCAGACAGTCCAATTATACTCTTACTTAAAAAGGTACAATTAAGATTCTTTTTTTTTTTTACTATATTCACCCTGTTGTGCTAGCAACTACTGGGTCTTATTATTTCTAACTTTTTTTTTTATACCCATTAACTATTTCCCTATCCCCTTGCCCACCCTGACTACACTTTTCAGCCTGTGGTATCCATCCTTCTACTCTTTTTAGCTACCACAGAGAAGTGAGAACATCCAGCAGTGCTTTTATGAATTATTAGAAGGTACCTCCATGGGTACCTGTTCTCCAATCCACTGTTGATTCCAGGCAAAAATGCTCTTGGATAAAGATCTTGCATCAAGTGTGAACTTGAACATGTTCCTTTTGAAAGAGGGTGCTTTTCTTCTGTATTTTACTTGATAATGGAAGTATTTGCTCCTAGCTTAAGGGATCTCTCTCTTTCAGCAGGTTAGAAAACAATTTTTTTTTTTTTTTTTTTTTTTTACTTTTTGTTTATTCAGGGTCTTTCTTTTTTATTATAATTATGCAAGAATTACCCATTTAATGTTGGAAAAGTGGAGAAGAGTTAAGTAAAAAGAAGAAAAAAGGTAAAAATCACCTGTGATCCTACTTCTTAGACGTAATAACTATTAACAATGAGCTTGTGCTCTTAAGTCTTGTTTCTAAGTACATACTTTTTTTCAGAGGCTTTTCTGAACCCCAGTGTGCAGCTGCCTCCTGGGCTGGAACTAAGCTTAGTGTGGACTGCAACCATGTTCATCTTATTCACTATCTGAAACCTGGCACCTAGCATAGATCCTGGCACATCAGAATTGTCAGGACAGTATTTGTAGAATCAATGAATTTGTGTATTTATGTTTGCATGTTGGTTTTTAGTTCATGGTTTTTGACAGTTTCCAGCTTGGTTCATCTGATGTTCCTCACCTCTGAGTCAGCAGGGAGGAGAAAAGGTGTTCGCTTTGCAGTCAGAGGTGGTATGATAATTTTCACAGGGTAGCTCTACCAACTTGAGAGCCTGGTAAGTTCTCAATTAACACATGTTGAGGTGCCTAGTGCACAGATTCTCTTGGAATTGCTTGTGCAGCTGAGAAGCTAATAAACATCTCTTTCTGAGGGAATTAGGCTTCACTCTATTCCCTCCATGACTCATAAGGATATGTTTCCATGCTGCAATTTTTGTCCGTGTGACCCTAGGTCTCTTGTTCTGGGTTGACTGAATGAAGTATAGAAACTTAACCTGATACAGATGGTCCCCAACTTATGATGCTTTTACTTAAGCTTTTTTGACTTTATTAGGGTATGAGACTGCAGCAGTTTTGACGAACTGTGCAGTATTCAATAAGTTTCATGAGCTCTTCAACACTTTATTATAAAATAGACTTTGTCTTAGATTATTTTTCCCACTATAGGCTAATGTAAGTGCTATGAACATGTTTAAGGTAAGTTAGGCTAATGTTTGGTAGATTAGATGTATTAAATGCATTTTTGACCTAAAGATATTTTCAACTTATGATAGGTTTATCAGGATGTAACCCCTTCATAAGTCAAGGAACATTTGTATGGAAAAATCTCTTAGGAATTTAGAAATGAGACTGTTGACTTGGCTGGAGCATTACTTGTTAACTTGGGAGCTGCAGGGTAGATATATTTCTTACCATGGGGACTGGGAAGCAAAGAAACCCAGTGAGCAGAGAGAATCATGAGGGTTGTACAAAGATTAGCATAGAGGAGAGATGGAAAGAAAACTCTAATGCCCTTCTTGTCTTTCATCCAGTTCTTTCTTCAGACCCAGCTACACTATGGATTCCATGATGTTGACCCAGTTACACTATGGATTCCATAATGTTCTCTTTTATCTCTTAGCAATGTCCCCTCATCTCTTTTTTTCTAGCTAGCTTGAGTTGGTTTCTGCTACTTGCAATCAAAGAGTCTAAGTAAAACACATAACACACTAACTTCCTGGCAAAACAAAGATCCCAACATAGTTTTCTTTTCTGTACAGCCTCAGAATATAATTCTCTTTTTCATGCTCACTTGGGTATACCATTTTATACAGACGTTTTCTAGAGGTAATGTCCAATTAGCCCGGTGGTGGCTCTGGACAGCTATACTTTGGCCATTACTCACAGGGCAGTTTTCTTTCTTGGTAGGTATCAGAAAAAAGCTTAGAGATAATTGCATCCAGCTCCTTCTGAACTAAAGCTGTTATGACTTGGTATTGTGCCAAGCATAGCAGCTCAGCTCTGATGGATTCAATCCTTCTGAGAAACATATGACTAGAATCAGGAACACTGATAACATTTTATAACCTGCTGAGGGCAATGTTTTCCTACAAATAATGCTCATAAATATCTTACAGTTTCTGTAAATCCAGCTCTGAACCCAAGATGTTTTGGCAAGAATTACAGAGCATTTTGGGACTTTTGTCACATGCTGTTCTCTGAATTTAGTAACTGAGTGAATGCATTATGTACCAAATTCTTACTTGTTTAAAGACATAAAGAACTATGTTTTCAAATTGAAGTCATTTTAAGGTTTTGCATCTGTTAAATTGAAAAAAAAAAGAAACCCAACCTAGCCATATTTGGGCTGAGTCTGTATAGCAAAGGAAAGTCAGGAGTTGAGACAATTGACTGATCAAACTATTGAAAGGACTTAGAAGAGAACAAACTACTTCATGTTTAAGGGACGTGACTTTTGAGTTAAAGGCATGTGGGTTGGAGCCTGGCCCTGTCCTTGTCCACCAGATGGCGCTGAGCACATTGTTACTTTTTTACACTCCAGACTTGTTTTCCATAAAATGGGATTGAAATAGTACCTACCTCAGAAGGATTTGTGAAGATTAAATGAGATGGTGCACATAAAGCACCTGGTATAGTGACGGGACACGGTAAAAACTTGTCAAATGTCAAATGATTATTTATTTGTAGTGCTTAGGTAAGGTAGATTGAGGGTGAGTGTGTGCATGATAGGATGGGCTGCTGTTAATTTAACAATTCTTTGGAAAAAGGTGGAGTAACGTATACTCCTGAGAGCCAAATCTGGCTAGCAGCCAGTTTTTCCCTGGCCTACAATCTAAGAGTGATTTTTAAGTTTTTAAAGGTGACAATGTGGAATGAACTTCCCTTGAAACCCTCTTCTGGAGAAAAGGAAATATTAAACAATCTCTCCACCCTTTTGTTTTCTGAGGCTAATTGCTGATTACCAGCCTACTCTGAGATATTCCAAGATAACACCTGCTTCCACCCTTCCTCAAAACTACCGTAAAACTCGAGGATGATTTCTTTGTTTACCTTGTTTACCGCAGGTCCCTTTCTCTCTCTCTCTCTCTCTCTTTTTTTTGTTTGAGATGTTCTTCATGAAGTAACATTGACCTTATTCCAATAGCTTGAATGAAATCATTGCCTTAATTGTCTGGTGCATTTTGTCTTTGACACAGGGCCATTCAAAAACAAAAGCAAAAACAAAAATATATGCAACATAGACTGTATGTTGCCCTCAATGCCTAAAATATTTAGTATTTGGCTTTACAGAAAAATTTTGCTGACCCCCGTATCTGGAATGAAAGAGTCCCAGCCCAAAACTCTCTGCCAGCCATACACCCTCCTTTGTATACCTGTTGAACATGCTAGGTGATCCCTCTTCTAATTCAGATGTGCCATAAGATAAGAGTGGTTCAATCAGAGCATTGGAATAATTTCCTGTATAATTGGAAATTATAGCAGATGAACAATGGTCAAAGGTATTTGTGCTGTACATTTTCATTATATTATCTCATTTAATTTTTCACAATCTTGCATTTATTTACCATCATTATTTAAATGATGACAATAAATGATTATTTGTCATTTGGTATTTATTATTACAATTTTACAGAGTATATAATTGAGTTTATTGAACTTAAGTCGTGTTCCCAAAGTCACAGAGCTAATAATTGAAATGTGAATCTTAAGTGAATCTGACTCCACAGCCAGGTTTTTCCTCCTAAAATTGCATTATGTTTAAGAATTTGAAGCCCTTTTGTGTAGAATAATGAGTACACTTAGGTGCTATACTAGGAAGATGAAACTAGGCAGATTTTCCAGCTCATTAAACAGGAGAATTTTTAATAACTAGGGCCTCCCACCCAGGGGCCAGGTCTGTGTGATGTTTCCCATTTAGTACATTGCATATTTAAAGATATGATTCCAAGATTTAAAAACATCTGTAATTCTTACTATAATATGTTCTGGTATATACAGTTTGTTTTGCAGGATTTTGATCAGTGATTCTCAAGGGTGATTAGTAAGTGAGAATAGGCCATCTAGGAGAAGGGCATATCAGAATCACTTGAGGAACTTTGTCATTCTAAATACCTTTGAGATCCACTCTTACATTTGGAAGTGTGTCCTTAGGTTTTAGACATGAAAAAATATTTGAGCACCACTGTTTAGATACTTGTGTCACAAGGGATAATTTAAAAATATCAAAACTCTAGGAGCATTTCACATCCTAATTTAGAGTATTAACGGTATTGTTTTATTCCATTTAAACACATTTAATTTTTTTTTAACTTTAAAACCCTGAAACCATTTTTGAAGTGGAGATAATTTTTTGATCTACCTGCTCAGCAGTTGCAAGGCAAATAACTGATTTGAATTTAATTATACCATTTCCCACTCCTGAAAGCACCCCAGTGTAGGTTTTCTTCAAGCATTTCAAATTCATGAAAAGGTTGACTTTTTTTCCTGTTTCTCTATGTAAATTATCTATATTTCTTGTTGTGACTTGCTGACCACCTATACTGGGATTTAGGAGTAAAAAATCTACTTTCACTAGTCTTTGAAATTGGTGATTAGAAGTATGTCTTTGCAGAAATAGTGTGCTGTTGGAATATTGGCTCTGAAGAACAGAATAATATCTTTTGTTTTTAAACATGAAAGTTTATTTTTGAGCTACAAGGTTAATGATTTATAATATTCTGAAAGCTTTTAATATGTGTGAAGGAATTATTTGGGTTTAAAATTATTCTACTTTAACATGTTAGAGGAGGGTCTGTTAATTTTATGTAGCTGGTGCCTTATGCAGAGAAATTTCTTTGACATTCAAAGCTGTTTAAAAACATTAGTTTCTCTTCTATGGATGTAACTTGACTGGAGTTACATTAGTTTAAAGAAGTTTCAATTTAAATAAAACTGATTGGAGATTAACACTCAACGATGCCTGAAGGTTACAATTGGGAGTCACAGTTGTCATTCTTTTGAGTGTTTTTCTTAAACAAGATTCTGGTTTTATTGTAGTAAAACCCATGAAAAATATGAGTTAAAACACACAAAAACTTTACAAGGAACACACACACATACACACACACACGCCCTGAAATAAACAGATTTTCTCTTTAAGTCTTTTGCAAAAATCAATATAAGTAGCTTCCATTTGTTTAACTAGTTGGATTTTTTTTTTAGTATCTGCTATGTGCCAGACATTAAAAACTAAGTATATTTATATATATTGTCTCATTTCATTCTCTTAGTAATTCTTTAACATATGTCCTGTTACCTCCATTTTAGAGATAAAAAATGAAACACGAGGTTAAATAAATTGCCTAAAGTCATTGCTTTTTCCCTACTGGAAAAAGATGGCATTTGACAACAGTTCTGACCTGGGAGTTCCAGTTCTTTTGGCCACTAGTTAGCTGTCATCAAGGCCAGCTAACATTATTTTTATCAATATACATGGTAGACTAGCATGATGTTCTGTAGAAAGTAAAGATAATCGGCCAGGCACAGTGGCTCATGCCTGTAATCTCAGCACTTTGGGAGGCCAAGGTGGGCAGATCATGAGGTCAGGAGATTGAGACCATCCTGGCTAACATGGTGAAACACCATCTCTACTAAACATACAAAAAATCAGTTGGGTTTGGTGGTGGGCACCTGTAGTCCCAGCTACCGGGAGGCTGAGGCAGGAGAATCACTTGAACCCAGAGGTGGAGGTTGCAGTGAGCCGAGATCGCACCACTGCGCTCCAGCCTGGGCGACAGAGCAAGACTCCGTCTCAAAAAAAAAAAAAAAAAAAAAAAAAAAGAAAGAAAGAAGAAAGTAAAGATAATCAAGGTCCTTTTTGACTCTACTGAGGTAGGAGAGGTAGTCAAGGAAGTAACCGTGTCCTTAGGACAACCATGGTGACCTTACAGTCAACACAATAAGCCTCAGCATTTGCATGATAGTCAAGTTCATTCAAGCAAAGCTATCTCCAGTAGGGAGCTTCCCCTGCAGAAAACACGCACATTTTGATTTTACCTGTCCTCAAACTGACACTTTGCTCATTATAATAGTAAAAAACACCCCTGGGTGGAGATTTAAGATGCTAATGAGACATGGAATATATGAACATGCATGTACAGCTACTATGCATGTACACTCAGAGGACCACCCATAACATGCTTACTAGCAACACGTTTTCCCACCCCCTTATGAATAATTATGTAAGGCTCCCATAAAGGAGCCTTCCTAGTGACAGTCTTTGCTGTCTCATCCTTATGAGCAGCCTGTCCTGAATCCTTTCTCAGGGTGTACTGTCGATTCTGTCCTTAACTTTCAAAATATTCTTTCTCCTTTGCAATAAATTGCTCTATGCTTCATCTCCTTTGCTGTGTGTCTCTTGTTTAAATTATTTTAAATTGATAAGATGTATTAGTCCATTTTCTTTTCTTTTCTTTTTTTTTTTTGAGACAGAGTCTCACTGTGTCACCCAGGTTGGAGTACAGTGGCATGATCTCGGCTCACTACAATCTCTGCCTCCCAGGTTCAAGCAATTCTCCTGTCTCAGCCTCCCGAGTAGCTGGGACTACAAGTGCATGTCACCACACCTGGCTAATTTTTGTATTTTTAGTAGAGATGGGATTTCACCATATTGGTCAGGTTAGTCTTGAACTCTTGAGCTTAGGTGATCCACCTGCCTCCGCCTCTCAAAGTGCTGGGATTATAGCTGTGAGCCACCACGGCCAGCAGTCCATTTTCATACTGCTATAAAGAACTGCCTGAGACTGTAATTTATAAAGGAAAGAAGTTTAATTGACTCATATTTTTGCATGGCTGGGGTGGCCTCAGGAAACTTACAATCATGGTGAAAGGCAAAGGAAAAACAAGGCACCTTCTTCACAAGAAGGCAGGAAGGAGAAGTGCTGAGCAAAGGGGGAAGAACCCCTTATAAAACCATCAGATCTTGTGAGAACTCACTCACCATCATGAGAACAGCATGGGGGAAACAGCCCCCATGATTCAATTACCTCCACCTGATCTCTTTCTTGACACTTGGGGGTTATGGGGTTTATAGGGATTAAAATTCAAGATGAGATTTGGGTAGGGACAGAAAGCCTAACCATATCAGAAGACAAGAACCAAGGTTTCACAATAGCCATCAACACTATTATGACAGAGTTGGAGTTGACTTGCTTAGGAACAAGACTGAATGTACAGTGCTGTGCTTTGAACCAAAAAGCAAAGCAATTTTGAACTCATCAATGGGGATTGACAGAAACACATATGCCACATCAAGAACTTCATAATAAGTTCCAGAATCTGTGTTGTTTCGTGCCAATTGGGATAATTAATCTCTCATAGCAGCTGTAATTGCAGGTACCACAATGTTCCACTGTCATTTGCCATGATTCATTATTTAAATGTGCTTTACAGTGAAGTTAAATGGAGCTATCATGTGACTACCACTTTTGTGTCCTTTAAATTTTGATGATGGCTTCAATCTTTGAAGGTACTCTTGGAATACAGTGTTGATTTTGATTTGCTATTTAGGCTGGGAAGAGCAATTACATGAGCTTCTGTTTGGCTCTTCCTAGCATGGTGGCTCTTATTTTACAAAACAAGAAACTGATGTGAAGTTTCTGTTAGGCCCTGGGTATATCTAGTTCCAACCATACACTGAGGTATTGGAGAAATAGCCACAGGATGGGTCTAGACTCTCTGTGAGGAGGATTGGGTCAGAAAGTCATATATCACATGGCTTCCATATGAGCCTACTCTAAGAAACAGGTCATTGTATTTCAGGTCCCCTTGTGTGACCCAGATCTTGCATCCCAAATCCTGAAAAGGTCTCATTTCCCTTCCTGCCCCTGCCAGCATTCATTTACTCTCATCACAGGACCCATTGAGAAAGGATTGGAGGGATTTTCAGTGTGTACACTTGTGTTGGCATTCCAGGGTTCTTCAAGGAGGTTCAGCTTCTTTTTCAATCAATATGCTCTGGATCTATCAATAGGAAAATGGGTGATGTAACTCGATTTTTTAGTGACAGCTGATACCAACTTTCTGCTGGCCAGTTTCTGATTTTTTTTTCTCAGTTGACAAACAACACCATAAAAAGCTGTCTATCTATCTTGCCCCTAGGAACACCATGACCTACTGGCCATTACCACAGACCCTGAAGATCAGGGTACTGGCTGCCACTCTGACCTTGCTGTTCATAGTGGTAATAATGTTCACTTTTCCTCTTACATTTAGGTGCTGCCACTGGGACTCTACAGTTTTAGAGTCCTATCATTCCTATTGACACTAAGAAACATGATTCTATGACACCATTTCCTGCAGTGAGCTTTATAAAGGACAGTTGTCACTGACCTCACTGGAAGTGAGCCCTTCTCACCACTGCATTCTTTTCAATACTTTAAAGGTGTTACTCTATAGTCTTCTGGCTTCCATAGTTTTTCACGTGAAGTCTGTTGTTCTTCTTGGTGTTTCTGTACACCTTCTGTCTTTGTGCTCTGGCTGCTTTTAAGATTTTCTCTTTGTCACTGGTGTTTGGAAATTGTATTATAAAATATTTTTATTTCCCTTCATACTTCCCATTATGGTACTCCTAATATATATGTTACACTGCTTTATAATGTCTCAGTCACTGATTATCTATTTCAATTTTTAAAATCTGTGCTTTATTTTAAATTGTTTCCATTGCTCTGTTTTCTTTTTTTAATAGCAGAATATATTCATATATGATTTCTTTATAGGGAAAGGCTTCATAAACAAGTAGTAAAAAATCTCACAAAAGACAGGAGAAATATATTGTATCACCTTTAACTATATAACTGCTATACAGGATAACACACCATAAACATAGTTAAAAGATGAGCCACAGACTCAGAGAAGATATTTACAACAAAACAAAAAACTAGTATCCAGAATCTCTTTACTATATTTGTGAGATAGTATATACTTGTAATAATTTGCTAATGTTGTTTTATATGATTGTATAAAGTCTGTATAAAACAGAACTTCAAAGAAAAGTGAGTGATTTGAATAAGCACACAAAAGAGGAAATCAGAATGGCCAATAAACATTAAAAGAGGCTCAGTCTCACTAGTAATCAGGGGAATGCAAATTAAAATCAGATACCTAATTTTTAGCCAATAGGATCAGAAATATCAAAAAGTTTAATTTAATCAGGCATTGGAGTAATTTCTGTTTTATAAAATATAAACTTGTGGCCTGGCACATGGCTCATTCCTGTAATCCCAGAGCTCTGGGGGGCCAAGGTGAGAGATCTCTTGAGGCCAGGAGATTGAGACCAGTTTGGGCAAAATAGGGAGACCCCATCCCTGCCAAAAAAAATTGAGAAAAGATAAACTTGTGATTGTATTAATTACATACGCATTCACTAACTAGACTATAAGTCATTTTCAATAAGCAAGCAATATCTTATCTATTCCACAAACCTAGTGCAATTCTGGGTGCACAGCAGGCCACCAGTAATTATTTGTTGATTTAGGGGTTAATCCACAACAGCTGAAAAGGCATCTCAAATATTAGAAAAGCTCAAAAAACTTTTAAAGTTAAAAGAGGTTACCATCTTCCAGATTATCACTGTGCCAATGCTTCAACCATGAAATGAAACCACCATCCTCAAAGAGGGAATTGGCATCTCAGTTATTAAGCACCGTAGTTTTACAGCACCGAAAGATGTCTGCCCCTTTCCTGCTGCCTGAGTCCACTCACAGGCTGCATATTTGTGTTATCTACAGGTGTTAAAGCCTCAAAAGGGCTCTGTGGGCCAAAACAATTACTAATCATTCAAACAAACTTAGCCTATTATTTTTTAAGAAAGGGCTTCTCAGAGATTTTAATATGTTAAGGTACATTCTCTGAGATGATGATATAATATGCAATGATTTTCAAAATTATTTGAACCAAAAAACCTATTTTAATTTTCAGAGTCTCTGGCAGGACTCATAATCCGCACTTTGGGAAATCCTATTCTAGGAGAGCTTTGTATTTATTGAATTAAGAGACTAGTTTCTGTGCATTATTAAACAAATAAAAATTGTGACAGTAGTTTCAAGTAAATACAAATTAGTTCAATTATTTTGGAAAACTTTTTGATGTTATTCATTAAGGCTGGACAGCAATCCTTCTCTAGGTAGAACACTCAACATTAAAGTGTATCTACATAAGGACATTAAGAAATGTACAAAGGAGGCCCAAATCCTTCTGATTGAGGCCCCACTTCAAAAAATGTACAAGAAAGTTCATTACAATATACTATTCATGATAGCTCCAACATGGAAACAACCCAAATATCTACCCATGGTAGAAAGAAAAATGTATGTAACAGTACATTATCCAATGTGAACAAACTACCATCTCATATGACATCATAGAGAATCTCTCAACTCTCTCAACTATAGTGTTGAGTGAAAGAATCGGCACATAAAGAATAGACACAATTCTATTTACACAGAGTTGAAAAGTGGGAAAACTAATCTATGGTGTTGGAATTTAGGACATTAACTTCCAGGGAGAGGGAGGAAATATAATTGGGAGGGGCTAAGGGGACTTTCCAGGTGCTGGCCATGTTCTGTTTCTTGACTTAGATGGTGGCTGTAGGTGTGTATAGGTGTGTTCACTCTAATAATTTACCTTAGCATTTATGCACTTTCCTTTTCATATGTCAGACTTCATTCAAAACATAAAAAATATCAGCAGTCCAGTCAGTCATTCCGTGTATTTGTTATTGTGTGCACTCAGTGTTGATTGGTGTCATGCTTATCCCAGGGTCCAGCTGTGGCAAGAGCAACAGTAACTACTCCCGTCACCAGCTCGTGTAATCTTCATGAGGGCTCCACAAATTAAGGTGCTTTTAAAACGCCTACTATCCCCTTTCAATAGGTGAGAAAACTAAGGCTTAGGGAAAGTCAATTTTCCCAGAGTCACAGACTCATAAATGGTGACAAACTCAAACTGAACTCCAAATTTCACGCTCTTGGCTGCTAGATCCTAGGGAGTGTGCTGCCTGCCTGCTATGCTTCCTATGCTAAGGAGGAAGCCCTTCTGACCAGAGCTGCTTTGAGTGGCTTTTAATTTCTTTGTTTTTGATTTTTAGTTTTGGCGAGTACAAAGTAGGATATATACCTATGGGGTATATGGGACATTCTGATACAGGCATGTAATGTGAAACAATCACATCAGGATAAATGGATCATCTATCATCCCAAACATTCATCTCTTGCGTTACGAACAATCCAATTATATACTTTTAGTTATTCTAAAATACAAGATTAAGTTATGATTGACTATAGTCACCCTGCTGTGCTATTAAATACTAGGTCTTAGTCATTCTTTCTATTTTTGCATACCTATTAAATATCCCCACTTACCACTCCCCACCCTGACTACTCTTCCCAGCCTCTGGTAATCACCCTTCTACTCTCTATCTCTATGAGTTCAATTGTTTTAAATTTTAGCTACCACAAATAAGAAAGAACAAGTGAAGTTTGTCTTTCCGTGCCTGGCTTATTTAATTCAACATAATGACCTCCAGTTTCATCCATGTTGTTGCAAATGACAGGATCTCATCTTTTTTCATGGCTGAATAGTACTCCATTGTGGATGTGTACCACATTTACTTTATCTGTTTATATGTTGATGAATATTTAGATTGCTTCCAAATCTTTGTTTTTGTGAATAGTGCTGCAATAAATGTGGGCATGCAGATATCTCTTCCATACACTGATTTCCCTTCTTCTGAGTAAATACCTAGCAGTAGGGTTACTGGATCAAATGGTATCTCTATTTTAGTTTTCTGAGGAATCTCCAAAGTGTTCTTGTGGTTGTACTAGTTTACATTCCCACCAACTCTTGTATACAAGAGTTCCCTTTTCTCCACATTTCTTACAAGAATTTGTTATTGTCTGTCTTTTGGATAAAAGCCAGTTTAACTGGAATGAGATAATATCTCATTGTAGTTTTGATTTACAGTACTCTGATGATCAGTGATGTTGAGCATCTTTTTATGTACCTGTTTGCCATTTGTATGTCACCTTCTGAAAAATGTCTATTCAGATATTTTGTCCATTTTTAATTGGATTGTTAAATTTTTTTTCCTATATAGTTGTTTGAGCTTCTTATATATTCTGGTCCTTAATCCCTTGTCAGGTGGATAGTTTGGAAATATTTTCTCCCATTTGGTGGGTTGTCTTTTTACTTCATTGATTGTTTCCTTTGCTGTGCAGAAGCTTTTTAACTCTATGTGATCCCATTTGTCCATTTTTGCTTGGGTTAACTGTTTTCATGTGGTATGGCTCAAGAAATGTTTGCTCAAACCAATGTTCTGGAGATTTTCCTCAATGTTTTCTTGTAGTAGTTTCATAGTTTGAGGTCTTAGACTCAAGCCTTTATCTGTTTGATTTGTTTTTTTAAATTAATATATGGTGAGAAATAGGGATCTTTTCATCTACTAACTTTGGGTCTGGTTTGCTCTTCTACTTCTTTCAGATGCATCATTAGGTTGTTTATTTAAAATTTTTCTTCTTTTTTGATGTAGGCACTCATAGCTCATTACTGCCTTCACTGTATTCCATAGGTTTTGGTATGTTGTGTTTCCCTTATCACTTGTTTCAAGAAATTTTAAAATTTCCTTCTTAATCTCTTCACTAGATTACTGATCATTCAAGAGCATATTGTTTAATTTCTGTGTGTTTCTATAGTTTCCAAAATTCCTCTTATTATTGGTTTCTAGTTTTATTGCACTGTGGTCAAAGAGGATTCTTGATATTATTTCAATTTTTGAATGTTTTAAGACTAGTTTTGTGGCCTAAAATATGGTCTCTCCTTGATAATGATCCATGTCCTGAGGAGAATGTGTGTTCTGGAGCCATTGGATGAAATGTTCTGTAAATATCTATTATATCCATTTGGTCTATAGGGCATAATGAGTCCAATGTTTCTTTGTTGATTTTTTGTCTGGATGATCTGTCCAAAGCCAAAAGTGGGGTGTTGAAGTCTATAGCTATTATTGTATTGAGGTCTCTCTCTCTCTCTTTAGCTCTAATAATATTTCCTTCATATATCTGGGTGCTCATTTGTTGGGTGCATATATATTTAAAATTGTTATGTCCTCTTGCTGAATTGACTGCTTTTTCACTACATGACCTTCTTTGTCTGTTTTTATAGTTTTTCTATTGAAAGCTGTGTAGTCTAATATAAGTATAATTACTCTTGTTTATTTTGTTGTTTGTTTGTTTGCCATTTGCATGGACTATCTTTTCCCAACCCCGTTAGTTTCAGTCCATGTGTGTCTTTACAGGTGAAGTATGTTTTTTGGAGGCGAAAAGTCATTGAATTCATCAGGTCTTTTTTTTTGTTTTGGTTCATTCAGCCAGTCTATTGTTTTTTGTTTTGAGAGCTTAGACCATTTACATTCAACGTTATTGTTGATAAGTAAGGACTTACTCCTGCATTTTGTTGTTTTCTGGTTGTTTTGTTGTCTTCTCTTCCTTTTTTCTTCCTTCCTATCTTCCTTTTAGTGAAGGTCTTTTTTTTTCCGGTGGTATGTTTTAATGTCTTGCTCTTTACTTTTTTGTGTATCCGTTGTATGTTTTTAGATTTGAGGTTACCGTGAGGCTTGGAAGAGTAAAGAGGACTTTATCTTGCAACTTGAATACGATTCTTTATATCTCTTTGACCATGTTCATGTTTTCCTTTATATTTCTGATTATATGGAACATGTTTATAACAGTTGTTTTACTAGCCTATTACGAAATTCTGCCATTTCTGAGTATTTTCTATTGGTTGATTTTTCTCATTGTTATGGGTCACGTTTCCTGCTTCTTTATATGCCTTGGGCAATTGGTCACTGAACACTGTAAATTTCATATTGGTAGGTATTAAATTTTATTGTATTTCTTCAAAGAGTATCAGGCTTTGTTCAGTCACTTAGTTAATTTACTTAGGATCAGTTTAACTCTTTAGTGGTTTGTTTGTAAGCTCTGTTAGGGTGGGTCCAGACAAGCTTCAGCCAGGGCTAACTTAGAGTCACTACTAAGGTAATACTTTTCTAACAAGGCTTCCCAGTGCTCCATGTATTACAAAGTCTCTTCAATCTGGCCGATGGGGTGGTGATATCTCTCCACTCTTGCTGTAGGTTCCAGGAATTATTCATCCTACTTCTGTCTGGTGTTTCTTTCTTGAGCCTTGTGAGGTGTCACCACAAAAAGGTACTGATCACTACTCAGCCAAAGACACAAAGGGATCACTCTGCGAAAGTCCAGAGCTCACCCTCTGTGAAGCTCTCACCTCTTCAGTATTTTGCCCTACACATTTTAGTTGTCTTAGTTTCCCTGAAGTTTAGTTTCTGTTTCCTCAACTCAAGGTGACTTCTGGGCTCTGTTTGGGTACTCTTCCCTGTGCTGTAACCTGGAAATTGCTTATAGCAATAAGCTGGATCAATTGTAGGGCACAATTCACTTGTATCCTTCCTCTCAGGGATTATAGTTTTGTGCTGTCTATTCCCATATCTGAAAATAAATAATTCATTCTTCAATGTCCTCTGGATCCTCCTGGAGGACAGAATCATGTGGGGGGTTCTTAGGCTCTCATAAATATATTGTAACATTTCCACTTCCATGAGCCTTTTGACCATTTCTTCAAAATACAGTAATGCAGTTTCAGCATCCCCATATATTTTATTATAGGAGATTGCCATGTCAAGCCTATCCCAGCAGCATATTACGACCAGTTACAAAGGCTTTGTATGATATTAAGCCATGAATCATAGAAAAGTACTCCTATGTTAATACACTTTCTTGTATCCAGACTTACATTCTATCTTCCTTGTCCAACATCCTTCAGATATATCTCCCACACTTTCCTCTAAATCCTGCCAGTATGTAGTAGCATTAGGGGTTTATGCTGAGGGAAAAAGAGGGTGAATATTGAGAAGGACAAATATCTGATGACTTTTTTTTTTTTTTTTTTTTTTTTTTTTGGAGACGGTTCAGCCAGGCTAGAGTGCAGGGGTGCGATCTCGGCTCACTGCCAGCTCCGCCTCCCGGGTTCACGCCATTCTCCTGCCTCAGCCTCCAGAGTAGCTGGGACAACAGGCACCCACCACCACGCCTGGCTAATTTTTTGTATTTTTAGTAGGGACGGGGTTTCACCGTGTTAGCCAGGATGGCCTCGATCTCCTGACCTCATGATCCACCCACCTTGGCCTTCCAAAGTCCTGGTATTACAGGTGTAAGCCACGGGGCGTGGCCATCTGATGACATTTTTATAAGATCTCCCTCCAAGGAGGAGGAAGCTTTTTTTCTCTTACAAGGGGAAGGGAGTTGATTCTGCAACCTCAGAGGTCTCAGGGCATTCTAGTCCTTTACAATTCTCATCTGTGTCTACCCAGATGTTTCTAAGGTATCAAGATGCCTCTTTTTTTTTTTTTCTATTAGGACTTGAATTGCCACAGGAGACATTTTGAGGCTGTGCATTCAGTTTTCTTTGCAGTTCTTATGCTCTTACAATTAAACCCTATCTCCATGAGTCATCTGACCATTTTTTTTTAAACACTGTGCCTTGTGGTTTAAGATGATGAGAGTCTCTTCATAAGCTGTCATGGAAGCTTCCTGGACTACACAAAATGCCTTGAGTTGATGGTTGACTTGAGTCTATGCTTTTCTTTTGTCAAGGCCTCTAAATCAGTTAAAAAAAACCTCAGGCAACTTAACGATACTTATAATTACCTTTGGTCCCACATTTTCCAAATGCCAGGCTGCATAAACTGGTACTTCATCTTTTACCCACACCTCATCTATTTATAACTTAGTCAAGGACCTTAGCAGCTGTGATGCTCCTGAATTCTGGGGCTTCTTACCACTACTTCTAGCAATGCGGTTCTTGTTGTCTGACTGGCAAATGATTAACCCCCAATTTCCATATTCAGAGTATTTTCTGTAGAGCTACTCCTGGTAACAACATCTTCAACTGGGTTCCTCCAAAAGCAAAACCTGAGACTAGGGTAGTTTATTTGAGGGAGTGATCTTAGAGAGCGGTACTGAAAAGTCAGGGAAGCAAGAGTTTGAGGGATTCAGAGGCAGTGCAATAATGTGTTATCAAGTTCATCGACACTATGGGCAACTGGTGCTCAGTACTGCCTGGACGTTCTGAGGAGCCTGTAGGATGTATCTTCGAATTGCCTGGCTGAGGGATGAAAGTGAATGCTTCCTATCCCCCATTGATTGATGGTTGCTCAAAAGGTTATTAACTTCTCTGCGCTTCTGACTTGTGCCTTCATAAGTGCTAAGTTGGCTCCCATTAGTGTCCCAAGCCCTGGTGTCAGAGAATAAATGAGATGTGTAGCTCATGCTTGAAGTGAGGGAACATCAGCACAGGGTGGGAACAATGTGAGGAAGTGTTCGTCACAGCTGGGCTGGGATCAGATGTGAGGCTACAAGGATATGAGGTATACTGCAGGTATTTCATATAGGCATTAAGTGATTCAGAACTAATTTTAGCATTATAAAATTAGGGTTTCACCAGCTTCTAGTTTGACAGTATACTTACTTATAAAATGATTTTCACAACAATCTTTAAAGGTAGGTATGATCTCCATTCAACCTTGGAGGAAACTGAAGCTCAGTAAAATTAAACGACTTGCCCAAGATGCACAGTGATCAATTGCAAAGAATGAACTCTGTTCTGTCTCTGAAGTATGTGCACTGCCCATTATGTTACATAACCTTTCTTTATGGCTCCTATCAAGTCATTCTACATAAGAAACATCTTATGTGGGAAACACTTCAGTCTAGCAACTGGTTACTATAATGAAAAGAGGTAGTGAAACTGGATACTTTGCATTGACCAGTTTATATATTAATAACTTTGTGATGGTTCAATTAAAGATTTTATGAAAACCTTGGAAGAGTATGAAATAATTATACAATGTTTATTATTTTAGCTCTCATTTATCTATTTTGGATACCTGAACTTACATGTTAAAGAACATAGAGTACGTATAGTTAGGTTGGAACTCAGCTGGGATTCAACTTGTTTGCTGAAACTTCAGATACTATAAACTAGTATCCTGTGTAGTCAGAATTATATTATCTTGACCCATTAACTTTGCTTAGTGTCTATGTCATACTACATACTGATTTTATTAACTTCTAATCACTCTTGTTTCACTTATTTGAGAAGGGTAAAGCAGAATTTATCTGGAGTTTAAGATTAAGGCTGACATATTAAATCTGCTTGTTATTGTTTGTTTCTGATATTAAAAGAGACTTATTATTATGACCCCAGTCCATCCAAATTGTATACTATAATGGATTCTATATGCATAAATTAAGGGATCTAGATTTTAATAGTAAAACCATTTTATAGCAGCAGTAGTTTTATAAATGGATATTTTACCTATTAAACAAAATGTAATTGGAAAATAAAATACACTGTCATCCAAATAACAGCTCATGTTACAAATAATCATTTGGATGCAACCACAAGATTTTTCTGGCACAGAAGTAAATTAAACACTTCAGTAAACTGTCAAACTGATGAAAATCCTAACCCTGGGAATTTTGTTTTAATGGTGTAAGAATATGGACAACAAGATGTTTTTGTTCTTTTATTTTTATCAGAGTAAATGGAAGAATAGTGTCACAGACAAAGTTTCTCAAATTTTCCTGGGAAAAGGAGGTTATAGCAGTTAGAAATGCCAGCAGTAGCTTACACCAATAATTTATTAAGATTTTTGTTTTTACGTTATTGGCATTCCAGGGGTAGGTGGTTACTGTTATAGGCTCATTTTCTCAACTCTCCCATCAGGGACCCAGTTACTTTCTATCATTCTGAACTGTTATTCTTAGCACGTACACCTTCATTCTCCTGTTGGTTACCTCATGGTACAAGATGGCTGTTATCAGAAGGTCCAGCCATCAGGAAAAATGGGGAAGGAGCAGGACATGTATGATCCTTTATCAGGCCACTTTCACATATGTTTTCTAGATAAGAATTATATCACATGGCCATGTTTAGTTGCAAGGAGACTGGGAAAGTGAGGAACAGAATTGATTTGGCTAATCACAACTAATCTCCAGAGAACAGGCAATTTCTGCTTCCAAGTAAAGTTAGATACTGTTCAGAAAAACAGGCTGAATATAAACCATTTGTGTTTTGGTCAGCAATATGTTCTGGTTTTGGTTTGTTGGGGAACAGGAAGCTTACTGAGGAAGGGAGACACCTGGAAGTGGTCTTAACCTGGCCATAAGGCCCATGACACTCTAATATTTTTTGGTGGTGTGTGGGTTTCTTTTTTTTCCAGAGACATCTATAAACATGACTTTGTTACTAAGCCAAAGCTAATTATCTTTCAAAGTGATCTTCAGTTTGCTATTAGCTTCTCAGAAAGAACAGTACGATTGTTAATAAGATTGAGACTCATAAACTACTGATGAGAACCAATGAGCTATTTTGTAACCTCATTTTTATAAATGACACAAGATTTTCACCCTAAGAGAAAGAGATGTATTGGGAAGACAAACAAAAAATCCAAAACTAGTCCTTTTCCTTCAAACAGAATCTCTTCCTTCTTTTCTTCTATCATGAAATATTGTTGCTAACCAAATATTTTTCTTTTAAAATTCTAGGAATCACTTTTTGGAAATCTGGAATTAGTGAACCCAAATGGTTGTTAATATTTTATTGCTGAAATAGTGAAGCAAAGTAAAATGATTAAAGATGATAGGGATTACCATATTTGTTAGCATATGTTTCCTACATAAGAAATAGTTTGCAGTTGATATGAGAAGAGAGGAAGCTGTGAGATTACCTGACTGGATGGACATTCGCAGCACTGACACCGGCTGCTGAATTTCCAGAAATTTCTCCTGGCAAATCTCTGTGCTGAGAAAGGAGTAAACCAATTTACAGAAGAGGCTTACAAATCCAGACAGGAGCAGATGATGAAGAATCATGATAAACATTAACTCCTCAACTTACTTAAGCAACTAAGATTCAGTTAAACCCAGTTCACACCTCTTTGGTAAGTCTGAAGTTTCAGAACTCTTGCTGCTAAAATTCAAATTACTGAGCCGTAGAAATTATTTTTCCTCCAATTGTGTGATGAAATATGGGAAAGATAGAAAAAGACACAAATGCATATGGTAATCAGGAAAAAATTCCCCTTCCCCATTTTCTCTTGAGTTAGATAAAAGCCAGAGCACTTGATAGAATAAGATACTGAGGGAACCAGTGTAGTCATCCAAAACAACAAAACGACTATTTTAATTCATAAAAAAATCTTCATTGTACTAGCCTTCATCATTAGGTATTCCTTCTAAAGTCACTTTAAAGGAAAAAGAACATGTTCAGACATAGTAAAAATAAACCAAAACAAAAAACAAACAAACAAAACAACAAACAAACAAAAAAAACAGGAAGGCAAAATTCCTTTAGATTAGGTTTTGGAGATTTTTATATTAAACCCATTTTGTAGATAAGTTTTTCACCTGATTTAAACTAATCGTTCTGTTATTCAAAAGTCTAGGTTGTTTTGCATTTTAAAATACAGCCGTTCCCCAGGGAACTGTCTCTGCGATTAGAGGTAGAATTTTAAATTCCCCTTTCCACAGATAGATGTGTAGAGGAAAGAACACCAAACTGAAAGAGCAGCTTGGCTCTGCCACCTATCAGATTATCAAATCTGTCTCCCTCTGGGCTTCACTCTCTCCTCTGTAATATGATAACTATCTAGATTGGAGTAGATGGTCTTTCAGTTTCCCTCTCTGAGTCTGTTTGGGGGCTGCTATAACAAATACCATAGACTGGGTGACTTAAACAACAAACATTTATTTTGCACAGTTCTGGAGGCTGGGAAGCTCAAGATCAACATGTTGTTGATTTGGCTCCTGGTGGGGGCTTGCTAGTTTTGGATATGGCTTGTTTATCCCTGTCAAATCTTATGTTAAAACTTACGGTGGTTTTGGGAGGGAGAACCTGGTAGGAGGTGCTTAGGTCATCATCAATGGCTAGGTGCTGCTCTTGCAGTAGTAAATTCTTGCTCTGGTGGGACAGGATTAGTACTCATGAAACTGAATTAGTTCCTGAGACAGTGGGTTGTTATAAAACTGAGACACCCCTCATGAAACTGCCTTTGCAAAGATTATGACAGTGAGAGAAGTCTGGCACGGCTGACTCCGTCTTGCCTCTAGCCTCACAGGCTGGCTGTCCCCGCTTATTCCTGGGCATAGACCAAGCTAACCATGGAAATAATTTAGTTTACAATCTAGTTGTGAAGCAAGGATAATAATAGTCCCTCCCCAAAACTGACCCCCTCCTTGTTTGGAGACTGAAACAGTCTTTGTAAGACTAACGAAACATTACAAGATCAGGATTATGGGAGGGGCCTGAATTCTGCTAAAATGTAGGTATAGTTAAATGATAAACAGCGGTTGTTTCCTAGCTTGTTTTCCTATAATCCCCTACTGCTCAGGAGTCATGAAGCAGAGGCCACAGACTTGTGATTTCACCAATTACTCCTAGAGGTAACATCACTATCATAGAATGTAAGATTGGTCTTTTGAGATTTTTTAGACTTTTATATTCTGGTGACCAATTGATTTCACCCAGACCTATGCCTGATGACTCAATTGGTCCTGTGACCCCCTTCCAGAGGCTGACTCAGTGCACAAGAACCATTTTCCATACCCCTATAATTTCATCTCTAACCAATCAGCAGCACCCATTCCTAGCCCCCCAAGTTATCCATAAAAACCTTAGCCTGAGTTCTTGGGGAGGCTGATTTGAGTAATAAACTTCCTCTTGGTTAGCCATGTGTTAATTAAACTCCTTTGCCACAAAAACCTACTGTTACTGCATTAGCTTTTCGGGGCAGTGGGCAAGATGAACCCACTGGATGATTATGCTTGGGTTTGTTTCCTCTTCGCATATGTTCACTTCTCCTTTAACCTTCTATGTTATATTTAGACTAGCATAAGACCCTCACCAGAGACTGAGCAGATGCTGACACCAGAATAGCTGAAAAACTGACTTTTGAGGGGGAGATTTGCATCTGTGGAGGAAATGAAGTGAAGTAAACAACAGAGAGAAACAGGCTTTCTGTAAAGCCCCCCTTATTGGGACCTGGGAAAGATGAATTGAGAGTCTGACAATTTAAAGCTCTGACAGAAATATTTACTGCTGGCTACCATTTATTTTTTTCTGAAGGCTGCTAACTGTGAGGTTTCATCTGCATGGTGAGACCCCTTTGCTAGCAAGGTGTTTCCTCTTCTCTTCCTTCCATAACCTGTTTTGCTGCCATAACCTATTTTGCCATACCCCCTTTCTTTCTGTAACCTCAAGATGGTATAAAAGCGTTAACCTTCTTATATTTCTTTGAGTTTTACTATTTTATATGACTCTTGTGCACATATATGTATGTCATAAAATTTATATGCCCTTTTCCTACTAATCTTCCTAGTATCAGATTATTTTATAGACTCAAATTATTGAACCTTAAGGGGAAAAATACAAATTTCCCTATAAGTTTATAGCTAGAAGGAACTTGCCTTGACTCTCAAATGAGATTTTGGACTTTGGACTTTTGACTTGATACTGGGACTAGTGAACACTTTTGTAACTATTAGAAGAGAAAATTGTGTAACTGTGTTTTGAATGTGAGGATATGAGTTTTGGGGGGGCCAGGGGAAGAATGCTATGGCTTAGTTATGGCTTGCTTGTTCCCACCAAATCTCATGTTGAAATTCGATCCTCAACGTGGCAGTGTTGGGAGGTGGGGCCTGGTGGGAAGTGTTTGGACCATGGAGGAGGATCTGTCATGAATGGCTTATTGTTGTTCTCCTGGTAGTGGGTTCTCACTCTAGTAAGATGGAATTAGTTCTTGCAGGAACAGATTAGTTCCTGAGAGAGTGGGTTGTTGTAAGGCCAGAATGCTTCTTGATTTTAGTCCTGCTTTGCATGTGTCTACTTTTCCTTTGACCTTCTCTGCCATTTTTTGACGTAACATGTGGCCCTCACTGGAAGTTGAGCAGGTGCCAATGCCATGTTTCTTGTACAGCCTGCAGGATTATGAAATAAATAAACCTCTTTTCCCTACAAACTACCAAGTCTCAAGTATTCTCTTATATCAACACAAAAAGGACTAAGACAGGGCTCTTTTCTGGGTTTGAAGATAGTCATCTTCTTGCTTATCCTCACATGAGAAAGGGAGAGAGAGTTCATCTCTTGTGTCTCTTTTTATGAGGACTAATCCCATTCATGAGGGCTCTACTTTTATGACCTAATTACCTTTCAAAGGCCCCACCTCCAAATACCATCACATTGGGAATTAGGGTTTCAACATGTGAATTTGAGAGGACACACAGACATTCAGTCCATAGCACTTTTTCAGCCTCAGTATTCTGTGTTTCCCAGTCTCTGTGACACGGGCCTGTATGGTCTAGGCAGGTAACTTAATGGAAGAAAATGGGCAGGTTCAACTTAAGGCAAACTGAGGAGTGTGTGCCCAGGCTAAGGGACACAGCTACTACTCAGCTCAAGCCCACAGATGTGAGCAAGATTGCAAGGCTCACATTGTAATATCTCAGAAGTCAATCTTTTTGCCCTTAGGTCTATTCTTCCACTCCCACCGCTTGGCTTTGAATGGTGCAGGCTGACTCTATAGGCTGCCGTTTTCAGATTCCCGTTTCAGCTGGCTTCTGTCTGGGTCCCACCAGTGGGAGGCACTGGTGGGAGACGGGGGTGAAGAAAAAGGGAGAATCTTGGCTGGGTCTAACCCTGCCTCTCAGCCTTGAACAATGCCTCCAGCAACATAAATATCTCCAAAAGGACTCCAGCTTTTGAGAGACAGGCCTATTACAACTCTGGCTTCCACTGAGTGACCTTAGTTCCCTCCTCATCCCTTCCTGCACACCCTATATCTGCCTCCTCCTCTCTCTCCAGTTTTGATGTGACAGTGGCTTCCTTTTGTTGCTAATGTCTATGCTCCCTCACAATTCCCTTTTTGTTTATCAGTTCTCCCTTCACCTAATTTTCTCCATTATGTACTTTGTGTGTCAAAGATTCAGAATTATTTCTTTTCTCTGAGGTTGGACTCTGACTGATGTAGGCTAGAAATACGAATTCTTGCCTGAAATCTTCCCATTTTTAAATGCTGGTGGATTAGTCAGAATTCTCCAGAGAAGCAGAACCAAAAGGATATTAATTAACTAATTAATTAAATTCTAAGGTATTTGCTCACATGACTATGGAGGCTGACAAGTCTATAATCTGCAGGGTGAGCTGGCAGGCTGGAGATCCAGGAAAGCCGATGTTCCATGTTCAGTCTAAAGGCAGTCTTCTCCAGAACCCAGAAGAGCCAATGTTGCAGACGAAGTCTGAAAGCAGTCTGTTGGAGAATTCTCTCTTGCTGGGGAATACTGGTCTTTCTGAAGGAGCCTACTCACATGGGGGAAACTTGCTTTACTCAAACCTGCTCAATGTTTCTCTTGTTCAAAAATACCCTCACAGAAACACCCAGAATAACGTTTGACCAGATATCTGGGCACAACACAGCTCAGCCAACTTGACACATAAAATAAACCATCACAGCTGGCAAACAATTAAAAACACCCACTGGGTCAAAGAAAATATGACTTCAGCTTCCAGGTAGGTTTGAAACTTCTGCTCTCTAAATGTAAATAGTCAAAGAAATAGACAAAGAAAGATTTTGGCAAGCTTATAGAGTGTCATGTTATGTAAAGTGTTCAACTTTGTATTCTTCCTAGGATAATTGATGCCAAGGAGTATTTGAGGAATATAAACTGTGTGAGAAGAAGAGCCTCTGTCATTGCAATCCTAGCACAGGGCCAGGCACTTAGTAAATGCACAATATATATCTGTTGAATGAATAAATAAAAGGACTTAAATTTAATTGGATAATTATTTAACAATCATCTGCTAGAGGCAAGGAACTGCATTAAGTGCTATTGGAAATTCAAAGATGTGTAAGACACACCTTTGTCCAAAGGCCCTTACAGTTTGGTAATGCATGTAAGGCTAAGTGATAAGAAATTTTTGTTTCTCTTGAGAAAAAATGACCAATGAATATATTATGGGAAATAGGTGTTATATACTTAGCCATATTTCCTTTTGATTAGGCTGTCTGGAAATGCAGAGCTAAATTTCCTATTCAAACCTGGTGGGAATACAGCAGTGTCCTAGAGCCAGCTTACATGTGCTTTTGTCCTTCTCCATGGTCCTTCTCCCTTCTCCTTACCCACCTATTCTAATGCATATTCCTGCAGGACTTGACTTGAAAAATGAACCTGTTATAGTTTTGTTGATTGGAGCCTCTGTAAGCTGACCCAGATCCTTTGTGGAATCAGGTAACCTGAAGTTTCTCTTGATTCAAAGGAGAATTGACTCTGGCTCTTTGGATTAGGGAAGTGTTTATCTCAGATGAAACTTGATAGTTGAATTTAATTTAGACAAGAAGGGACATCAGAATACGTTTTAGGAAGAGTGCAGCAAGACCAACAGCATGGAAAAGGAGAAACAAGCAGAGTTTGTGCACCAGGATCCACTGGAGCACATAATTCTGAAGAAGGGAAGAGAGGAGTGAGCTTACAAGGACTACACTGACTGAGCTTAAGGAACAGAGTGAGGAGTTGGAATTTAATTCCGTGACTGAAACTACTGAAGGACTGGTGAAATGGAGAATGACCTGAGCTGAGGTGGTGCCTGGGGAAAAAACGAATTGAACTATCCGGATGATGCCTAGGAATGCAGTAACTTGATCTTAGAGATTACTATAATGGTTTAAGCAGACGATGCGAATGTCTGTCAGGTCACAAAGGTGGGAAGTTGGGGGTATATCTGAGAGTCACGGTGGAGATAGGATGAGTAAGTTATTAAAGTTGATTAAATAGGGAATAGTAGGAGAGGTTGGTAGCCACTCTGAAAGTCTGAGTGGGTGCTATGGGGGTTGAACAGCGCCATTTTTTTTCTTTATTTAAAAAAGGGTTAGGAAAAGGTGGAGGAAAAATAAGGTGTTCACACTGGAAATTATCTTGCTGCAGGTATGTCCTTAGCTTTCTAGTACAACATGGGGTTTCAAGCTGATATTTCAGGTATACCTTCTTAAGCCCCTTAAACTGAGTGAAATGAATAGAGCCAGTAGTTCTGTGGAATACACATTCAGACCAAAGGAGAAGTTGATACCCTGTGGGAGATAAAGGGGATGCTGACTTTCCTCTTTACTGATTGCTGAGGGCAAACCTCTCAAAAAAGTTTGAAACATAGGATTATAACGGTGTCACTAGAACTCACAGTAAGTAATGATGTGAGATATAAAGCTAAGAGTATTGACTCTGGACCTGGTTTTTATATCTTTTTTTCTCTGTTGACTTTGGTAAGTCTGATTCTCAGTTTTCTTTTCTAGTAAACTGAAGATTATGAGACTTTCCTCAAAGGGCTGTGATGAGGATTTTACGAGAAAAAGTATTTCACATAGACAGGAGTCCCAAACCTTCCTTCTTTGATCTTATTCCCAAAACCCAGAGCCTGATGTGGGAAATCCTATTCACACAATTCCTTGAGGGAGCGCTCTCAAAAGGGAGTGAGATAAACAGGATAGGGCAAAGAGAAAAAATCAGCAAGAATATCCTGTCAAGTGGAGACTATCTTCAGTCTCATTCCTCAGGAAAGTTCTGGAACACAAATTGTGCCTTTTGATTATATGGATAAATTGCATAGTGGTGAAATCTGAGATTTTAGTGCGTCTGTCATCTGAGTAGTGTACATTGTACCCAATATGTAGTTTTTTATCCCTCATGTTGCACTCAGCCTTCCCTCTTCTGAGTCTCCAATGTCCATTATACCACCTCTATGTGCCTTTGCATACCCAAAGCGTAGCTCTCACTTGTAAGTGAGAACATATGGCATTTGGTTTTACATTTTTGAGTTACTTCACTTAGAATAATGGCCTCCAGCTCCATCCAAGTTGCTCAAAAACACATTACTTTATTCTATTATATGGCTGAGTAGTATTGCATGGTGTGTATACCACATTTTCTTTGTCTGCTAATCAGCTGGTGGGCACTTAGGGTGGTTTCAGATCTTTGCAATTGCAGATTGTGCTGTGATAAACACATGCTCCACATACACTCCAATATGTATTGTTTTTTGACTTTTTAATAATGGCCATTCTGGTTGGGGTAAGGTGGCATCTCATATTAATTTCTATTTGCCTGATGATTAGTGATGTGGAGCATTTTTCATACATTTCTTTGCCATTTATATATCATTTTTTGCAAAATGTCTATTCATGTCATTTGCCCACTTTTTGATAGGAGTATTTAGTTTATCTTGCTGATTTGTTTGAGTTCTTTGTAGATTCTGGATATTAGTCCTTTGTTGGATGCAAACCCATTCTGTGGGTTGTCTGTTTACTCTGCTATTATTGTTTTTGTTCGTTTTTTCTGTGCAGAAGCTTTTTAGTTGAACTAAATCCCTTTTGTTGTTGTTGTTGTTGTTATTGCATTTGCTTTTGGGGTTTTAGGCATAAATTATTTGCTTTGGTCAGTGTCCAGAAGAGTTTTCTCTAGTTTTTCTTCTAGAATTTTTATGGTTTCTGGTCTTATATTGAAGTCTTTAATCTATTTTGAGTTGATTTTTCTATGTGGTGAGAGATAGGGATCCAGTTTTATTTTCTTACATATGGCCATTCAGTTTTCCCAGTACAATTTATTGAATAGGGTGCCTTTTGTGTACTTTGTCAAAGATCGGTTGGTTGTAAGTATTTGGATTCATTTCTGGGCTCTTTATTTTTTGTTCCATTGCTCTATGTGTCTATGTTTATACCAGTACCATGCTGTTTGGGTTACTATAGCCATGTAGCATAATTTGAAGTTAGGTAATGTGATGCCTCTGGATTTCTTCTTTTTGCTTAGGATTACTTTGCCTATTCAGGCTCTTTTTTTGGTTCCATGTGAATTTTAGGATTGTTTTCTCTAATTCTATGAGAAATGATATTGATATTTTGATAGAGATTGCATTGAATATGTAGATTGCTTTGGCACTATGGTCATTTTCATGATATTGATTCTTCCAATCCATGAGCATGAGATGTATTTCCATTTGTTTGTGTCATCCATGATTTCTTTCAGCAGTATTTTGGAGTTGTTGTAGAGATATTTCACCTCCTTGGTTTAGGTATTTTATTTTATATCTTTTGCAGCTGTTGTAAAAGGGATGGATTGACTTCTTTATTTGATTTTAGCTTGGTTGCTGTTGGTGGATAGCAGTGCTACTAATTTGTGTACATTGATTTCGTCACCTGAAACTTTGCTGAATTTGTTTATCAGGTCTAGGATCTTTTGGAAGAGTCTTTAGTGTTTCCTATGTATACAGTCATATCACTGGTGAACAGTGATAGTTTGACTTTCTCTTTTCCAATTTTGATGCCTTTTATATATTTCTCTTGCCTGGTTCCTCTGGCTAGGACTTCTAGTACTATGTTGAATACAAGTGGTGAAAGTAGGCATCCTTGTATTTTTCCAGTTCTCAGAGGGAATGCTTTCAACTTTTCCTCATTCAGCATGATGTTGGCTGTGGGTCTGTCACATATAGCTTTTATTATTTTGAGGCATGTTCCTTTTATGACTAGTATATTGAGGAATTTTATCAGAAAGAGATGCTGGGTTTTATTGAATGGTTTTTCTGCATCTATTGAGATGATTATATGGTTTTCGTTTTTAATTTTGTTTATGTGATAAATCACATTTATTGACTTGCATATGTTGAACTATCCCTGCATCCCTGGGATGAAACCCACTTGATCGTGGTAAATCATCTTTTTGATGCACTATTTGCTAGTATTTTCTTGAGGATTTTGCATCTATGTTCATCAAGGATATTGGTCCATAATTTTCTGTTTTTGGATGTCCCTTCCTGGCTTTGGTATCAGGGTGATATTGGCTTCATAGAATGAGTTAGGGAGGATTTTCTCTTTCTCAATCATTTGGAATAGTTTCAGTATGATTGTACCAATTTTTCTTTGAATGTCTGGTAGAATGTGGCTCCGAATCAAAAAAGCCCATTTGACCCTGGGCTTTTTTGTTGTTGTTGGCTAATGTTTTGTTCCTGATTCTATCTCACTGCTTGGTATTGGTCTGTTCAGGATTTCTGTTTTCCCTTATTCAAGCTAAGAGGATTTTATGTTTCCAAGAATTTGTCTATTTCCTCTAGGTTTTCTAATTTGTGTGCATAGAAGTGTTCATAGTAGTCTCAAATAATCTTTTTTTTTGTGGTGTTGGTTGTAAAATCCCCATTTTCATTTCTGGTTGAGCTTAAACTAGCTAATGGTTCTATCGATTTTGTTTATCCTGTAGAAGAACCGAGTTTTCATTTAATCAATCATATATATATATGATATATATATATATCATATATATATCTAGTTTGTTGAGGAATTTTATTAGAAAGGGATGCTGGATTTTATTGACTGCTTTTTCTGCATCTATTGAGATGATCGTATGTTGGTTTCGATTTTATTTTGTTCTTCTCTGATCCTTGTTATTTATTCTTATTACTTTGGTTTGGTTTATACTTGTTTCTCAAGTTCCTTGAGATGTGATATTAGGTTGTCAATTTTTGATTTTTCAGACTTTTTGATGTAGGCATTTAATGACATAAGCTTTTTCCTTAGAACTGCTTTTGCTGTACCCCAGAGGTTTTGACAAATTGTGTCACTGTTATTATTCATTTTGAAGAACTTTTTAATTTCTATCTTGATTTTATTGTTAACTCCAAAATCACTCAAGAGCAGACTGTATGATTTCCATGTATTTGTACAGTTTTGAAGGTTCCTTTGAAATTGATTTCTGGTTTTATTCCACTGTGGCCTCAGAATATATTTGATATGATTTTCATTTTTAAAAATTTATTAACACTTGTTTTGTGCCTATCATATGGTCTATCTTAGAGATTATTTCATGTGTTCATGAGAAGAATGTATATTCTGCAATTCTTGGGTAGAATGTTCTGTAAATATCTGTTAGGTACATTTGTTCTAGGGCACAATTCAAATCCAGTATTTCTTTGTTGACTTTCTGTCTTGATGATCTGTCTAGTGCTGTCAGTGGAGTACTGAAGTCCCCCACTATTATTGTGTTGTTGTCTATCTGTTTTCTGAGGTCTAGTAGTAATTGTCTTATGAATTTGGGAGTTCCAGACTTAGGTCATACATATTTAGAATTGTAATATCTTCTTCTTGTATTGTTTTATCATTATATAATGACCTTCTTTGCCTCTTTTTTAAACGGTTGGTGCTTTAGTTGTTGCTTTAAAGTCTGTTTTATCTGATAGCTACTCTTGTTCACTTTTGATTTGCATTTACATAGAATATCTTTTACCTTGTGTCTGTAAGAATCCCTTAATTGTTAGGTGTGTCTCTTGAAGACAGCAGATATTTGTTCGACCATTTTTTTTTTATCCATTCTGCTATAATCTGCATCTTTTAAGTGGAGCATTTAGTTCATTTATATTCAATATTAATATTGAGACATGTGGTATTGTTCCAGTCATCATGTTGACTGTTACCTAGTTACTTTGTTTTCTTCATTGTGGTATTGTTTTAGAGGTCCTGTGAGTTTTGTGCTTTCAAGAAGTTCTATTCTGGTGGATACTGACATTTTGTTTCAAGATTTAGAACTCCTTTTAGCATTTCTTGTAGGACTAGTCTGGTAGTGCCAAATTCCCTCAGCATTTGCTTGTCTGAAACAGACTTTATTTGTCCTTCATTTATAAAACTTAGTTTTGCTGGATGCAAAATTCCTGGCTGAGAAGTTTGTCTGTTTCAGGAGGCCAAAGATAGAAACCCGATTCCTTGTGGCTTGTAAGGTTTCTGCTGGGAAGTTTGCTGTTAGTCTGATAAGTTTTCTTTTGTAAGTTACCTGTTTTTGTCTCTCTATTCTTGGAATTCTTTCCTTCATGTTGAGTTTAGATAGCCTGATGACTAGATGCCTTGGTGATGTCTTTTTTGCAATGAATCTCCTAGGATTTTTTTCAGCTTGTTGTTTTTGGATGTCTAAACTTCTAGCAAGGGTAGAGCAGTTTTCCTCAATTATTCCCCTAAATAAGTTTTTCAAACATTTTGCTTTTTCTTTTCTTTCAGGAACACCAAACATTGTTAGGTTTGTCCATTTTACATAATCCTATATTTCTTAGAGACTTTGTTCATTTTTTAAAATTCTTTTTTATTTTTGTCTTATTGCATTGTTTCCAAACCCTTGTCTTCCAGCTCTGAAATTCTTTCTTCCTACTTGGTCTAGTCTATTGTTAAAACTTTCCACTGCATTTTGCAATTCCCTAAATGTGTCTTTCATTTCTAAAAGTTCTAACTGTTTTTTCTTTAAAATCTCTATTGCTTTAGAAATTTTTTCATTCATATTCTGAATTGTTTTCTTAATTTCTTTATGTTGGTTTTCACCTTTCTCTTTTACCTCCCTGAGTAACTTCATAATCAACCCTTTGAATTCTTTCTCTGGTATTTCAAAGATTTCATCTTGGTTTAGATCCATTGCTGGAGAGCTGGTGTGATATTTTGGGGATGTTATAAAACCCTGTTTTTCTGGTTTATTCTCATTTAGATCTACTATTTCTTCTAATTATTTTTAAACTTATTTTTTATTCCATAGTGAGGGTTTTTATTTCTTTTTTTCCTCTTGAGGATGTGATTTTAATGTTTATAGTGAATTATAACCTAATTCAGCTCTGAGTGCTTCTAAAAGCCTCTAAAGGTGAAGACTTTGTATGAGTTCCTTGGCTACAGAGTTTTTGTATGATGGCTTTCTCAGATGCTGGCCCTAGTAGTGATGTGCTTGGTGTGTAAGCAGGTTCATTGTCTCCCGTGGGGTTGGAATGGCAGAGGTCTCATGGAGCTTATCTCATTCCCCAGTGGTGTGTATTATTTATTTATTCCAAGTATTTTATTCACTGGGTTGAGCAGTTTAGGCCAGTAGGATGTGTCCATGGGTATAAACCAGCTGTGGCAAACACAAGTAGGTAAATGTAATGCTCTGTGGTGGGCAGAGGTCCCAGCCTTGACAGAGGAGGCTGGGGGACCTCTTAGTGAAATGCACTGAGATCTTTTCAGTGGGAAGGGAAGGAGCCACTTCAGCTGCCCTGCCAGGCCAGCAGGAAAGCAAGCTATCTCTCAATCATACTCTTGACCCACAGTGTTCCAGCTATTCAGATCAGACAGGCACTTCCTTTTATCTGCAGGAATGCTAATTTTCCATGTCAAGAGGGATTGTGACACTACCTCTTGTGCAAACCTGAACCTGGAGGACACTCCTGTGGGGATGCAGTCACCCTGAAGCATTTCAGAAAGCCTATCTACAGGTGTACTCCCACCCAGCTCCCATGAGAGAAACCCAACTGTGTCTACAGTGGTGGGCAAGAGTAGAAAAAGTCTTGTTCTGCAAGACCCTTCATGAGCACCAGTGCTGTCTTCCTGTTAGGATAGAGCTGCAAACTTTTCCCACTGAGCTCAGCACTGCACTTGTGCATCTGCTGAAATAAACTTCTTACAAGCCTAAAGTTCTGGGACTCAAGATCTGTCATCTGGATTCTTTTGTCCCACAGGGCGCTTCCTTGATGCAGTGAACTCTCCTTGTCCCTAACAGTAGGAGTCCCTAAGGGCCAGACTACAGTGAATCCTGCTGCTCCTCTGGGTCTAGCCACCCAGTGGAGTGCCACACTCCAGGCTGGTGCTGGGGAATGGCTGCAAGGAATCCAGTGATGTAACCTATCCTCTAGTCTTTCAGCAATGGGTTCCAGCACCACTTCTGATGGGATTGACAGGAGAATGATAGACTCTGAGATTTCTTTGGTTATAAATATCCTTTCTGTGTTGACTTTCTCAAATGCCAGTTGTAGTGGTAATGAACTGGTCATGAAGACAGACTCAGGACCTTCTGGTTAGCCAGGGTGACACAGGAAATGGTGATAGCTGAGATCATACAGAAGTTTTCTCCTTCCTGGGTGCTGTTATTATGCGTGCAGGTGTTGTTACTCGGCTTCTAGCCAGGAGGTGGTGTTTGCAAAAGAGCACCAGCTGTGATGGTAGTGGTAGGATTTGTGCTTGTCTTGTTACTTAGGGGAGGTACTCTGGGGTCTCAAACAGTGGGTGGGGCCACAGATCTCCCCCAGATTCCTGTCTTTTGCATTAAGCTACCAGGGTGGGTAGAGGGGCAAAGTTAGGTGGGGGCTGGGTTAGGCAAGTCCACATCAAGCTTGGCCTCTGGGCAGAAGCAGTCACTCCAGTGGGGTTTGGATGGCAGTTTTCTGACCGCTGAAGTAATGTTCCAGGGAGGAGTGCAGCTGTCTCTGTTGCAGAGAAGAGTCCACATGGGAGTGGGGAGCAGCAGGCAGCAGTAAGCCCCACCCAGCTCCCACACTCTTGGCAAAGCAGGTCTCACACATGCAGTGTTCCGCTAGCAGCAGCTAGCTCGGTTCCAGGGAGTCTGCACTCAGAACTCAAAACTGCGCCAGGCCTTAAGCCTTCCTCAGCGAGACAGAAACCCTGCCTTTCAGGCCACACTAGTATTGGTCCACGTATGAAGTTGGGGCATCCAGCTCCTATGCTCATGCATACAGTATACTTCCCATTTACTCCTCGGCCCTAGCCAAAGGGCTTCATCTTCACTTGAGATTATGTTGCCAATCTCAGTTGGGAGCTTCTCTCAACCTGTGACCACCACCTGAGTTAGCTGGAAGACTTCTATGAAGTCCCTTGCGATGTAGGATCAGAAATGGCTTCCCTCTATTCCCACTGGTGTCTGGGTGTGCATGCAAAGCGCCTCCTGATATTGTTCCTTCTTATATACTCCCCTCACTCACTAATTCACCTCCAGTGCTGGGTAGGGTTAAGGCCTTCCCCTGTGGCCTGGATTGCCAGGTTCCCCAGTGGGAGTGTACAGGCAGTTTCTCCCCGCTCACACTCTAGGGACTTATGGTTTTCTTCCTGAAAAGTGTAGGCTGCAGCCCGCTGTTTCCTTCAAAGGGTCTGTGGTTGTTTTCAGTTTTCCTGTTAAGTTCCTGTGTTGCTTTTTGGAAAAAAAAAGTTTATAGCATGAATCTCTACACATAATTTTGTCTTTCCAAGTGGAAGTTGTGTGCTAACCATGCCTCCAATACACTATCTTGGAAAAAAACTAAAACAACAACAATAACAACAACAACAAAACCTTATGCTTATTTTATGGATGAAGACAAAACTTCGCTGTTTGAAAACATTTGCTGGCTTACCACTGCTTATAGAACAATATCCACATTCCTTGACTTGATGCACAAGCCTCTTCTATTATTTTCTATTTATTGTCTTGTACCCTTATGCTTTAGGCTTCCTCCAATTTGGACTCATTTATTCAGCAAATATTTGTTGAGCACCCACCATGGACAAGGCACCATGTTGTGCATCAGCATAGAGTGGGGAATCAGAGAACTTTCTGTGTCCTTATGGTGTCCACTCCACTGCTAACACTCTCTTTTCCATAAATTCCCTGGGATTGTGTCTTTGTTCTTTTTGTCCACTGCCTGCAGTGTCTTCCCTTCATCCTCTCATGAGAAAATGATCACTCACTCCTTATGGCTATCTCCTCTGAAGTTATTCTTGATTCTTCCTTCCCCATGTATTTCTCTTGTAATTATCAAATTGTATCTTGTATTCTAGCTAGTTTTGAAAACTCGAATTAGTCAAAATACTCAACTATAAACACCCCATCAACAGGGATCATATCTTATTCACCTTTTAATTCTTGCTGCCTGGCACAGTGCCTGGCATGGTGTAGGAATGAATAGAGATCATTGGACTGATAAGGGCAATGACACAGTCTTCGGCCTCCTGGTCCAGTGATCGACCTCCTCCACATTTTTTTTTCTCATTTATAGTGAGTAATGTGTCCACCAAGTCCAAGAAAACATCCATTGCCAATGATGTGAAAGTCTTACAATAGCTTGAATAGAAGTCAATCTGTGAGAGTTTCCTCACATTCAATGAATCATTTACTGAGAAACATGGGATTAATTTTACTCTCAATTTTTGAGTGTGTTCATTTGTTAATGTTTATTAATATTTTATTTACTTATTTTGATAGGAAACCTTGGTTATTTTAATTTGTGTTTATTTTTATTTTAAGCTTTCAGGGACTGCTTTGAGGAGAATGAAAGTAACGGATTTTCTTTCTAGAGAGTAAGTGAATATTACATAGAGAATAATTGCTGAAGTGTATTGCTTATGTGTCTGTAAAACGACCTAGCTATGAATGCAGAATGGATCCTTTTCATTTCAAAAACTGTTGATTGAACTTATTTGCTTTTTGATTGTAGTGCTAGCAAAATATATGAATACTAATTACCATGAATTCTATCATTTAAAAAGGTGAGATATTTATTTCTGTTTCATTCTTGCATTGAGCAAAGGTATGTATTTGTATTAATCAGTTTTCTACTGGTATAACAGGATACCACAGACTGATTAATTTATGAAGAATAGACGTTTATTCTGCTCATGAGTCTAGAGGCTGGAATGTCCAAGAGCATGGTGCTGGCATCTGCTGAAGGCTTTCTTGCTCCATTATAATATGGCAGAAAGGCAAGTGACTACATGAGACAGAAAGAAAGAGAGGGAGAGGCCAAACTCATCATTTTTGTCCTTTTTAGTGTGTTTAATGTCTTAGGAATATTTTTAGCAGGTTCCTACTCCTAAGATAACAAACACACTACCTTAGAAACCTACTCCTAAGATAACAAACATACTGCCATAAAATGGAATTAATCTATTGACCTCTTAAAGGCCCCACTTCTCAACAGTGTTACAATGGCAATTAAATTTCAAGCTGAGGTTTGGAGGAAAGATTCAAGCCATAGCAGTCTTCTTGTTGGGTTTTTCCTTGAAAAAGCCATGGTTGAAAATTTACTTTCAACCCTTTGTCAGATGAGTAGATTGCAAAATTTTTCCCCCATTCTGTAGGTTGCCTGTTCACTCTCATGGTAGTTTCTTTTGCTGTGCAGAAGCTCTTTAGTTTAATTAGATCCCATTTGTCAATTTTGGTTTTTGTTGCCATTGCTTTGGTGTTTTAGACATGAAGTCCTTGCCCATGCCTATGTCCTGAATGGCATTGCCTAGGTTTTCTTCTAGGGTTTTTATGGTTTTAGGTCTAACATATAAGTCTTTAATCCATCTTGAATTAATTTTTGTATAAGGTGTAAGGAAGGGATCCAGTTTCAGCTTTCTACATATGGCTAGCCAGTTTTCCCAGCACCATTTATTAAATAGGGAATCCTTGCCCCATTTCTTGTTTTTGTCAGGGTTGTCAAAGATCAGATGGTTGTAGATGTGTGGTATTATTTCTGAGGGCCCTGTTCTGTTCCATTGGTCTATATCTCTGTTTTAGTACCAGTACCATGCTGTTTTGGTTACTGTAGCCTTGTAGTATAATTTGAAGTTAGGTAGTGTGATGCCTCCAGCTTTGTTCTTTTGGCTTAGGAAAGAACTCAAACAAATTTACAAGAAAAAAACAACTCCATCAAAAAGTGGGTGAAGGATATGAACAGACACTTCTCAAAAGAAGACATTTATGCAACCAACAGACACATGAAAAAATGCTCATCATCACTGACCTTCAGAGAAATGCAAATCAAAACCACAATGAGATACCATCTCACACCAGTTAGAATGGCGATCATTAAAAAGTCAGGAAATAACAGGTGCTGGAGAGGATGTGGAGAAATAGGAACACTTTTACATGTTGGTGGGACTGTAAACTAGTTCAACCATTGTGGAAGACAGTGTGGCAATTCCTCTAGAACTAGAAATACCATTTGACCCAGCCATCCCATTACTGGGTATATACCCAAAGGATTATAAATCATGCTTCTATAAAGACACATGCACACGTATGTTTATTGCAGCACTATTCACAATAGCAAAGACTTGGAACCAACCCAAATGTCCATCAATGATAGACTGGATTAAGAAACTGTGGCACATATACACCATGGAATACTATGCAGCCATAAAAAAGGATGAGTTCATGTCCTTTGTAAAGACATGGATGAAGCTGAAAACCATCATTCTCAGCAAACTATCGCAAGGACAGAAAACCAAACACCACATATTCTCACTCATAGGTGGGAATTGATCAATGAGAACACTTGGACATGGGAAGGGGAACATCACGCACCGGGGCCTGTTGTGGGGTTGGGGGAGGGGGAAGGGATAGCATTAGGAGATATATCTAATGTAAATGAGTTAACAGGTGCAGCATACCAACATGGCCCAGGTATACATATGTAACAAACCTGCACACTGTGCACATGTACCCTAGAACTTACAGTATAATAATAATAAAAAAGAAAAACAACAAAAAAAGAAAATTTACTTTCAGATGTTATTTCACTGTGAATTACATGGAAGCTTCTTTACTTCCACATATTTAGAATTTTGGGGATTGAAGCTTAAAACTAAAATCATATCTATATCTATATATCTCTGTATCTATCTATTAATATCTATCTATCACCTATTCTAAAAGAATGAGAAGCAGTAGAATGTGTCCTGTTTATTTTTGGCTATAGTGTATGGTTGAATTTGTTCACCAAGTTTTGTTTTATAATCTAGAATTTTGATATAACTCAGTATGTCTAATTTTTGAGAAATGACAGAAAATGAAATAGATTTCAAAATAGTGGAGCAAATTTCTGGGCAAACTTGATTCTTTCACAAATGAAAAAGGAGAATGAAGTCTGCACACCAGAGACTGGTGTCCTTGAGACTAATATTGGGACTCTAGAATAAATTACTGAAATATAATTACCAATCATTTAGCTAAAGAAAGTGTAATCACTAAAAGATAATAAATATGTGAAACTCATGATTGTCCAATTATTTCACTGAACTGTATCATAGAGTATCTTTACTCTTAAGGTTATGTCTATTGCTCCTATAAGATTGAAATACTGTATAATGGTATGCTACTGCCGTGCTTTCCTTCTCAATGCTGTGTTCATTAAGTCAACTTGGCAGCTTGAAATTGGTCTTGGTGGGAATATTTACACCAGGAAAATCATCAAATGCTATAAGTCAGATCTTGATTTTTTGTTGTTGACTGTCTAGACTTAAGAAAGTCATGAAGCCAATGTAAATAATGCAGATAGACACAATAGTATGTTGTGTCTATCACCATTACACTGTGAATGGCATATACCATTAAGAAAGTATTTTTGCAGTATTTGAAAACTATTTTCCAATTCAGCAAATAAATCACTCACATCATTGACAGATAAACAAAGTTCCAACCTAGGTCCCTGCTGTTTTGCTTTTGTCCTTACTTGTTAATATGAATGTAAGTATCAACCAAAATTCATGTCATAAATAAGCTCATTCATTGTTTGCAACCATAGGTTGAATACAGATACAAGATTCAGCAAAAATCGGCAAAAGCATTCTGTGAGAATCAATTGTCTATATGAAATTTACAATAAAAAGTGTGGCATATTTTATTATTATTTGTAAATTTTGAGTTATTATTCCTTATATCAGTAAAATTTGTAATAAGCTTTTATCAATACAATTTTTTTTGTGTGTGTGTATATATACATACACACACGTATACACACACACACACACACATATATATATATTTTTTCCCCTCCCTAAATAGCTGATTGTTAAACATTTACCAACACACCATGGCCTAAACTTATCCCTAAATCCCATCCAGCTTATTTTCTCCTGTTGAGATACTGAGTACTATTCCCTCAATTATTCTTCCTTTGATTTCCTGTGTAATGTGTAGAATGCCCTATTATACTTGGGCATATGTTTCTCTTCTATAATACTTTACTTTGAGTTTCAGTCACTGGTCATCCTATTGGTAACTCTCTGGGAAAACATGTCTTCTCCCTCTCTTTGTGACATGCATTATGGCCTTAGCTTATAGCCCATTATTCTATCATCAGGTCCTGAAAATAGAAATTGATTTTACAGCACATCTTGTAGCCATTTCACTTCCCACTTTGTCCTTTCTCATCCAGATTACGACTCTCAACTATAATGATGTTGAAATATATGAAGTCCCACTTAAGCTTGCAAGTCCTCCAGCTTCCCTCCATGGCCTTCATAGTCCTGTGAGATGTTTTCTAGGCCTCTATGGTGGAATTCACAGTCTCCACATAAGTCAGTAGAAGCAGGGAGAAAGTAACTGTCATGGCCTCCGTATTCTCCATAGACGGGTCTGCTACTAGGAGGACATGTCAGGCTTATGAGAACCAAATATCTGTTATGTCAAGGAAGTTGACATTGAAGACTGAGTGCTTTTTACTACAGGCCGAGAAACAGGCTTCTTGGAACTTTCAAGAACTACCCTTCTTGTTATAGAATGTAAAAATAACCACTTCTCCAATAAGTGACAATTCTCCCTGTGTCCCTGTGAAGAAACTGCCTCAGACTATTGTAAGGCCTTATTGCTCCAGTCTCCTCTCATCATCATCTTCTTGGTCATTTTCTTCCACTCACCAGTGTCTCCTCAGGCTCCTTGTTGTCATCACCTTCTTGGTTATTTGAAGCTTCAGCTTAGATGTCTCCTCCAAGAAGCCTTCCCTGAGTGGTAGGGCTCCTAGGTACCCCTGCAGCACTCTGCACTCTGAGTGCAGAAGTGGTAGCATTGTAGCATAACTGCCTTACTTCTAAACTGTTTCCCACACTGCTCTGTGACGACAGAGAACATGCTTCTTTTCTCTATGACTTTATCTTCAGCCCCAGTGTAGTGCCTGGTAAAAGGCAGGCGCTCAACATATGTGCACTGAATGAAGCAATGAATGAATCATTGAATGTTTTCTTTCGCATATTATTTCCTTCATTTTCTCTTTAGCTCCTCATTGTGAAAATAAATAGAGAGTCCTTCACTTCTTATGCAGGCAGAGGAACCATTGTGCGGGGAGACCATTCATATTTGACACATATAGTTGTAATTGCTTATGGTAAAAATTTAAGTGCAACACAGTTCCACCATTTTGTCATCTTATTTTAATGTAAGAACAGAGCCTATTGGAAAGAAGAAATTCACATAAAAATCTGGCATCTATTTTCCAAGTGCCAGAGATGAAGCCTTCGTATAACCTTAGCTTAGCTTTTTATATACCAATGAAGTTATTTTTATCATCTGGTTTGGATTATTACTGGGTTGGAAACAGCTTACTATACTTAGCCATCTATCAATAAATGCAATCACCAGCTGTGATAAATTAGGATTATAGAAGACTTAGGTGGGAATTTCAAAAAATGGTTCCCATTTCTGTATCTTCACTGTACTTTAATCAACTGGCTTTGTGGCTGACAATTGGACATTACAAACCATTTGCCCTAATCTAAAAGCAACAATTTCTCAAATATGGGAAAACTTATATCAGAATCTCTTGGGATTCTTATTGATAGTGGGGATTTCTGTCTCTGTCTCAGAAATCCTAACTCAGAATCTTGGAAATACAGCTTAGGAATCTGCATTTTAAGTAAGCATATGTAACAGAAACTGTCAGTGCTCCATCCAGATCCTCATGAATCCTTTAAACTGCTTCTGTGTCCAGCCCCCGACTTTTTGATGTGCTTTTACAATGGACTCTACCTGCCACTTGTCTTCAGCATGAGGGTCGGGGTTGGGAGGAATATCTGGGAGTTTATCAGCTTCCCATCTCCCTTTTGGCCAACACTAACTGGTGCTGAAGTTTGAAAGCCCTCACCTTAAATAGGAGAAAATATCAGAGACATAACTTATACTCCAGATATTCCTAAAGGATCAGGCTGAAGATACTCCTATGCCACTTTGCCCAAATCATATCCTTGCTTGTCAGATTTCTTAGAGACAAAGGCGAATGCTGAGGTTTTTGTTTATGTGATTTGTTGAGGGAGTTCTCTCAGAATGTGGTTTTGGCTGGAGACTTGCATCAACCTGGCTCTATGACAGAGCTCGGGAGGATTAATAACCCCATAGAGTTGGTCTCGGCTCAGTGAGTCATTGCTCATTGTTAGTTGGGGGACAGGGCTGGGCTGGGGAGTGAGGCATATCTTTTTAGGTGGGATTGCTTTCATTAGGTTGATGGCAGCTGTGAGTCACTGGCAGCTAACACTCAAACACACACACTCACAGCAGCTGGCTTGTGAAGCAGAATTGAGTGGGCCACTGTGGGTTAATTTTATGTGTCATGTTGGCTAGGCTATGATGCCCAGATATTTGGTCAAACACCACTCTTTGCAGTGATGTTACCGTGAAGGTAGCTTTTATGTGTGATTAATCAGTGAACTTTGAATAAAGCAGATTATCCTTCACAATGTGAATGAACTTTTTCCAGCCAGTTGAAGGCCTTAAGTGAAAATTCCAAGGTCTTCTGAGGAAGAAGGAATTCTGCCTTTGGACTGTCTTCAGACTTGAGATGGAAACATCAACTCTTCCCTGGGTCTCCAGCCTGCTAGCATGCCCAGAGAATTTTGGATTTGCTAGGCCAACAATCTCGTGAGCTAATTCCTTAAAACAAATCCCTCTCTCACTCTTTGTGTACACACACACACCCTGTTCGTTCTGTTCCTGTTGAAGAACCCTGAATGATACAGCCACCAACAGCATCTACTACACTTAATTTTTTTCCTCTCCCATATCCTATTTTTCCACTCCTTTACTAGTTCATCCTAGAAGTATTCCTTTAATAAATTACTTGCATGTAAATCCTTGTTTCAGGGTATGTCTCTAGAAAACCTGATCTAGGAAAGCGTGCTTAGTAATTCCTTTTTTTTTTAAGTTTTATTTTATGTTCAGAGGTACATGTGCAGGTTTGTTATGTAGATAAACTTGTGTTACAAGGGTTTGTTGTACAGATTTCATCACCCAGGGATTAAACCTAGTATCTATTAGATATTTTTCCTAATTCTCTCCTTCCTCCTACCCTCCACCCTCTGATAGGTCCCAGTATCTGTTGTTCCCCTCTGTGTGTCCATGTGTTCTCATAATTTAGCTCCCACTTATAAGTGAGAACATGCGGTATTTGGTTTTCTGTTCCTGTGTTAGTTTGCTAAGGATAATGGTCTCCAGTTCCATACATGTCCCTGCAAAGAACATGATCTCATTCTTTTTTACAGTTGTGCTGTATTATATGGTGTATATATGCCATATTTTCTTTATCCAGTCTACCATTGATGGGTATTTAGGTTGATTACACGTCTTTGCTATTGTGAATAGTACTGCAATGAACATATGTGTGCATGTGTCTTTATGACAGAATGATTTATATTCCTTTGGGTATATACCCAGTAATGGGATTGCTGGGTAAAATGGTAGCTCTGTTTTTAGCTCTTTGAGGAATTGCCACACTGTTTTCCACAATGGTTGAATAAATTTACACTCCCACCAACAGTGTTATAAGCATTCGTTTTTCTCTGCAACCTTGCCAGCACCTGTTATTTTCTGACCTTTTAATAATAGCTATTTGCTATTTGGACTGATGTGAGATGGTATCTCATTGTGGTTTTGATTTGCATTTCTCTAATGATTAGTGATGTTGAGCTTTTGTTCATATGCTTGTTAACTGCATGTATGTCTTCTTTTAAAAAATGTCAGTTCATATCCTTTGCCCATTTTTTAATGGGATTTTTTTTTCTTATAAATTTGTTTAAGTTCCCTTTAGATGCTGGATATTATACCTTTGTCAGATGAATAGTTTGCAAAGTTTTTCTCCCATCCTGTAGGTTGCCTGTTTACTCTGTTGATAGTTTCTTTTGATATCAGAAGCTCTTTAGTTTAATTAGATCCCATTTGTCAATTTTTGCTTTTGTTGCGATTGCTTTAAGCATCTTTGTCATGAAATCTTCGCCCGTTCCTATGTCCAGAATGGTATTGCCTAGGTTGTCTTCCAGGTTTTTTAGTTTTGTGTTTTACATTTAAGTTTTCAATTCATCCTGAGTTAATTTTTGTATATGGCATAAGGAAGGGGTCCAGTTTCAATCTTCTGCATATGGCTAGCCCGTTATCCCAGCACGATTTTATCAAATAGGGAGTCCTTTCCTCATTGCTTGTTTTTGTCAGTTTTGTCAAAGATCAGATGGTTGTAGGTGTGTGACCTTATTTATGGGCCCTATACTCTGTGACACTGCTCAATAGTCTGTTTTTGTACTAGTACCATGCTGCTTTGGTTACTGTGATCCTGTAGTATAGTTTAAAGTCACATAGCATGATGCTTCCAGCTTTGTTCTTTTTGTTTAGGATTGCTTTGGCTATTTGGGCACTTTTTTGGTTCCATATGAATTTTAAAATAGTTTTTTTCCTAGTTCTGTGAAGAATATCATTGGTAGTTTGATAGGAATGACATTGAATCTGTAGGTTGCATTGGGAAATATGACCATTATAACAAGATTGATTCTTCCTATCCATGAGCATGGAATATTTTTCCATTTGTTTGTGTCATTTCCAATTTCTTTGAACAGTGTTTTGCAGTTCTCCTTGTAGAGATCTTTCACCTTCTTGGTTAGCTGTATTCCTAGGTATTTCATTCTTTTTGTGGTAATTGTGAATGAGATTGCATTCCTGATTTGGCTCTCAGTTTGACTGTTGTTGCTATACAAGAATGCTAATGGTTTTTGCATATTGATTTGATATTCTGAAACTTTGCTGAAGGTTATTAGCGTAGAAGCTTTTAGGCTGAGATGATGGGCTTTTCTGGATGTAGGATCATGTCATCTGCAAACAGGGATAGTCTGACTTCCTTGACTTTATTTCTCTTGCCTGATTTCTCTGGCCAGGACTTCCAGTACTATGTTGAATAGGAGTGGTGAGAAAGGGCATACTCATATTATGCCAGTTTTCAAGGGGAATGCTTCCAGCTTTTTCCCATTCAGTATGATGTTGGCTGGGATTTGTCAGAGATGGCTCTTATTATTTTGAGGTATGTTCCTTCAATATCTAGTTTATTGAGAGTTTTTAATGTGAAGTCGTGCTGAATTTTATCAAAAGTCTCTACATGTTTTGAGATAATCATGTGATTTTTGTCTTCAGTTTTATTTAAATGATGATTCACCTTTATTGACCTGCATAGGTTGAACCAACCTTATATCCCAGGGATAAAGCATATTTGACTACAATAAGCTTTTAGATGTGCTGCTGGATTTGATTTGCTGTATTTTGTTGAGGATTTTTGCATCTATGTTCATCAAGAATATTGGTGTGAAGTTTTCTTTTTGTGTGTGTCTCTGCCAGGTTTTGGTATCAGGATGATGCTGGCCTCATAGAATGAATTAGGGAGGAGTTCCCTGCTCCTCAATATTTTGGAGTAGTCTCAGTAGGAATGGTCCCATCTCTTTGTACATCTGGTAGAATCTGGCTGTGAATCTGTCTGGTCCTAGGCCTTTTTTTTTTTTGGTTGGTAAACTATTTATTACTGATTCAATTTTGGAGCCCATTATTGGTCTGTTTAGGGATTCAATTTCTTTCTGGCTCAGTCTTGGGAGAGTGTATGTGTTTAGGAATTTATCAATTTCATCTAGATCTTCTAGTTTGTGTGCCTAGAGGTATTGATAATAGTCTCTGATGGTTATTTGTATTTCTGTGGAGTCAGTGGCAGTATCCCCTTTGTCATTTCTAATTGTGTCTGTTTAGATCTTCTCTCTTTTCTTCTTTATTAGTCTAGTTAGTGGTCTATCTATTTTATTATTATTTTTAAAGAAACCAACTCCTGAGTTTGTGGATCTTTTGATTTGTGTGTGTGTGTGTGTGTGTGTGTGTGTGTGAGTGTCTCAATCTCCTTCAGTTCAGCTCTGATTTTGATTATTTCTTGTCTTCTGTTAGCTTTGGGGTTGGTTTGCTCTTGGTTCTCTAGTTACAGTATGTGCCGTATGGTAATGAGGAAAACATATAATCTGTTGTTTTTGGGTGGAGAGTTCTGTAGCTGTCTATGAGGTCCATTTGATCCAGTGCTGAGTTCAGATCCTGAATATCATTGTTAATTTTCTGCCTCAATGCTCTAATACTGTCAGTGGTGCATTGAAGTCCTCCACTATTTTTTTTTTTCATCTATGTTTCTTTGAAGGTCTCTAAGAACTTGCTTTATAAATCTTTGTGCTCCTGCATTGGGTGAATATATATTTAGCATAGTTAGGTCTTCTTATTGAATTCAACCTTTTACCATTATGTAATGCCCTTCTTTGTCTTTTTTGATCTTTGTCAGTTTAAAGTCTGTTTTGTCTGAAATTATGATTGCAACCTCTGCTTTTTCTGTTTTCCATTTGCTTGGTAGATTTTTCTCCATTCCTTTATTTTAAGTCTATAGGTGTCATTGCATGTGGGATGAGTCTCTTGAAGACAGTATATCAATGGGTTTTGGTTCTTTATCCAGCTTGCCATTCTGTGTCTTTTAACTGGGGGCACTTAGCCCATTTACATTCAAGGTTAGTAGTGATATGTGTGAATTTGATCCTATCATCATGATGTCAGCTGGATATTATGCAGACTTGTTTAGGTGGTTGCTTTATAGTGTCACTGGTCTGTGTACTTAAGTGTGTTTTTGCAGTGGCTGATAATAGTCTTTTCTGTCCATATTTAGGGCTTCCTTCAGGAACTCTTGTAAGGCAAGTCTGGTGGTAATGAAATCCCTTAGCATTTGTTTGTCTGAAAAGGATCTTATTTCTCATTTTCTTATGAAGTTTAGTTTGGCCAGATATAAAATTCTTGGTTGGAATTCCTTTTCTTTAAGAATATTGAATATTGGCTGTGAATCTCTTCTGGCTGGTAGTGTTTCTGCTGAGAAGTCTGCTGTTTGCCTGATGGGCTTCCCTTTGTAAATGACCTGCCCTTTCTCTCTGGCTGTCTTTAATATTTTTAAATTCATTCCAACCTTGGAGAATCTGATGATTATGTGTCTTGAGGATGATTTTCTTGTGCAGTATCTTACTGAGGTTCTCTGCATTTCCTCAGTTGGAATGTTGGCTTCTCTAGCTAGATTGGGGAAGTTCTCATGGACAATATTCTGAAATATGTTTTTCAAGTTGCTTACAGTCTCATCTCTTTCAGGGACAACAATGAGTCATAGATTTCATCTTTTTACATAATCCCATATTCCTCAGAGGTTTTGTTTTTTCCTTTTCATTCTCTTTTCTCTATTCTTGCCTGCGTGTCTTATTTCAGAAAACCGGTCTGAGCTTTGAGATTCTTTTCTCAGCTTGGTTAGTCTGCTATTAATACTTGTGATTACATTATGAAATTCTGTCAGTGGATTTTTCAGCTCAATCAAGTCAGTTATATTCTTTTCTACACTGGCTATTTTGTTTGTCAGCTCTTGTATCGTTTTATTGTGATTCTCAAGTTTCTTAGATTAGGTTCAGTCTACCCCTGCATCTCAAAGGCCTTAATTCCTATCCATATTCTGAATTCTATTTCTGTCATTTTAGCTATCTCAGCCTGGTTCAGAACACTTGCTGGAGAGATAGTGTGGTGGTTTGGAGGAAAGAAGGCACTTTGGCTTTTTGAGTTGTTAGAGTTCTTGCACTGGTTCTTCCTCATCTTTGTGGGCTGATGTTTCTTCAGTCTTTGAAGTTAGTGACATTTGAATGGATTTTTTTCTTTTATACTGTTTGATGACCTTGAGTGTTTAATTGTGGTATATGCAGGGGGAGTGTTAAGCCAGCTGGCTTCACTTCTGGAAAATTTTATGGGGCCAACACTCAGCTCCCAACTCCTGGATGGCATGCTCTAATTCTGTTTTTTTTTTTTTTTTCCTTATTGGGCCCTGACTTTGTTCTCTGGCTACTTGAGGCTAGAAATCCACTGTACTGTGAGGGGGCAGAGGTGCTCCCAGACCACTAGTCACTATACTCTTATGGGTAGTGGCAGCCAAGCATTTCGTAGTGTGGTGGCAGTGGGTCTGTCCTTGTTCCCACGTGTCAGCAGCAGCAGCAGCAGCAGTGGCAGCATGGTGGGATGCATGTTTGTCAGTTGTGGCATGTTGCTAGTGGGTGCCTGGGTACCTCCCTCCCTTTGAGTGTTCACCGCAGTGGTGGAGGCAGTGAGGCTGGGGGTGGGGTGCTGGGCCCCTGCTGACAACTGTCACGCTGGTGGTGGTATTAGCCAGGAACAGGGTGCTGCTAGGCCAGGTCTGTGTGTGCTCTCTGTGTATGGCAGACAGTCGTGGTTGCTCGGGGAAGGGCAGGGTCTGCTGTTCTCTGTGCCAACTTTCACTCCTGCAGCAGTGTTGGTGCTACAGCAGGTGCTGGTGGAGGTAGGGCCGGCTCCCTCTGTGCCTAGCTAGGCTCTGACTGCAATGGTAATCTGGCAGGTGGACAGGGGTGGCGTGCACTCCCACTGCAGCAGTGGAAGGACACTAGCGGAACAAGGAAGACAAAACCTGCCTGTGCACACATGTGCCAGCAAAGTGATGTGGGGGTTACTGTGAGCCCAGCAGAAAGCTGCAGTGTGGGGAGGCAGCAGGCAAACTGGTGCATGGCCATGGGGGCCACCTCGCTGGAGCTCTCTGCCAATCAGGCACAGTCTGCCTGTGCAGGAAATATGATGTGGGTCTGCAGGACACCCAAGGCTGCCCTGCAAGCAGGCATGGCCACAGCATGCCTGGTCATTCTTATCCATGCTAAAATCTGAGAAACACTGCTTTAAAGGTTGTATCAAGTAGTTACTGCTCAGGAACACAACTGCCCCCAAACTTCAGTGACCTAAAGAAATAATCTGTATTGTTTTTCATGAGGTTTTAGGTCAACTGGTTATATGATCTAGACTGGGCTCAAAGGAAGGGGAGGGTGGCTTTGCCTAAGATCTCTCATTTTCTCCGTGGATCTGCAGACTAGCCCAGGAATGTTCTTCTTATGGTAATAATGGTAGAGAGATAAGAAAGCAGGTAGAAATATGCAGCCTTTTTCCTGTTCAGAGAAAAGTGGGGACTCACAAACCTTTTCACAACCTGAGCACAGTCTATCTCTTTGAGTTCAGGCTGGTGGTGCTTCTACTAACACATTTCTCTATATGTTTGTGGGTTTTCTATGTATTTCATTTGCATTCACACTATGTGACAGAGGCCATACCAACAATTTTTTTAGTTAGTTTTACCTCTCTAGACTTAATTACTCCTATTCTGGGCATGACTGGTTGCTGTGGGATCATCCTCCCTTAGCTTTATGGAAGCCCTTCTGTGCAGCTGAGAAAATGCCTTATTTCTTACAGATGTCTTAAGGGATGTACAATCAAACTCTTACTTTAATCTTTACTTTGAGGGCATGTCTTACTGCAGCTCCCTTAATCTTTGTCCCCAGGAATTATCTTAATTTGAGAATCTTTTACTGGTTGAAAAGTCTAAATATGAGAATGCATTTTACTTTGCAGAGTAACAGCTTCCTGCATTTCTGAGCCATGTTCCCTCTCAGTTCTGTTTGCAAATTTGCCAGTTCATGCTTGAGTTCATCTCTCTCTTATAGTAACTTTTGATCATAGATAGCTAAAAACAAGCTGATGCTTCTGATATTCTGTCTGAAGATTTACTTGGACAAATTCAGAAGTTTATTAAATACATTTTCTATCTTCGAAGTTACCATAAATGACAGTTCAACCAAATAATTCACTTCTATTTAATGCAAGCCTCCTGTAAGTTTTCTTACTATGTCTCTAGCCTCTATAAGTTTTCTCACCATTTTCCCAGCTTTCTTTAACACTTTTCTTGCCATTTTCTCATTCTCATGCACCATCTAGTTCTAAAGCCAGTGTCTCATAATTTAAGTTTTTGTTACAGCAGCATCCACTTTCCAGCACCAATTTCTGTATCACTTCACTATTGCTGTAACAAATTATCCCTAAACTCAATGCCTAAAATAACAATCAGGCCAGGCACGGTGGCTCACGTCTGTAATCCCAGCACGTTGGGAGGCTGACCGAGGCAGGTGGATCGCTTGAGCCTGGGAGTTCAAGACCAGCTTGAGCAACATGGGGAAACCATGTCTCTACAACAAATACAAAAATCAGCTGGGCTGGTGGTGCATGCCTGTAGTCCAAGCTACTAAAGATGGTGAGGTGGTAGGATCACCTGAACCGAGAAGTCAAGGTTGCAGTGAGCTATCAAAGTGCCACTGCACTCCAGCCTGGATGACAGAGCAAGACCTCCTTCTCAAGAAATAAAATAAAATAAAATAAATGCAGTCATTTATTATGTTTTAATAGCAGGTGGCTCTGATCTACAGGATAAGAGAATGGATACAGAGGGGTGTGTAGTATTGCTATTAACACAATTGACCACAAAGATTAAGACTTTTTACCTTAGAGTGGTAGAGAATATGTTTTTATTTGTCTGTTGGATAATGATATTATTTTCTCTTCACACTTAAAAAATGCTTTGATAAAACTGTACTGTTTTCTTCCAAAAAAAATCAATAACAGGTTTTTAAGTCTGCAAAAAAATCAGTAAATGAAGGAAGCTGCCACTTTAAAGTTGCAAATCCAAGTTTGAAGCAACCAAGATTTCTACAAGCTCTCACTTCAAAGGGTAGAGAACCGAGCAGAGCAGCTTGATAGAAGAAAATCTTCTCTTTACTGGCAGAGTCACTCTAGGAGCCAATATATTTTCTGTCTTCCAAGGCCCATGGAAGGAACATATAGAGCTTTGAAGTCAGTTGAACTCAAGTCTTTGGGGAAAATTACTCAATAAGGCAGAGGGTGAGAATGCAAAAACTGGACATGTGGGAAGAGCTGCAGACCAGTATGATCTTAGGACCTGGGGCACTGGAGCACTTCTGTATGCCTGCAGGGAGCCTGCAGTTTGCCACATTCTGCTGTGACTTTATTTTGACAATACTTATCAAAGATACATTCTCTTGTTTAGGTATATCTCCTCTACATACAGGGCTCTTCCTTGCTTCCCCTTACAAAGGCTGTTTCTCTCATTGAAATTAGCATTTAATTACTCTTTCATTCAACAAACATGTGAGCAAGTGAAAGAATGTCTGTTGAGGACTCCATCCTTTGGTGCTTTGTGAAAAAGAAAGGAAAGGTTGGGTTCATAATAGCAAGAAGCGTAATAAGTATAATCTACATGACTGAATTAAAAAATCTTGCCCTGCATATTAATTTTGTAAATACGGTAATCAGCTAATATTTGCATACTATGAAATGTTTTTACCAACATATGACTGGAAAACAAATATGCTCCATTCTTTGTAATGTAGTGAATTAGGGAAGACTAATTGCTGCAGCAAAACTTCCCCAAACTCAGGGGTTTAACATGATCAAAATTTATTTCTTACTCATAACAGAGTCTCATGTGGATGGGAGACACTACTCCAGGAGGTCATTCAAGAATCTGGGCTCCTTCCATCTCGATGCTTCCCCATATATATTATATTATATAGTTCCTTGTAGTTCACCCTATTCACCTGTCTGATGGTGACAAAGAACATGATGGTTTTAAAATGAGCACATATTATTTGTGGTGTTTCTATGTGTGCATACCTCATACGCACTTGAGGAAATTGAACCTTATTTCCTTGCCTTTTAGTGTCGATTACTTAGTAACTTGCCTCTACTGAATAGAAAAAAAGTGGAAGAAAAATCTTTGGAGACTAGATCCTAAAAAGCTTCCTGCTTTCTCTCTCTCTCTCTCTCTCTCTCTCTCTCTCTCTCTCTCTCTCTCTCTCTCCCCACCCTCTTTGTTTCAGGTTGCTAACTTTGGAGGAAGCCAGCTGCCATGTCACAAGAAGATTCAGGAAGCCATGTGGGGAGGCCCACATCATGAGGAACTGAGGTGTTTGCCAATTACCAGCAAGGAAATGAGGCCTTCTTCCAACAGCCATGTGAGTATCCTACCTTGGAAGTGGACCCTCTAATTTCAATCAGCCTTCAAACAACTGCAGCCCCAGTTGATGACTTGACTGCAACCTTAGGAGAAACCCTGAGTCAAAAACATTTAGGAAAAACACTCCCAGATTCCTATTGGAAATTGTGTAAGATAATAAATATTTATTGTTTTAAGCTGCTAAATGTTAGGGTGATTTGTTATATAAAAGTAGATAACTAATACAGAGAATGAAGTATTACATTTGGGAGGATTTTATGATTCAGGGCCTGCAAGAAGCCTAACCTGCTTCCTACTCCATTGTACTGATGAGAGCTGAGGCACATAGTCACACCGAAGAAGCGAACTGTAAGAGCAGCTGGGAAATACAGTCTCGTCAAGTGCCCAGGAGGAAGGAAACAGTTTGATAAATAGCTGGCCAGTCTTGGCCACATTCAGTGAATTTATATTTGGGAATGTTTGGACCACAAGAAGCTGGTGACTGTTTATTCCAATTCAGACAAGATTCTTAGAGGAAATAGGTAAAGTCTTTGATATCGTCTGTCTTTGAGAATGATGCCAAAAATGGCTGGAGTTTGTCTATGGCTTTGGTTTGTCTAATTTAGTAATGCTGTCATAACAACAACAGCAGCAGCAGCAGCACTACCAACAACTAACATTCACCGAACACCCAGGCATTGTAAGAAGCATTCAATTAATCATCACAACAACAGAGTGAGGTAGGTACAATTGTCTCAGTTTTACAAATGGGGACAATGAGACACAGAGAGGTTAAACAACATGTTCAATGTCTCAGGAACATCTGTGTAAGCCAGGGATCCTGCTCTTTAGCCTAAGTCTGTATTTCTTTAGGGCACTGGATTTACTCAACTGTAAGAAAATCAGCAGGGTTAGCAGAGTGTTGAAAGCAGAAATTTAGCTGCTCCAGGCCTCTTTTCAGTGGATGGTGCAGGAGGAGCCCTGACCTGCCCTCCAGTGTGGAGAAATGCGGGTTGGGGATGCCCTTCACTGTGGGAAGTACCTTGAAGATGCTTTAGGCACAGGTGTCATCCTGTAAGAGGTAGGAATACATAAGGTAGAGCAGTAAAACTCCAATTTGGCTAAATAAATTTATGTTTGTTTTTCTTTAGCACAACTCTAGATAGGTGTGCTTCAGTTTCTTCTTCTGTATACTAGAAATAAAAATGCCTACATACGGGCTTGTTATATGACAAGCTTGAATGACATGATATATGCAAAAACATCTGGAATATTTCTGGGTCTAAAACCAAAATTTTTTGGGGGGTATACCAATGCCATTATATTCTAGAGAATAGAGGCCATATCTTATTTGTCATTATATCCTAAGTGCCTAGCACAGTATCTTGCACAAAGTGATTGCACAATACTTTTTTGTTGAAGGTATACATGAATAAATGATACAATCATTTCTTTTTCATTCTTTTTGGGAAGGAGGAGCACAGTCTGAGATGTGCAGTCTAATCATCATCTGTTCCATTTGGGGGCTGCTTAAGAGTTCAAAAAGTGCTTCCACAAACAATATCCTATGCCAGTGTCCCACCAGGACATCACCTTTGCCTGCTCCTGGAGCAGTGGGAGGCAACCTTATTAAAGTATTTTGTCCAATTCAAGATGGAATAAAGTCTAACAAACTTAGTGAGTGCTCAGAGGAGAGCAATAAAAATGGATTAAATAGACCTTCTAAAGAAAGGTTAAGAGAATTGAGATTACTTCAGCTACAGCGGCTGATGGAGGGAATAATAAATTTTCAAGAAACAAAAGAATATCTTGCAAAACTTGGTGGTTAGCAGTGGGCTGTTTCCTTGGAGGGCAGAAGAGAAAGAAATTTGATGACTTTCCTGTTTGACGTTAACAAGCAGCCTCTCTTGCCCTCTCTACCCATGGAATTGTAGCAGTCACTTGCTCTCTGAAAATTCTTTATTGCATTAGGACATCCTCTCCAAAGTGTTGTGCCTCTCAGTACTGTGAGGTCACTGGGGCAAAGCAGAAAAAAGACTTATTAACTAAAAGGTTAGAATGTATTCATCTCTTGACTTGGCACTTTGAAAGGAGAGGACCATGAACCCAATTAACCAGAGGCTCCAAAGACGTTTATAGACCTCCCTTCTTTGACTTCCTAAGACTTCTAAGGTAGAATTCTTATAAATCTGCTACATTCCATAGTATGTGAGTGAACGGCATACTCACTTTACTCTTGCTCAATTACCCCATAAACTTTATGGATATGGGAAGGTTTCCTGGGAGAATGAGAGCTTGGAAATGGGTATTAGCAGTGCCACTAAATCTATGGTGTTACTTGCTGAGCCCTGAAGTTAACTTACATTATCTTTATATAGCTTGTAACCTAACAGATGTTTATTGAGTGCTTTCTATGTGCCAGGCATTGTGTTAAGCACAAGGTATACAATGGTGAAGTGTATGTATGTGGCCCTTGCCAATATAAGGCCCTAACACAGGACCTACAGGCCAGTGAGGGATACAGACAGATCAAGAGGCAACCAAAATATAGTGAGATATGTGCTATATAAGATCATAACAGAAACCAACCCAACCCAGAGTTAAGGGGTCAGGGAAAGCTTTTTGGATAATATGATGCCTAAGTGATCCATGAAAGATGAATAAACATTATCAATTATCATTAATTCCTTCTTTGGCCACACTATTAGTTTAGATATCTCTTATTTTGGAAATAGATGTCATGACCTAACTCACTCAGTCACATTCCCTCTCCTCCCCAATTATTATTTTTCATCTTATTTTAAAGTTATTGACAGCATAATCTAGCCATCATTTGTATGATTTAGGGGGAAGAAAGTGTCCAGGTGTAGTTAACTCAGGTGAGGGTAACACATACAGGTAGCACAAGTGTTATTGCAGTTCTGTTCATGAGGATCATCTAGAAAAGGATCTCTATTCACTTGAACTAGAGAGAGCAGAAGCCCCACTAACATCTGTTTGTACAGGAAGCCCCAGGAACATCCGTTTGTACAGGAAGCCCCACGAACATCCGTTTGTACAGGAAGCCCCAGGAACATCCGTTTGTACAGGAAGCCAGGGCACTTTCCTGGTATTGGTGCACCATTACGGTTTTTATTAATTATTTTTTGTTTATTAATAATCTGAATGAGGCCACCATGTAATGATAAAACTTATTAGAATTAAATTTGAGCTGCTCAGTGTTAAATAATTAATTACAATCAGCCTCGTAGCAAAATACAAAGGAGCAACTGCCCAACTCAAGTGTTTCTCTCTTTTCTTGGGACAGTGCCCACACCGAGGGATGGCCTTCGGTGGCTGTGTATCTACACTGGCTACAGCTGGCTGATCCAGGGCTAGATTCCTGGCCCAATTTGGGCCAATTGGATGACATCGTAGGAATTTTTGAATTGGTACAAGAAAAAATGTGAATTATTCTCCCTTGGTGGTGGCCATTGCAAGATATATTCTTGGGCACTGATAATGGCTATGTGCCTTCCTCTGGTTTGCAGTAGGAGGATGTGAAGAGAGAGAGCCAGCCAAAACTAGAGAGAGGGAGAGAGGAGAGGAAAGGGGGGAGAGAGAAAGAGAGAGAGAGAGAGAGAAAGAAAGAGAGTGGGAGCATGCATTGTAATGGCATCTATTTCTCTGGCTTTCACAATTCCCAAGGCCCAGTTATTTCTGCACCTGTGCTGCAGTTTGGTGATGTGAGAAAGATCAGTGCTCTTTTAATAAATTCCTTTTGTTCTGCCTAAGCTACATCACGATGGGATTTTGTCTCCTGCAACCAAGAGTCCTAATGAAGATAGGCCTGCAGTATAGAGATAGAAACCTGCTTATTCACCACTTGGTGGCAGATGGTTATGGGACAAAGCATAAAACTCACTGGTCTCTTCCTTTGTGAGCTTGCACATCAGGACATCTCTTGAGGCACAGAGAATTTTAGGAGGATGACAATTTGGCTCAGATCCCAAGGTTCTATTCTACACCTGCATTTGCAACCTCCATACCATGTTGCAGGCTTCTAGCCCATCAGCTCCCATTGCTGTTTCCAGAGGGTCCACTAGGTGGGAGGTCTTGTGCAGCAGCTGCCCCCACCAGGTTCTGGAGTAGGACAGAACCAGGTTGGGATTTTAGATTTACTTCTGTGGGTAGCTGTGTAGCTTTAGGCAAATTACTCCTTTGAGCCTTGGTTTTCTCTTCTATAAAATGGAAGCCTATGCCAGAAGCAGTGGCTCACGCTGGTAATCACAGCACTTTCGGAGGCTGAGGCAGGTAGATCGCTTGAGCCCAGCAGTTCGAGACCAGCCTGGGTAACATGGCGAAACCCCTGTCGTTACAAAAATAATAATAATAAATTAGCTGGGCACAATGGCGTGCACCTGTATTCCCAGCTACTCAGGAGACTGAGGTGTGAGAATCACCTGAGCCTGGGGAGTTAGAGGCTGCAGTGAGCCGTGATAATCACGTCACTGCTCTCCAGCCTGGGCAACAGAGCAAGACTCTGTCTGGAAAAAAGTAATCATTGGGTGTTATTAGGATTAAAGGAGGCATTATGTGTAAATTATTAGGCAGAACGGTTGGCACATAATAAGTGCTCAATAAATATTAGCAATCATTTTAATACAAACCAAGTCTACAAATAGGAAAGGATTGTATTTTCCCCCTCAATTGTTATAAGGCAATGGATGAGGTCAATTTTTAAGATGCATAGAATTACTCTAATCCTGCTACAAAATAATGCAGGGACAGTGCTTTAATGCCTCAGAAGAGACCTAAACAATATAAGAGCAAATTATGATTGAATTTCTGCTTGTGACATAATCTGACAGTTTTCATTCTTCCCCACTCCCCAGTTGGAAAAAACTGCAACAAAAAACTGAAACTATGCAGTGGACTTACTATATTATGCCTCACTTCTTCCTGAAATCCCATAGACACTCTCCAGGGGGTTTAATTACTTGAACTATCCAAGAAACTAATTATAACAACCCAATGTTGCCCTGAAGTTGCATTTATGCTCAACAAAAAAGGTCATAAAATCTTCTCTGCTAGGCTGAGGCAGGAAATGGCATGAACCTGGGAGGCGGAGCTTGCAGTGAGCTGACATCGCGCCACTGCACTACAGCCTCGGGACAGATGAGACTCTGTCTCAAAAAACAAACAAAAAATAAACACAAATCTTCTCTACTCATAGCTCCTGTTTATTTTTTCACAGTTTGAAGTAAATAAAGTTGGTTTTAAGAAGAGTTTAAGGTCAGCCAAATTTGTTTCTGGCAGTTTTTATTTTATTTCTTTTCTCTGAGGTCCCTCTCTGCCCTTATACCTGCAAATTTCTCTCCTTTTGCCACTCCCCCACAAAATTAATAAAATATTTGAGGCAATATAGTTGTTTACAGTGCTTTAGAGTCAGACATATCTACATTTCAATTTCAGCTCCAAATTGGTGGCAATAACATGCACCTCTTTTATGAGCGCATATGTGTTCAATAAATGAGAATTATTGACAATTATTATTGAAACTAATTTATATTAAAACATCAAAGTAATGGTTCTTGAAATATGGTCTGGAATAACTTTCATCAGAACAACCTGGAGCTGTTACAAAAATGTCAATTCCTAGGTCTCATTCCGAAGCTACCTACCTCTGGGAGTGAGACCCAGGAATCTGCATTTCTTAACAAGCTCCTAGTTAGTTCTTACGCACATTAAATTTTGTGAGTCACTGAGATTATACTTGAAGATGACAGAAGTAAAGTCAACGTGTTACATTTCTCAGTCGTATTTATATTTTGGCCTGACTTATACCAGTGGGGTAAAAGAACTTGGTACTATGTCACAGCCATCAATAAGCAGTAGTAGAAAGGCTTTTCTGAACTCCAGGGGTGCTTAGTCTCTGAAAATCACATTGAATCCACATCTAAGGCTGACTCCAAGGGTCATTATGCTTTTGCTGTTTGAACACTTAGCTTCTTAGTAGGTGTACTAAACTGTGGATGGTCCTGACCCACCTTGGGCATTTTGGGCATTTGGAGTGTGAGGGGCTTTTCCGGTTACAACGAGTGAGTGGGTCCAGAGGTGCAAATGTCCTGCCTTGCATAAGGTAGTTCTGCACAGTGAAAAAGTGTCCTGCCTCAGAAACCGTAATGTTTCTGCTGAGGGCCAAGGCAAAAGGAGCTGCTTTCCATCTGTGAAGGTGGAGGCACATTTCCCAGAGCACCTAGTAATAGAAGACCTGTGACAGATCCCCAGGCTTTGGTCTGCTGTGCTATGTGAGACCTGTCCTGCTCCTGCACAGAAATGTCTCCAGCCCTTCCTTGCCTGGATACCTTCCACCTGCAGATAATGCCGTTCTTCTGCATTATAATACATGATGCTGCAGCTGGAATTGTCTTCAAAGCAGAGGCAGATGACCATAAAGCTAATGAAGCTTGAGCTTCCTAGCTCTTCTCTTGCATAGACCCTTGTGATTGCTGGGAGCTGTAGAGTGGGAGAGAGAAAGTCAGGCTCCCCCAGGAAGCTTCAATGTAAGTGTTTCTGACTAATTGTCCAGAGGGTCTCATGGGAAAGGCACTTGGATCTCCAGAGTGCCAGTAACTTGTTGTGACTTATTTTGTCATATTAAACAAACATTTGTTTAGTTTTGCATTTGTTTTTAAAAAGCCCCTACTCTCCAAATTATATAAACTGCAGACTCCGTAAAACCCGGATCTTCCCATACTTCTGATTGGGGCTTTTTTTGCTTTCTGAACGTATTTGTGTGCGGCTTAATAGGTTTCCATATGAATATAAAATGATGAGCCTATAGTAGCGGCTTGGGGCCAGAGGTGAACTGAATTTGTGTTCCATATTTCTTTGGCCAAAGGTAGTTTCTGGTAGCAAATTCCCTACATTTCCAGACTGCTGAGTCAAGGTGTTCTCCGGTTATACCTATGCAGAGCTGACTGAAGCATGTAGGACTAGTCAGTGTAGCAGTGGCTGGAAGAACAGGTAGGGTTGAGCCAACTGATGTGATACACGAGGGCTATCTGATAAATGCATTCCTATATAACCATCGCAGCAAAGTTAATCAGATAATTCCCCACAGCTATGTATCATTCCACTGAAGGGTTAGTCCTATTGAAGAAGATTCCAGTTTGTAAGAGTCATTAAAGGAATCGATAACACCTGTGGATGACCCGTTCATCTGTAATCTAGACTTGGCTGCTACTGAGTAGCTTGTAAGTCTTTGGCAGATAATTCTATCTATGGACAAAAAGGGGTAAGTGAATTAATTTGCTCCTCTCAAGGGAAAACTATGCGTTGAATATACTGACCCAGTTACCTTTGAATTTTATCATCAAATTTGAGAAGCTATTTGGCATTGAATTTAATATCTACTCAGCTTTTTCAGAAGATCTCCACTGAAATAACTAACTTCCAGAGAGGCTCTGTTCAACTCTTTATTGAGGTTATCTTCACTTCTTTTCAAAAGACTTCCATTCTCCTTCTACCTATGTGTACCACAAACTTACCTTGATCAACCCTGTCTGTGCATCAGCATTTTTTAATGCTAAATCTAGGCCAGATCGTGGTTCTTAGACTTTAGTGTGCGTCAGAGTCACCTGAAGGGCTTGTTAACACAGATTTCTGGTCCCACTCTCCAGGGTTTTGGATTCAGCAGGTCTAGGATGGGGCTGAGAATTTGCAAGTCTAACAAGCTCTTAGGTGATGCTACTGCTGCTGGTCTACAACTGCACTTGAGAACCACTGGGCTGGACAAATAGACCCAAACTCTGGCTGATTATTAAAATCATCTGGGGTAATTTTGATCAGCAAGGATGCCCGAGGCCCATACCTGAATGCATGAGAATCTCTGGGAGTCTGGGACAGGATTGAAGTGAGGTCATTAGGGCACCCTGAGAGCTAATGTTTTCTTAAATTTTGCACCCTGAGCACCTCACTCTAGTCCTGGCCCTGCTACCAATTTGCATTTAATGTAGCAGACCAGCTGCAGCATAGAAATCTCTCTAAAGCTTGCTGGAGTAAATAACAAGAGTGTGAAGTAGTCTCTTAACCATTTATAGATTGGGCTATTTCTTTCAACAAGGGATGCTGTTGCAGTGATATTTTTAGAGCTAAAAATTCATAGGTCATGAGCTTACTAACTGGTTTCAGCTAAATTCCTTCCTTGGTATGGAACCTTTAAGTTACTCAACCTGTGAGAGTTAACTGCTAATAAACCACTGACCTATGTACTAGGAAAACATAAAATGCAATGGAGTGCATGTTGGATTTAGGGCTGGGAGATGTTCACGGTAGTTGCTCCTCTTTCCTTGTCATCGTATGTATACTTGCAAATAATACTTAGTGATTAGCATGTCACAGAAGCAAAAGTACTTTTCTCTCTAAGAATAATTTATTTTGAAATAATTTCAAACTCACAGAAAACTTGTTAGAAGTTTTACAAAGAACTCCTATATCCCCAATATCAGACTCGCCAACTGATAACATTTGATTGCATTTTCTCTGTTGCACTGGGTTCTTTTCTCACCCATGTCCCTCACCCAGCTCGCTCTCTCTCTTGCTCTCTGTTTCTCCTCCTCTCCTCTCCTCTCCTCTCCCCCATCTTCTTTTCTTCTCTGGTCTAGACTCCCATCTGGGCACATAAGGGACATTTAATTTTCAGACCTCTTTCAGTCTGAAAAAGTTCCTTGGGGTTTCTGTTTTCCATGTTCTTGATGGTTTTAAAGTATGAAGTCCTTTCATTTCATAGGGTGACTCTCAACTGCCTGATGTTTTCTTGCCACCATGCTTACATCATGCTTTCTTGTAGGAACATGACAGAAATATTGCCCTTCTCAGTTATCACCTCAGGGGGCACTCTCTTTATGCATCCTGCCACTAATGACGTGAATCTTGGTCACCTGGTTATATTGGCATCTGTCAAGTTTCTCCACCAGTCTTTCTTTTGTGCTTAGTTATAATTTTGTGGGAGGTATTCCAAGATTATGCCAATATCCTTTTGCTTCTATGATGGCTGCCAAATTGTGACTCTCCATTTTCAGCACTTTTTCTACATTTTTTAGTTGACATTTTATTGTAAAGCAAGGTTCATTAATATCATGTAATCATAGATTTTTATTTTATTTAATGAGTTGTCATTTGACACTTTCATTCTTCATTTGATGCTCAATTTTTCTACAGTTTAAATGGTGGTAGCCCCTTCATGACATGTTCCCATCATTCATTGACTATTTTCTTACTTTCTGGCACAAGGAAAAGATGCCCCATGCTTATGTTGTTCTTTCTGTGACTCAGCCCTGGAATGAGCCATTTCCTTAGGGAGACACTTATAATCCCCAAACTCCCACCAAATAGCATCTATAAATGAGAATTACATGTTAAGAAATTCAGTTAGCTTTCTAAATTTAAGCATATGCATATCAACAAATGTTAAAAACTAAAAATACAATGTATACCTTGAAGGAATAGATAAAAATGGGAAAATAGACCAGAAAAAAATTTTTATGGTCTTTGTTTATTTCTTCTTGAGTTATACCAGCTTGAGTTATATCAGCTGCCAAATGTACATACCTCCCAACATTTTATTTGCAGTCTAAGTCCCTTCAGTGTTAACTTGCATCTAGTTAGTGGGTTTCCTTTCTCTGTGGCTGGTTTGGTCGCTTAGATGGACCAAAACTGTTTTGGCTGTTGACCTTGCAATATATCCCCATGAAGATTTACTGGATGGGACAGGGTGTAGACTTCAATCCAGTTTGTGGTTTGAGCATAAGAAAGATTCTGGAAAATACCTGCTTATTGTATGTAGTGTGTACAAACCAAAGATGGTGTCCTGGGAAAGAAATCTGCTGATAACATAATTCTAGTGGTGTTCTTAGAAGGTTGAATTGTTTCCTGCTGAGTTTTCTTGCCAAAATAATTGACTTGCAACCTGGAAACAGCAGCAAGACGGGTGAGGGGAGAATGAAGACATTATTGCTTCCTGTGAAATTTTGCTTTCCTGAAAAGATTCAGGTTTTCCAAACTTCTCTGCTATTTTAAAATTCTAATAAGAAGCAGACCTGGCATCTTGTAATGGTTGAGTTGGTATGGTAATTGCATTACAATAAATAGCTGAAGTGCTAGGCCCATAAAAGTGACCTAAGACCCACTGTTCTCTTGCAATAGGGGACTCTTTAATAGCCACAGATTTTAAAGGGCCAGTGTCCTTTTGGACCATTTCTTCCAAGTACAAATAATCAAAAGTCTACCTTAAGGGCACTGTGTTGTGTGTGAGTAATTTTGTCTTTGCTAAGTTAAGTGGTATTATTAGCCAGAGAAAATTACGCTGACACAATTTAAGCAAAAATGATATAGGAGATTGTTGGAAAAATCAAACCTTTTGTTTTTCCAAACAAGAAAATAAGCTATTCTGGTGTTATTGGGAGGAAAATAAACAGAAAATCATAGTCGTAAAGAACACATTTGTCTTTAGGATGTGGAATAAGAATACCAGAATCTCCAGGTTTATAAACTAGATATATGAATATATATTTCATATTCCTTTTCTCCTAATTTCCATTATTCATGGAATTATAAGCATAGAGGAGAAAAACATAAACTATTTCTAGGACCGACTTCACTACATTCAAATCTTCATGTTCAGGGTATGGTGCTCAATGGAATGAGGGATGGGAAAGATGTATGAAAACTGGATGTGCCTGTGAGTAGCTCATGATTTTGGAGGGGAGCAGGGGAATTGTATAAGTGTCGCTATGAGTGCTACACAAAGCTCAGCATGAAATAAACTCTAGGAATGACAAAAGTAAGTGTGATCTGGGTTGAGGAAGAAAGATGTATTCAGATGAAACTATTTGCGGAGTGTGTGTGTGTGTGTGAGAGAGAGAGAGACAGAGAGAGAGAGAGGGGTACAGAGAGAGAAAGACTAATGTAGATGTTTCTAAATGGAAACGGCACAGTTACACTTGGCAGGTCAAAATAAGAGGACTAGCAGGTTGCCCATATGGGTATTCACACTATAACATTTACCTTGATAAATTCACTAGTGTCCTAGAGACTGGCTCACAGTATTTCAGTTTCAAAAACTGAGGTCCCAGTGTACCAGACTTGGCTCAGTGATGTTGACACAGTGTAGCAAAACTTACATGGGTTTAACGTACAACTTATTAATCCACAATGGGAATTACAATCCTCACTGAGGAGAATATTTATGTTAGCATGCCCACAGTATTCTTTCCTTGTAGGCCTACATAAGCACTTCACTTGCAGTTGTGAAATCAGAATCTGGAAGATTAGTTGTTTGATTTCAAAATGAAGTGGCTTCAAGCTTAACGGACTGTTGCGTCCATTTCCTAAGTGAGGGTACCCTTGGTCATAGGACCCATCAGATACATCTTTGAGCCATGATAAAACGTTTTCCCTGGACATTGCTCAGACTAGCACTGCTCACGGTGTCCTCTGATGCTCTTCAGGTGACTGAAGATCCTCTACTCCTGACCCATTCTATCCCCTCTACTCTGCAGAGATTAAAAGCGGAAGATGGTGGATTAAACAACAGAATTGGCTAAACTAAAAATGGTTTAAAGTGATGCATACATACTTACATTTTTAAAAATTAATAGGTTTCAATATAAATTCATCCACTAATCTTTTGATATAGAACCACCATATCACATTTTCATTGACTCTTAGTTTGGATTTCATAAATTATATCCGTTATGTGACCTTTATGACTTCCAGGGATGTGTGCATTACAATCATTTATAAAGTAATCTGAGGGCAGAGTTTTCCCAGATTTTTGTGATTTCCCTCTCACTTCAGGCTTTTCTTATTTGCACTTAATTTGATAGCAGTTTACTTTTATCCCAATCAATATTTTTCATTTTTCCCAAACTTTAAATTCAATAGAAACAACTGTTTTTAACATTCATATGTCATCAGTTTACTGAGTAATTAAATCATTTAATTTAAATATTTTGAAAAAAAAATAATTGACCTCTAGAAACATTAAACTCAACACATGTATGTTAGAGGGTAATCATCCAGAAATGAACATGCTAGGGTATCAGACACATCATAGTAGCATTAGGGAGGTTTGATGAGTTCAGGAGGATTCTGGTGTGTTTTGACCACTTCAGTTACAAGTTAAGTTTTGCTGGTCCAGGGGTCCTTTCTCCTCTGGCTTTGCATTTCTCTTTCTTGGTCCTTATATGCTATTGAAGAATCAGAGGGCAGCATATGCCTCAAGAGATTAGTTTATCACCTTTTCTTTTTAGTGGGAGGGGAGCCAGGAAAATCATTTTGGAATCACTAATGGCAGCCACACTCCACCCCACATGCAAGAAGATAAGAGGTGACTAATCCTGACTGATAGGAAGCTTCCTGGGAGTTAATGTAGCAAATATAGCTCTATTATCCAGGGAAATGGAGTAGCCTGATCTTTTGAGTTGAAAAGAAAAGTGACTCCCTTCCTTGGATTAATTTTTGGGAGGATCAAAAGGCAAAGGTTCCAGGTTTATGAGATGTGATGCTAGAACTAATCCTGACACAGTGTTCCTTGGGTGCGCTGGTTCTCTGAATGGGGATGGGAATGTAAAGAGGAAAAGAAGAGCTGTAAGAATTTGGGATCCTGAGTATGGAATTCTCTGGACTGAGCTCAGCCCTAAGGGGTTGGATTTTCATCCCTGTGTATCTGTGTGGTTTGTGCAGGGCTCTGGGTCAGCCACACACCTATTGACAATTGTCTGAAACTTGGATGTATGACAGAGAGGGAAGCATGGTCTTTCAATGTTATGTTGGAGCATTGCTTAGGAGGGCCACCCAAGATTACTTAATTATATAGGGGAGTAGACCTTTGTTTTAATTTGCAAATCTTCTATCAATTAAGGCCCAAATTCTGTGAAATTTTACTTTAATTGGTCTATATTTTGTTTGGTACAGATTCAAATGGGTTTGTTTTGTAGAAAAGGTAACCCTAGAGGTTATGTGTTAATACCCTGTAGGACAGCCATCCCAGACCTTTTTGGCACCAGAGACTAGTTTCATGGAAGACAATTTTTCATGGATAAGGGAAGGAGGAATGTTTTTGGGGTGAAACTGTGCCACCTCAGTCCATCAGGCATTTGTTAGATTCTCATGAGGAGCATGAGATCTAGATCCCTTGTATGTGCAGTTCACAATAAGGTTATGCTCCTATGAGAATCTAATGCTGCCGCTGATCTCACAGGAGGTGGAGCTCAGGTGGTAATGCTGGCTCATTCACTGTTCACCTCCTGCTGTGCAGCCTGGTGGCTAATAGGCCATGGATCAGTATACATCTGCGGTCCAGGTCGGGGGGCCAGTGTTGGGGACCCCTGCTGTAGGACATTACCAGTTTCGTATCCAACCTAGTGCCTTATTCTAACATTAAAAATGTCAAATCCCAAGCATCCCTCATTTCTCAGATGACCTTCTAACCAGCTTGCTCATTAATGAATTGAATGAGGCTTTGACATTGTTCATCCTTTATTTGCATGATAGCCTCTGTCAGGATGATTTCAGATCTGTTTCTATCAGTGATCCCATGAGAGAGAGAAGCAAAAGCATCATGGACTCTTTGGAGTCCCCATTTCACCTTGGTGGAGTAGGCAGGTTAGCTAGACTTGTTTCAATTCAAGGGGAGGAGGGTATCCCTGAGTTTTTCTTCTCTGAGTAAAGAAGGTAGGGTCAGGTGGTTAGTGGTGATGGTAGTGAGGGTGGAGCTCCAGAGACTAATTGGATAAGTAAAAGTGATATGATTATAATTCCATTGTAAGTTTGTGGAGCAGTTTTTATCAGGCATTTACAGCAGTGCATTCATTTTCGAATGACTGAAGTAAAACCAATTCTCATCTCTTTGTATTTCTGACAGTGGCATTTGAAACCCTATCCTGAAACTGCAAAGATAAGGCAGTGGGATATAGCATTTTGAGTCTTTTCGTGCTCGAATAGAAATCTACTTACTGGGAGTTACTGTTCATAAGTGTTGTTCACTTTGGATCATTTTGATGGAGCTCATGCTATGATTTTCTTTCAGAATTAGAGGAGAAAATAAATGTGGCCACTTCTACTTTTGTATTGTTTATCTTGCTCAGATTCATCTAGTTGGCAGTCAGATGCCAAGTCTAGCACTGGAAATGATGTACACATTATTATATATTGTTCTTGACATTTCCTGAACATTTCCTTTCATGAGATACTCTTTTAAACACCTATTATAATTCATTTTCATAATGAACAGGGACCAAATTATGTCCTATTTTTGTTCTAACGTGATGGCAGTTGTTGTAGGTCAGGCTCTCCAGGAAGTAGACTCTAAGAGAGAGATGTGTGTGCAGAAGGGTAAATGGGGATTGCTCTTGGAGTTAACATCTCTTAGGAGTGAAGGAAGCAGGACGGGTCTGTGGAGAAGTTGAGTTGAAATACAGTCACAGCAAAGACCTCAGTTGATCCCACAGGATGCTCTGGGTTTTGGAATCCCCACATTGACTAGTTTTTTGATGCAAGCTGATCCCCCACCAGGGGTTCTGAACTTGGTCAGAGGGGCATTCCTCCACAAAGAGCAATCACTGAGGTTCTACCACCTAGATTTTGCTTCACACAAATTCATCTCTTTCTTTCTATTTTCACATCTGCAGCATAGGTTTAGGCTATCATTGTTTCTGTAGTGGATTTTTTAATGGTCTTCTAACAACTCATTTCCCAGTTCCTACTACTGTCTTCTCCAATTAGGATGATATATAATTTGTTAACTAAACCAGGACACTTTTGAGAGTGAAACAGGACATTATTAAACATTACATTTAGAAAGCAGGCATCAACAAGGACCCAGGCAAACTGGGACATATGGACACCCCTCTAATTTATCCTGCATAGCTGTCAGAATTTGCTTTCTGAAACTCTTGTCTGACCCTGTCACTTGCCATGTTATATAATGTGTCTAAGGGGAAGCATGTACTGTTCTAATGACTGCAGCATTCTGCTCTGCTTGGCTGGATTTCTTGTTATAAATCAGTCAATTAGCTGTCTGCATCTCTTGTAGTTTGGGATAAATTATAGTAAACAGAAGTTTTCCCAGGATTGTATTACTTTTGGGTATCATAACAAAGCAAACTTTGAGATTTTTCACACTGAGAAGCATTCTCTGAAATGTACCAACTCGATACAAGCTTGTCCAACACAGTTCTGCCCCACTGATCAGTGGTGCCCTGGAAGACAACACAGCCACACAGCCTTCGGCCTCAACATGACCTCTCCACTGCTGTCGGATAAGTGGTTGAATGGATCAAGTGGGCTATTTAATAAATGGCTGAACAAGACAAAAAGTGGTCAGCGATCCTCATCAGACATATCAATGTTTTCCAAAGCTTTCTGCTTTTCAGGGGAAGTAGTAAAAGGAAAAGTTTTTCCTGATAAGAATTCATTTACTTTTCATTCACTGATGAAAGGAATTCATTCTTACAACTTTTCTGAGGAAACTAGCTATTCTTTTGTTATTTCTAATGTGTCTTAAATATTAAAATTTTCATTACATGAGAAATTTTTATGCATTGATGAAAAATTAGAAAATACAGAATAGCAAAAGGAAAAGTAATGCCTATGCCAGGGGGCAGGGCTGCTTCCACCTCAATTTCAAAGGGTAGGACCAACACCCAGCTGAACTGTGGGGGCAGAGTTGTAGAGTCCTTGAAGTGTGACCCCTGCCCTGACAGATAGTAATAGCATGGATGGGGTTGCTGCAAAGAGCCAGGATGTGGGCAATGTGTCGCCTAATGTTGTCACCCCAATCTGTCTGATAGGCAGAACTTCTTCCCTAGAGGGGTTGGACAGCAGAGTATGGCACCACAGAGGATTAGTTTAAGCTTTAAAATCTTGTGCAATTTGCCTTGCTAGGTTTGGACTTGCTGGGAACCCATCACCCCTTCCTTCTTTCCTATTTCTCTCTTTTGGAATAGAAATGTCTAGCCTATGCCTGTCCCACTACTGCGTTTTGGAAGCACAAAACTTGTTTGATTTCACAAGCTTACAGCTGGAGAGGAATTTTGCCTCAAGATAAATCATACATTGAGTCTCACCCATATCTGATTTAGATGAGATTTGGGTGGGAAGTTGGACTGTAGACTTTAGAGTTGATGCTAGAACACTTTTGGGGTTGCTGGGATAGGATAAATATATTTTGCATGCAAGAAAGACATGAATTTTGGAGGGTGAGGGGCAGAATGTTATGGACTAAATATTTGTGTGCTTGCTCCCCTCCCTATCCCCCGGTAAATTTATATGTTGAAATCCTAACCCCTAATGTGATGGTATTAAGAACGTGGAGACTTTGGGAGGTAATTAGGTCATGAGGGTGGGGCCCTCATGAATGGAATTAGTGTTCGTATAAAACAGAATCCAGGATGCTTTCTCTCTCTCCTTCCACCATGTGAGGACACAGCAAGAAGATGGCAGGATGCAACTTAGAAGAGGACCCTCACCAAGAATCTGACCCTTCCGGAACCCTGATCTTGGGCTTCCAAAATAAATTCCTGTGTTTATTAGACACCCAGTCTCTAGTACTTTGGTAGAGCAGCCTGAATGGACAAAACCACTATCTTTCTACCTTGTACATAAGGTTATATTAATTTTGTATACATTTTTCTGTTGTGTACTGTGTGAATGTGTCTATAAACACACACATATAACAAAAGTATGACCATCCTAAGCAAGTGGAACTTACTTTGTTCACTTAGTAATAAAAAATTCTTTCTACATTAATAGGTTTATCTCTGCAACATTATTTGTAATGGCTGCACTGTATTCAATTTTTTAATTGCTCCATACTTTATATAACAATCCCTTATTTTCTGGCATTAAGGAAGTTTCTAACTTTGTTGTTATTTAAGAAAATATTCACTGCATATCCTTGTATATATGTATTTTCCCATTTTGATTACTTTTTAAGATTAATTTTTATGTGCAGATTTGCTGAATCACTTTTAGGCTCTTGAGCAGTCTGGTCAACTTGATGGGTTGGCATTTGTATGTGTGTTGCTAAGCCTCACAGCTGCCTGATTGGGCAGCTTTACTGGTGGAGTGTCAGATTCTTTGTTTGCCTATTAGAAAATGATGAATCTTAAGCATAAAGAAATGTATTTTTTAAAAAACACCATATAATCCTTTGGATATTTGTACAGGCAAGCTGAAATGGGACATGATCTATAAAAAAATTGAAACTCAATATATATTTTTTTCCTCAAAAGTATTTTTGTTGCAGTTTCCTCCTGTGTTATTGGGAAATAATAGATTCACTTTCTTTCTGGTTTATTTGGCTAATGTAAGCTCAGTCTAATGATTCTCCATTTCTAAGGAAAATATGAAAAGACATATTTAACATATTTCTAATTTTGAGTAGGTCTTTGCCCAATACAAGCATTTTGAATTAGCCAGAAAAGAAATCCAGAATATGACATAAAATTGAGCTCTGATATTTCATTCTTCTTCCAAAAGTTATTTTACTATTTGATAGTTTTCGGGACTTAACTAAAAGCAAAGTTTGTGTCGGAGTCTTTTGTGATTGATGAAAGGTAAAAGTTGACAGCATGACTTGGAATTTTGATGGATCATGGAGGATTGACTCCTTGAGAGAAAAATTGCCAAATGATGCTCAGTGATGAGAGTATTCAGAAGACTGTATGTATTCTTAATTTTAAAAGATAATGTCAAATTGAAAGTCAGCTTTCTCTAGGTATTTTCTTGGTGATTGTCACCTTGATCTTTCACATTCTACATTACTTTTCTTTCCCTGACTCAAAAGAAATATTTTTTGCTACAGAAATGTGCATCCAAGTTCACGCTAACACTCTCTTCACTCACAGGAGTCTTCCTTTACTTTTAATCTTTCAACATAGTAGGGGTGTGGGGGCATGGGCAATGAGAGTTGAAGTATTGTTTGTAACTGGGATGACTTCTTGCTCTCTGAATTCTGAAACTCTAAAAGCATTAGCTTCCTGCAGGCCAGGGAGTATGGAGATGAATCAGCCTCTTCTCCCTCCAGCATCAATTTTTTGAATCTATAAACAGTGGCTTTATTGTAGTATACAATTATGGTAAAGGCCTTCACTAATGGAGCACGTTATTGATGGCAGATGTAATAGCTAGCTAATCCTATGATCATGTCAATAGAATTAGGAGACCACTAGAGCTTCCCAGTTAAGCACTGGGTATTTGGAGATGTTGCTGTTCCAGTATTCAGCAGTGTTTTTGATCACTGCCCTTCTGCAATAGACAATCTATAGGTCACAAACTTCCATTTATCTACTGTATCTATAGAAACTCTCCTGTCTCTAGAATCTATGAAGTATGGACATTTTCTCCCAAATAAATGATGATGAGAATATGAGAGGAGCCTGAGTCCAAAGATATCCCAAAAGCCTATATTCTTAAGTAGATGCTGAAGATACGGAGAGCTAGGAAGTCAATGAGTTGTCTTCTCTTAGGATAAACAGTGAAATTTGCAGTAGTCAATCCACTTCTTTCTCTGAATAATAGTTGATATGGTTTGGATGTTTGTCCTCTCCAAATCTCATGTGGAAATGTGACTTCCAATGTTGGATCTGGGGTCTAGTGGGAGGTATTGGTTCATGCGGGCAGATCCCTCATGAATGTTTTAGCACCATCTCCTTGGTGATGAGTGAGTTCTTGCTCTAGGTTCATGTGAGATCTGGCTGTTTAAGAGTATGGCACCTCTCTCCTCTCTGTCTCTTGCTCCCTCTCTCACCATGTGACAGGCTAGCTCCCCTTCACCTTCCCCCATGATTGTAAGCTTCCTGAGGCCTCACCAGAAGCAGATGCTGGCACCATACTTCTTGTACAGCCTACAGAAACATGAGCCAAAATAAACCAATTTTCTTTATTAATTACCCAGTCTCAAGTATTCTTTTATAGCAATGTAAGACAAGACTAACACAATAATCTTTTCATCCTTTGAGCAGAAGTTATAGATGGGTGGTAAGAGGGGATAGAAATGGGAGAAGACAGCAAGAATGTATGTTGGGGGAAGGGGGTCTTTGAGATATACATAAATCCAGGTTAATGTGTACATTTTATACAGACTTAAGGTACATTTCCTACTCTTGTCTTTTAAGAAGACAAAAGGGCTTGAATCATAAAAAGGGAGGTCTTGGCAATCAAAACAAATAATATGCAAGTGATTGATGCTGGCATCTTCTTAACCAGGCATAAACTGCTCTCGAACCCTTTGCAAAATTACTGCCCTTTCCCCCCTTTCTTTTGCCAATTTTCTACGCAAGTGCCAAGAATTTCATCAACTTGGACTTCATGTTGGCATACTCATTAATATTTTTATTTCTTCTCATTTTTGTGACTCTGCATGCTTGTGAAGTCTTACTCAGCTTCCCTGAACCACTCTTGGTATATTTTAAAGGTTTCCAAACTTGAGCCTTACCTATGTGACACTTCCTGCCTACATCTTGACTGGATCCAGTCTTAATGTTGTGGTTCTGTGTTCAAACATGCTTATGACTATTGGCAGGTCCACAGGCCTCATGGCAACACGGGCTGCATGCCAGCCTTGCCTCACTCCCTTGGTGACCATAATTGCTTTCAACCACAATCTCATGAGTGTAGGAACAATCGCTGGCCTGATCGCATTGGAGTATACCAGCTTTCATGTTTTAGGACTTATCTGCCCTGATACATGCTTGCATGACCTGAAAGAATATATTTTTAAATCATTCTCTACTTCTGGATCCAAACAGAAGAAATGCTTTTCTCTTTCCTGTCTTTTTGTTCTCTCATGCTTTCCAGTTCCTCAGCTCTTTCCTCATCCCTTTAGTCACTTGGAATTTATCCCTTTAGGCGCTGTTGGTAGAATACTCTGTTATTTTTGTTTGTTTATACAACTAAGATTTCTACAAAAATCTTGTCATCAGTGTTTAGGAATGGAGGTGACTCCCACTTTCGAATATCTGATGCTTTAAATCTATTCGTTTTTTGAGTTGGACATTTCATTTTTCACTCATTTATGATGCAAACCAATAGCCACAGGCTTTAATCACACAAGTTCTTTCCTAAGTTTTACCCAGCTTTCCTAATTAGAAAAGATATTCGTAAGACTTTGTTTCATAAAAGGATTATGATTTTTATTGTGTGAAAAATTTGACTGGACACTGGTTTCAGTTTCTGAGAGGGAGACTTTAAACCCTGGGATTTCTGAAGAGATAGGAGTATTTTTGTTATTTGTGGTGGGCCCCTTAAACCACACCTGGGTTTATGTTAGTGAGGTAACTCCTAGCGGGTCCCTATCCTATATGATTTCAGAATAGAGGCTGGTCATGACAGAAAGACCAACCATGATTTACAGGCTTGGGGCTTTGAAACATGTGATATCAACCTGACCTCCCAATTTCTGAGGTTGGGTGGGGAAGTGTTGAAGATTGAATTAAATCATGCTGGCATAATGAAACACTAATAAAAATTCTGGATACTTGGAGTTTGGTGAGCTTTCTGGCTGGTGGTGCACGGACCCCGTGAGGAGAGGACACGGAAATCCTGCATCTGAGACCCTCCTAGAGCATGCCCTATGTGTCTCTTATTTTCACTGGCTAGTTTTGATTTGCATCCTTTTTTGCTATAATAAAACAGCAGTTGTAAGTACAGCACTTTCTTGAATTCCCTGATATATGTGACCAATAAGTTATAATGACTTATTGGATGTGAGGGGGTAGTTGAAACCCCTAGATTTATAACCAGTTGCTCAGAAGTGCAGGTGGCCTGGAAACCCCTGAGCCTATGGGTGGTGTCTGAAGTGAGGGCAGACAGGAGGGACTGTGCCCTTAACTGATGAAGTTTATTTAACCTAACTCCAGGTGGTTAGCATCAGAAGTCAACTACAGTACTAAAAGTCATTAGGAAACCACAGAAATAATAGGCTTTGCATGGAATTATTGCACAAAAGTGTTAGCAAACAGGACAAAGTCATACTCTATTTTAAAATGCAATGAAATGGATAATTTCTACAATTTTGCAGCATCTAAATATTATGGCCACATATTCAAAACAATCACAGAGACAACATATTCAACACGTTTTTTTCTTGAAAAAATATTTGTTAAAGAACAGGTACTATGAATGAAGCTGAAAAGACAAACCTGTGAAAATATCTGGGATAAAATATTTAATTCATTATCAAGAAAATTAGGATTGAGAATATCACCACCGAACAGAATTTACTCTTAACTTACCAAATATTCCCCAGTACCTCCGAATACATTCTCAATTGGAACTATTATAGTTCTAAGAAAAAGAGTCGATGGAAGATGTCAGGAACTTTTAATTTACAAACCATTAAGTGAAACTTTCAAGAAGACTCTGGGCAATTTTAGAAATACTTAAAAATAATAAAACTATATTGAAAATAATCTTCAGTAAAGTATTGGTGACATGATATGAAAGGCAGATGTGGCTGAGAAACCAGATAACTTAGGTGACTATGTGCTATTTCACACAGAATAAATCCCAGTAGACCCTAGGGTGGTCTGTGAGACTCTCCTAAAGCTATTGGTTTTCCCTTCCTCTGTGGCCTCCTCTTCTAATCTTTCTCCTGGACCACTTTCCTCCCACCACACCCTGTCTGCATTCTAGTTGCTATTCAGACTCTCTAGGCACACTCTGTTGGCCATAGTAAAAGTGGGTGGTTAGACCACAAAACCAGAAAACATGTCTCAAGTACCCAGTGTTCTGAATGAGCCTGTACTACTGTGCTGCTGGTTATTGGCAATAAAGTAATTTATTACTTTTAATTGGTTTGAACCATATGAAATTGCCAAATAATAGTGACATAGAAAACAGGAAGTAATTAAATTAATCTCCAAATTGTATAGTCCCAATATCTCCAAATTAAATGGACAATGTCAAGTAAAGTCAAAGGGAATGCAATAAAGTAAGAAAATATGAATGGACACTGAATAGAAATATTTATATATCACTACAGGAGGCTGCATCTGTTCGCTCGTTTGTTGACAGGTGTTGTTAAATCTACAGGCTTGTTGTAATTAACCTGGTTACCAAGGGGCTAATCATATAATCTAGTTTTCTTAAGAGGTTTGCTTACATTTTCTCCTCCTCTCTTTCTGTCTCTATCTCCTTTCTTCCCTTCTTTGATGCCTTACTCTGGCCTCCAATCATGTTTACTTTCAAAATTTCCTAGTGACTTCTAAACTTCCAGACTAAACAGCCTTTTCCAATACTTCACTCAGTTGTATCTGAAGGGCTTTTAATAGTCAACCACCCATCAATTCTAGTACTCCCCACTTGGGTTTCTGTGACATATGCTTCCTCCCCTGCAGCTCTACTACCCTTCTGATCTCTACCTCTTCTGTATTTATTGGATCCTGTCTACTAACAGAATCTATCTTTGGCCTTCCATCCTTTGCACTCACTCCTCATGTGAGCTCATTCACCCTTATGATTTTTTACCTTTGTAGCACTGACTGCCTAATTTCTAAGCCCAACCCAACCCCTCATTGGCTCCTCTGTGTCACATTTATAATCACTCACGGAAGGTACTTGCATTTAAATTATTACCATTCCCTCACAATCACTTCCAGACCACTTCCCTTTACCAGTCATCTCATTTCTATCTTGGACATGATTTAAGTCTCCCAGAAAACAAGTCTTCAATACAAAAGAGAAATTTTATGAATAGGAAACTAAAGTCATTATCTTTCTTCCAAAGAAATTTCTGCTTTCAACTCCTTGTGGTCTTCAATAGATGTGTCCATGTCCGTGCATTATGCCATGGTCCAATAACACCCTTCCACTTCTTATTCTTCAAATGCACTCTACCTTCCCCGAGCCTTTTCCCACACTATTCCCTTTACTTAGTTCCACTCATCTCCACCAAGAAATCCTACCCGGTCTTCAAGGCCCAGTTATTAACCTCAGACCAGAATGACAGAAAGCCTCAGACCAGAATGACTTTCACTGTACACTCATCTGTACTCATTTAGCATCTAAGAGTCTTCAGTGGATAGAGATAGTTCTATACATCTCTCTCTCTAAGTGCTAGGAAGTCAGTCCCTAGGCAACTGAATCCTTATCTGATTCTCATATTTTTAAATCCCTCACAGTACCCAGATTATGCTCATTAATAGTTGTTTTGATTGAATGGCATGGAATCTTCTAGGCATGGGGGTACAAAATAATCAGACTGATTCTTATTTAAGCATTTGGGAGCCTTTTCCTGCTTATTACCTGCAATTAAATGTTAATGAAGAATCACTGAAAAAATTAAAATATATAAAGCACAGCTAATATTGTAAGAGAGATGACAGCCTGGCTAGAGACACAGGCACGCATGCACATCATATTAACTAGTTATGTAACTAACCCTTTGTTTATCCTCTGGATTACTGGTCACATAGAAAGACTGAACACCGAAATTATTGGACACACTAAAGAAAGTTACATAGTAAGAACTTACCATCACAAAAAAGAGAGTACCTGACCAAACTGACAGCTTTAGTTAGAATCAACATCTACTGCAAAGTATTTGTTCACTCTTCCAGATCACTTGCAGGAGGGCTTCTGATGACAGATTATAACTCATGTCTTAGCGGTCATTATGAAAGGCATGACTGATGAATGTGCCAAGCCCAGGATTCTGAAAAGGAATTCTCTGACACTGTTATCTGGAGGGCTGGCCTGAAGTTAAACTGTGGAGTCAGTTGCCTTCTGCTCCCATCCTCAGGGCCGCCCAAGTTTCTTGTTATCCAGTTCCTCTCCTCCCTTCTCCTCAAGCCTACACAAGATGCCTTTCTCACTAATTGTTAAAAAAAAGATTAGAGATGCAGGGTGGAGAAATTGGAAAGTGCTAATTTTTGAATCAAAATAATACATATACATTTTTTAAGTCAAAGAGTATTTCAAGGTCAAAAACAGAAAAGAGCATTCATCTTCTCCTTTTCTTTCTTCTACACCTGCCTATGCCATACAGACACTACCACTTTCAACCATTTTAGCAGTTGTTTCAGGCATTTATCTCTTTATTTATAAATAATCCATTTATTCATCTATTTATTTTTCTTCTTGATTTTAAATATGATCATTTGTTTTTCTGTTTAATTAAATAAGCTTAGAACCTCCCCTCCCCCTGCACATCCAAGTACAAAATGGTTCTATCACAGTCATAACTGGGAGGCAAAAATAGTCAATGTTTTCACTATATGTGTGTGTGTGTGTGTGTGTGTGTGTGTGTATACAGTGAATATAATAAACATAATATTTCTTGTAGCTTAATCTTATAGTGTGTTATATTTCCTTATAGTGTGTTATGACATTTTCTTTCACGTTCAACTTTTTGTTTTTTACAAATTCCTAAATGCCTGATTTTTAAATGCTTACTTTTAAACCACCTAACTAAATCAGCCTCACACTTCTCAAAATAATATTTTGCAATGTAAGTAACACATCATTTATTAGTAGCTTTTTTTCTTTGTTGGAAACATCTCTGAAGGTTCCTGCATCATTCGGTCTGGACTAATTGCTCTTGACACTAACTATTCTGAGTCTGTCCTCACTCTCCTTCTAAGAAATTTCTTTGCTCTCTTCTATATTGTATTCCCTATATCTTGGATTCCTTGTTTTACTCTTTCTTGGGTTTTGCTCTCATTTTTGGAAAGGAATACCTTCCAGTAACTTCCTGAGAAAGACGCATAGGAGGTAAATTTCTTAAAAGCTTGTTTGTCTTAAAGTGTTTTGTTTTTTTTTTTTTTCCTGAGATAGAGTCTTATTCTGTCATCCAGGCTGGAATGCAGTGGCACAATCATGGCTTGCTGCAGCCTCAACTTCCTCAGGCTCAGGTGATTGTCCCACCTCAGCCTCCCGTGTAGATGGAACTACAGGCATGCACTACCACACCTTGCTAATTTTTTGTAGAGGCAGGGTTTTGCCATGTTGCCCAGGTTGGTCTCGAACTCCTGACCTCAAGCGATCTGCCTGCCTCAGCCTCCCAGAGAATTATGTTGCTTTTGAGGAGTTCATTGCTATTTGGTTAGCTATCTTTGGTATGTGAGCTGCTTTTTTTCTCTCCCCCCCGGGGTTGCATCAGTTTTCTTCCCCTAAGATACTTCAAAGAGCAATTATAGAATTTCAAAAATAAATCTATATCACTTGACCCCTTGCTTAAATTGTCTCATTTTTTAAACAAGAATGAACACAAGAATTCATTCCTTGTGTTAGTAGAACAAAAAGATAAACTAATCAGGATGCCTATTAAGGATAAACTTATCTTTATGCTTACAAGATTTGCTTTCAATAATTGCAATTAATAAAAGCTTCAAAACCAGAAGTTTTTGGCACTTAATACATGGAATATTACCTCCTAAAATTAGTAGAACTAAGCATGCTTCATTTTAGCACCCCATGTGCTGTCCTTGAAAGGGTCTGGAGAGGGTCAGGAAAAGAGAGAGGGTGATTGCCAGTTATCTTCCAGATTTAACTACAAGTAAAAGTGAGAAGTCTATTTATTGCAAATGCATCTCACATACTACTAAATGAGACCATAACAGAGGCTGGAAACTGAAGGTGAAAGTCAACCGATCCTATCCACGGTTATTTTCAGGCAACTACTACTACTACTAATAACACTTTATTACAAATGAAAATAAAATCAGAAAAAAACGCTAAGCTGGATAACATTTCAGGACAGTTGCTATAAAATTCCAAGGCAAATAAATGTCAGGTCTCATGAAATGTAACTATTCCAGGCAAACTAAGATGCATGACCACCCCAGATACAGGACATCTTTAATATTAAAAAAAGATTCATTTCAGAATTTGTGGAAGGAGAAGTCCAGGACCTGATGGCTTCACTGCTGAATTCTACCAAACATTTAAAGAAGAACTAATACCAATGTCACTCAATCTATTCTGAAAGATAGAAAAGGAGGAAATATTTCCAAACTCATTGTATGAAGCCAATATTATCCTGATGCCATGAAAGACATCAAAGAGGAAAACGACAGGCCAATATCTCTGATGATATTGATGCAAAAATCTTCAACAAAATACTAGCAAACCAAATTCAACAATACTTTAGAAAGATCATTCATCATGATCAAGTAGCATTTATCTCTGCCATGCAAGGATGGTTCAACATATGCAAATCAATCAATGTGATACATCATATCAACAGAATGAAGGACAAAACCATATGATTATTTCAATTGATGCTGAAAATGCACTTGATAAAATTCAACATCACTTCATGATAATAACTCTTAAAAAACTGGGTATAGAAGGGCCACATCTAAACATTAAAAAATATATATATATATTTAAAATATAAATATATATATTTTAATATATATATATTACAGACCCACAACTAGTATCAAACTGAATGGGGAAAATCTGAAAACTTTTCCTCTAAGATCTGGAACATGACAGGGAGGCCCGCTTTCACCACAGTTATTCAACATAGTACTGAAAGTTCTAGCTAGAGAAATCAGACAAGAGAAATAAAGGGCATGCAATTTGGAGTAGAAGTAGTCAAATTATCCTTGTTTGCAGATGATATGATCTTGTATTTGGAAAAACCTAAAGACTCCACAAAAAGCCTATTAAAACTGATAAACAAATTCCATAAAGTTGTAAGATACAAAACCAATATGCAAAAATCATATGCCAACAGTGAACAATCTAAAAAATAAATTTAAAAAGTAACCTCACTTACAAGAGCCATTAATAAAATTAAATACCTAGAAATCAACTTAGCCAAAGAAATGAAAGATCGCTATAATAAAATTCTAAAACATTAATGAAAAAAGTTGAAGAGGACACCAGAAAAATGGAAAAATATTCCATGTTCATGGATTGGAAGAATCAATATTGTTAAAATGCCCACACTACCCAAGGCAATCTACAGTTTCAATGCAATCTCTACCAAAATACTGATGACATTCTTCACAGAAATAGAAAAAACAATCCTACAATTTATATGGAACCACAAAAGACCCAAAATAGCCAAAGCTATCCTAAGCAAAAAGAACAAAACTGGAAGAATCACATTACCTAACTTCAAATCATACTACTGAGCTGTAGTAACCAAAATGGCATGGTACTGGCATAAACACAGACACATAGACCAATGGGACAGAATAGAGAACTTAGAAATAAACGCATACATCTACAGTGAGCTCAGTTTTGACAAAGGCATCAAGAAACTACACTGTGGAAAGGACAGTCTTTTCAATAAATGGTGCTGGTAAAATGGGATATCCATATGCAGAAGAATGAAGCTAGATCCCTGTCTCTTGCCATATACAAAAGTCAAATCAAAACAGACTAAAGACATAAATCTAAGACCTCAAACTATAAAACTACTACAAGAAAACCTTGAGGGAATTCTCCAGGACATTGGTCTGGGCAAAAATTTCTTGAGCAATACCTCACAAACACAGGCAACCTAAGCAAAAATGGATGAATGGAATCACATTAAGTTAAAAATCTTCTGTGCAGCAAAGGAAACAATCAATAAAGTGAAGAAACAACCCACAGAATGGGAGAAAATACTTGCAACTACTTAGGTGACAAGGGTTCAGTAACCAGAATATATAAGCATCTCAAACAACTCAATAAGAAAACATCTAACAATCTGATCAAAAATGAGCAAAAGATTTGAATAGACATTTCTCAAAAGAAGATATACAAATGACAAATAGGTATATGAAAAGTTGCTCATATCATTTATCACCAGAGAAATGTCAATTAAAATTACGATGAAATATCATCTCACTACGGTTAACATAGCTTATATTCAAAAGTCAGGCAATAACAAATGCTGGTGAGGATGTGGAGAAAAGGGGAACTTTTCACATTGTTGATGGGAGTATAAATTAGTACAATCACTAAGGAGAACAGTATTATGGTTCCTCAAAAAACTAAACATTGAGCTGTCTTATTATCCAGCAATCTCCCTGCTGGGCATATACTCAAAAGAAAGGAAATCAATATACCAAAGAGATATCTGCACTCCCATGTTTGTTGTAGCACTGTTCACGATAGCTAAGATTTGTAAGCAACCTAAGTGTTCATCAAGATAAAGAAAATGTGGTACATGTGTTCAATGAGTACTATTCAGCCATTAAAAAGAATGAGATCCTGTCATTTGCAATAACATGAATGTAACTGGAGATTGTTATGTTAAGTGAAATAAGCCAGGCACAGCAAGAAAAGCACCTCATGTTCTCACTTTTGCGTGGAGTCCAAAATCAAAACAATTAAACTTATAGACATTTAGAGTAGAAGGATGGTTACAAGAGGCTAGGAAGGGTAGTGGGACCCTGGGTGGGAGGTGGGGATGGTTAACGGGTACAAAAAGTAGAAAGAATGAGTAAGACCTATTATTTGATAGCACAAGAGGGTAACTATAGTCAATAATAATTTAATTGCACATTTAAAAATATCTAAAAGAGTGTAATTGAATTGGTGGTAATGCAAAGGATAAATGCTTGAGGAGACGGATACCCCATTCTCCATAATGTGCTTATTTCACATTGCATGTCTGTATCAAAACATCTCGTGTACCCTGTAAATATATATACCTACTATGTACCCAGAAAAAATTAAAAATAAAGAAAAACCTAAAAAAGAGTTTGTGGAAGGAGGTTATATTCTAGAGTATGAATTTGATATTGCACTAAATTGCTTTGGCCTGAACATACTTATAAAGCACAAAGCAAGGATGAAGAATTTGTAAGGGAAGAGGAGAGTCTCTTGGTTAGCAGAGAAGAGAATACAGACAGTAATATAGATTGAGTTTGCCTAAAAGTAATATGACATGAATTCATCTTTTTTAATGACTTGAATATAATCCAATCATAATTTTGGGATTACATACCCCTTTGGTGTTACAAACAGATGTCCCAGTTGGATGAAGTCTCAGAAAACAGCAGATTTAATGAAATTTCAACTTTCAAATGCCATTTTTAGTTTGCATGGAGTCAAAGTTGCTTATTAGGTTGGCAACTTCCAAAATAATACTTGTTTTGAAGAGTTAGAAATGTTGTGAACCTTATGCTAGGCCCACTGGGTTCTCTGACATTGACACACAGTGCTTTTCTGAGACAGCCAAGACTGACTTTGTGTTCATCAAGGATAGCTGCCTTTCTGAGGTAAAGGGAAAGCGTAACAAAAAGGTTCCATTCTGGTGACTTCTGTTACAAAAAAAAAAGAAAGAAAATATGTTCACTTGAACTGAGCTCAGAAATGGGCATTTGTAAAATTGGGGAATTGTTTTGAGACTATTTATCTACCCACTTAAACACATGCTATGCATGTTCCTCTTGTGTGCCAGGCACCATGCTTGCAGCTGGTCAACAAAGCAGACATGGTTCCTTTCTCCATAGAGCTTTTCAATGAATAAAGGGAAATTTTTATTTAAGTCGAAATAATTCTAACGTATTCATTAGCTGTCCTTCTGCCCTTCCAACAAGTTGTACATTTCAAATCATAGATTGTTACCAAGCAGAACAGATTTTTCACAGTGTATTATATAAGAATAAGAAATAAAGGATGTTTATAAGAGTACATTCCACATCAGATAGATCTAATGGAAGTAAAAATTTAACTCATTGATGCAAATGACTAATAGTTATAATAATAATAATAAATTGGGTGTTTTCCATGTGCCAGACACTGTGCTAGGAGCTCTTCATAAATTATTTCATTTAACTCATCCCAACAATCCTATATAGTAGGCATCATTTTTATCTCCATCTTTTTTTTTTTAAAAGGAAAGTGATTTATTAAAAGGTTAGGTGATGTACTTGCCTGAGGTTGTTTATAATGAACAGATGAGCCAAGGATCAAACCTAGTGAGTTTGACTCTGAAATGTCAGACTTAACCCTGAAGATCCCCTGCTTTCACCAGATTCAGTATAAGTGGCATGTATTTATGTTGTCACCATGGACCAGTCTACATAGTCACCCTTTTCAGCTGTAGGCTGTGGGGTGAAAGGATTGTTAAAGCCCCTGAGAAGTCCAGTACTGTGATTCAAAACATCACCTTTCATCTGCCACTGTTATCGGATCCTTGGGGTGTTGCTTTTCTGGCTGGAAACTTCTGTGGCTGGTGACATCTTTGCCCAAGTTTTGCTCGAGCCCACTGGGCTCATTTTGCCTACTTGACCTGGCAGGCTGCATTTGGCTCATGCTACTGGCCTGGTTCGCATGCCTGCCAAATAAGGCTGCGTGGAGTGGCGAGGGGTGTGTGAGTGAGTGTGGGGTCTGGCCACTGTGCAATCTGGCATGCCAGCTGCTGTAATAGGGTGGGCAGCTACAGGTGCCAGCATGGGCACCAGCTCTCTGCAAGGCTGCAGCTAGACCAGGTGCACTGCAAGCAGCTTCCACAGCTGGCACCAGGGAACATAATGGTTTGCAGAAGCTTGGAGATGCCAGGAACCGCAGGGCCTCAAAGAGGGAGTCAAAGGCTTAACTCAAGGAGCTCCCATGTCTGGGGTCCTTGAAGGGCTGCAGCTCTTCTTTCCTTCTCTTCACCTGCAACATGGCGAGCAATGGGGCATATCTCATCTCTGTTTGTGTTACAGCTCTTTTAACCTTATTCAGCAGATCCCGAGTTCTTGTCCTGTGCCCAGGAAGAATGAGGTAGGCAGATAAGTGGAGAGCAAGCATGATGAAGAGGAACTTTATTGAGTGATAGAACAACTAAGAGGAAACCTGCAGGGGGAAGCTCCTTGCTGCAGCCAGGGAGTCCTGATGAGTGTTCAGCTCCTAGCAGAGAAGGTAGCTCCTCTCTGCTAGGCAAGTCATCTCAACAAGTGTTCAGCTGTCAGCAGAGAAGGTAGCTCCTCTTTGCAGCTGGTTGTCCCATCATCTGAGCAGCTCTCAGCAGAGAGGAGGCCCTAGAGTGGGTGGCTCCTCTCTGCTGGCAGGCCATCCTGTTGTCTCCCCATTCTCTCTCTGTTGTCTTTGCAGCTGTCAGCAGAGAGGAGGCCCTAGAGCGAGTTGCTCCTCTCTGCAGCTGATTGTCCCAATGTCTGCTCAGCTCTGGCTGAGTACAGGGCTTTTATGGGCCTCAAAGGGGAGGAAGTATGTGTTGATTGGTCCATGGGCACCCATGGAAGGCCTGGAAAAGGCGTCACAAGATTCTACTCTGGTCTGTGGGACTGGCAGCCCAGCCCCCAGCCTTTAGGCCCTCCCTTGCTTGAAGGTGGGGCCTTACCGGGGACCTACTCCCTCCTTTCCAGGAACCTGTCTGCTTCCTACTGTCATTCATGGCACCCAGGCTGTAGGTGCCAAGAGCTGCCTTCAGCATTCCCCCACTCAGCTTCCCTCCTATGCTCATTGGCACCCAAAGTCCAGAGGGGGCCAAGGCGACAGGGTGCTGACATGTCAGCACTGCCCCAAGCATGTGCACACCTGACTGGGCCACAACAGTGCCTGCGTTCAGCCCTGACTTTGCTCCGAGATTGAAATAGGCACCAAGAGCAGGCAGAAGCCAGCAAGAGCAGCAGGAGCAAGCACTTCCCACTTCCGAGCCTGCGAGGGCAGGGAGGGCCTTCCTGGGTCCCCCAAAGTACAGGGACACCTGGGTCTACAGCTGTGGTTTGGGCAGTTGCAGCTGCACCCGGAAGAGTAGGGCTCCCGCCTGCTCCTGGGTCCTGAGAGCACAGGGATGTCCAGGTTTGCAGCGATGGCTTGGTTGGCTGCAGTGATACCCGGGGGCTTCTGCCCCAATTTGGAAGGGGCAGGGCTCCCACTTGTCGCTGGCTATTGCTGGCTCCCTGGAGTGTGCAGCCCTAGCTTCGTCTCCCTGCTGCAGCCAGTGTGATGATAGCAGCTGCTTTAGATGTCCTGCCACTGTCATCACCATTGTCCTTATTCATGGCACAAGGATGTGATTTCTACATCTTGTCATTGCCTCTCAGTGAAAACTCTGTTTAAGAGTCCTGGCACCTGGACTGGGTATATACCTACTAAAGAGAACCTAATTAGAAGAAGAAAACTTGCAACTCCAATTTGCATTCACATCAAGCAAATATCCAAAGAGACAGAAGTTGTCTTGTAAATGGCAAAACACCAAATATAGCTTAAAAAACACCAGGGCATGCTCAAAGTAAAGAACAGCTGAGATGTAACAGTTTACAACTCCTCTTTGTGTGTGTGTGTGTAATTGTGTGAGTCAAGCTAGTGTCACAAATATTAAATTATTCAATTAGGCAGCACAAGATTAAGCCCATAAAATGTGTTAATGTGACACATCGTTTCACAAATGGGATTTTAGAATGGCTTCCTGGGATTCTCCAACATGACAAAAATACCCATTAACTTCTATGGCAGCCTGTCTTAAGATCAAGGCAGAAATCAACTCACAGTACAAGGAAGAATGGGAAGAGGTGGTTGATAGTCAACGTTCTTGAGCAGTGGTTTTACTTTTGTAAATTGCTTTGTTATTTTCTAAATTCTCTTCAGACATACAAATAAGCTGTGTCAGTTACTTAACCACTTGACAATAATGTCTACTATTTACTGAGTTCTATTCTGTGTGGATAAACTGTTAGTTTTATGCAATGTGTTATTTATTATATATTATTTTTCATATGTCATTCATTGTTTAGTAAACATTGAATGACACCTACTGAACAGCTTGGAAATGGGTTAAGTAAACTAGGATGTATTCGCCTAATAAAATAGCATCTGGCTATTACAGTGATATTAACAAAGAGTTTATAAGAACAAATGAAATAAGTTTCATTGAATGAATACATTAAATTATAAAATCTTATTTTTAATAGAAAAAAAGACTGGAAGGAAGCATTCCAAAAGGTTTACATTATTTGCCTCTGGGTGAGATATGAGTATTAGTTGTTTTTCTTCTTTTTTCTTGGTTCCTTCTGTGTTATTCACATTCTCTGTCGTAAGTGTTATTTTCGAAATCTCCAACCAAACTAAAAATCTTATTTAGGATGCATTTGAATTATTCATAAGTACCAATGGAAACTTCGTTTAGCATAGATAGGTACCATTATGTTTGGGTATTCAAATCAAGTGCAAGATCATGCAATTTTAGTAAAAGTCATTTGTTCAAAGTATAAAAAAGTATGACTTAATTATGGTCTTTATCCAAGTTCCATTTATAGCACAAGAATTGAGAGTGCCTGAATTGCATATTGACTTACTGTTGTGCTTCCACTGTGTGAGTGTAATGTCTTGGAGCAGAGCCTTAGAAAACACTCTTCTGCTTGCTGTTCAGGTGCTTTTCCTGGAATCCCTATGCTGTCCTCCTGCATCCAGCTCAGTCCCACTCCCACTCCCACTCTTTCATGACTCCTAAAGGTCCTTCCTTTAGGGATGTCTTCCCTCAGTTCCCTTCTCACTCAACGCTTAGGTGCCAAAGGAAGGTCATCCAACTAAACACCCTGCCAGCACCCTGCATTTTTTTCCCAGCTGCTCTTTCCGCAATGAGTTTGTATCATGATCCATGTAATTTATGTGTGTCTGTCCTTCTGCTGTATTTTAAGCTCCATGAAAGGAAGAACTGTGTATGTTTGGTTCCCTGCTGCATTCCCATTACCTAGCACAGAGTCTAACGCATAAGAGTTCAGTAACTATTTGTTGCATGAATGAGTGAATCCATCACATTTTAGAGATAACAGATGTGAATTTCAAATATGTAAACATCCCCATGCAATTAACATCTTGCTTGAAGGAGAAGCCTGGGAATTTGAACATGATAAGAGTTGATTGTGGAGTGGAAATGTGAGGTTATACCTCCCTTCAAACACATTAGCATTTGTGTGTGAATGTGTGTGTGTGTGTGTGTGTGCATGTTTGTTAGTCTATTAACCATATTCTATAGTCACAACTGAGGTTTAGTAGTGGCATAGAATTCTGGATGAGTGTGAAGGCAACGGACTAGACTAACTGGGTTTGAAAACCAGTTAGATATTTACTAGATCTCTGAATATGACAGGTCATTTAATACCACTAAGTTTTGGTTTCTTCATTTGCATAACTGGGCTACAGTACCTATTAAGGTTGTTGTATAGATAAAATGAGATAATGAACATAAAATGCTGAACATAGAACTCTGAAGAATTGCAGGTGTTCAATAAGTCTCTTCAACAACAGCAGTTATTGTTATTCCTAATACTTTCTTATTAACAATTTCTAAAGTTCACAATTTTCTGAAACGAAAATTTCTCAGTGACCACTAGATGGCATTAAGGTTAATTTAAAATATAGACAGTATAGCCATTATTCATATCAGTAAAAACATGTGGTGAAAAGTAATTTCATACATTTTGCTTTAAGTTGTGGACTTAATAAGTTGTGATTTTGCGTTCTTTTATGTAGATAAATCCTATAAGAGATTATATTTGTTTCAGCTTTGTTTCCATCAAGGATTCCTCACGCTGCTTCTCTTTATCTTTTTTGAAGTAGGAAAGTTATTGCTGAAAATTCTGAATAACACTGCAAAGTAAATGGCCCTCTGGATGCACTGAGAACAAAATTACTGTTTTGTAGTGGCTGTGTGATGTACTGAGGGTCAACAGCATGCCAAACTCAACGGTGACCTGGAGGGAAAGACTCTGTGGGTTTCCCAGGCTGGGAGCTGAAGACAACAGGATAGTGATTATGTCTGAAACAGATGAGTGAATAAAAAAGTGCCTGGGTAAACCCAGGAAAAAGCCCAGTCACTCTCCACCCTTCTCAAGAATGCTGCAGTGTGAGGCAGGTATCTGTTGTTTCTTAAACTTTGCAGAATGCAATAAATGAGCAACAAAATGCTAATATAAATACTCTCTTCAAAGACACTGGTGGACTGAAAAATTTAGTATTGCTGAGTTTCTTATTGTGTTGTATCCATTAATTGTGGATATATCATCAAACGTGTAGAAAAACTATATTTAGGGTATTGTTAGAAAAAAAACTAACTTAGATAACAGTAGATTTTAATGAGTTGCATGGCTTACTATGGGCAAAGAGGTACCATGAAACTTTACTGAAATGGAGAAATTAGTTTGTCATGATGGACATGAACCTGAGTTGGAGAATTGTCGATTTGGCAATTTTGTTCAATCTTTGAGGTCGCTTGCCAAATGGTTCAGCTTACCTCCAACTGTGAACTCTATGAGAGTGTCAGAGGCACGTGCGTGTCACCTCTGAATCTCCGAAGCTGAACCTACAGATAGTATATCTCCAAAGATACCTACACCGTCATATTGTGCTCAATAAACCTTGATTGAAAAATAAATGATAAAATATCTAATCAGTTAGACCAGATAAAAGAATCCCACTGGGTATCAGCAAAGGGATTCTTAGTCAAGATGGTATAACACGTTCATAACAGAACACTCCCCTTCTCTTTCAAATACATAAAAGAATATACAACATACATAAAAACATAAAGAGGGATAAAAAGGCAATGTCAAGTTAAAAAATAAGGTAAATACCTGTATCAACCAGAAATGGAACCCAAACACAAAGTAGAGAGTGAAGCTGAAGACATTGAGAGCTTGGCTCTCTAGTTGAAAACAAAGCAGTAGAGTTGGAAGTTTTGCTCTTCTGGATACACAAAGTAAATGCACTCTTTGTGGGATGTGGAATTGGGCCCAGGCTCACCGCTTGCATTTAACTCCCAAAGATCTTCACCAGAAGAGTGATTCAGAATGCCCTCTAATAAGAAGAAAAGTGAACTCACCACAACCTAAATATCTAGCTGTTAGTCTTATAGGCTTAGAAAAGTGATTTTTTTCTAATATAGAAGCAAATTTTATTATTTCTAAGAAGTCAGAGCTGTGAAATACATGAATCAGATTTATATATAGCACAGTAATGTTGTTTAGTATATGCTCATTTATGAACCAGTTAAAATTATTCTTCCCAGAATAGTTAATTACTATTTTTGTGAGAAACTGAGAGTAAACCTGAATTTCATAATGAAAACAAACTGAGCAATAGAAGACAAAACTGTTCAAAACAAACTGTAAAAATTCTATTGGATTCTAATAATAGGCAGAAATTATAACAATAGCTTGTTAGAACTGTGGCAAACAATTTCAGCTTCCTAAAGCTAAATGGCATCAGCATTTAAATGGTCTTTAGAAAATCCAACATTTTAAAACAGTTAATACTTTGTCTATAACTTCATTTTTAAGTATGCTGTTCCTTTTGTCTTGAATATCTGACACTGCTATTCATACTGCAAAACCTAGTTCCTTAGTTCCTTCTATATGTATCACTAGAAAAGTGATTTTTTTTAAAAAAAGCAAATTTAGAAAGAAATCATCATTCATGAGGATGATTCAGATAAGGCAAGCTCCCAGACATTACATTTAAAACCTCCAAAAATCTATAATGCAAATACAGCTAGAAATAACCAACAAATTTTCAAGGGGCTTTCTCTTTTGTTGGTAGGTCGAGTGTGCGTTATCTGAAATGCTTGAGACCAGAGATGTTTTAGATTTTTTCAGATTTTGGAATATTTACAGCCATATTACTAGTTGAGCATCACTAATCTGAAAATTTGAAATTCAAAATGCTCCAATGAGCGTTTCTTTTAAAAGTCATGTTGATGCCCAAAAAGTTTTGTGCTTTAGAGCATTTTGGATTTCAGAGTTCAGAGTTGGAATGTTCAACCGTACTACCCAGGAAACCAATTATAATCAGAAGTTTGCTTGGCTAGCATGGAATCAGAGCAAGGGAAATTAGTTATATAATTGAAAAGCTTTATGGCAAGTGTTGGCAAACTTCTTCTGTAAAGGGCTGGGCAGTAAATATTTCAGGCTTTGTGAGCCATATAACCTTTGTCAAGACTACGCAGGTTGGATAGTGTAGTTCATAAACAGCTGTAGATAATGTTAAACAAAAAGATGCACCTTAAACATGGATTCTTTTAAACTTTATTTAAAAGAATGGAATTCAGCCAGATTTGGCCCATGAACAGTAGTTTGCCAGCCCCTGTTTTGTGGCGTTAGATCCTAAATGTCTGATATTTCCATTGTGGTGAAATCAGATGCTGTCTATGTATCTGAATCTCCTCACATTCTTGAATCAGGACTCTCTCTTGGTTGTACAGTGTCAAAATTAGTTTCTGGGATTAGTCTTTTTGAGGTCTCTGTTTTCTTTAGGTGGGATAATTTTTCTGATTAGATTAGAGTCAAATGTTATTGGTTTAGGAGGCTTTCTGTCTTAAGGTAACTTTGCACATCTCTGTTTCAGTTCCCTTAGAGTTTAACTCTCAGAGGAAATCTTATGTCCCAATTCCATTCTGGTTCTTTTTCCCCTTATTTCACAATTCTCCAGAGGTTTCTCGTTATTGCCCAACATTAATCCTGCTGTAATAACTTATGGTATGGATCTAGTGAAAGAGAATACTGAGGCATGGGTGTCAGTTGATGTTCAATCTGATTATTTCTCCCAGGTGTGTAGTTCCAGGAAAACTGCCTTAAACTTTTTAGCCCCTAGAGTCCTCCTAGTCACTCTGGAACACAGAAACACCTTCAGCTGACCATATATTTTAAATAAATCACATGTAAAGATTTTTTTTCACAGTAAGTGTTTAAATGTTTGTTCTGATTGGTAGCCTCTGGTTGCTGTCAATGTGTTACCTTAGTTAATTATGTAAGAGGGGCCATTTCTCATCTCAGACAGTATCATGATTTATTTTAGCAACTTGCAATCGAAGTCTGACTGGGTGTACAGCAGCCTCACCCTCACCTGGGAGCAGGTCAGAAATGCAGACTCTCAGGGCCCCAGACCTACTGAATCAGATCTAGATCTCTCTTAACAAGATTTACAGATGATTCACAATTATTAAAGTTTGGAGGTCCTGCTCTGACTATAGTGCATCTTAATGTTAATTCTTAACATTAGTTTTAAAAAAGGCATCATCTCTGAGTGGCAGAATCAGGAAATTGGTATAAGGTTTAAGGATTAGTAGGCTTAATTTCTCCCATATTCTTGTGCTCTTGCGTAGGGCTTGAGAATATATAGTGCCCCTGATTGGCATCGTCATCCACACACCCATTTGGACCCCAAATTTATCTGATGAGATAGAGGTTTGAGAAAACTAAAATAAAGTGAAATTTCAGTTCATCAGCAACCTTGTTTTTCAAAGATTTCTTAAAACTTTTTTCATTGGCAGCTTGTGAAATTCTTTCTCCATCATCTCTTTTACATAAAATATTGATAAACTGATATAAGTCTTATTCCTTTCAGTTCCTTGAAAATCTAGGCTTTTACTTTCTAATTCTGAGTGTGGTAAAACTCACATGTACAGACTTTTAAATACTCACACAGCAATCCCTCCAGCGTGTACCTTGATTAGCCTTCACATGTGACACAACATGGATCACATAAGATATTGATGAATGTCCTTTGTGAAGCAGTGTCTGATTGTAGGATGTAGAATGGCTTGGCTGAGTTTGGAGACAGGAGCTAAAGATCTGATTCTTGGTTTTGCCATATTAAAGCTGTGTGTCTTATGACAAATCAGTTTTCCCCACAAACTAGTAATTTATAACAAATTAATCTACTCTGCTTTTGAGGTGGGGCAAGAATATTTTAATTTTAATTTTTTTTAAAAAAAGCTTCCTAAGTGACTGTACTGCTCAGCCAGTTTTGAAAACCATAAACAAAGTCTTTGAGCTTTGATTTCTTCATTTATGTATTAGGAACATTAATGATTTCTTCAGTACATGAAATTATACATAAAATTCTCAAATGCAGAGCAGTCTGGAGACATAGTGTAGTGGAAGTTTTTATTGTGTGACCTATGTGTCACACAGATAAGATTTTGGCAGAGGGCATAGAAATAAAGGAAGTGTAAATGAGAGTAGAGACCAAGGTAACAGAACTGAAAACAAATGGAAGCCACCTCTGTTTTCCACAGCTAAGAATTCTTATAACATGTGCCATCTGCAGGAGGTTAGGACTGTGAATAGCCCTACACATAAAGCCAGACTTCTACTAAAGAATGGAGGTCTATATAATCATTATAGACCTCATGAGATTATATGACCTCATTATATGATGAGATTATATAGACCTCATAGGATGAGGATAGACCTCATTTCATCCTATGAGGTCTATATAATCCTGTATTCCTCCCTAATAATATTTCATCTTGCCTGTCATAGCTTAAGAAATTGCAGGCCATTTGAGATCAGGGTTTGGGTCTTTCCTTTCTCATAGGAACTCCTATTATTGTTCTGATTAGGGAGAAAACGCTCAGCAAATGAGTGTTTTTTACGGAGAAAATGCTCAGCAAACCGATCGATGATTGGTTACAATTCTCGGACTTCTTCCTATTATGAGTAATTGATGCCCTCAAATGACTCAGCATTAGATTGGTATTAATTAAGGATATCTATGATGATCTCTGCCCTGTCACGAGTTAAGTTATTACGGTTTTCTTATATCACCTGAAAAACTTCACCATGTTCTGTCTGAACACCAAGATTGTACCCATTCCTACATAAGGCATACGGAGCTACTTTTGGGGGAGGATGGGTTTCAAATCTATGCTGCTTTTTCTTCTTTTCAGAGCTTGTTTTCTTTTTTCTTTTCTTTTCTTTTTTTTTTTTTTGTTGAGACGGAGTCTCGCTCTGTAGCCCAGGCTGGAGTGCAGTGGCCCGATCTCCGCTCACTGCAAGCTCCACCTCCCAGGTTCACACCATTCTCCTGCCTCAGTCTCCTATGGGACTGCAGGTGCTTGCCACCACGCCCAGCTAATTTTTTGTATTTTTAGTAGAGACGGGGTTTCACCGTGTTAGCCAGGATGGTCTCGATCTCCTGAGCTCGTGATCTGCTGCTTGTTTTCTAATAAACTCATCATTTCACTGAACAAAGCCAAGTTACTTTCAAGCATGCCTTCTTATTGTCAAAAGCAGCCAGCTCAGTTAACTTAGTGGAAAACAATAAACTGATTGATCTGGCAAGACAAAGACCAGGCTTCAGCTGATGGGTTCATTTCCCAACTTGTTAATTCACTGCTGTTTAGACATAGTCTTTGACAGAGTCTGTTACTGTTCAGAAGAATGACTCCCAAAAGTCAATCATGTGGGGGGAAAAGAGATCAGTCTAGTAATCTACTCACCTACTTCATCTATGCTGTGCATGACTGATACCTGGAGGGATAAGTAGTTGACTACATTTTTCTTTCTTTCTTTCTTTCACTCAAAATATTATCCCAGGAGATGTAGACATACAGAAATGTATAATATTCAGGAATGTGTCTTTACTTGTCTTCTTGTCAAAAAAGTCCTTGAATTCTGCCCAGGCTGGAGTTCCTGAGTGCAGAGCTGGCCCTCAGCTGAGGGTAGAAGAAAGGAGAATTGAGTCAAGAAACCAAAGTAATGGCTGGAGAACCAAAGGATGTTCCCAGACATCAAATCCAAAGGGCCCAGCAATGAAGCTTGATCCGATCCAAGCAAAAGAATAAACACTTGGGTTAGACAAGACTGAAGTAGGAGATTTGAGAGCTTGAGGGACGAGAAAGAGGATGGTGTAAGTGGGTGCCAGGGAGGGAGATTTAGGAGCTTGCTGTGGCCTTGCCTATGGGTAATAGATTGGGAGGATATTGAGGGTATTGGGCTGCTTCTAAGAAAAGAGGAGTCCACAGACAGCCAGATCCCATTCAAAGTTGTACCTTCAAAGTCAACTTCAGGCCTCGTGGAAACTAGCATGGTGGCTCCTGTATAATCCCCTCAGTTATGTCTGTAATATCTAGAAGAGCAAACAGGTACAGGTGCTTAACTGAAAGAAGAGAATCATACTTTCAACAAGTTGATAGCATACTTAGAATCTGAAGAATGGAGCAGTATGTGCATATGTGTGTGTGTGTTTTAACTTTTGCTGTAAAGTTGCCATAAACTTTTTTTTTTGAGATGGAGTGTCACTGTTGCCAGGCTGGAGTGCAGTGGTGTGATCTTGGCTCACTGTAACCTCAGTCTTATGGGTTCAAGCTATTCTCCTGCCTTAGCCTCCTGAGTAGCTGGGACTACAGGCACACACCACCATGCCCAGCTAATGTTTGTATTTTTAGTAGAGACATGGGTTTCACCATGTTGGCCAGGCTGGTCTTGATCACTTGACCTTGTGATCCACCCACTTTGGCCTCCCAAGCCATAAACTTTTAAAGAATCTGCCACTGCTGCATATCAGACAGTCCCTTCTGTTGCCGTTTCCCACCTTTTGTCTGCACCTTTCATATTTTCTGCCTCTTTTTACATTTCTGTGCACTCTCCTTCCAACTCCGATGTCCAGGCTCCATCTTAGAGATGGCCATATGGTTTCATCTGTGGCTGTCTGTCAGAGTAGTCTTTAGTCATTCAGAGTCTTCAGAGAGGAGCAGCTATAAAACAAATAAGACTTGCTCTTGACATGCTCTCATTGCTTAACCTTGATGAGTTGTTCTACTGTGTTAGTATCTCTCACTTAACTGTCTCTCATCAAGGATCCCCTCTCCACCAGAAACAAGGGAAAGTAAGACATGGGGAGGAAACATGCAATCATTTTTTGCATCTTTATGTTGCTGACAAATGCCTATTTATGAAGGAAGGAGAATTATTGTCTGATTCAGACCATGAAGGGTCAAAAGGATAGTGTTTCCCTCAAATATGGAGCATCTTACAAATTAAATTGTTGTCCCACTACTTTGGTCCCTTAGCTCTTTTACTGGATTGCTTAAAACCTATTGAAATAAAATTTGTATCTTTTAAAAAATCTAATGAATTTTCTCTGGGGTTCAAATTTATGGAAACTTGCCATTTAAGAGGAACTCAGAGATATGCTGAAATAAACTCCAGACTGATGCTGAAGTGAAATAAAGCTTTGGGTTAGGAGGAATTATTTATAAGCTTCATAATTGACAAGCTTGTGCAAGATAATTGGCACATCATTTTAGAAACTTGTTGTGACTTGATCAAATTTAAGTTGGGTCCCAGCTTCAGGCTAAAGATATGCAGAATATATAATGTTGTCTGAAATAAAAGCTAAATAAATTTGGGGTAAAATTTTGAAAGTCAAAAACTGTGGTCATTGAATAGGTACAGACATAGGGGTTATTCCAGGACAAAATGAACCTCACATATGCTGGTCCCTAAATTTTATAAAAATTCTACAGAAGCAAAAGATGAACTAAATAGGGAAATTCTCATTGAAATATCAGAAGAGTATAGATGAAGGCTATCAAATACTCAGAATGACCATTGCTTCTTTCCTTCCACCTGCACCCCTAGCTGACATTGCTAATTGATCAAGACTCACCTTTTCACTGGGCCTGCTGTTAGTCTCGTGATCATTAGTACAGTGTTCCAATTAACTAGTGACAATTATAGAATTTAATATCTGAGATGCAGCCTGCTTGCTGTCCTTGATTTGGTTTAAGTTGCTAAAGAAGGCTGTTTGGCAGAGAAAGACTTCTTTGTCCAAGTATCAGAGGAGCATTCTAAAACGTCACAGGAGGAGAAAGAGAAGATCAGGTACAAAGAAAATCTTATTGTAATTGGATATGATTTTTTACATGGCCATTTAAATATTATTTATGCTTAACTTCTCCTGGAGTCATTAAGTTGTAGCCAGGGCCAAAATGGAAAAGCAAGGATGCTAAGTACCCCCACGTTGTAGAGACAGCTGCAAATGAACAGCCCAGAGTTAGAGTCGGAAACCTTCTTGTAGGGTTTGTTTATTAAAAGGTGGTCAAATCAGTATCATTACTGCTAACCACCATTGCCTTCTTTGTCTATAAAAGAAGCCTAGAGAGAGGAAATGTGCCATCCCACTCCTGTGGGATTCTGAGGCAACTTTCCTTATCCTTCCCGCAAGGGAAGAGATGAAGCACCAAGAGACTCATGTGTGTAAATAGTAGGTGTTTTCAAGAAGGGAAAACTGGATTACTTTTGTTCTCCATTTTGACAGCTTGCCTTTATGTCTCTGTACCTGTCTGAGAAGGGAGAAAGAGAACAGGAGAAAGAAAGTGGGTCAGAGATGTGGGGCATCTGTGGAGTACCTATGTACTGACCCTTGTCATGCCGAGGATGGGTGAACACAACAGGAGGTAACTTGGGTCAGTTTCCTATTCCCACCCAAGACGGATGCTTTCTGAGTGTAAGAACCTCAACAGCAAAAGACTGTGGCATTGCCTGCTTGTGGGAGATACTGAGGAAATCATGAAAGAGGGTAGGAGGCTCGGCAGGGGGAGGCCTTACAGGACCATCCAGAGAACCTGTGGATGGACTCTCCAAGATACTCATCCTTACTGCCTACTACACAGAAGACTCCAATGGTTAGAGAATGTTAGCATAAGAAGAGAAAATCAACAAGAAGACAAGTGAAAGACCTTTCTCAGATGACTAAGAAGACATTTGCCTTTTCCAATAATAGTAGCCAGCCTCTAGGATAATGCGCAGTAATGGTCACCTCCTAGTGATCATGGTCTTGTGTAGTTCCTTTCCACAATGAAACAGGGCTCATCTATGTGACCAGTAGAATACTGTGGAAGAAATAATATGAGACCTGCTAGAAGAGTATGTCAGAAACGCACTTGGCTTCCACTTTGGTTTCTTGGATGGGTTGCCTTGGGGAGAGCCAGATACTATGCTGTGAGGGCATTCAAGTAGCCCATGTAAAGAGAAACTAAGGCCTCCTGCCAGCAACCAGCACTAACATGCTAGTCATGTGAGTGGGCCACCTCAAAAGCAGATCCTCCAGCCCCAATCTAGCCTTGTTATGACTTCAGCTCAAGTTAACATCTGACTGCCACCTCTTAGTGATGCTGAGTCAGAAACACCCAGCTGAACTGCTCCTGAATTCTTGTCCCACATGAGATGAGAAAGATAGTATATAATTATTACTGTTTAAAATCACTATGTTTTCAGGATAATTTTTTATGCAACCATCACAACTCACTTTCCATTCCTCTTTCCTGCCCTAATACTCAGGAAGTTAGTTCCCAGAAGAGGGAAGAGGGCGAGGTGGATAAAATGTGAGGCATTTTGAGCCTCTCAACCTGTAAGTCTAATCTGCAATGGGAACAAAAAGAAAGTTTTGAATGGAATATAAAATTAAATTTGATTAGAGACTTACGCGCTTTTCCTAAAATAACATTATTGGATAAGAAATAGGAATTTTACATAACATAATTGGGAAAATTCTTTGGGAAAAAATTGAAGCTTGTCATGTATATACTCCAAGGACAACTCAGCAAACCACTAATGGAGGTTTTTAAAAGCATAATTTAGTGGAAACATTTTCTCTGTCCTCCATGATTCAGCCAGCCATGGACCAGGGCTCACAACTCCTATACTCTGAGCTGCAGAACTAGTCGTCCAGAGTGACGAAATCATGAAGTATTAGTTTTATAAACCCAAACCTATGATATCACAAATGTTAGAGGAGTTATCTATAAAAAGATAACTTTTTAATGGACTTGTCATATGTGAGAGCTATAGAAATATGGAAAGCTGATACTGATTTGTAGAAACTTTTCTGTGAAGATCTCTGACATTGTTTTGATCATTCCAACCAATGTGAGAGATGGTGATAACGGTATGAATGTCTGCATGGTGTTCTGGGTAGCTAATTTGGTTCTCAGGCAAGTCAGTTTAGTCCTGCTATCAAAGACAAGGGGACATTGGCCAATATGATATGGATGTGCATAAAGTTAATATTTACCTTTCAGAAAATATGATGGATTCTCTGTAGTTTCTGCATCATTGAGAGAAACAATGTAGAGTAACCGGCCTTTTAAGATAAACTCCTAGAGATTACTTGAGACAAGTTAGGAGAAGATGGCAGCCTGCAATAAAGATTTCAATCTGTGTTGAGTTATGACAATGTCAGGGTCATTCTATTCGTTTGGAAACAATATAAAATCTTATTCCTTTCTTCCAGACTGTCACTGTGTTTCAGTGCCTCCTGAAACAAATGACCTCAGGGACTTCCCATATGGTGATATCAAGAGATTTCCCCTGATGTGAACCATGCCCAGTATCTGTACACCATGGATATGCTGGCGCCACAGAGGTGTGGGAGATTACAGTTCTGCAGAACAGATGGCATCTTCAAGGCAGAGATAAGCCCTTGATATTAAGTACTGTTACACTCGGGGCTCAGAATAGAAGTGAGTCAGTGTGACTGACTCCTGGCCTAACCAACCTGTGTTCACAAGAAGATTTCATATATGCTAGCTGTGATATTGTTATATAATAAGAAATATATATTTGGTCTCTGCCCCCAGTTCCTAAACCCTTGTAAATAGGGTGCTAGGAGAATCTTTTGTTTTAACCTTTGGTCTTTGACCCTAATTTCTGACACAGAGCACCCAAGGCTTTTGCAATGTCCTGAATGATAGAAGCATCTGACACAGAGCATCTAAATCCCTAGGAATTTCCTGAATGAGAGGAGTATCTTTTGTTCTAATGAGGAAGGTCTTGGTGGGCTCCTGGAGAACCTCAGGATGAGGGCTGGTTGCCACAGGAACTAAGCATGTCATTAGAGGGTTAGCACTTTCAGCGTCACCCCCACCTCTCAGGAGGTTCCACTGATCCCCAGTGGTCAATGATTTAATCAATCAAAGCTATGAAATGAAGCCTCTATAAAAGCACAAAAAGACAGGGTTCAGAGAGTTTCCTCACTGCTGAACACACAGATGTATGTGGAGGGTGGTATACGCAGAGGGGGAAAGGAAGCTCCATGCCCCTTCCCACATACCTTGTCTTATTCATCTATTACATTTTGCTGTTCATCTGTCCCCTTTGTTATATCCTTTATTAATATAATAAACTGGTAAATGTGTTTTCCTTGATCTGTGAGCCATCCTAGAAATTAATGAAACCCGAGGAGGGGGTCATGGGAATTCTAATTTATAGATGGTGAGTCAGAAATATAGATGATGACCTACTGCTTGTGATTGGCATGCGAAATTGGGGGCAATCTTGCAGGACAGAGCTTTAAACTTGTGGGATCTGATGCTATCTCCAGGTGACAGTGTCAGAATTCAACTGAATTATAGGACACCCAGTTGGCATCTGCTGAAAAATTGGTTGTTGGTGGGTAGAAATTCCCACACATTTTGGCAACCAGAGGTGAAATATTCTATACTGGGAATTAGAATAGGAAAAAATAATTTGTTTTTTTTCTATCTCTTACACTAGTTTATTGATTTTTACAAAAAATGAAAACAAGAACTGCGGCATTGGGAAGAAAAGAAGCTGAGGTTCATAAATAGTAGCTGACATGCCCAAGGTCTGGTGGTTAGAAGAAGAATCTAGTTTAAAGTCCAGGCCTTTTGATTCACCCAACATCTCAGCATTGTTTCTTTCCTTACTTGGATTGTATTTGTGTACAGATCTGAGCATACAAGTGGTGAATGAGAGGACACCTGTAGATGCTGACACATGATTCAGATGATTTTGAAGTTTTCTTTCTTTCTCTTTCTTTCTTTCTTTCTTTCTTTCTTTCTTTCTTTCTTTCTTTCTTTCTTTCTTTCTTTCTTTCTTCTTTTGCAAGGAGGGGCTGTTAGTTTCTCTTGGGAGTCAAGGCTAAGTGTCTTTACTTGGGATCCCAAAGATTTTTCTGTGCCCACTTTCTCTGGGTGATAAGAAGAACAAATATTTCCTGTTCTCCTTTGGGCTATGTTCTTCTGTAAACTGCCTGGATTTTTCCTCCTCTCTATCCCCTGCCCCCTCACTAGTCTCTACCTATGTTCCTCTTTTCTTCCTTGGCCTAAGGCATAGTAAGAAATCTCATTCTAGGATGAAGCCAGAGTTTCCAGGAAGATCAACTTGGGAAACAATCACAGCTATGTCAATACTGTGAAAAATATCTCTTGATGCTTGAATTTCCACCATTAATAATTATTTCTGTGGTGTTAACTCTAGTCCCTCTCTTTTCTTGTTCTTTTTTTCTTCTTCTCCTGCTCCTTTTCCTCTTTCTCTTCCTCTTTTTCTTTTTTTTTGAGACAGAGTATCACTCTGTCACCCAGGCTGGAGTGCAGCAGCATGATCTCTGCTCACTGCAACCTCTGCCTCCCAGGTTCAAGTGATTCTCCTGCTTCAGCCTCCCGAGTAGTTGGGACTACAGGCACACACCACCATGCCAAGCTAATTTTTGTATTTTTAGTAGGGACTAAAAATACTTTGTCATGTTGGCCAGGCTGGTCTCAAACTCCTGACTTCAAGTGATCCATCTGCCTCAGCCTCCCAAAGTGCTGGGATTACAGGCACATGAGCCACCGAGCCCTGCCTTCTCTTCCTCTTCTTCCTCCCAAGTTAGATACTCATTTAAAATACTAAATAATAATAATAATAAAATAAAAAATTCTAAATACTCTTGTAAAATGTAATATGATAAATTGTCATCTTACTAGAGGATAAGCTCCTGGAGGTCAGGCCTGTGTTTTGTTAATTTATTGTTTCCAGCCTCAGGGCTAAGCCTTGTGCTGGTATGGTGAATTCGAAACGGGCATATAACCTGATCCTGGACATTGAGATGTAACTCTTCTGGGGAAATTGTGGGGGAAAAAATTTTCACTTTACAAAAGACACAGCAGAAATGACCATGACACTGTACTCCAGCCTTGTTGACATGTGGATATGGCCATATCTGAAGTCATATTTGGATCTGCTGTGGCCATTTTGTTTTATTAAATGGAGCCAATCCTAAGGATGGCAGAGTCAAGAGAGAGAAAGTGCCTAGGTCCTTGATCGCATCATGAAGCTGTTGGACCACTCATACCTGGAGCTTGCCCTGTCATTTATTTCTCTGTTATATGAGATAACAAACTTCCAAATTGTTTAAGTCAGTTTGATTTGGTGTTATTAGTTATTTATAATCAAAAACACTTTGACTGATAGAGAAAAGTTTGCTTCATTTTTGTGCAGTGCAAAGCCTGGTTTTCACTATCACACATGATATCCAGAAAGCTTCCTTTTTAAATTTTTTTGTTTTTGCTGATATGGAAAGAGATCCAAAATAAAATAAGTAAAAAAGAAACAAAAATGTTTCACTAGAAAAATATCTGTGTAAATATATATGGACAGGCAGATTAAGAGGGAGATGTTTGGTTTTTGACAAAGTCACCTATTGCTGCTAATAACCAACCACAAAACTCATGGTGTTTAATAATAAAGATTTGCTTCATTCACCTGTCTGTGGGCAGCTCCAGAATGTGGATGGGGTCCAGGTGTACTCCCTATGTCTCTTGTCCTTCTTTGACATCATCATAAGACAACAGAGGTGTAAGAAGCTAAGTGAAAATGAGGGGTCTTTTCAGGTTAGGCTCTGTATGGCCACACCATTACCTCCACCCTCATGCACTTGGCCAGCACAATTCCTGTGGCTGAGCCCAAAGCCAAAGGATGGCGATTATACTGGCTTCCAGGGAAAGACTGCAAAGCCATATAACGTAAGGGTGCAGTATTGGGCCAATAATTCAGCCTGCCATACTTTTCAACCCATATAGTTGGGTATGAGCTGAATCTCCCACAATCTCCGTATACTTCACATTAATGATATTTATTAAAAGAGAAAGGTTTCTCTGGGGCCAGGACCTTGTGGAGGATGGTTTGAAGGATGAGAGACTAGAGACTGAGAATCAAAGAGAAGATTGGTGAAATTATTTAGCTGGAGAAGAGTGAGTTCTGAGTTGAGAAGGGACTAAAGGGGTAAAAAGAAGGGGAAGGCCAGTCTGAGAAAGATTTAGGAGACGGTCTGTGTCTGATTTGGGGCTGCGGGATGTGGTCAATAAAAAAAGGGAGAGGGTTGATTTGATGTCCAGATTCTTGGCTTACAGTGATAGTGGGAATCAGAGAAGAGGATCAGATTTGGGGAAAGAGAGTTTAGTGTTGGAGGTGGTGAATGTGAGGGACTTTGAGATCTTCAGAAGGGACACCCGTGAAGCATTTGGACCTTCAGTTCTGAAGTTCAGAAGACAGGTTTGTGCAAGAAACAAAGATTTGAGCACTATCAACTTGGAGTAAATAATGTCCTGTAAGCAGATGAAATTGCCCAGGAGACCTATGTATAGAAAAAAGAAGCCAACACTCACTGATTTTAAAAAGATAAGCAAAGGAAATGAAACTCACAAAAGAGATCATAAGAATGTAAAAGAACAAAAAGTCTTAGTATGGTTGAACTTCAGAAATGCCAGGGTGAAACGAATTGCCATTTAGGGCTTCCTTTCCCCTCAGTTCAGAGTTCTCCTGCAGGCCAATGCCTGTGCCCTACCCCACTCTGCCCATCTTGTGATGGCAGTACATGGGTCAAGGGGATAGGCATATCATCTTTCTAGTCTTTGTGGGCAAAGAAGAACTACATAGGAACATCATAATTCATTTTTGCTCTTCTTCAAACAAAAATAAGACTGACTGGGCCCTGAAGTCCTTCCCAATTAATCTTGACTTGTTTTCAGGTTTTAATCCATTGCAGGCAAAAGGCTTTACCATGTTGGCTTGAACCACTTATGTAAGTGGATAGTTAATTCAACTATTTGTGATCTTTGTATCCACCCACTAAATTGATAAAACAATGACCAAGTTGCCTTTATTTCATCTGCTTTTTAGTCAGAAGGTATTTATAAGTAGGGGATCAACTTGGATGAAAACAATGCCACTGGAGAAAACTTGTGCATGTCAATAATTTTGTTTTCTTTTCTTTTTTTAAATTTTGATACAGGGTCTCACTCTGTCACCCAGGCTGGAGTGCAGTGGCATGATCACAGTGCACTACAGTTTTGATTTCCTGACCTCAGGTGATTCTCCCACCTCACCCTCCAAAGTAGCTGGGACTATAGGCACGTGCCATCACACCCAGCTGATTTTTTGAAGAGACGGGGTTTTGCCATGTTGCCCAGGCTAGTCTCGTACTCTTGTGCTCAAACGATCCACCCACCCTGGCCTCCCAAAGTGCTGGGATTACAGGCATGAACCAGTGTGTCTAGCTAATAATTTTCAAAGAGACTTTATATCATCAGAAGAGTTGCTTTCCTTTGAGCTATTTGAATTACACTTGGGATCCTGGCTCACACCTGAGTGCTGCTTGAGGTGAACCCAAGTCTGCTATTTTTTCAGAAGCAATTACTAATAAGGGACCTTACTGAAGAGGCAATGAAACTGTTCATCATCCCCAAACACTTTCCACCAGGCATGAAGACCCTTACAGAAACACATGCTGGGCTTGGTGTGATGCTTTGTTTTTAGTCTCCTTGCGGCTGGTCCTACTGAGCCAGAGACATAGGGAGCAGGGGCAAGACCCCGAAATAAACAAGACCAAAATGTTCTCTTGTGAAGGTATGTTGACATTATTACTTTTTCTGAGTGATCCAGGCCCAGTGTCTACTGAAAGGATTTCAGCCTCTTGCTTCCCTGGCTGAATGTCAGCCTGTCAATGCTCCTCTGGTAGCATAGGATTAGAATGGAATGTGAACTTCCAGTGACCAGGGCTGGTCATGCCAGGATTATAACACCCTTCATTTTGCAGCCTGCAAGTCTATCAGTGCACTCTTCAGGGTTCCAGCCATACCTGGGTTTGAGCCCTATCTCTACCACTTCCTGCGTGAATTACTTAACTTCTAGAAGACTCTGTTTTCTTTTACATAAAATGTAAAAAGCAATATTTTAAAATAGCACCCATTTTGTAAGGACATCAGGAGGATTAAATAAGTTAATGCATGTAACATGCCTGACAGACAGTCCATGTTCAGTGAACAAAACCATTTATCAAACGATGAGTTTGGAGTCATCTGTGGGTCTCAAAGTGAATGTGTACATGATCTGGGGAGATTGTTAAAATGAAGGATTTGAGGATTTTTTTTACTAAGATTCTGATGCAATAAATCTGAGGTGAGGTCCAGGAATTCCCACTTTTAGCCAATTTCCCAGGTGATTCCAATGCAGGTGTTTGCAGGTACTCTGGAGAATTACTGGGGCAAACACGTGATCTTCCAGAGCAATCTTAGAGCTCTGAGGCTCTTAGACTCCAGTCTAAGGTACAGAAAAGAGAAAATTCGCTTGTGATTAAAGATGAGCCCCAGGCTATGTTTCAAAGGCAGAAGGATTGTGGTTTGATGGAGGAGTAGAGATGGGGAGGCAGGAGCATGTCACAGGCAGGGGGATGGCAGGTGCAATGATGGAGAGGTTGGAAGAGGAAGGAAGTATGGCCAGGAAGAAAGTTCTGCATAACGGAATAGGACAGTGGGAGTCAGAAAGTAGGAGGTGAAATAAGTTAGCTGAGGAGACTGGGAGTATGTGTAAAGAGGGACCCCCACAAAGGCAGTGGTTGGGAAGATTATTATCGAGGCATTGTGCATGGCAGCCCAGAGGTTGGCATGCTTATTAGGAGACATCTGGCAAGCTTCAGGCCTTGGCTTATTAGGACTTGCATTAAGGTGACAGCCATCAGAACAGAAAACCAGCAACAACAGCTCTAGGGAGTTTTGAGGTGCTTTCTCTGCATTTTAAAAAATGTTTAAGTCCAGCTCTGGGAAATTGAATACGGTCAGAGCTGCTACAAACAGACATTTCATCACCAGATAGTGAATAAAAACTTTGCCTCAGAGCAACAAAACATCAAGTGTGCAAGAACTGGTAACAACTGAAAAATCGTGTAAATATGTAAGGACAGCCCTTTTACCTCTCCGGCGCTGGAGGGCACACTTGGACCCCAGCCACAAGATTCTGTATTTGTTCTTCTTCTCCCAGGCTCTGTTTTCCTCTTCAAAATCTTTACCTAACACAATCTAAATATTGAAACAATGGGAGCAGAGAGGAGAAGGTGGTTAGATGTGGTGTGAGGAGCCCTGCCTGTGTGTGCCTTTTGCCACAGCTTACTGGGGAGTGTCTGCAGGGTGGATGATGCTGAAGCCTCAGTGCCTTCAGTCTGTTGTCTGGATGGGCTACTGCTTCCATCCTGGGAGTGAAGACCTGAGCAGCTGTGAGACACAGGGTGCTTAATTATCTTTTTCTCTGGGATTTGTTCTCAGGTGTGGTATGGAAGCGGGTGGAGAAAATCCATATGGGCAAATGGATTTTTGAAAAGGAATATAGATACTGCTGGTAATCCCAGCATTTTGGGAGGCCGAGATGGGCAGATCACTTGAGGTCAGGAGTTCGAGATCAGCCTGGCCAACATGGTGAAACCCCATCTCTACTAAAAGTACAAAAGTCAGCTGGGTGTGGTGGCACGTGGCTGTAGTCCCACCTACTTGGGGGGCTGAGGCAGGAGAATTGCTTGAACCCGAGAGGTGGAGGTTGCAGTGAGCCGAAATTGCACCACCACCCTCCAGCCTAGGTGACAGGGACTCTGTCTCAACAAAAATGAAAAAACAAACAAACAAACAAACCAAAACAAAGAGGAAGATGGATACTAAGTTTTGACTGCTATGATGGCAGTTTTTTAACTGACCCTTGGAACAAGCTGTCCTTAAATAACAGCAGGAATATATTGATGTGAATTTCTTACCCCAACACAGCTTTACAACTGTAATTTCTCTTAAATGGTTTATTTCTCTTGTTCCATCATGGTCAAAATGTTCAGAAAGCATTATTTTAACTTGTGACTCATATTTTCCAATTTTAAATGAATTTGTCTTTAATCTGGCCAGAACTTCTTCAATCCAGCTTAGTTGCTGCTTTGTAGCAAACTTCTCTGTAATGCCTCCCTTGTGCTTTAATCCTCTCTTCCCTCCTTTTCAATTTGTGATGTGTTGCTAAGCATATGTCACTTTCTGGTTGGATTTTTGCCTTCTACTTTTATTATTCTTGTTTTGTAGGAAAGAAATCTTGGAGTAGGGGAAACTTTAGTGGGAGAGTAGAGTCAGGTAATGTAGAAAATCACTTTTAAACTTGGCTTTGTAAAGCAGAGACACATGGGCCTTCCTTTGTTGTGATTTTTAAATTTTGTCTTTGAAATTTAAGTGATAATTCCAAATTATGACACTCACAAATGTAAAGTTATAGTTCTCCATAAAAAGAGCTCGATAAATGCTAGTCATGTGCAAAGCCATGTAATAAATACTTTGCATGCTTTATATGATTGATTCCTTCAAAAGGTTTGTGAGGTAGCTATTATCTCCTTTTAGTAAGAAAAGAAACGGGCTCAGAAAAGCTAAGTATCTTGTCTAAAGTAAGTGGCAAAACAGTAGTATCTTATCTCATATTAGATTTGTATGCTATTATGAAAGGACTTTAATGAACTGTGAAATATTACATATTATTGATTCTGTGTATTTTTCTGTGGAATTAAGGAGCTGAAAGAGACCAAAGGATGTAATATATTCTTTTACGTAAGTGTAAAGTAGGTGACGGTGACCAGATAATAATGCTGGATCCCCGGTGTTTCCAGGAAAGCCTTGCTAGATAACTGCAAATGCTGAAACTGAGGCATTGATCTCAGATTTGAAGATACCACATATGTGGTAATGTCCCAGTATGACTGGGAGAACAACCTGGAATTATATTTTTATAAGTGCCATGCTGATCTGTAGTCTTAAAGAAATACATAGCATAAGCCGTGCATATACAGTTTGGCTTTAAGATTGAATTGGCCAGAGCTAGGACAAGATAAGATTTTAGGAAGATCTACAGTTGGGTCAAGTTGTGGTCAGCTGGGAGGACCACAAAGGAATAACGAGGAGGCCGGTTTGAGCTCTAGGAAGGGCAACATGGACGTTGATAGAGGGTCCTAGCCCAGCAAACTATGCTGGTCTACTCTCTCAGTAGTGCCTGGTGGATGCTATATGTGAAATGAATTACAGAGCTGTTCCACTTTTCCTGCTTGAATCTTATCTTGTCTTTTATTTTTCTGTTTTCAATCCCATTTCATAGTGAATCTTTCATCTGACCCTTTCTTTTCCCAGGATCGTTTTGGCTTTTGAATTTTGGCTTCTGCAATCTTCTCTTTACTCTAGCAAATAATTTTTATTAATTAGCCCTATTTGTTATAGATCTAGACCTTCCACAAGCATTTATGTCTTTCTCATACAAGCCCAAGAAGATGAACTTAATTCTGTAATGGACTTGGGAAAGATAATAGTTGTTAATAATTGTGCTTTTGAACAATTTTATTATCTCTAGTCCATGCCTATCCTGGCTTATCCTAAGTATATTAGACAGAGCAGCATTTTCCAGAGTATGGTGCATGGAACACTAGTCCCTGGAGATACTGTTAAAAGGGTGTGGCCATACATGTTTGGGAAGTGGCACGTGTTATATCCTGTTCTTTGAGTCATATATCATGAATATTATCCTACTAAAAGTGTTGAGAAGTCTTATAGTAAATGAAATTTCAAAACCAGAAGTGTTTCTCAAACTTCTTGATGTAACACCTGTAAAAATTCTGCAGAAAAGTGTTTCAAAGAACAAATTTGAGGAGATGTAGTCACAGAGCATAGCTTATGTCAGGCTTTCTGTTTAAGTTGTTAGGCCCAGTGAGATAGACTGATAGTCATAAAGTCTAGCTGGAAATAAAGTGTGCTTTACAAACAAACATTCTCTCTTGATGTTGCCCTCTCACAACTCAAAAAATCCCTCTTGCATCTATATCAAAGATTTCTTAAAGTTTTATTTATGATTACCTCACTTTGAGAAAATAAACGAAAGCAGTTACTAATGTACAGTAATTTTCCTCCAAAACATTATTCAGAGATAATTTTGTCTTGGGAAAGGAGAATTAAAACATGTATTGAATATATTTTAATCAGAAATGCACATTAAAATAGAACAACTTTGTCCTGGTTAGCACGGCCTGGTCATAAAAATGTTGATTCTTAGAATTAGTAAATTTCTCATGAAGAAAGATACAGCTGTTTAGCCAGTGATCTATTCATTGGTCATTAAAAGGCAATGAAAAGTAAGCATCTGTTTCCTATCTTATAATCTCAGGGAAGACAGATTCTTGGAAGCTCCAATGGGCACATTATGTGGAGGACAAGGAGAGAACTATAAAATGTCTGAGCCATATACACAAATCTGGGCCTGTTTGTTGTTATGGAGCAAAGTTTAAGCCTATAAGCTATAATCTTTTAAGTGTATAAACTATAGATATTCAAACAAACTCAATAGGCAAAATAAAAGAAGGCAGAAGTGGAACACAGGAGAAGCATAATTTTATAGTGCTGGTGATTTTGCTGCCCACTGCAGTCAGTGAGTGTATGCCCTGGAGAAAGAATGAATGGTAGATGTGAACCTGGTTTTCCCTGATTCCCTGAGTGCATCTTATAGCATGAGCATGCCACTGTGTGAAGGTGATTCAAGTTCAGAGTTTTGTATACCTCATACAGTGTGGCCTCTAAACATCAACCAGCCATTTCAACTGGACCTTGACTGCAGAATCAGTGATTTGTTCTCTTAGACTTATTAAGATATGGTATATGAACAAGGTTGTGCCTTTACAAGGGATTTTTAAGGACAATTTGGCTATAAGCAATTTTTGCCCTGTGCACAGGCTTCAGAGCTAACCTACAGGAACTGAGTCACCGCTGAACTCAGGCATTTTGTTTTCTTAATGCATCTAGCTGCCACCCTATTCCTCTGACTCCACTTTTCAGGCAGGCACCTTGGTGGGAAGCTGAGTCAAGTTAAAACTTGACTCAAAGTCATAATAGCTGCATTTATCAGCAGCAGCCACATCTATCCTAAGGAAGAGCCTGTCCTGGCTACACAGGTACCCTTTCCTGGATCTGGGATGGTATTATGGTGAGCATGGGAAGTTGGTACCACTTTTTTGTGTCTATTACACACAATAAATAATAATTTTATTATTTATGAATTGCTTGATTCAGCCACATGGCTTGGATTGGGAGACCTTGTGGTGAACTGTTTCCACCAACATAATTGTTGTAGTTAACTTAAGTGCCATTATATAAGAACTGGCAGTATAAGCTCATTCATTTTTGTGCAGAGCTCTATGGAAACTGAAATGAAATTTTAAATCTATTAATAAAAACAAACAACAAGTGATAACATATTTAACATGTCAAACTGATTCATAGCTATATACTTACTGTAATTCACCCGGGTGGTATCTGCTTCTAATAGTAAAACAGATAGCAGCAACTCTGAAATCAGTGGTTTTATGTGTGTACAGCCACTGGCTGTGGGCACAGATTATTGTATCATTGTGTATAGTATGCAGTCATTTGTTTTGATTAAGTACTTTAAAATGTCAAGTTTCTCTGCACAGATGCACATGGAGCTGTGGTTATTTCTAGGACAAGGATCTAATATTTGGGGAAACATTACACTTTTTTGTTTTTATCACATGCATCTACCCCTAGTTAAAATAATTGACAATAAAAGAATTACAAGTAAGGCCACCCTTTCTTTGGTGCTAAGCCACTAGAAGGGAATGGGGAAGGTCCAGGAGCTAGAAGGTCAGACAGAAGATTCCTAGAGAAACGGACCCAACCTACCATGGCTGTTGGAGCCTCAGAGAAGCCCACCTGGGCCAGAGGCTCAAGATGCCAAGAAGCTTACAGGCAATAGGTAACATAAATCCATTCCTGAACCCCACCAAGTAGATGATCTGAGGGATGCCAAGAAGGAAGCTCCTTTCTCCTAGCTTTTGTCTTTGTATTGGAAACAGAAAGTAGTGAAAGGCATGTTTAGGTCTATGACTCTGTCATTAAGGACTTGGACTTCATTATTCCTCTTATCCTCCCTTTCCTTTCCTTGCACGTTTTGTGATGGAGTTACTTGGCAGTGCAATGGACTTTGTGTAGTATGGGAGGGGATGGAAAGTGGAGTAGCAAGAGGCACAGATGCTCCTTGAACTGAGGGAGCTGAAGGACTCCTTGGATGGACAGTAGTTCTCTCTGCAAGTCTGCTTTTATTCAGTGCTGCTGGAAGAGTAGAGTCTTGTTCCCTTTTCACCTTGATAGATTTTTCTTTCTGCTGTCTCTGCATGTCTCTCTTCACTGAAGGTCTATGATATTAGCTCTATTATTTCTTCAGACACATTTTCCCCCCCAAGACTTCAGGTAGAAATTCAGGCAGCTGCAATCCTGTCTCTGTCCTTTCTGATGATTGATCGAACTTGTCTTCACATTCCACCCTTGGTTTCTACCTATTTTTGTCAGACTTATTCTACTTATTCTCTTACCTTCAAACAGGTATTGAGGGCTTTGTGACCATGCCAAGGAGAAGAGGATGAAAGATGTGCCTACATATGCTGTGGTCTAAATTGTGTCCCTCCCAACCCTGCCCCAATTCATGTTGACCCCCTAGCTCCCAGTGTGACGATATTTTGGATATAGGGCTTTTAAGAGATAACTATGGTTAAATGAAGCCAAGGGCGTTTCGGGGAGGCATTGTTCTAATCAGATAGGATTGGTGGCCTTACAAAAAGAGGAAAAGAGAGATCTCTCTCCACATGCAGTCACTGAGGAAAAGCCATGTGAGCCCTCAGGAAGAAAGTTCTGTCTGCAAGCCAGGGAGAGGACCTTCAGCAGAAACTGACCATGCTGGCACCCTGATCTCAGACTTCTATCTTCCAGAACTTAAAAGCAAATAAATTTTTGTTATTTAAGTCACCCTATCTGTGGTATTTGTTTCAGAAGCCTGAGCTGAATAAAACAACGTAAAACTTGCATTCATGAAAATTGTGGACTCCATTCCAAGTCACTGATTTTTCACCTACATAGATCAGTAGTGGGTCATGATTACCCTGGGCGGTTGCATCTTCAAATCCAAAACATTTGAAAAGAGAGGCATCAGTTTTCATTATGAAAATAGATAGTATTCAGGCAGCAGCAACGTGGAGGAAACGGGAGTGACCATCATGAGCCTCCTTAACAAGCCCAAGAGTGAGATGAACCCAGAGGAGCTGCAGAAGCGAGAGGAGGAGGAATTTAACACGGGTCCACTCTCTGTGCCCACACAGTCAGTCAAGAACAACACCCAAGTGCTCATCAACTGTGGCAACAATAAGAAACTCCTGGGCCACGTGAAGGCCTTCGACAGGCACCGCAACATGGTGCTGGAGAACGTGAAGGAGATGTGGACTGAGGTACCCAAGAGCGGCAAAGGCAAGAAGAAGTCCAAGCCAGTCAACAAAGACTGCTACATCTCCAAGATGTTCCTGCACAGGGACTCGGTTATTGTGGTCCTGCGGAATCTGCCCATTGCCTGCGAGTAGGGGCCACCTATCTGTCCACAGAACTCATTCCCCTGGCCTACGAAAACCGCTGCCATTGGTGTTGAGAATAATAGAGCTCTGTGTTTTTTTCTATTGGGGTGGGGGGAAGAAAAGAAAATAGATAGTATTTTGAGTAGAAATGTGGCTCTAGAGACAGGCTATTTCTTTACAACAATTTTAATTCTAGTTCTGACTCCACTTTATACAAACGATGTGACCTTAGTAAGTTACTTATTCTGTTTAATTCTCAGATAATTCTTCTGTGAAATGGGAATAATAGAGTATCTAATACATAGAGTAGTGGCGAGCATTAAATAAATTAATTCACAAATCATTGAACACAGTACTTGACACATAATAAGCACACATTAATATTTATTTTCATTTATAGGAGTAGCTAAACAAATATGTTGATGCCTACTCTACAGGGTTGATTTTTAGTTTGGTAGATCACTTGCTTGTGCAGTCTTCATTAATCTGTGTTGAAGAAAAATTGCACTGGATGCCTGATAAAAATGGAAACACAGATTTTATTTGGGTTACTGCAGTAAAAGAGAGATTTTAGTACAGAACTGAGCTCAACTTCACTGAAATAAAAGGTGGGCACATTTTTAAGCCCAAACATGAACTAGCAGAAAAGCACTGGAGAACATTAGGTGATAAGTTAGTGAATGTAATTTGGCCATCTGTCTTTGCTAATTGGCACTTATTGAAGTTAGGCTCTGTGATGGTACTCAAACATTTTTCTGGGTGTTTCTGTGAGGCTGTTTTTGGATGAGATTAACATTTAAATCAGCAGACTGAGTAAAGCAGATTGTCCTCCATGTGGGTGGGCCTCATCAAATCAGTTGAAAGCCTGACTAGAACAAAAGGCTGACTTTCCTCAAAGAAGGAAAGAATTCTCCTGCCTAGTCATCTTTAAATTGGATCATTGCCTCTTCTCTGATGGTCTTCCAACTGAGACATTGACTCTTCCTGCTTTTAAAGCAGTGTCTAGCCTTCCGATTCAAACATTGGCTCTGCAGATTTTGAACTTACTGTCCTCTATAAACATGTGAGTTAATTCTTTATAATATGCCCCCTCCCTGCCCAACCCTTTTTCCCATTCTGTTTTCCTGGAGAACTCCGATTAATATAGGCTCCTACTTTTCCACAGAGACTGTGAGATAGGAACACTATCTTTTTTGAAGATTACATTTCAAAGGGATAGCTCTCAGGTTCTTGAGAAAGACATTCTTGGATAAATCTGGCAAAAAACTGGGAGATAATTTATATCTCAAAAGGGCAGGGAAATAATTTACAATTGAAAGCTTTCTGAAGTAAATGCTCTAAGGAAAGGAAGGTCGGGGTCTATAGTCAGGAATAAATCAGTCTTAATTTTAGTTAAGCTGAGGAGAATGTTAAGGTTGTATTGTCATGTGCAAGGCAGTGTTCTGTGCCTCGAGTTTCAGAACTATATCTGGGTATCAAAATATGGAAGGTATGTAATTTTCATACATTTTTAAAAGATTTTATATTTAAAAAATTTGTTATACATTCCCATGAAAAAAACTTAGTTTTTCCTTAGCAAGAATAATTAGCTAAAATGAAAAGATAAAGCATTTTATTAACATCCACTTGCAAACCAGGCCTTGCTTATAAAAACAGTTTGAGTGGCCATTTTGTGGCACTTGCACTGGGTGTCAACATTTCAGTTTATGGGTCTGCAGAGGATATGTTAGTTGAATAAGTCAAATGAGATACATGGTCTCCTAATAGGATTTATGACATAGTGAATATGAAAGCATCTGAAAGTGTCTAATATGAGATGTCCTAGATAATGTCATTTAAAGTAGAAATTGAACTTGTTCCCATTTCCAGGTCCTAGGCCAAACTGCTTGGGAGTACTTTACCTCTTGGATATTGCTGCTGTAAGCTTATTATCCCTGTGTTCTTCCTCTTAGCATCTTAAGATGAGAAGCTGCTGTTCCTTCTGTGTCATCAGATCTTCAGGTGTTATTATCCAGATATTCCATATTTTACTGGGAGGAACTCAAGGACATTTGGTGATCCTTGGAAACTGATGGGCAGACGAGGAGACATGTGAGGCACTAAAGGAACCAAGGATCAGCAGGAGGTATAATGGCAAAAGTTGCAAGGAGTAGGGAAGGGAGGAGAACAGCATTAGACAGTCACTCATCAAACATGCAACGCTAGCTGCTGTGTCTAATGGCACGGGGGTCGGGGGTGGGTTGAATCCTCTCACTGCAGCGGGGGGATTTCCAAGTGCCATGGAAATCAAAGAGGGAAATCATTTGACTATTCAGGTTTACATAATGTTTAAAAGCTGGGGCTCTTGGGAGTCTAGTTAAAACCATTTACTTTTGTTTTGATTCTATTAACTGGCTGTGTGATCTTGGACACATCACTAAACCTCAGTTCCACTCATGAAAAGAGGATAATTAGATATACCTTATTTGGAAGAATAAAAAGAGATGATGTGGGTAACTCACTGAGCACAGCAGCAGGTACAGTTATTGAGCCAAAACCAAACTACTAGAAGGAGATAGGGAAAAGGAAACCCCAATTCCCCCTCTCCAGGTTTTCAGAGGACTTGCCTGCCATAATTTATGCTGCCATGACTTAAGCTTTCTGCGCTAAGAATAGAGTTCATTAAAGCAAATTCTCTTATGAGGAGTGGATAGAGAAGAGTGTTGAGAACCAGCCAGTTGACAGTGTTATGAGAAAGCAGGAAGTGTGGGCTTGCTTCAGCCAAGCAATTGGCTGAGGATTTGTTTTGTACCTCTGATTATTCATTTTCTGTGATACAGAAATTGCCTAAATGTTTTAATTATGTTCATTTCATTGTATTTTAATGAGCTAATGAATTCTTTCACCCACTCCTTATCCTACAACAGGCCAATAATTATAAAACCCAGAAAAATCTTTTTAAATTGCCAGGAATAAAAAATTCAATGGAGCTCTTTCTTGGGTAATAAAATGAATGTTCTAATTTCGTTAGTTAACAAGCATCTTTGAACACCCACTGTGCAGTGAGCCCCACACAGAATGAGAGGAAAGTGGGATACAAAAAAACCCAGAAGACTACCTTAGTTTTACTTCGCAATAGAAATAAACCATCTCATCTCATCTCATCTCATTTATTCATGCATTAGTTTACTCAGTAATCATTGGCGGAGCACATAGTGTATGACAAGCACTATGCCAGGCATATTGTGATTGGAATGTGGCTGGAGCATGAAATGAGAGGCAGCAATCAGAGAGAGATGAGCTTGAGGTAAATGAGGCCAGATCACAGCGACTTTATACAGAATAGGGTGAAGGACAGCCACGAATGGTTTTAAACAGGGAGTGACACTGTCAGACTTGTATGTTCTATAAATAACTTTGTCTGTAATGAGAAAATGGATTTGAGGAAGAGTTACTGGTTATGATGAGATTATCATGGTTTTGCAGGAGAAAACAAAGGCAATGGAAGTAGAGATACATACTGAACACCTGAGGATTCCTGTCTTTCCTATTTCCCTTCTCTAAGAGGCTTAGATTTCAGTGAGATGTATGTGTTTCTGTGGAAGCTGATTTCACCTGTAGCTCCATAGGCAGTCCCCTTCTTTGGACTGTTAGTTACACTGCGTTTAGGAGGATGAAGTGTAATTGATTAGCATAGACAAAGTCACATGCCTTACCTATAGAGCTGGGAATTGGTTTAGAGGTGAACATGTTAGCTAAAGGAGTCTAATCACAGTGAATGCCAACTTTTCTGGGGATTCTGTGACCAGATACTCTCCCTGACTCTGGAAAGGCTAATGCAGATATGAGATGAGACTCACTGCAGATTTGGAAGGCAAGAGAGAAGAGGTCATTTTTTTCCAGAGTCAATTGCAGATAGATGCAGGAGCAGATGTCAGGTTCAAAGATGTTTCCAGATGAGCCCTTAAAAACTACCAGCTTAGGTCAAGATAATTGAAATGGCTACTGAGAACACTGGTGGCAGTTCCCCTGACCTTCACTACTCTGAGTTCTTCAAGGTTTGCTGTTCCCTATATTTAAACTCTTCATATCTGGCATATATAAAATGATTTTTTTTTCCCTAACCAAAGCCAGACTGATACAAGGTGGTAGTTAAGTCCATGAGTGAGAACGATATTGCTTAAGAAAATAAAGTTGGGCAGAAACCTTGAGGAATCACAATATTTGGGCATCCAGTGGAGGAAGACTAGAAAGGAGACCAAAAAAGTGTCTGACACAAAGAAAGCGAACCAGTGGAGTATGGTACCATGGAAACCAAAATGGAAAAAAACTTTCAAGAATGAGGAGAAATTACCAAAATAAAGTAAGGGACTTAGCAAGACAATGAGTAAAGATTAGCCAGAAGGTTTGGGGAATCTAAGGTCAAGCATGACCTTAGAAAGAATAGTTTCAGTAAAGTAGTGCAAGCTCAAGCCATATTATAGGGTCAACTGAGAGAAATGGCCCAGTCTGTTCACTCATGTAAAATGATAGCTTGAGGTTTGGCTGCGTAGCATTAAAAACATATTTGTACATCTGGAAAAATTTTCTCATCTATCTCCATGTCTGAAGGTGGAAATGAGACCCTCACTTCTTCCTCAATTTTCCTTGCTACTATAACACAGAACATAACTTGGGCTCTGCCAACCAACGACACCTGTTTGAGATTCTGATTCAGAAGACACTGATCTGAAGAAGAAAGGCCACTGCAACTCCAGCAAAGTGGTTAAGTCCCCCATCGAAAATGTTTACAGTACTGTATCTTAAGAGCCATAAGATATTCCTAGCCTTTGGTCCAGTCTCACTACCAACAATCAAAAATAATGATCACAAACAAAAAAGGTATATTTACTTATGAAGATGATCATGGCAGCATTATATATAAAAGGAAAAACTGGAAATAAACTAAATGTTCATCCTCTTAGTGGAATGGTCAAGTAGCCATGATGTAGCTACTTGATAAAATATTATTCAATTTGTAGCTTTAACATTAGAGCCTGTAACATAGTAGGTATTGAATAAAAGAATAAATTATTAAAGTGAAAATGATGGAGACCTTGCATGGAAAAAATGTTTATGATTTGTTGTGATAATGTTAAGTAAAAGAGAAACTGAATTATATGTATATGTTTATAGCTGTGAAAAGTAAGAATGCCTGAGTGCATGGACTCTAAGAAAACTGGAAAATGAAAATAGTTGTGGTAGGGTAGGGGGTATGTGGGTGGTTGTTTTCCTTACCCCTTAACATTGTATCTTAGTCTGTTCTAGTGGCTATAACAAAATACCATAGACTGGGTGGCTGGTAAACAGCAGAAATTTATTTCTCACAGTTATGGAGACTAGGAAGTCCAAAACCAAGGCATTGGCAGATTTGGTGCCTTGTGAGGTCCTACTTATTAGTTCATAGGTGGCCATCTTTTTGCTGTATTCTCACATTGTTGAGGGGGGATGGAGCTCTTTGGATTCCCTTTAATCCCTTTAATAGGAGTACTAATCCCATTATTGAGGACTCCACCGTCATGATCTAATCATTTCTCAAAGGTCCCGCCTCCACGTATCATCACATTAAGGATCAGTTTTGAACATATGCATTTTGTTACTATGCTTGTTATTTATAAGTTAACTTAAAACAATGACAACAACAATAACAAAAAGTCAAATAAGTCCAGTGCAATTCCTGCCTTGCCCTGGGCTCTGACTATCCGTAGGCAATTCTGCCGTCTTAGTCGAGTCTATCAACCAGCTTCAAAAGGAAAGCTTCTATTGATTAGCTCACCAAGCCAGAAAAATTATGACTTAGATCTCAGAAAGTTGGTGCTTATATGATATTGCAATCCATCAACACTTCTCTGGAGACTCCCACTTCCATGTACCTTCACAGAGAAATGTGAAAGAACATTGAAAAGGGGGAACCTCTCCTGGGAGCTATTCTCTCCTTTCCTGACAGCCTAAATTGGGTGTCTGAGAAGCAACAAGACCCAGAAAAGAGAAGAGGCTTTGGAGCCTCTATTAGCTGAGTTGTGTTTAGGTATGTGCAATAGTAAATCTTACTTGAGTGGCTTAAATATTTTTAAACACTTTTATTTTCCTCACTTAACAAGAAGTCTGGAAGTAGATAGTCCTGGCTGACTTGGCAGCTTATGGAGAAGATCGGTGATCCAGGCTTTTTCTAGCCTTCATTGTCTGTGTGTGGCTTGTATGCTCCTTGATTTAAGAAGGCTGTAGCACGCCTACATTCCTGGCAGAAAGATGAGCCACCTGCAGATTTTTACTTACCGCTCCTTGGCCAGAACTGTGTCACAGGACCACCCTTCGCTCCAAGAAATGCTGGAACATTGTTTTTTATTCTCTATTTTAGATTCTTTATTTTCTTATCTGAAAAGGGAAGTGCGATGAACATCCTCATAGGATTGTTGTGAGGCTCCAATAAGCTCCAATGCTATGTCAGTAAGCATCTAGCCCAGCACCTGAAACACTGAGTAGGCCCACAAACTAGACAAAGCTGGACTCCAAGGAGCCAAAAAGTGAAATCACATTCAAATGAGATACACGTGTGATTCTGAAAACATTAAAGAATAATATGTATTTTTTTATTTTAAAAATTAAATTTTTCTTTTTAAATCAATGCACATACATATCTAAGAGACAAATAGTTCTATGAGACATAATGAAACCAGTAATCTCTTATCCTCCACACTTTCCTCAATTCCCAGAAGGTGGTTCTTCAGAGGCAATTGCCATGAGATTCTTTGGGAGCATGTCTTTTGAAATTTATCTCCTGATTTCTAAATAACATGTTTCTTTTGATATCTACTGATATCTACTAATATTTCCATTTTAGTATCTATTGGAAAATACTATAAAAAGTGAGGATTTTTGCTGACTTAGAGGCTACTACTTCTCAATATACACATATCGTCATTTTTGTTAAATCATTATTCACTGTTTACCTTATTATTCAGAGCCACGTCTTGTAGTGTCTGTGATGATTAAACTTTGTTTTGACTTACATTAATAACTGCCTCTTTTATTTTTCTGAGTTTTTAACATACCTATCAATAATTCATGCCAAACTTTCTATGGAAGTGTGTACCTCCTCTCCATATGTTAAAATTACCCAACTAGCTCAGGGTTATCTTCTTCCTCCTGGAGGTCTCTGTCCTCATTTGAATCTAGGTCGCTGCATAGTATTCATCCTTATTCTTCATTGGCCTGGAAACTCTGTTTACTCCCTGCTTGGTAGAGTTCTTGTTTTCTGGATCCCCTGTCTTTTTTTCTTCTTGGATTATACCTTCATTTTGGGGTCTCATATCTTGCATTACTTTCTTGAGAAGGAATTCTTGGGAGGTAAATTATTTAAGAACTTGCACATGCAAAAATATTTCATTTCCTACCTCTACCTTCAGTTAATAGTTTGGCTGTATATAGAAATCTAGTGTGCCTCTTGTCTCCAAAATCTTTGAAACCATTGCTCCATTTTCTTCTAGAGTGTCATTCTGCAGCCCAGCCTCTTACATTGTGATTATGAAATTTGGTGAGATTCTCATTACTTATTCTTTTATGTAACTATTTTACCCTCTCTGAAAGATCTTAGAATCTGCTATTCACTCCGAAGTTATTAAGTCTTTATTCGATCTGCTTGTTCATTTTTATAGCCTCCTTTTCTTGTTCTATGAAGACTAAATCTTCTCTTTTGCATATTTAATATAAGTGTGTTGGGGTATGTTTTCTTCTGCTTTATGTTTTGTCTCTCAGGCATGTTTTTTCCTATTTATTTTAATGTCTATCTTCCATGTGGAGGAGTTTCTTAAATGTCTTATAATTCTTAGGTTTTTTTTTTTTTTTTTTTTTTTACATGTTTAAGGTAGATGTTCTACAAAGCTGTAGAAGCAGTGCATGTGTGGGGGTGCTGATGAGTAGTTGGCTTTACTATAGGATTATTGCTGTTTGGTTGCGGATTCTCAAATATCAGCATCTATAGGTTTTCGTTCTTAGGCTGGCCATTTTGCAGAGGGCTTCTCTGACTTAGGCCTGGAGTTCTGAGCCTGGCTGCCAGCATTCTGTGAGCATGTATGGCAGAGGCACTTAGGATTTCACCATTCAGTCACATTCATCCCCTTTTGGATCATCCCCATTGTCACCTGTATCTCATGTCACTTGTTCAACCTTTTCAGTTGAGTAAATTTCCAGTCGTCTGTAGGGTGGAGGAAGTATGATTGGTTATCTGGCTGACAGGCTGGCAAAGGTGTTCTAGGAACTTGTCCTTAAAACTTTTTATGAAGTATTTAGGAGATTCAGAAGGCATATAGAAAAGAGTTAAACTCTCAGAAACATGGTCATCTATTAATTAGAAAAGTATCCTATTAAATACCTCAGCAAAAATAAGCTAGAACCTTCTTCCTCCCAAACTTACTCTCACCCACTTTTAAAAATTAATGACTGAGCTGACTTGAATGTAGCAGAAACACTCAGAGGCCAAATTGGAGCAACAAGGTGAATATAGGGAGATAAGCAAGTGTTGGAGCAATTCCTGATCCCTGATGACCTAGGCTTTTTATTTAAAGATTACTTAGCAACACTTGACAAAGCCCCAAGCCTTTGTATGCAGTCAATTAAGCTATATTGTCAGTTAAAACTTGAGCTGGAAACGTTCTCTTCTGAAAAGGATATAGGTGAAAAAAATTCAAGACTCCCCATGAAGACCTAAAATCATTCACTTCTTTTCTGCATGTACCGTATTTCAAAGGTCCCTGGAACTTCTAGTTTCTGAGACTTTTGGAATTATGTATCACAAACTATCTTGCTTCTTTTTTTATTTTTATTATACTTTAAGTTCTAGGACACATGTGCAGAACCTGCGGGTGGGGTGTGTTACATAGGTATACACGTGCCATGGTGGTTTGCTGCACCCATCAACCCGTCATTTACGTTAGGTATTTCTCCTAATTCTATCCCTTCCCTAGCCTGCCACCCTCCAACAGGCCCTGGTGTGTGATGTTCCCCTCCCTATTTCCATGTGTTCTCATTGTTCAGCTCCCACTTATGAGTGAGAACACGTGGTGTTTGGTTTTCTGTTCCTGTGTTAGTTTACTGAGAATGATGGTTTCCAGCTTCATCTATGTCCCTGCAAAAGACATGAACTCATCCTTTTTTATGGCTGCATAGTATTCCATGGTGTATATGTGCCATATTTTCTTTATCCAGTCTATCATTGATGGGCATTTGGGTTGGTTCCAAGTTTATTAACATTTCTCTCTCATGCAGTTAGCATTCTGTTCTTTATAATTTGCTAAGATAGCTACCATATTTCTACATACTTTGAACTTCTGAAACTGATATCTTTGTCTCCTGTTTTGTATTATCTTTATTTTTATCCTCAAAGGTATATGTTCTTTGTCACTTTTTGGGAATACTGTGGTATTTTATGAAAAAGAGAGGTAAATGGGAGTAATCTATAATCACTTTAAACAGAAATTCCAACATGTAAACTATTACTAGAGCCTTCATAGTCCATATCATAGTAAAGTTTCTTAAACAGACTGCAACATTTCTTTCTTTGCCCACAATTTTCCACTCATAGCAGCTGGTAAATTTTCTCTTATTTCCCACCAGCACACATTGTTTTTTCACTGCCTCTCTGCATCACATCATATTCCATCTCATTCTGAGTCTGAACACTGGAATTTTAAAAAGCATTCCAAAGATGACAAATCTTTAGCTAGACTATGAAAAAAAGAGAGAAGACTCGAATAAACAAGTCAGAAATTAAATAGGAGACATTACAATGATACCACAAAACTATAAAGGACCATAAAAGACTATGAACAATTATCACTAACAAATTGGATAACCTGGGATAAACTGATAAATTTCTAGAAACATAGAACCTACCAACATTGAATCATGAAGAAATAGAAAATCTGAATAGACCTATACATCAGAAGGGGACTTAAACAATAATAAAATATCTACCGATAAAAAAAGCCCAGAACCAGATGGCTTCGCCAGTGAACTCTGCTAAACATTTAAAGAAGAATTAATGCCAATTTTTCTCAAACTCTTAAAAAAATGGAAGAGGAGAGAACACTTACAAATTCACTTTAGAAGGCTATTATTACCGTAATACCAAAGCCAGACGAGGACATTACAAAAAAAAAAAAAAAAGAAGAAGAAGAAAATTATAGGCCAATATTGCTAATGAATATAGATGCAAAAATCATCAATGAAATACTAGAAAACCAAATTTAACATCCCACTAAAAGGATTACCATTTAACACTTAACCATGATCAAGTGGGATGTATATCTGGAATAAAAAAATTGTTCACCATACACAAATCAACAAATGTGATATAACACATTACTGGAATAAAGGATAAAAATCATATGATCACCTCAATAAATATGGGAAAGGCAATTGACAAATTTCAATATGTTTTCATGATAAAAACTCAACAAATTAGGTACAGAAGGAATGTACCTCAAAATAATAAAAGTCATATATGACAAGCTCACAGCTAATACCATTCTCAATGGAAAAAAGCTGAAAGCTTTCTCTCTAAGATCAGGAACAAGATAAGGATGCCTACTATTGCTGTTTCTAGTCAACATCGCACTGGAAATTCACTAGAGCAATGATACAGGAAACGAAAGGGCATCCAAGGTGGAAAGGAAGAAGTTAAATTGTCCCTGTTTGTAGTTGACAAAATTTCCTATGTACAAAACCTCAAAGATTCATCTAGAAAACCTATTAAACTAATAAATAAATTCAGAAAAGTTGCAGGACACAAAATCAACATATGAAAGTTAGCTGTGTCTATATACTAACAGCAAACTATTTGAAGAGAAATTAAAGCATCATTTACAATAGTATCAAAAAGAATAAAATACTTAGGAATAAATTAACCATGATGGTAAAAAATTTTGTACACTGAGAATTGTATAACATTGGTAAAAAAAAGTTGAAGAAGACTCATATAAAAGGAAAATATTTTATGTTCTATAATTAGAAGAATTACTATTGTCAAAATGTTTATACTACCTCCATACTGTAGATTCAGTGCAATTTCTTTCTTTCTTTCTTTCCTTCTTTCTTTCTTTTCTTTTCTTTTTCTTTTCTCTTCTCTTCTCTTCTCTTCTCTTCTCTTCTCTTCTCTTCTCTTCTTTTCTTTTCTTTTCTTTTCTTTTCTTTTCTTTTCTTTTCTTTTCTTTTTTCTTTCGTGAGATAGAGTCTCACTCTGTCACCCAGGCTGCAGTGCAGTGGCATGATCTTGGCTCACTGCAACCTCCACTGCCGGGATTCAAGCGATTCTCCTGCCTCAGCCTCCTGAGTAGCTGGGATTATAGGCATGCGCCACCACACCCAGCTAATTTTAGTATTTTTAGTAGAGATGGGGTTTCACCATATTGGCCAGGCTGATCTGGAACTGCTGACCTCAGGTGATCCACCCGCTTCGGCCTCCCATAGTGCTGGGATTACAGTCGTGAGCCACTGCGCCTGGCTGATTTATATTTTTTCAAAATCAAAAGAACAGACTTCATTCCTGGTCCTTTCTGCTTTTAAGTTTTGCTGTGTTTATGAGTGTAATCCTGATTCGAGAATGTTTGTTTCAAAGGAACTATAAATGTCTGAATTTTTCTATCAAATGATGTTCCTTTAGCAGAAATGTTCCCAAGTGGTTTGCATTTGGGAAACTAAAAGACTTTTTCACGCAGATCAGCAAGGCAGTCATGAATGGATCATTGAGCAACAGATGGTAGAAGCCTAGTTCGATACCCTTGTCATGTGAGAGTACTGCCTCTTGCAAGAACACTGACAACATCCCATCTGCTTGCCTCACAGCCACAACTCAAATGACACCCCTCTTGGAACCCTGCCTGTTTGGTCAAGCACCTTTCTAACAAATAAGAGCACTCTCTGACTCCTGGCGGCGGGGCGGGGGGGGGGGGCGCGGTGGTAAGAAGAAAGAAAAAGAGAGAGAGAGAGTTGCCAAAACGTCCCTCCGCAGTTTTTAAATTTAAAATATTTTCGTTTAAAAATAGCATGTTTTCTCTGATTATAAGAGCAGAACATGTTCATTATTAAGAGAGTTAGAATACAGTTGTTTAATATCCTAGTAAACAGTCTTCTTAATTTTTTCCTACATGTACAGAAACATACATCCATATAGAACTTTTGTAAAAATGAGATACTACTCTTCATAGCGAGTTTGAAACTTGCTTTTTATTTAACAATATATAGTCATATCTACCTAAGTAGGTTTATTATAGATTTGTTGTAAATTTTTGATAGTATGGCTGTGCTATAACTTATTTATCCTTTCCCTATTGGGAGCACTTTGCTTCCATTGTTTTCATTAAATAAACATAATAATCTCCTTTTACATATGTCTTTCTACAGATGGTCTTTCAAATCAAGTCAGCAAATATTTCTTTATTCCAGATGATGGAGGTATGTGCATGATTAAGAGAGACAATGTCCCTGTCCCAATAGGCTTAGAGGAGAGGGATGAAATTAGCCATCAAATAAGTAATTAAAAGAATGATGAAGTAATTAAAAGAATGATGAAAGAAAAATTAAAAGTGACATGGAAATGTATAGTAAATAGATTTTACTTTGTGCTGGGGGACGGGGGGTCAGCCTGTCATAGGACAAGTTGTTTAAACAGACATTTGAAGGATTAGCAAAGGTTTGTAGATTAAGTTAATCTAGGGGAATTGGATTCTTCAGGTAGAATGAATAGCTTGTTAAAGGCCAGAATCAGAGAAGGCATGACATGTTTATAACTGCAAAGAAGGCTAGCACATATGGAATAGGGAGAGGCACAGAATGATGCTTACGAGTTAGGGAGACTAGATTTTGTGAAGGGACTATTAGGGATGATGTTAAAGGATTTTAAGTAGAGGAATAATATGGTCACTCTGAATTTAAAATTTTACTTATGAAATTGATAGTAATTGATGATTGGTTGTTGAGCATGAAAGAGAAGGAAGAATCAAGTGAGAATCTCAAATTTCTGGTGCAAGCAATGGAAGTGCCATTCACTCTGTTTCTTGGTAGACAGGTTGCTTTGAGGGGGAAGGTTGTCATCAGTTTAGGACATGTTGAATTTGAGTTACTTCTAGGTCTCAAAATGGGGATGTCTATAGATAGTAAAACATATAGTTTTGCAGCTCATGTGAGATGACTGACCTAGAGATACAGCTTTTTGAGTCATCAACATATACATGATAATGAAAACCATGGGAGAAAATGGGATCACTTAAAAACCACAGGATGACGACCAGGTCAGACTGCCAAGAAATTCCTATAATTGAGGATGGTAAAGAGGAGATGAGGTGGTGCTGAGGAAAAGTACTTTAAAAAAACAGGAGCGAAACTAGAGAATGTGGGTCACAGAAAGCAAGATAAAAAATATTGCTCTGGATGGAGAAAGTGGTGAATTTTGTTAAAATGCCAATGCAGGTTAAATGATGTTGGAAGTGAGAAGTGTGAATTTAGTGTCATGGAGACCATTGGTGACCTTAGTAAGAATAGTTTTGGGGGAGTTCCACGATGGCAGGGGGCAATAGAATAAGGAGGTAAAAAAATGTGGGGATGTGTATGGTACACTCTTTAGGTTGTAATTCAAGTAGTGGAATTGACAGGTCAAAGGTATGTAATAAACATTTTAAAATATTTTGCCTACTTGCCTTTCAGAATTTTTAAAATAAATTTGTAGTCTTCCCTACTGTTTTGGAAGTACTATATTTTCATACTCCTTGCCAGCCTTTTAAAACATTATCACAAATTAAATAAGAAAATAAGATAGGCCAGGTGTGGTGGCTCACGCCTGTAATCCCAGCACTTTGGGAGGCCGAGGTGGGTGGATCACCTGAGGTTAGGAGTTCGATACCAGCTTTGCTATCATGGTGAAACCCCATCTCTACAAAAAATACAAAAAAAATTAAAAAAAAAAAATAGCCGGGCATGGTGGCACATGCCTGTAATCCCAGCTACTCAGGAGGCTGAGGCAGGAGAATTGATTGAACCTGGGAAGCAGAGGTTGCAGTGATCTGAGATCACGCCATTGCACTCCAGCTTGGCCAACAAGAGTGAAACTCCATCTCAAAATAAAATCAAATAAAATAAATAAGAAAAATCTAATTGATATTTAATTTGTATTTGTTTGACTGTTAGTGAGGCTGAACATCTTTTCATGTTTTTTGACCACATTTAGTCCTTCTTTTATGAATGACTCTTCATATACCTTGTCCATTTTTCTGTTGTAGCTTAGATTTTTAATAAATTGATTTGTAAGATCTTTATGTCTTGGTGTATTTAATCTGATGTTTTCATATATGAAAGCAATATTTTTTCCTGTTAATCTTTTTTCTCTGTTCTTTTTCATAAGTTTTTTAAAGTTTCATATACAAAATCTAATTCTATTTTTCATTATGCTTTCTGTCTTTGATGTTTTGTTTAGAATGGCCTCTCCACTTCAAGTCTATATACATATTCATTAAGTTTTCATCTTTTATGGTTTTTTATTTTTTATTCTAATTTTTAATTCACATGCAACTCACTTTGTTGTAACATCTTAGATGGGAATTCAGTTTTATTTGTTTCCAATAACTAGCTGAATATCTCAACATGTTCCACACTAATTTAGAGTTGGAATCTGAAGAATGAATAGAATTTTGTAGGTGAAAGAATTGGAATGAGAAGATTATTTCAGGGACAGAGAATAATATGTGCAAATGCCCAAATGCCCTGAGGTGAGAGAGTACGTGGTGATGTCAAGAGTGTCTAAAAAGAAAAGAGAGTAGTGTTATATGAAATTTGAAAAGTGGGTGTGGAGCTGGTATTTTAGGTCTTATTAAAAATTTAATTTTTGTTTGAGAACAGCAGAAAGTCACTGAGAGTGAAAATAGTTAATAAAGCAAAAGAAAAGAGGACAGATGGCAGAATGCTTGGTTAATGATTGAGTGGTAGAATAGTTTTGATGATAACAAAGTCTGATGGTAATGAAACTAAGTGGCTAAGGTTTGAGAAAAGTTGTTGAGGATGAAAAGATTAAAGAATAAGGGTGCTAGATAGGTTGTACAAGTGCATATCATAGGCAGTCAGGATTTTAAAAGGACTTGATTTGGGGAAGAAGGCACTGACCCAGATGTGTTTCGTAGTATATTACATTGTTATGTTAATTATACTAAAATATACTATATTCAGGAGAGGAAAATAGCCAAATGTTATAAAACTTTACTCAACAATGAGAAAGAAACAACTATTTTGCTCATGTCATGGAATTATTATGCTCAGGGACTTGCTAACTCTAGAACAAAGAATATGTTGCTGCTCACCTGAAGGAGACAGTGTGGTATTGATAACAGTAGACTGTGGAATAAGACAAGTCTGGATTTAAATGCTGATGACATGGGGTAATTAACCTCACCCTTTTAAGCCTCAATTTTTGAATCATTCACATAGGATTTCCAATGCCAATTTTATGAAAGTGCAGTAAGGATGAAATCAGATAAAATGTGTGACACATCAACCATAGTGCCTGGCATTTAACATGTGCTAAATAAATCAAAATTCTTCCCCTGTGAGAAATCCTATCTAGTGAAATACCAGTTTTAAGTAGGAACCTGTGAGCTGTCCCATTGGGTTTTGGTGGAAAAAACAGTTTTTCAAATTACTTTTTTTTTTTTTTTTTTTTTCAAAGGAACAAGCAAATGAATAGTTTGCCAAAGGTGGCAAGATGCTTTACTTCTTAAATCCCTCTATAATATGGAAACTTAATTCCATTCTGTGGTGATTATAGTTCGGTCTCTGAAGATAATTACACCTATTAGTGATCTTGTTGTGAATAACTTCGTAGAGAGAAAGGCAGCTAAACAATGAGGTTGATTACCTGAGGTTTACAGCATTCAGAGAAATGACAAAAATACGGCAGAGTCCTTGACTGAATATTGATTAGTGAATAGAAACTAGGGTATTCTTTGAAATTTAAGAACTGTACTTTTCTTTCAGCTCCAGTGAGACTAGGCAAATTAGTGGCAATCTTGCCCACTTGGGGGTAGAAAATACTGTTTTTACTAGTTAGTAATGTTAAGTACAATTTATTGTGTGTCTACTATGTCCCAGAAGCTTTCCAAGCACTGAACAAATTTATAATTTTTTTTTCCCATTCTCCAGATGAAGCAGCTGAGGCTGGGAGAGAGAAAGTGATTCATCCAAGGTTAATGGCAGAGTTGGAATTTGAACCCATGTCGTATCTTTAAAGCCTGAGTCTACCTCCTATATTAGCCTGCCTCCAGGCAAAGCTCTGGGAGGCATAAGTGTTACATTTCTGGACTATTCTAAAAGGAACATAGCTAACAAAATGTCTTAGGAAACTGATTTACTTAGGGTTCTGAAGAGAACAGAACCACGAGGTTTATTATAAGGAATTAGCTTACACAATTACAAAGGCTGGCAAGTCCCAAATCTGCTTTGTGGGCTGGCAAACTGAAGACCTAGGAAAGCTATGCAGCAGATGAAGCCTGAGGCAGTTTGCTGAATTCCCTCTTGCTCGGGGATATTGGGGTTTTTGTTCTATTCAGGCCTTCAGCTGATTGGATGAGACCCACTCACATTATGGAAGGCAATCTGCTGTTCAAAGTCCATGGACTTACATGTTAATCTCATCCCAAGACACCCACCAAGTTGACACATAGAATTAAACATCACAGAAACTTTGAAGAGTCTGCATTTAAAAGTCAGTTCTCCAGAAGGAGGAATTTAACAGGCACTTACATAGTTTCCTACCTTAATAATTAGCAGAGCTCACTTAATGGAACTGAAGGAGGATTAGAGCATGTTAGATGATGCTATAACTGTTAAAGAATAAACTATAATTCCTAGATTCATAGCAGATAAAATTCTAACTATAAAAATCCAACCTCTGAGCTTTAGTTTGAAAAGCTACCACTCTAGGGATAGTAACTGTCACTGCAGGCTGATCTTTGTAATAATGATAATAATGATACGTAATGGTAATAACAATAGTTAACAGTTATTGACTGCTTCTTGTGAGCCAGACATAGCTTCTGTTGCTTTCATGTATTATCTTGTTTAATTGTCTCAGCACTAGGAAGAAGGTACTATTATTACTCTTATATACCTTCTATTCTGTGTATGAAAACAGAGTCTCAGAGAGGTTGGAAAGTTAGCCACAGTAATGCAGACAGTAAACACTGGATCCAGAATTCAAAGAAATACAGAATGCTTTCAGCACATGCTACACATAAAGGAGATTTGGGGCATCAAAGTCCATTTGCCCTCACATCTCTCATCATTACTTGTCACAGTGTCTGAAGTTGTCACCATTAGAAGAATCAAATCATTGGAAAACCAAATCATCAACACTAATTGTCTATCAGCACTCATGAAGGTTCCGGGGGTATAGAAAGAATAATGAAGTGGACTCTTTACCTTGAAAGAACTTGCAGTCTTGATGGAGAACCTTGAATAGACCCAAAAGGAAGAAATGCTTGGGGATGAATTGCCTCCACACATTTGATGTATTACTTCCTTGTATTTAGGAGTGGGAATTCTTGCTTTCTGTTTTGTTTTCTTTCTTTTTTTTTTTTAAATTATTTTTTATTATTATACTTTAAGTTCTAGGGTACATGTGCATAAAGTGCAGGTTTGTTACATATGTATACTTGTGCCATATTGGTGTGCTGCACCCATCAACTCGTCAGCACCCATCAACTCGTCATTTACTTCAGGTATAACTCTCAATGCAATCCCTCCCTCCCCATGATAGGCCCCGTGTGTGATGTTCCCCTTCCCCCGAAGTCCAAGTGATCTCATTGTTCAGTTCCTCCCACCTATGAGTAAGAACATGCGTGTGTTTGGTTTTCTGTCTTGTGATAGTTTTGCTAAGAATGATGGTTTCCAGCTGCATCCATGTCCCTACAAAGGACACAAACTCATCCTTTTTTATGCTGCATAGTATCTCATGGTATATGTGCCACATTTTCTTAATCCACCTGTCACTGATGGACATTTGGGTTGATTCCAAGTCTTTACATTAGAATAGGTGCCGCAATAAACATAATGCAGGTGCATGTGTTCCTTATAGCAGCATGATTTATAATCCTTTTGGGTATACCTGTGCAATGGGATGGCTGTCATATGGCATCTAGTTCTAGATCCTTGAGGAATCGGCCATACTGCTTTCCATAATGGTTGAACTAGTTTACAATCCCACCAACAGTGTAAAAGTGTTCCTTATTTCTCCACATCCTCTCCAGCACCTGTTGTTTCCTGACTTTTTAATGGATACATTCTAACTGGTGTGAGATGGTTTCTCATTGTGGTTTTGATTTGCATTTCTGATGCACAAAGTGATGATGAGCATTTTTTTCACAGGCCTTGTTGGCTGTATGAATGTCTTCTTTGAGAAATGTCTGTTCATATACTTTGCCCACTTTTTTGATGGGGTTGTTTGTTTTTCTTGTAAATTTGTTTATTCTTTGTGGTGGTTCTGGATATTAGCCTTTGTCAGATGAGTAGATTGCAAAAATTTTTTCAAGAAATGGGGAAAGGATTCCCTATCTAATAAATGGTGCTGGGAAAATTGGCTAGCCATAAGTAGAAAGCTGAAACTGATCCTTTCCTTACTCCTTATATGAAAAATTAATTCAAGATGGATTAGAGATCAAATGCCAGGACCCACAATTACAAAAAACCCTAGAGGAAAACCTAGGTAGTACCCATTCAGGGAGCAGGCATGGCAAAGACTCTATGTCTAAAAACACCAAAAGCAATGGCAGCAAAGCCAAAATTGACAAATGGGATCTCATTAAACTAAAGAGCCTTGCACAGCAAGAAATTACCATCAGAGTGAACAGGCAACCTACAGAATGGGAGAAAAATTTTTGTTTTGTTTTCTAGCTTAACTTAGTTTTGTTTTTGGTTTTTAACTATGATAAGGATGCTTAATATGAGAACTTAACATATTTTTAATTGTATAATACGCTGTTGTTAACTTAGATACGATATTGTACAGCAAATCTGTAGAATTTATTCATCTTGGCAATTACCATTCAACTCTCTGCTTCTATGGATTTGACTGTTTTAGATACCTCATATGACTAGAATTATACAATATTTGTCCTGTGACTAGCTTATTTCACTTAGTGTAAGTCCTCAAGGTTCATCATGTTAAATATTACAGAATTTCCTTCTTTTAAAGGCTGAATAATTTTCCATTGTATGTATTTATCACAGTGTATTTATTCATTCATCCACTGGTGGATATTTAAGTTGTTTCTACATCTTGGCTGTAGTAAACAATGCTGCAATATACATGGGTGTGCAGGTATCTTGTCAAGATCCTGATGTCAATTCTTGGGTAAATTCCCAGAAATGGGGTTGCTGGAGCATATGGTACTTCTGTTTTTTAAGTTAAGTTGTAGAGGAACCTCCACGCTGTTTTCCATAGCAGATGCACTGTTTTACATTTCCACCTATGGTGTACAAGAGTTCCAATTCCTCCACATCCTTGTCAATACTCTTTGTCTTTTGTGTTTCTGATAATAGCATTCCTAACAGGTATGAAGTGATATCTCATTGTGGTTTAGATTTGTATTTTCCTGATTGATGACACTGAACATCTTTTCATATACCTGTTGCCCATTTGTATGTCTTCTTTGGAGAAATGTCTATTTAAGTCCTTACCCTATTTTAAAACCAGCTTATTAGTTTTTTTTTTTTTTTTTTTTTTGCTAATGAATTGCAAACACATAAGTTTCTCATATATTTTGGAAATTAACCCTTTATCATATACATGGTTTACAAATATTTTCTCCCATTCCATAGGTTACTTTTTCACTCTGTTGCTAGTTGTCTTTTGGTATAGAAGTTTTTTCATTGGACAAAAGTCTCACTTGTCAATTTTTGCTTTTGTTGCCTGTGTTTTGGTGTCATATACATAAACTCATTTCTCAGACCAATGTCATGAAGCTTTCCCTTTATGTTTTATTCTAAGAGTTTTACAGTTTCAGGTCTTAAGTCTTTAATCTATTATGAGTTAACTTTTTTGTATAAGATAAAGGCCCGATTTCATTCTTTTGCATGTGGATATCCAGTTTTTCCAGCATCATGTGTTAAAGAGGCTATCTTTTGTCTATTGTGCTTTCTTGATGAAGATCAGTTGACCATATATGTGTATATTTACTTCTGAGCTCTCTATTTTGTTCTATTGGTCCTTATGTCTGTCTTTATGCCAGTATCATACTGTTCAAATTATTGCAGCTTTGTATTATATTTTGAAATCAGGTCATATGATGCTTTTAGGTTTGTTCTTCATTCTTAAGAGTTTCTTTATTGTTCCAAGTCCTTTGTAGCTCTATATAAATTTTAGGGTTTTATATTCTATTTCTGTTAAAAAAAAAAAAAAAAAAAGCAATAGGCATTGCACTGAATCTGTAATTTGCTTTAGGCGGTAGGGACCTTTTCACAATATTCATTTTCCCAGTCCATGAACATGGGTTGTCTTCCTATTTGTGTCTTCTTTGTTTTCATACTTTTTTGTTAGTGTATACTATTGCTGTGTTGATTTTGTATCTTGAAACTTTTTTGAATTGTTTGTTAGTTCTAACAGGATTTTTGTGTGTGTGTGTGAAGTCTAGGGTTTTTTATATATAGAATCAGGTCATCTGTAAACGGGAACAATTTTACTTCCTCCTGTCTAATTTGATGCCTTTTACTTTCTTTTCTTGCCTAGTTGCTCTGGCTAGGACTTTCAGTATTATATTGAATGTAGTGAGAGTGGGCATCTTTGTCTTATTCTTGATCTCGGAGGAAAGGCTTTCAGGTTTTCACCATTGAGTGTGGGCTTTTCACATATGTCTTTTATTATATTCAGTTCCTAGTTTGTTGAGAGTTTTTGTCATGAAAGTGTGTAGAAGTTTGTCAGTGCTTCTACTGCATCTTTTGAGGTGATCATGTGGTTTTTACCCTTTATTTTGTTAATGTAGTGCATCACATTAATTGATTTTAGTATGTTAAAACATTCTTGTAACTGAGGGATAAATCCCATGTGGTCACAGTGAGTAATTCATTTAATGTGCTATCGGATTTGATTTGCTAGTATTTTGCTGAGGACTTTCACATCTATATTCATCAGAGATATTGGCCTGCAGCTTTCTTTTCTTGTGGTGTCTGTCTGGCTATGGCATCAGGATAATTCTGGCTCATAAAGTGAGTTTGAAAGTGTTCCTTCCTCTTCAATTTTTTTGAAGAGGTTGAGAAGACTTTATGTTAATTCTTTATATGCTTAGTAGAATTCACTAGTGAAGACATGTGGTACTGGCCTTTGCTTTGTTGAGAAGTTGATTGATTACTTGTTCAATCTCCTCACTAGGTATAGTTATATTCATACTTTTGATTTCTTTGTAATTTAGTATTGGTAGGTTGCATTTTTTTTAAAAGATTTGTCCATTTCTTCTGTGTTATACAATTTGTTGGAATATAATTGTTCCTAGTAAACTCTTACAATTATTTTTATTTCTGTGGCATCACTTGTAATGTTTCCCATTTCATTTATGATATTATTTGAGTCTTTTTTTCTTAGTCTAGCTAAAATTTTATCACTTTTGTTTTTCTTCTGAAAAAAATATTTAGTTTTATTGATTTTCATCTATTTTCTATTTGTTTATTTTTGCTTTGATCTCCATTGTTTTCTTTCTTCTGCTAACTTTGGGCTTAATGTTTTCTCTTTCTAGTTTCTTGATATATAAGGTTAGGTTGTTTATTTGAGATCCTTTAAATTTAGCATTTATCACCATAAACTTCACTCTTATTATGTTTGTACTGCATTATATAAGTTGTGGTATGTTGTGATTTTGTTTTCATTTGTCTCAAGATATTTTTTATTTTCTCCTTTAATCCATTGATTTTTCAAAAGTGTGTTGCTTAATTTCCATATATTTGTAAATGTTCCAGTTTTCTTTCTGATACTGATTTCTAGTTTCATTCCGTGGTGATTAAAAATATGCTTGATATGATTTCAGTCTTCTTAAATTTGATAAGTCTTGTTTTGCAAGTGAATATGTTTTCTACCCTGAAGAGTATTTTATCTATGCTTGAGAAAAAAATATATTTTGCTGTTGCTGAGTAGAATGTTCCATGTATGTCTCTTAGATTCATTTGATCTGTTGTATTTTTGTTCAATTCTGCTATTTCTTTGTTGTTTTATCTGTCATTGAAATTAGGGTACAAAGGTATCCTATGATTAATTTCTATATAATCCTTTTAATTCAGGTAATTATTAATTGGGAAGGGTTTACTATTATTAATTATTTTCTATTGGTCGTATAGTTCTTTTGCCCTTATTTCTCTCTCTTTCTCTCTTCCTTTGTCTTTCATTGATTTTTTTTTTTTTGTATTGGTATGCTTTTATTCCTTTCTCTCTTTTCTATGTAACTTTCATAAGTACTTTGTGGTTACTATGAGGCTTATATAAAGTATCTTATAGCAGTCTATTTTGAGCTGATAACAACTTCAGTTGTTTGCAAAAGCTGTAAACTTTTACTCTCCATTCCTATTATATGTTATTAATATCACAATTTATATCTTCTTATGCTGTGTATCCATTAACATATTTTTTAAGTTATAGTTATTTTTAATTCTTTTATCTTTAACTCTTATGGTAGAATGAAAAGTGATTTACCCACCACCATTACAGTAAAATAATATTCTGTATTTGTTTATATATTTATCTTTACCAATGAATTTTATACTTTCTCATGCTATCATATTTCTTTTTGGCATATTTTCATTTCAACTAGAAGAACCCCAGTAAGCATTACTTGTAAGGCAGGTATAGTGGCAATAAACTCCTTCAGCTCATGTTTGGGAAAGTATTTCTCTTTCATCTTTGAATGACATATTTGCTGGATATAGTACTCCTAAATCCTTTGAATCTATCATACAAGTCCCTTCTGGACTGCATGGCTTTTGCAGAAAAATATGCTCATAGTCTTATTAGGGATATTCCCTTGCATATGATAAGTCACTTTTCTCTTGATGTTTTCAGAATTCTGTCTTTGACTTTTGACAATTCGATAAATACATGTCTTTGCATAGAGTTCTTTGGGTTTATCCAGTTTGGGATCCTTTGGGCTTCTGGGATCTGGATGTTCCTTTCCTTCCCCAAATATGGGAATTTTCAGCCACTATTTCTTTGAATAACTTTCTGGATTTTCTCTTTCTCTTTTCATTTTGAGACTTTTATAATCTGCATATTGGTTTACTTGATGGTGTCCCATAAGTTCCTCAAGGGTTACACTGGACAACATAGATCTAGCACAACCTCCAGTGTATGGAAGCACTCTGTGTGTGCTTGTATACCAGTAGATTGGACTGATTTGGAGCCAGTGGTGAGTGCTGACTCCAGGAAGAAGTGAGTGCCAACTCCAGTGTGCATACATGCATGTGGCTTAAGTTTTACTAGATTTTACATAAAAATCAGAAATAAAATCACATACCTTGTGAACAAATCTAAAAAGTTTTTATTTTGACAGTCTGAGTACATGGATTAGGCACTGTTTGATTTCTGTGATGAGAGGGCATCCACTGCAGTAAACATTTAGTTAGAACCCTCTCCCGAGGCTCCTGTGAATTTGAGGTAATTAGGTCTTGAGGCAAAAAACATATTTTACAACACTTCAGAAGTTTGCTTTTGCTTTCATATATAACTCTTTAAAAATATTATCCTGAAACTGAAATTTGAAAGCTGACCCTGCTAACTTTGGATTCCTAAATCTCTTTGAAGCCACAGAACACTCTGAACACAAAGCATTTATTTTTAGTCCTGTCACAGAAAAACAAACATACATCCCTCCTGAAGGGAGACCCCCGCCTCAGAGCTTCAGAGTGGGGTCTCCCAAATAGAGAGGGCTGACTGGTGGCCAGGGTCTTCCCCCCTTCAGGATTGCTCCAGGACTTCTTTTATCCTTGGTTAGCTTTTTCAAAAAACCACTGGAATCCGTTTAACACACATATACATCTCCTCACAAATAGCACACATGCAAAATTCTCTGAATTGGACTTATGAATAAAGCACTGTGATCTAGCAGGATATTAACCTGAAACCAATTATTGTTCTTACTGCCAACAGATGGACTGTAGACAGAGAAAATCATGTAACCACAACACTGCATTGTTTTTCCTCTTTATATGTTCAGCAACTGAGCAAAGATCCAGTCATATATTGATGTGCTAAATGGTGTTGAATGAATGAATGAATGCTATGAGTTCTACTCTCTTGCTCTCAGACTTGTAGGGAGAAAGGGAAGAGGGATCTATTGCTAGGGATTGCCCCTCTATAGAACACACGTGCAGCAAATTCTCATGAAAAACAACACATTTCCCATACAGTTCACTATAAAAGAAAGGAGAAAGGAAAACATGGCCAGAGAAGTGAGGTGAGGTTGGAGACTTTTACACAGTTTAAAATTAAGACAGGTCTCAAGGTAAACTGTGTACTTCCTAGGAGCTAAGCATGACTTTATTTCCCAGAGTCGACCTTGAAGGTTGTCTGATTGCAACCAGAACCACCCAAGAAGCAGTGAAGACCCTAGAACTGGGGAAAACATGAAAAGAAAACTGAATTGATCAAAGCTGTGTCTGCACCTATGCTGTATAATAGACTTCTGTGGGTTAACTTCGATGATTTGCAGCTCATTTTAAAAAATCTATCTCTAGATCACCTTCATGATTAAATTTACCCAAGCATCATTTAACCCAATATACTTACAAAACAGAAAAGAATATCATTTATTGGAAGCAGAAAAGTAAAGATAGGAATGACAACAATGTCTTAAACAACTTCATTCTATTACCTCTTGGCCCAGTGTACAAGGCTCTCACGGGTCTGAGCGTACTTACTCTTGCAAAGGATGTAGGCTACAGTGGTTACAATGTCAATGATTCCTCTAGAAGAGTGGGTGCTCATCTTTCCAATCATTGGTCCTACATCATAACTCTGATAGGATGTATGCAACAGTGACTACAGAACCAACCATATTCCCTACCCTACGTTCTGTAGCTCGAGCCTCAAATTGTACCACTCATCTAAGGTTGCCACATCAGAAACGATGTGTAGGGGTGTGTGTGTGTGTGTGTGTCTGTGTTTACACATGGGTTTTATTTTCCACTAGCTTATTTCCTCTTAAGACCCAGACAGACGAGGATGTCTGATTGCTTTTCATTCATACTGTGTTTCAAGCAAAAATAGAGTTATGGATTGCTTGATGGTGGGGATATATTTTGAGAAATGCATTGTTAGGTAATTTCATCATTTTGCAAACATCATAGAAACATCATAGAGTGTGTTATCAAACATCATCGTGTTTATACAAAACAAATGGTATAGCCTACTGCATACCTGGGCTATATTTTATTGCCTATTGTTCTTAGGCAACAAACCTGTGCAGCATGTCACCGTACTGAGTACTACAGGCAATTGCAATACAATGGTAAGTATTCCTGTATCTAAATATATGTAAGCATAGAAAAGGTACAGTAAAAATACAATATAAATATAAAAGCTCATATACCTGTGTATTACATTTTCCACGAATGGAATTTGCAGGACTGGAAGTTGCTCTGGGTGAGTCAGTGAGTGGTGAGTGAAAGAGAAGGCCTAGGACATTACTGTGTGCTACTATAGACTTATAAGCACTGTACACTTAGGCTGCACTAAATTTATAAATATATTTTTCTTTCTTCAGTAATAAATTAAATTTACCTTACTGTAACATTTTTTTATAAGCTTTTTACTTTTTTAACTCTGACTCTTTTGTAATTGTACGAGTGTACAAAAACATTTTCTTTCTTTTAATTTTTATTCCATAATCTTTTTTCTATTCTTTTTTTTTTCTTTTTTAACTTTTTAAACTGTTTTTGTTAGAAACTAAAACCCAAACACATACATTAGCCTAAGTCTGCATGGGATTAAGATCATCAATATCACTGCCTTTCACCTCTGTGTCTTGTCCCACTGGAAGATTGTCAGGCTTTATAACATGCATGGAGCTGTCATTTCCTATGATAACAATGCCTTCTTCTGGGATACCTCCTGAATGACCCACCTGAGGCTGTTTTATAGTTAACTTTCATTTTTTTAAGTAGGAAAAATATACTCTAAAGTAACAATATAGGTATAATGTGGTAAATACGTAACCAGTAACACAGCTGCTTATTATCATTATCAGATATTATATATTATACATAATCATATGTGCTATATTTTTATACTACTGGGAGCACAGTAGTATACACCAGCATCGCAGATGATGTTATGATGGCTATGACATCACTGAGTGAAAAGAATTTTTTGCCACTACAATGTAGTGGTGAAGATATTCCTTTCAATAACTGAGATAGGTCAATTGGATATCACTATAGGAAAAAAAAATGGACATCCTATACCTCATACTATATGTTAAAATTGTTTCCAAATTATTGGAAATTTGGAAGGGAAATTTCCTAAATATGAAGGGAATATGAAGGGAAATATATTTCCCTAAATATGAAGGGAAAACCATAGCATTTCTAGAAGAAAACATGGGAAAAAATTCTATGGCATGGGAAAAGACAATTCATTCTATTCATTAAACAGAATACAAAAGCATCAACCATAAAACACATTTTACTAAAATCATGATTTTTTTCTAATATATATATTTTTTAAATATGAAAAGATAAACTACTCTCTGGGGAAAAGATATTTTCATTACACAAATAGACAAGTAATTTGGATCCATAATTAATAAAGAACTCCTACAAGTCAGTAAATAAAAGTAAGACAGCTCAGTATAAAATGAGCCGAGGATTTGTGCAAGTGCGTCATAGAAATAGGTGAATAAATAGACAATATGCATATGAAAATATGGTAATTATTATTTTCCATATGAAAATAGGTAATTATTATTCCCTAATCAATCATTAGGGAATACAAATGAAAACCACAATGATATACCACTATACATCCACCAGAATGGCTAAAACGAAGACTGACATATCAAGTATAAGCATGAATGTAGAGGAACTGGAATTCTTGCACATTGCTGAAGGGAGAGTAAATTTATACAGCTACTTTGAAAAATTGCTTGGCAGTTTCCTCCAAAACTATATATATGCCTACACTATAATTCAGTATTTTTACTCCCTGGTGTATACACAAAAGAAATGACTTACTGTGTCCACTAAAAAAGTTACAAAAATATTCATGGAATCTTTATTAATAATATACAAACTTCAAACAATTTAAATGTTCAATAGTGGATAGGCAATTTGTGGTATATTAAAACCATGAAATTCCATACCACAATAAGAAGTAATGAACTATTGATATATACAACAACACAAATGAATCTCAAAACACTTGGTTGAACAAAAGAAGCCAGAATCAAAAGAATAATTATAATACAATTTTATTTATATAAAATTTAAGAAAAGTCATAACTATTCTACAGCAACAGAACCCTAAATAATGATTGCCTTTGGGGCATACTACCTGAAAGGGGGTATCATAAATCCTGTTAGGGTGCTATCTTGATCTAAGTGTTAATAGATGGTTCTATTTATACTAAGGGCAAAAACAGGCAAAGCTGATTTACGGTGATTTAAGTCAGAACAGTGCTTACTCTTGGAGGATACTGACTGGGAATGGATATGAGAGAGCCTTCAAGGGTTCTGGAAAGGGGGTGACACAAGTACATATGTATAAAAAAATCAGAGGTATGCAGTTCGATTTTGTGCACTTTATTGGACATAAGTTTTACTTCAATAGAAATAATACAGAATCAAAATTTTGACATTAAAAAAGAATATTTTAGGTCCATTATAATCTTATGGAACCACCATTTTATATGAGCTCCCTTGTTGACTGAAGTGTTATTATGTGACCATCTATCACAGTCCAAATAGATTGAAAAAAACAAAATAGAAGTATGTCTTAGAATTCTCCTTCCTTCATTTTTTCTTTCCTTTCTATCTCATTTGTAGAGAAAAACTTGCATGTACAGTCTCAAATACACCATCTTTAAATCCTAACTCCCCTGGTTTGGTAATAAAAAAAAACTCGAATACGTACACAATATAACAAAAAGTAAAATGTTTGGCCAGTTTGTTAAGGCCAGATGATAGGAGATAAAGAGTGAAGTCAGGTTTAGGAGTTGAGTATAGTTGGAATATAATAGCTTTTGCAAAGTATTCATGAATAGAATCACTTACATTAGGGATATATAGAGCTATGAAGTGTGGGCCAAGTCCAGAGTCTAAGATTTTTATGCAACTATAAAAAGAAGAAGAATAGGCGAGAAGAATAGGCGAGAAATGGATTTCAACTAAGAAAGATGAAAAGAATAACCAAAAGGCAGATTTGGGGCAGGAGGAGGTCAGGAAAATTTCCCTGGAATCAATGACGGTGAGTAGGGATGCATAAGATAGAAAAAGAGGGTAAAGCCACTTAGTCAAGGTTTCCTGCTTCCTGTTTTGTTTATGTGTGTCCTGCTGGGTGCAGGCAGATAAGTGTTGGCAGGTGTGTGATAAAATCGCAGAGGAAGGCTTACTGGTAAATAAGCCTTCTTTTTGGCTACTGAAAGCTGACAATTTATTTGTCCAAGTTTTTTCCATTGTAATCATAAAACTGGCTGAAACTCCATCTATTTAAAAACTCCAAAGTTTTGGTAGGAAATTAAACGTTTGGATTAGGTATTCTAAGGTTGACATTTAAAATATTTTTCCTAAAATTAGAGGCTTCAATAACACTGAGGTGGACAAATTTGATTTATCTTTTTGATGGTATTTATACTGGGCTTACTTTGCTAAGTGCTTGGCTGTCATATTACATCATTACCATTGCCAAATTACCATTTTATTTCAAGTATATGGTTCAGAAATTGAGAACAGCTCTCTCATCATACTAACTGAGTAAAAATTGCAAATGCTGTAATGAGATGATTTGACATGATTCAAAAAGATCTAGTAAAGGAGTCATGTTTCGTTGTATTGACAGAAGAAGGTATTCTTGAAATAAGATCAAGAATACGCTGGCCATGCTTTTTTTGAGATGGAGTCTCACTCTGTTGCCAGGCTGGGCCAGGCTGGAGGTGCAGTGGCGCGATCTGGGCTCACTGCAACCTCTGCCTCCTGGGTTCAAGCCATTCTCCTGCCTCAGCCTCCCGAGTAGCTGGGATTACAGCGCACCACCACGCCCAGCTAATTTTTGTATTTTTAGTAGAGACAGGGTTTCACCATGTTGGCCAGGATGGTCTCAATCTCTTGACCTTGTGATCTGCCTGCCTTGGCCTCCCAAAGTGTTGGGATTACAGGCGTGAGCCACTGCACCCGGCCGGCCATGCTTCTCAACCACTTAAGTCAAGCCTTGCCCTCATGGGTACTGGCACCAGGAACTTCTCAGCAAATAATTTTTTATTTGTATTTTTTTAGGGTTATACTTAATTTATAAAAATATTGAACTTCAACTATACAAAATTGGATTACTTGAAATTCTGAGTTTGCAGAAAGCTATCATACATCCATGTATGACTCTCTTTTTGTGCATTTTCTTTTCTTTTACTAATCATCCCTGGTCTCAAATTTTATCCACATTTGTGCTATTTAACTTACATACATGTTGTCATGTTAAACACTTATTCTGCTTACTACTTTCTTTTTACATTTACTTATTATTACCCCATCACTTGTATATACCACATTTTGATTTCTGTTTACTATTGGTAAACACCCAGGTAGTTTTGAACTCTTCATTTTACAAAGAGTGCTGTGGTAAATATTTTCATTCATGTCTCCTTGTGTATATGTATTTTTTGTATAAAGTATTATCAGCCACAGGATGTATACCTACTGTCTTTTGCCAAATATTTTCAGACTGGTCCTCAAAATAAGCAGACAGTCTTCCTCCAATATTTAAAAAAGATCCAGTAAACGCGTTGTGTTTCGTTATATTGACAGAAGAAAGTATCTTGAAACAGGAATCTTATAAGTTATCTCAAACTGCCAACCCTGTCCATAAAATGCAGAAAGGTAGTAGTCTTCATTTAAACAAAGCTTCTAGAAAAAGAAAACATAAAGTTAAAATCAACGTATTTTAGTGGATAAAAATTTCCTCTCCAAATGAAAACATGCAGCAGAAGATTGAAAAAAAAAAAACTTGACAAGCATTACAGGAAATTAAAAAATATGTAAACTTAAAACTAAAACTGGCCAAAAAAGAAAAAAAGAGTCAGATTAAGTAAGAGTTGATTGAAAAATTCAGGGGAGAAATAGAGGAAAAAGAAAAAAATATTAGAAACAAAGGTTAAATTATAAGGTACCTTCCTCTTAAATAAACTCAAATGGAAAATTAATACAAACAACTGAAGAAAAGCAGAGAAACAGGAAAGTGAATGAACACAAGATAAATGGAAGAGTTATAAGGGTCAGAGAGAGTGAGTGCAATGGAAATTAGGCAAAGAAGGTCTAATGTATGTATTGTATAATTTACTTGCCTGAAAAGAAAAACAATGAAGATGACTAAAATTTGAAAAAATGGTTCAAGAAAAATTTCTAAAAAATAGAATAAATCCACATATGAAATGATTCACTCTCTGAAAATTCATTCAGAACAATGAATTCTGATACATATCTTAGTAAATCTATCAGACTTTAAACAGAAAGAAAAAGTCCTTAGGTTCTCAGGGCAAAAAAAATCAAGTTAACTTACAAGAATAAGAGTTAAACTGGAATTTGATTTCTCAAAAATAACATACAGTTTGATATGTATTTACAAAGTGAAACGTAAATAGTTGGGTGTGGTGGCTCATGGTTGTATTCCCAGCACTTTGAGAGGCTGAGGAAGCAGGCAGATCACTTGAGCCTGGGAGTTTGAGACTAGCTTGGGCAACATGGTGAAACTCTCTCTTTAAAAAAAAAAAAAAAAAAAAGACAAATTTAAAAAAAGAAAAAAAAAATATATATATATATATTTATAGGTGTGGGGGCACATGTCTGTGGTCCCAGCTATTCAGGAGTCTGAGATGGGAGGATTACTTGAGCCCAGGGAGGTTGAGGCTGCAGTGAACTGTGAGTACACCACTGTGCTCCAGCCTGGGCAAAAGAATGAGATATTATTTCAATAATAAAAATAATAATAAATAAGCATAAACTTATTATATAACCCAGAAATTTTATTCCTAGGTATGTATTCATGAGAAATAAAAACATATGTTCATAAAAAACCTTCACATAAATATTCGAAGCAACTATATTCATAATAGTTAGAAACTAGAAGCAACACAACTATCAAGCAACTGGTAAATAAATAAAAAATCCTGTTGTAGCTATAGTTCGTCAGCATGTAGAAACCATTAAGTGTTGCTAGGACATGGATAAATCACAAAAGTATTATGCTAAAAACACAAAAGACTATAAAGTGTATGATTCTATTTATATAAAATTTTAGGAAAGGCAAAATTACAGGAACAGAAAGCAGATTAGTGTTTTCCAGGGCCTGTGGATGCAAAGAGTATGCTGACTATAAAAGGGGAGGAGAAAACTTTTTGGGGACGTGGAAATATCTTTATTATGGTGGTTGGTGGTGGTTTATATATTTTTATTTTGGTGGTTGTTACATGACCTTATATATTTTCTGAAACTCATCAAACTGCACCCATTAAAAGTTTTAAGTCAAACTTAATTTTTAAGCTTGACTTAAAAAATAAATGCATGAAGAAAAGCAATAGTGTAACAGCATTGAAAAAAAATCTGAAGGAGAGAAATTATGAAACAAAGATGTTATGTCTAGCCAAACTATTCTTCAAATAGTAAGAATACATAAAAACCATTTTAATGATTGAAGAATTTAAGGACTATTATGTTCACAAGCTCTGCTTAAGGAATCTACCAGAGGATAAGCATCTAACCAAGAGAGAACTGGGAAAACTGTAGAAAAGAAGTTATTGTGAGTATTAATTGTAGATTTATCAAACACAAGGATGAGGGAGGAAGAATAATATGTAATTTTTGTTTGTCTTCATAAGGTAGAAATAATGCAACTAAAAAGTGGAAGGAGAAGGAAGAGACAAAGAGGAAAATGGTCTAACGTTAGTGAAATCAGCACATAACAGTATCTATGAGGTAAGTTTAAAGTTGTAATCAGATAAAAGTAGTTAGCCTAAAACAAATATGTCTGGCATTTTTTCAAAATGAAACATATGAAGCATAAATAGAAACTAATGAGTTTGATTACCTATAGGAGATGGGTGAGAATGGGGTTGAATGGATAAAGAGTTAGCACTTCTCTTAGTATTTCTATTTTTTGCATAGTTTTAAATTTTGGTATTATACCAATGTTTTACTTGCCCAAAATATAAAATAATATCAAAAAGGATGGGTGAAATATCCTAAAATGGAATATAATCAAGAAAAATATGAGCCTATCTCTAATAAATAACATAATCAAACTGAAGTGTGGGTGAAGGATGGGAGAATAAACCAATTTACCTTCATACACAGTATTTTATTTATACTGTGAAAGCATAATTTCTACCTAAGACAAAATATACTTATAGTCCTTAAATACTCATTTCACAGTATTTTATTCATACTGTCTTTAAAGGTGTAAGAATTAAAGAAAGAGGAAAGAAACATGAAAAGCAGCTTGGCAGTTAAAGATAGGTTTATTTTGGAAAATAAACCTGAGTGGGGCTTCTGGCTGAGTTAGGTCAGAGGCACTCTCTTTTACAGACTAAGAGTTTTTAGGAATTCAGGGCAGGAGAGTTTATCAGAGGCTTGGATTACTTCTGCGTCTCTTTGTTGTGCTTATCTGGGAGGGAGTTTTGTGTCTGTTCCCATACATCTTCCTGCAGCTGCAGGTATACCCACCGAGTCTGCTTTTAGCTTCCCTATCTATCTTAGCACACTTGAAGGGAAAGGAATGTGCTTATTATGGCCCAGTGTTTTACTGGGGCCCATTGTATGAGAGTGAAGTTTGGCAATTACCCAAGAGACTTCCCCCTGCTCCCTCTGTGTCTGAACTGTCTTATCTGTGTTTTACTGTCTGCCCTTTCTGGCTGCTTGTTGTTAAAAGAGAAATGATAGAGTAGTGAAAATCTCTCTTCACTATGCACTTTCTAGACTCCTGACTACAAGTATGTGTAACTATCACAAAACGGTTGTTGTTTTATGCCTCTAATCTTGGAGTGTTTTGCTATGTGGCAATAGGGCCAGGACAGGGTAATAAGGACAAGTTCTTCTTCAGAGTAGAATGCCAACTGAGAAATGTAGACAGAAAAGTAGAGTTAGAAAATCAGCATTTGGCAGTCTACAGACCCTACAAAGCAACCACACAATAGAAACTACAGAGCAATTAGCTAGTAACTTCATGATAGAACCAAAAATTCACCTATTAATATTAAACCTGAATGCAAATGGTCTAAACATCCACACTTAAAAGGCACAGACCATATAGTTGGATTAAAAAAAAGACCCATCTGTTTGCTTTGTTCAAGAGAGCCATCTCATATGTAATGAGACCAATAGGCTTAAAGTAAAGATTTGGAGAAAGATCTACAATGGAAAGCAAATGGAAAACAAAAAAAGCAGGGATTGCTATTCTTACATCAAATAAAACAGACTTTAAGCAATAGTAAAAAAGGACAAAGAAGGAAAACTATAATGATAAAAGTTCGGATTCAAACTGTAAGATTTAATTGCCCTAAATAGATACATACCCAACATTGGAGCACCAGATTCTTAAAACAACTACTCATAGAGTTATGAAAAGACTCAGACAAATGCACAAGATTAATAGGGGACTTCAACACCCCACTGACACCATTAGACAGATCATTGAGGCACAAAACTTTATGAATCTGGTGCTCCAATGTTGGGTATGTATCTATTTAGGGCAATTAAATCTTCTGGTTGAATTGAACTTTTTATCATTATATAGTTTCCTTCTTTGTGCGTTTTTACTATTGTTGGCTGAAAGTTGACATAAATTTGACGCATGATAAATTGAACCTAACAGATATCTATAGAATACTCCACCCATCAACCACAGAATATACATTCTTGCTGTCTGTATATAGAATACTCTAAAATCAACTGCATACTCAGCCATACAGCATGTGTCAATAAATTCAAAAAAATCAAAATCATACCAAGCATACTCTTGGACCACAGTGAAATAAAAACAAAAATCAATACCAAGAGGATCTCTTAAAACCACAGAGTTCCATGGAAATTAAACAACTTACTCCTGAAAGCAACAAAGTTAAGGTAGAAATAAAAAAATTCTTTGAAATAAATGAAAACAGAGACAAAACATAAAAATCTCTGGGATGCGGTAAAAGCAGTGTTAAGAGGAAAGTTTGTAGTACTAAACACCTACCTTGGAAACTTAGAAAAATCTCAAATTAATGATCTAACATCACACCTAGAGGAACTAGGAAAACAGGAACAAACTAACCCCCAAGCTAGCAGAAGAAAAGAAATAACTAAAATCAGAGTAGAACTCAATGAGACTTAGATCCAAGCATCCATGCAAAGAATCAGCAAAACCCAAAGTTGGCTCTTTAAAAGGTTGAACAAGATTGACAGACTGATAGCTAGTTTAACAAAGGAAAAAAGAGGAGATCCAAATAAGCACAATCAGAAATGACAAAGATGACTTTACAACCAATCCCACAGAAATACAAAAGATTCCTAGAGACTATTATGAACACCTCTATGCATACAAACTAGAAAATCTAGAGGAGATAGGTAAATTCCTGGAAACAAAACATTCCTGGATAAAATCAGGAGGAAATTAAAACCCTGACCAGACCAATATCAAGTTCCAAAATTGAATAATTAATAAAAAAACCCACCAACCAAAGAAAGCCATGGACCAGGTGGATTTACAGCCACATTCTACCAGATGTATGAAGAAGAACCAGTGCCAATTCTACTGAAACTATGCCAAAAACCTAGAAGGAGGGACTCCTCCCTAACTCATTTTATGAAGCCAGCATCACCTTCATACCAAAACCTGGCAAAGACACAGTGAAAAAAGAAAACTTCAGGCCAATATCCCTAACACAGGGATAGATGCAAAAATTCTCTACAAAATACTAGCATGCCAAATCCTGCAGCACATCAAAAAGTTAATTCACTGGCCAGGTGTGGTGGCTCATACCTGTAATCCCAGCACTTTGGGAGGCCAAGGTGGGTGGATCGCAAGGTCAAGAGATCGAGACCATCCTGGTCAACATGGTTAAACCACTTCTCTACTAAATATACAAAAATTAGCTGGATGTGGTGGTGCACACCTGTAGCCCAGCTACTCGGGAGGCTGAGGCAGGAGAATTGCTTGAACCCAGGAGGTGGAGGTCGCAGTGAGCCGAGATGGTGCCACTGATGCACTCCAGCCTGGTGACAAAGTGAGATTCTGTCTCAAAAAAACCACAAAAGTTAATTCACCACAATCAAGTAGGCTTTGTTCCTTGCAAGAATGCAAGGTTGGTTCAACATACACAATAAGTATGATTGACCACATAAACAGACTTAAAAGCCAAAACCATACGATCATCTCAATAGACACAGAAAAATACTTCGAAAAAAATCCAACATCCCTTTATGGTAAAAACCCTCAAGAGACTATGTATCAAAGGAGCATACCTCAAAATAATAACAGCCATCTACGACAAATGCCCAGTCAATGTGATGCTGATGGGGCAAAAGCTGGAAGCATTCCCCTTGAGAACTGTAACAAGAAAATGTGGCCCACTCTCACCCCTCCTATTTAACATAATACTAGAAGTGCCAGCCAGAGCAATCAGGCAAGAGAAATAAATAAAAGGCGTCTAAATAGGTAAAGAAGAAGTTGAACTATCTCTTTTCACTGATAATATAATTCTTATTTTATTTTATTTTTTTGGAGATGGAGTCTTGCTCTGTCACCAGGCTGAGTGCAGTGGCGTGATCTTGGCTCACTGCAACCTCCACCTTCCAGGTTCAAATGATTCTTTTGCATCAGCCTCCTGAGTAGCTGGGACTACAGGTGCATGCCACCATGCCCAGTTAATTTTTGCGTTTTTAGTAGAGATGGGATTTCACCATGTTGACCAGGATGGTCTCGATCTCCTGACCTTGTGATCTGTCCACCTTGGCCTTCTAAACTGCTGGAATTACAGGCATAAGCCATCGTGTCCAGCCTGATAATATAATTCTATACTTAGAAATCCCCTGGAACTGATAAACAACTTCCGTAAAGTTTCAGGATACCAAATCAAAGTACAAGAATCAGTAGCATTTCTATACACCAATAATGCTCAATCTGAGAGCCAAATCAAGAACACAGTCTCATTTACAATAGACACATACACACACACACACTCTCATACCTAGGAATATATCTAACAAAGGAGGTGAAAGATTTTTACAAGGAGAACTACAAAACACTGCTGAAAGAAATCATAGATGACACATAACAACAACAACAACAAAAAACATTCCATGGCTCATAATGAAATAATTAATTTCATTAAAATGTCCATCCTGCCTAAAGCAGTCTATAGATTCAGTGCCATTCCTATCAAATTACAAATGTCATTTTGCACAGAATTAGAAAAAGCTGTTCTGAAATTCGTGTGGAACCAACAAAAAGCTTAAATAGTCAAAGCATTCTTAAGCAAAAAGAACAAAGCCAGAGGCATCACATTACCCAACTTCAAACTAAACCATAAGGCTACAATAACCAAAATAACATGACACTGTTACAGAAACAGACAACACATAGACCAATAGAAGAGAATAGAGAACACAGAAATAAAACCACAAATATACAGCCATATGATCTTTGACAAAGTCGACAAAAATAAGCAAGGGGGAAGGACTCCTTATTCAATAAATGGTGCTGGGATCACTGACTAGCCATATGCAGAAGAATTAAACTGGACCCCTACCTTTCGCTATATAGAAACATTAACTCAAAATGAGTTAAAGATTTAAACGTAAGACCTCAAACTCTAAGAATCCTAGAATAAAACCTAGGTCTGGACATTGGGCTTGGCAAAGAATTTATGACTAAGTCCTCAAAGGCAACTGCAAAAAAAACAAAAGTTGACAAGTGATCCAATTAAACTAAAGAGCTTCTGCACAGCAAAATAAATTATCAACAGAGTAAAGAAACAACTTATAGAATGAGAGAAAATATTTGCAAAGCATGCATCCAACAAAGGTCCAATATCCAGAATCTATAAGGAACGTAATACAAGCCCCAAACAAATAACCTCATTAAAAATGGGTGAAAGACATGCACAGACACTTGCCAAAAGAAGACATGTGAGTAACTGACAATCATAAGAAAAATGATGCTTAGCATCACCAATCATCAGAGAAATGTAAATCAAAACCACAATGAGATACCATCTTATACCAGATAGAATAGCTACTAGCAAAAAGCCAAAACAAAACAAAACAAACAAACAAAAAAAACTACAGATGCTAGCAAGGCCATGGAAAAAAATGGAATTCTTATACACTGCTGGTGAGAATGTAAGTTAGTTTAGCCACTGGAAAGCAGTTTGAAGATTTCTCAAAAAACAGAACTACCATTCAACCCAGCAATCCCATTACTGTGTATATATCCAGAATAAAACAAATTATTCTACAACATGCATTTGTATGTTCATTGCAGTGCTATTCACAATATCAAAGACATGGGATCAATCTAGGTGCTCATCAGTGGTCAACTGGACAAAGAAAATGTGGAACATATAAACCATGGAATACTACATAGCCTTAAAAAATCATGTTTTTTACAGCAACATGGATAACATTGGATGACATTAGGATAACATTAATTATCCTATGCAAATGAATTCAGGAACAAAAAACCAAATACTGCATATTCTCACTCATAAGTGGGAGCTAAACATTGGGTACTTACGGATATAAAGATAAAAAATAATAAATAGATACTGGGGACGTTTAGAGGCGGAGGGAGTAAAGGAGTCAAAGGTTGAAAAACTATTGGGCATTATGCTCAGTACCTGGGTGATGAGAGCGTTGCTAAACCAAACACCAGCATCAGGCAATATACCCACGCAACAAACCTGTATGTGCATCCCTTAAATCTAAAACAGAAGTTGAAAGGGAAAAATATTTTGATACTGCCAAATTGCTTCCAAAGTTTTTTATCTACGTTATAGCTGTAGCAGTAAAGATGTAGTTATGAAAGTAAAAAATACAAAGAACTACTTTCTGGTTTTGAAAATCCTGCCACAGAATGTTATTATTCTTTTTCTTTGCAAATTTGCTTGGTGCAAACATATGCTTCATTGTTTTAATTTGGATGTTTTCAATTAGGGGTAGTTAGAATTTTTTGGTATAGTTATTGGTCATTTATAAGTCTTACTTGCTTAATTGTTATTCAATCTCTTTGGCTGTTTTTCTTCAATCTATTATATTCTAAAGAAATACAGGTAAGTATTGAATTCCAATAAACTTTTCATGCATCAAAAATATATATTTAGAAACCACCAGAAACATAAATGATTCAGGATTGCATTATCAAAGGATGCTAAAACCAGTAAGTGAAAACTTGTTAATACCTCCCCCTACCTCCACACATACCCAAGTATCTCCCTACAAAATACTTTGTAACAACACAGAGAAAAATAGTAACTTTACAGAGGAGAATACTGGCATATACCATCTTAACCATGCAATTAAAGTTAACTTTACAGGGAATGGAACAATCCAATATCATGTACCCTTAACAGAAAAGGAAGAGGACATAACATAATTTTTGTACGATTCTTGCCAAAAACATGTAACCTGAATATGATGATGAGGAAACATCAGATAGACCCTTACTGTGGCACATTCTGCAAAACAGGTGACCAGTATTCCTAATATCATTATAAAAAAACAAAAAAGACTGAGGGACTTCTGATTAAAAACAGACACCAACTAAATGCAATACATGATTCTGAGTCAGAAAATAATTTAAACCATTTTTGAAGTTAAAAACAGCATGAGACTGAGGTAGTAGAAAATACTACATGGCTTATTCAACAACAATGGTTTTGTATTCATTGAAAATACATCTTAAACATTTAAAAATCAACATATAGTAAAACTGCAAGACGAAATTAATATAGATACTAAGCAGGAGATTTTGAAATTGAGAGACCAAGACTAAAGGCTCTATGAGTTTTGAATAACATAATTAACAGTTATTATTTAATTATAAAAATACTGAACCCTGCACCCAACATATGGACACATGCACATGTATGTTTATTGCAGCACTATTCACAATAGCAAAGACTTGGAAGCAACCCAAATGACCATCAATGATAGACTGAATTAAGAAAATGTGGCTCATATACACCACGGAATACTATGCAGCCATTAAAAAAGGATGAGTTCATGCCCTTTGCAGGGACATGGATGAAGCTGAAAACCATCACTCAGTAAACTATCACAAGGACAGAAAACCAAACACCACATGTTCTCACTCATAGTTGGGAATTGAACAATGAGATCACCTGGACACAGGGCGGGGAACATCACCCAACAGGGCCTGTCGGGGGTAGGAGGTTGGGGGAGGGATAGCATTATGAGAAATACCTAATGTAAATGATGAGTTGATGGGTGCAGCAAACCAACATGGCACATTTATACCTATGTATCAAACCTGCACGTTGTGCACATGTACCCTAGAACTTAAAGTATAATTTAAAAAAACAAAAAGAAAATTTACATCTTTTTAAGCAAACGTAAAACAAGTTTTGAAAAATTGATCACATTCTAGGCAATAAAGGAAGTCTCAACACATTCCAAAGCATATTACACTAATAACAATTTTTAAACACAGTGTAATAAATCAGAAATTAATTTTTAAAAATAGCCCAACTAATAACTTCTCCCAGAGCCAAATATAATTGGAAACTGAGGAACACAATTCTAAATACTTAATGGGTTAAAGAAGAAAGCTTAATGGAAGTTATGAAATATTTAACATGGACTAGAAATGAGAATGCAGCTTAAATGAGAATGTAGCTGGAAAGGTATTTGTGGAGGATCTTTATAGATTTAAAACACATATTTGAAAACAAGAAAAACTGAAAATTCATAAACTAAGCATTCAACTCAAGAAGACTGTGAATAATAATAAAATATCCTCAGAAAGCAAGAAGTGCAGAAAAGTATGAAATGAAACTCACAGAAATGTGGAGAGGGGTGGGACTAACTTTAGTTGTATGAAGGGGGCTCAAGCCATGTTTAGGCAAATTGATGGGTGAGGATGCGTGTTGACATCTGTTTTTTTAAGAATAGCATCTATTGAGACATTTTCTATGCTTGACTAGATAGTGGGCTTTGTGATTACACCTGCCAGGCAAGGGCACTACAGCTCATTCCCTTGGTCAGAGCCCTGAAAAAAACATGCTTTTACCCACTCTGCTAGCTTGCTATCGCATAATTTTATCAATCATTTCTTACCGTTTCCCATGAGTGTGTTGACTCTGGACTTTGATATAAAAGTAGATTCTTACCTTCTCTGAATAATGTGTTCTGAAAATTTACCATTACATTTTTTCCAAATGAATGTTTATACGTCCATGACCAACCATATGTAAACTCAACATATGAGGCTAAATTGATGCTCCTATAGGTTTTGTCACCAGAGACCAAGAATATCCCTTGCCATTTAGAATTCTTGATTCACAAAGCTATCTTGTGACAAATCTACTGTCTTTAAAATAATAAATATTTAGATTTTATATTATAATTTAAACTGAGTAGCATTTGCTTTTTCAGCTGAGAGCATTATTGTAATAAAAAAATTTTGTTTCCAAAAGTAAGTTTATTTCAGCATTGGATTTCTCTATAATTTCAGTGACTGAGGGAATACATCAAACCAGATATTATGTTCCAGTCAGTTATTACCTTTTATAGGTAGCTGTTTCTAGTACATAAAGAATGAATAAATCAACCAAATCAATATATATTTATTTACCAGGACTATGTTTTCACTACTGTTCAAAAATGTATTATCTAGCACTGTTGCCTAATAGACTCTGAGAATACTGTTTACCTCTGTGTTTTCTGATATCATCTGGAAAAATAAAAACCAGAAGCAAACACAATTCTGTCATTCTATCTTTGTAGGAAGCAAGGCAGTTATTATTTGGTTCGGGGAAAATAAAGGCAGCATTTCAGATTTGGAAAATATCCCAGACTTAAAAATAATGTTTGACAGTGTGAAGAGCAGTGCCAGTGTGGCATCTTCTCCTGTCTAGGCAGAATGAGCCAGATCATTTGCAGTTAGACTTTCTCTCCTCATGTAGTCAAATAAATCCTATATATTTGTGGAGGTAATTGTAAAGACATTGAAAACTAATGACAGAAAAAAACACATTTTGACTGTATGCTGTTACAAACGAACTCTTTAAAAGAATCAGTATGGTGTGGTGAGTGGTTAAAAGTTCACCTTCCAAATCAGGCACTTGAATTTGAATCCATCTCTGATTCTTACCAGCTCAATGACCTTACTTTGCAAATCTCTAAAATCGGAGTGATAATAGTATCCAAGTGATTTGCAAGTTGTGAAAATTAAATGAGACAAATATAATGTATAAGGCTTTGAGCTCTGTGGCTGACTCACCAGTGAACTCCTCCTCTCTTCCCTAAAGAAAAGACTAGCACAGAAATTTTAAAAAAAACAAAAAAAAACAAAAAACAGAGAAGTGTTTTACAATTTGTGTAAAGAATCCAGGATTTGAAAATTGTTGGCAAGTTTGAAAACAGGAAAAAAAAAAAAAACAAAAACAAAACAAAACAAACAAACAAAAAAAAAAACAAAAAAAAACAACCCAGGGACTGTATAGGGACTAGCAGTGTCTGGCTTTGAGGAAAAAAAAAAAAAAAAAAAAGTCACTGAAGGGAATCAGAGACATCTATGTACAGCCAAATGTTGAAAATGACTATGGTCTCCTATGGGCCATTGCCATGAAGGGTGCTCTGTGTATCTGAATTAAGCCCCAGCTCCTCCTGCCTTGCCTTGATATGCAAGGTTCCCATGTATAAGACCAGCTTAGACGTTGCACTATCACCATAGCTTCTGCATATAACCCAAGCTATTGGTACACTGGAGTCACAAGTAAACGGTCCTGAAAAGATCCCACACTTTCTGGTCTCTATGGCTTTGTTCCTGCTGTGCCCTTGAGTTTGTTGCTTCCTTTCTTTCCATTTTCTTGAGAATTCCAACCTTCCTCCATGTTCCATCTAAAAGCTACCTTCTCCTTTCCAGATTCTGACAATAAGATGTTTTTTAAATCTTGTAGCACTTTCTTGGTACTTCTTTCATAGCACCTACATTATTCATCTTGGATTATACCTGTTGAAATTGTCTCATTGCTCCTTCTAAACTCCTAAACAACTTGTAGGCAGAGATGGTCTTACTTATTTTTGTTTCCGCCAGCATGGTACCCCACACATAGTAGACACTAAATAAACAGTTGTTGATAGGACAATCATACCACAGGTGTATTTATGAATGGACTGCTAATGTGATCCAGCATAGCATTTTTTTATGATTACATAACAATAAAAGCTACATCAAATGTTTATTAAGTATTTACTGTACATGTACCAGGCAGGGGCTAGATTCTGCGAACAAGATTGGCTTCATTGTTTCTCTCCTGTGGTTTACAGCCTAATGAGGAAAACAGATTTTAGACAATTCATTAGAACTGATGTGTTAGGAAAGAGGTAGGAAGAGAAAGGCTCTAACTAAATAGCTCATTTCTCAGAAAGAAACTATTGTTCCCACTGAAAAGTTAAATGGATTAGTTTCCAAATCCTGAAAGTCCTAGAACTGTGACTGATTAAGGTGTGAAGCCACAATATGCCACAGGGGCCAGGGAAGCTGCTCTGTGCATTAGGAGAAAGAGGTTGCCTGTAAATTCACATTCACTAATGAAATAGATGGGTTGAAAAGTCAGGATCGTTAGCTGGCTGAAGCAATGCGCTAATGCAGTATAAAATATACTGAGGTCTGCCAGTTATGATCCCCTTGGCTGGCATAAAGCTGTTGTTGAGTTATTGTCTGTGACAAAAATGGTAAAGTGATGTAGTAGCATTATATATATTGTATACAAACATCAGCATATACACCGTGAATATATAGACAGATGTTTCTATTTTTTCTCATTCCTTTAGTTTAACTTGATGTAAGTTTGTACGACTTAAAGCACCGTAAATCATTTGAATGGTTTCAGGACAATTCTGTCAGAGCAATGTTATCTCTTTGGCTTAAAGCCACTCTGATTACTCCCAATACTTGGTAGAAAAAAATACTTAGCCAAATGTTCCTTATTCTCTTGAGATTCATTTTTCTGAAAGTAGATGGCAGAAAAATAGACTTTGAATAACATAATGTTACTTCAAGATTTTAATATTTAATTTCAATAGTTCTTCTAAATGGGGCAATAATTTGGCCTGTGAACAATAATGGCCCTTTGAATTTTCTTTCTTTCTATTTTACTTGAATTTATATTGACCCACAAAAACTTGGAACATCCTCTGGCCAAGGTAAGATATTGCTTTTATTTTTTAGTAGACATTAAAGCAAACATGATTAAGCAGCTAACATGCCAACTCAACTCATGTAGTTTTCCTTTCTGGAAGCTACTAAAATATCTATACAAAACTGTGGAAGCTTCTTCATATGCACAATTTGAAACAATAAAATGATGGAAGCATTTTGTCTGTGTTACCCAGCTACCTTGAGTACAGTATAAAGTAGTAGCTAAACACCCAAGTTCTGGAATGAGAAAGATTTGTCTTCTAATTCTCCTCTACTGTTTATGAATTCTGTGAATTTGAGTAATTTGAATTAAAGAAACTCTCAAAACCTCAGTTTCCTTATTTGTAAAATGTAAGTGTTATTACTTACTTGATGGAGTTGTGAGGATTTAAAAGAGCCATTGTGTGAAAGTGCTTAGCATAGAGCCTCATACATAGTCAGTTCTCAACAAATGATAATGGCTATTATTATTAATCTCATCTTTATTAGCCTCTACTTCTCCCCCAGGAGGGTGCACTGAGGATACATTTAACAATGAAGAATAGTGAGAACCCACTTTCTGTTCTCCAGTCTGTCAAGATCTTTTGTATTTTTGGGGATTGGTTGTAATGTCACTTTTGTCATTTTTGATTGTGCTTATTTGTACATTCTCTCTTTTTTTTCTTTTGTTAATCTAGCTATTGGTCTATTATCCTTGTTTTTCCTTTTAAGAAATTAATTTGGGTTTTGTTGATTTTTTGTATGGATTTCTGGATCTGAATTTTATTGAGTTTTGCTCTGATTTTAGTTATTTTTTTTTCTTGTGATAGCTTTGGGGTTAATTTGTTCTTGTTTTTCTAGTTACTCTAGGCGTGATGTTAAATCATTAATTTGAAATTTTTCTAATTTTTTGAGGTTGGTATGCTTAGCCCTATAAACTTTCCTCTTAATACTGCTTTTGCTGCATCCCGGAGATTTTGATATGTTGTGTCTGTGTTTTCATTTGTTTCAAAGAATAATTTGATTTCTGACTTAATTTCATTGTTTATCCAAAAGTGATTTACAAGGAATTTGTTAAATTCCTATGTAATTTTGTGGTTTTGAGGGATCTTCTTGATATTGATTTTAATATTTATTCCACTGTATTCTGAGAATATGGTTGGTATGATTTCACTTTTTTTGAATTTATTGAGACTTGCTTTATGGCTGATATGTGGCCAGTTTTAGAGTACATTCCATGTACTATTGAGACAAATATATATTCTGTGCTTAATGGGTGAAACATTCTGTAAATGTCTATTAGATCCAATGGTGAAGTGTCAAATTTAAGTCCAGAAGTTCTTTGTTAGTTGTCTGCCTCAACTGATCTGTCTAAGTGCATCAGTGAGGGGTTGAAGTTCTGCACTATTATTTTCTTGGTGTTTAAGTCTTTCTGTAGGTCTGGAAGTAGTTGCTTTAAGAATCTTGTGTTCCAGTGTTGGGTGTAGATATTTAAGGTAGTTAACTCTTCTTGACTTAACTTGAATTGAACCCTTTGTCATTATGTAATGCCCTTCTTTGTTATTTTTTACTGTTGTTGGTTTGAAGACTGTTATTTCTGATATAAAAACAGAAACTTTTGCTCTATTTTGTTTTCTAAATATTTATATGATTTGTCTTTCTCCAGCCCTTTACTTTGATCCTATGGGTGTTGTTATGTGTGAGATGGGTTTCTTGAAGACAGCAGATAGAAGGGTCTTATTTTTTTACCCAACTTTCAGCTCTATACCTTTTAAGTGGGACATTTAGACCATTTAAATTCAAGGTTAATATTGATATGTGAGGTGTTGATCCTCTTGTGAAGTTGTTAGTTGGATGCTTTATAGTCTTCATTGTCTAGTTGCTTTATAGGGTCTGTGAGCTATGTACTTAAGTGTGATGTTGTGGTAGCAGATATTGTTCTTTCATTTTCATGTTTATAATTCACTTAAGAATCTCTTGCAAGGCTAGTCTAGTGGTAAAAAATCCCCTTAGTGCTTGCTTGTCAGAAAAACATTTCTCCTTTGCTTATGGAGCCTAGTTTGGCAAGATAGAAATTCTTGCTTGGAATTATCTTTTCTTTAAGAATGCTGAAAATTGCTGAGTTTGGTGGCTTATCCTTCTAATTCCAATACTTTGACAGGTTGAGGTGGGATGATTGCTTGAGCCTCCAGGAGTTCGAGACCACCCTGGGTAATATAGTGAGCCTTTGTCTCTGCAAGTAATAATAAAAATTAGCTGGGTGTTCTCTACTTTTGAGAATAAGTAATTATGTAGTTTTTCCCATTTCTGCATCTATCCTGATGACCTTGGTTGTGCCTTTTAATTTCATGCCACTCACACTCCTCAAATCTTGAATTTGTGTAGCTCCTACTGCACTTGGTGTTCTGGATACCCTCAGTCATATTCTGGGGTTTGCAAAGTGCCCCATCACCAGGTGGTGTTGACAATGTTATCTACAATTTTTTTTGAAGATATAAAATTTCATATCATCTTAGAATTTTAGGAAACCTCTTGGAGAAATCAAATATTAAACTGAATCCTTGATAACATTGTGAGAAATTCTAATCTAGAATTAGAATAATATAATCAGCATTGTTATCAAAACCTTTTTATTTTAGTTAATTTTAAACTACTGTTTATAGTATAAATACATATTTCCACGACGGGTTTGAATCTGCCTATTTATTTATACAAATACACACACATATAATTTTGTATTTTGGAATGTAGGCTTGGTAGGGCATTTTTCTGGCAATGTGTGCATATAAGTGTGTGCCTGTGTTTAGCACTATGATTATTAACCAGATATTCCATAAAGCGAGTCTATATTGTTTCCCTTGTCCTTCTCTTTTCTCTTTATTATACTCAATACAGTGTAGGTTTCCATGTTCTACCCTTATCATTCTGTACTTTTCATTTTAGACACTTGCCACAAATAATAATTATATTGCAGTTTTTGTGCGGTGTTAGTTTCCTAGCACTGCTATAACAAATTACTACAACCTCAGTGGCTTAAAACAAGAATTTATTCTCTCTCAGTTCTGTAATCAATGAGTTGGCAAGGTCACAGTGCCTCTGGAGATTTTGTGGGAGAGTCTGTTCTTTGCCCTTTCCAGTTGCTGGTGGTTGTAGGCATTCCTTTGTGTCCTGTGGCTAATGGCTGCATCACGCCAATCGCTGCCTCCATTTTCACGTCACCTTCTCCTGTGCTTGTCTGTGTAATCTTCCTCTGCCCCTCTCTTATAATAATGGATGTGACTGAATTTCAGGTCAACCCAGATAAGTCAGGATAAGTGCCTCCTCTTAAGAGTATTTAACTTAATCATATCTTTTGCTATGTAAGGTAATATTCACACCTTCTGGGGATTAGGATGTGAACATATTTCAGGGACCACTATTTAGCCCATTATATGTGCTATTCATTTTTACCAAATATCTGGCTCCTTTACTGGTTTATAAGCTCCATGAGGTCAAGATCATGTCCCTTTGTCTCCTGATGTAGCTCTAGTTCCCAGTAGAGTACCCAATTCATAGTACTTAATAAACAGTCATTAAATAAACAAATCCATGAATTTATGTAATTGAATTTCTATTTAGAGTTAATCTGAGGCCTCAGCCTCAAACAATCTGCTCTACCTATAATTGATTTGGGAAATACAAGCTCTAAAGGATTAGATGAACATTTATATACAAATATGGTATAATAAATGGAGTAACTCTTTTTGAACTGCTTTAAGTGTTTTCTAGAATTCTGAAAGCATTTCTTCTTTTACTACACTTGGGATCTCTCATGTATTAACCTCTTACATGACTCAAACCAACCATTTGAGTGTCCTGTTGTATCCATTCTTCTTATATGTTCGGGTCCATGGAGTTATATTAAGACAAGCATTGCTTCAGGGTTGACAGACTGACGATCTTAGTGGCCAGCTCATTCTGCTACTTTTGTTCAGCATTTCTTTAAAAAATTAGTGTATATCCTACCCACTTCCAATGCAATTTTGAAATAACTTCTACACTTAATCCAAACAAGACAGTAAAAATTTTTTTAAATATCATAAATAAAGTGGAAAGAGGAGAGGTATATATATATTAGTACTCACAATGAGATAATTATTGTAATCATGTTCTAAGTTAAGCAATGATATAACAGATGATTGAAAATGAAAGAAAAATTATTTAATTAATAACTTAATAAAAAATACATTTATTAAGGGATGAAAAGTTTTTTCTGACCCTGGGTCCTAAAAGGAAGAATTTAGTGTATGTATATATTTTACTTACAAAGTGTCATCAACTGTTAATCAAATTCATCAAGTCTCCTACATCACCACCTATGCTTTTTCTGAATCTATTCTCAACTGCAAATTTCTCTGTGGCTTTGCGGAAATGTATGGGAGCCATAGGGAGGATGAATGGTGAATAGTGGCAAGGTGCATTAAGACTTTTCCCCAAATCCATTTGCTTCTGAACACTGTGAACTTAAATAATCAGTAAGTTTTAAAATTTTTATAATCAAGATTGGGAAGTCCTTTGAAAAGTTCAGAAATTGATGTACTCACTTCACCACTGGTAGAAATAACTAGCCTATAGTAATGCTATAGCACTTTGCCCATAGTTGGCAAGTATCCATATTGAATGAATAAATAACTGAATGAAATTTAGGGCATGATATGGCTTGGATCTCTGTCCTTACATGTTCAACTGTGGTTCCCAGTGTTGGAGGTGGGGCCTGGAGGGAGGTGATTAGATCATGGGGGTGCATCCTTCATGAATGGTCAGGCACCATCCCTTTGGTGCTGTTCTATGAGAGTTCTCATGAGATCTGGTTGTTTAAAAGTGTGTGAACCTCCCTCACCCCGTCTCTTGCTTCTGCCTTGTAAGATGCCTGCCCCTACTTTGCCTTCCACCAGGAGTAAAATCTCCCTGAGGCCTCCTCAGAAGCACATGCTGCCACACTTCCTGTACAGCCCATGCAACCATAAGCTAATTAAATCTCTCTTCTTTAGAAATTACCGAGTCTCAGGTATTTCTTTATAGCAGTGTGAGAACAGACTAATACAGGGCACTTAGAGCTATGATGCAGCTCTACTTTTTTCCCACTATTTTACTTAGTTTGAAGCAATCAGGCCCTGGGCATAATTTTCTAATGCTCCCCTTTCTGCTCACAGGCTTCTTGTTACTGTACACAGCTTTTCCTCTTTACTTGGGTGTGTTAGTGAAGATGTTTCTCTCCTTTCTTAAGACCAATCCCTCCACCTTGTTATGGATCATGTCCTTTTGATCTCATAAGGAACTTGGTTCTAACCACCATATCTTCCCTTTTCGTAATCTCAACTGCACTCTCTATTAGGTCTTTACTTTCTGTAGGTAAACATGCTCAAATATATTTCATCTTGATGAATACAATTTTTAGAAAACTCTTCACAATTAAGCTTCTTAAAGATAATCTTATTCTCTTCGTTCACTCACTCATTCACTTCTCTTTCATTCATTTACTTATTTATTCAACAAATATTGATTGACTCCTAAGGATTAGGATAGAGCAATGACTAAGCACTAATCTTACCCCCAAAATGATTATAGTATAACTGTATAGATGTTGAAGTAAACAGGTTATGATAATACAAAGTAACAAGATTTTTGATAGGTGTAAAGTAAAACATTACAAGTTCCTTGCTATTTCTTCATTAAGAGGTAGAGTCTCAACATCACTAATGATCAGGAAAATGCAAATCCAAACTATAATGCTATACCACCTTACTCCTGCAAGAATGGCCATAATAAAAAAATAGTAGATGTTGGGGGGGATGTGGTAAAAAGGGAACACTTTTACACTGATAGTGGGAATGTAAACTAGTACAACCACTGGGGAAAACAGTGTGGAGATTCCTTAAAGAAGTGAAAGTAGAACTACCGTTTGATCCATCAATCCCACTACTGGTTATCTACCCAGGGGAAAATAAGTCATTATATGAAAAAGATACTTGCACATGCATGTTTATAGCAGCATAATTTGGAATTGCAAAAATACAGAACCAGCCCAAATGCCTATCAATCAACAAATGGATAAAAAAATGTGAGATATATATCTGTATGTATATACACACCACGGAATACTACTCAGCCATAAAAAGGAGCAAAATAATGGCATTCACAGCTACCTGGATGGAATTGTAGACCACTATTCTAGTGAAGTAACTCAGAAATGGAAAAGCAAGCATTGTATGTTCTCACTCCTAAGTGGGAGGTAAGCTATGAGGATGCAAAGGCATAAGAATGATACAATGGACTTTGGGGACTCAGAGGAAAGGGTGGGAGGAAGGCAAGGGATAAAAGACTACAAACTGGGTGCAGTGTATACTGCTCAGGTGATGGGTGCACTAAAATCTCAGAAATCACCATTAAAGAACTTATTCATGTAACCAAATACCACATGTTCCCTAAAGACCTATGGAAATTAAAAAAAAAAAAAAAAAAAAAAGAGGCAGAGTCTAATTCCTCTTCCTTTGGATATAGGCTGGCCTTAGTGACTTGCTTGATCAACAGAATGTAATGGAAGTGAAGTTCTGAGATTTCGAAGCCTAAGTTTTAAGAAACCTTGCAGCTGCTGGCTGATTTTTTTTGGAATTCTTGCTTTTGAGATGTTCTCAGATCTCTCAGTCACCATCTTATTAGAAAACCAAGTCAGTTGAAGAAACTAGTTAGGTACTCTGGTTGACAGCTCTAGCTGAGCTTCCAAATGACAATAAGCATCAACTTCCAGCCAATTAAGTGCATAATTTTTGACCTCCATTTCAGTCAAGCCTTCAGATGACTCCAGCCCCAGCTGCTATGTGACTATAACATCATGACAAATCCAAAGAAAATTCTGCCCAGCTGAACCCCGTAAACCCACAGAATCTTAAGAGATAATATTAAGTTGTTTTTAAGCCCCAAAATTTTATGATGATTTGTTATTTAGCAATAGATAACCAGAAGAGCTGCCAATATAGTTTGTGATGGGTTGTTATTGAGCAACAGATAACTAGAATAGCTGCACATGTGGGGCAGTACCTCTCCAATACCTGGCTTCTCATTTGGGCTGGCTTCCCAGGAGATGTGACCTGGTAACATTTTGAGCCCTTGGGAATTCACATTGCAAAAAATGTGATCCACATTTGCCATGAGCTTATGCACTAACACCACAGTCAAGGGTCTGTAAAAAATGATGAGGGCAATGATAACATATGCATGTTGCACCAGTTGCAGTGTTTCCCCAGTTGGCATCCTTTGGAATATTGTATATGAGAATATTAATTAATAAGTGTGTGCTAAAAATGTTTCATGCTCAAATAAGTTTGGGAAATTGTGTTAATGTAAAATGCAATTTGTTTATTGCAGGACTTCTCAAAACCTTTAATATGTTGAGGTTCTTTATAAATATCTAAGAAGTGGCAATTAACCAATAAACTCATTTTTTCTTCATTCATGATCTGTCCCATGGTATGTCACTGTGTAAAATACTGTTCTATGTGTTTCCGTATTTGATTACAACTTGAGAGAAAGTAAGAGAATTTTGATAGAACATGGCTCGCTGTTTCTCCTTCCCAGAGAGGCAATGTGACATAGTAGGAAGTGTACAGATTCTGGGAATTAGCAGACAAAGAAGCGAATCTTGCTCTTTCATTTTAACTATTTAATTGACATTGAAGTCTTTGCATTTTCTGAGCCACAAAGTTTTAATTTAAAAAGAGAATGCTTTCATTTGGACTATAGATTTTTAAATATAGATTTTATAGAGCTCCTAGTTCCATGAATCCCTTGAAATTATACAAACATAGATTTTGTGGGGAAGGGATCCATAGCTCCTGTTAGATTCTCAAAGAGGTCCCTGATCCAAAGAAGACAACAACTACTAGACTAGATTATTTCTGAGCCTGTTCCAGATGAATGTTAATCCAGTGCAATTTCAAAAAAGAAAAGTGGTACTTTGTTATTTATCTTACTAGTTGATTTTTAAGCTACATGCTTATATTAGCTTAAGTCAATGGTTCAATTGAAAGGAAATATTTTATTACATTCTTAATAAAATTTAAGAAAGCCAAGTTTCATTTTCTTTTTCATGCTGGAAAACTCTCAACAGATTTGGTATGAATTGCAGAGTAACAAGAACCCCAAAGCTCAAACAATTCTCCAAATGGGTGGAGAATTTATACTAAATTCTCAAATTGGAATTGAGATTGCATTAAAAATACTTTGAAAGTAATTCTACTCTTGAGTTTTTAAGTGATTTCATTTTAGGCTTTGTTTAAGAAGAATACTGAGTTGAGTGAGTGAATGTGGCTGGAAAGCAAAGCATTGAAGCCATTATGTAAATATTAAGATCAAGTTTAAGCTATTTAAACACTTGTGTTAGTTATCCACTAGACCTCTTATTCTTTAGGAGCTCGATTGTCTAGATGAGTTGTGTCCTCATTAAATTAAAGACGTTTGTTCTTTACCTTATTCTTCTGTGGCAATGACCAAGACATATGTATTTTTACTGATGTTTCTTCTAGATATTTACAAATAAGCTATGTTACTTGGATGGATAAATGTTTCTTTATAAAAACTTAAATTATTCCTTTCTTAGGCTGTGGCCAGGTAAGTTCTTTTTGGAGGCTTCTGCCTGCTACCTCTAAGAGCCAACAAACTATCTGGGTGTCCATGAACCAGACAGGGTTATGGTTTGGAATGTATTCCTGGCATGACTCTTTGTTACTTCTTCAACTGGGTCCTCAACTCCTTTCTTGAACTCTGCATTTCACTAAACAGGTAGCAGTTGTTAATCTCTTTTTCAATAAATGTATAGAGACTCTTTTTCTCATTGATTGCCCAGAGAATAGCCTGCATTTGTTCCTGCAGAGGCCCAACAGAAGCCTCTAAGATAATGGTACCCTGGGTCATGTTTCCTAGATGGCTGATGTGGTCAGGTGAGAATGATCCCAAGTCTAGTTCTGAAAGGTAAGCTTCCACATCCCAGCGCACTGTACTACTTAATTATCTTATTTTAGGAGCCAGAGACATTCCAGTGGTTTTCAGAAGGGCACCTACTGGTAATGCCAGTACCAGTTTTACATTGCCAGAGGTACATGGTCCCATCCCAGGATCCTGAAGGGGACAATTGGCCATCTGAAGAGCTTATCTGACAAACTAGAGATGGTGACTTTTCAACAGTGTTGGAGGTTCACATAGTGGGTTTTCTCATGAGATAGCTTCTTCATAATTGTAATTTTATTATCCTGCTGGAGAGAGAAAATCATGTTTAGACATGAGGGAACAGATGGTAATGATCTGGGCCACCCAAATGCTGAGGTCTAGAAGAATGCCTTGAACCATCGGCTGCTCAGCCACATTAATGCCAAAAGGGAATTTGTTCCCTAAGGGAGCACAGGGTTAGAGTTTTCCTTCAGCTGCTACTTAAAGGTCGCTTCAGTGAAGCTAACCCCAACCATCTTACTTAAAATCCCACCCTCAGATGTTCCTGCTCTTCCTCTACTTTACTTTTTCCGTAGCCCTTATCCTTTTTATATAATACAACTAAGTCATGTTTGATTTTATAATCTGTTCCCCCATTAGGATGTAAGCTCCACACTGGCAGAGATTGGTTCATGAAAATTAAGTCAAACCATATAAAATAAAATTTCTATTTGGGGGAATTAATACAATGCTATGTCTCAAGAATTTAAAATGATGCCCAGTACATATTGCAATATTTATTGAATAAATGGTATAGAAGCAGCACTAATTCTCTAATTCTGTACATCAACCAGACAGCAAGAAAAATGTTGTGGGAAATATTTTCATTGAGAGTTGAAAATATTTCATGAACTTTAAGCAAGCTCTTCCTGAGAAAGGGCTCATGAACTCTAAGCGAGCTCTTCCTGAGAAAGGGCTCAAAATATTCATTCAGCAGTAAATATTTTTTGGATGTTAATATGTATAAAGGGATAGGGGAAGGACTGACAGCAGTTACCTGCACCCCTGCCAAAAGTCATTTCAAGCATCCCACCCTGACCTCCAGCCCATCGCCTCCCTTACTCTGGAACTCCCGCTCCAGCAGGAAATTGGAGGACTCCACTCCCATCACTCTGCAAGTATTTTCCTTATCCATTTACCCATTAAGAGCCTCACTTCCATTTTTACTCTTCATGGCACATCATGATGATGGCTCCTTTGTAAACACCCTCACTCACTTGTCCATCTCCCCCTTCATCACACCTTCCTGGCAAACCATCATCACTGCCTGGGAGCAATTCTCCAATTTCACCTGAGAAATTGAATCAAAGTCTTTTTTTTTTTTTTCAGATAAGGAAACCAAAACTTAGAATGAAGAGATTTGTTCAAGGCACACACAGCTAATAATGGTCGTAATTTTCATGACCACCAACATTTATTAAACAAATGCTTTGTGTCACTGTCACCCCAACTCTGTGATTTATTATTGTTATTACATGTAATTTTTCAGATGAGAAATTGAATCTTAGAGAAGGATCTTCCTAAGGCCATTTTGTTGGTAGATGAGCTGATTAGGCTGGTGTATGAACCCATGAAACCTGGCTTCAAAGTTCATTCTTATCACTATGCTATGCTTCTTCCTAGAGATTAAAGCCAGGTAGGTCAGACATACACTAATGGTAAAACACAAATACACACCGAGATCTTCAGATTGTCTTCTAGACCCATCAGGAAGATAATCTAGTGCCAGTGGACCTCTTCTTGCCCTTAACATAACATCGCCCTTTCCTGGCCTGCCAGGTCTACGGGGCGGTGGAACTGTGTGGATTCATGTTTGCCAAGTTGTTCATTCTTATAATTTGCATGATGTTAAGCAAACCCAATGTTTATATAATGATTTTTATTGAATGCAAAAAAGCCTGTCAAGTTAAAGAGAAAGAAAATGCTTATAAACATTCCAAACATTTGTTTTGTGTTGGCTGGAGTTGGAGTCTAAATGAAAGCTGCAAGTGTGACTAATAATTATAATCTAATTTAGTGCACTGGATTGAAAAGGAGTAATTACTACGTAGGACTTCTTGGAGTAAATGATTTATGGTTGACCTACAATAGATTATTAATTTGGAAAAGAGAAGAATTTTAATGCAAATTAATTAAGTTTGGAGCCCTTTCTGATTAGGTTGATAGAACAGTGGAAAATTCCAGAGCCTCACGTTATTTGGCTAAACTTGGACTTGGGATATGGCATGCGTATTTGGCTGCAGTCTGCAGGACTTGGGTGTAAAGATATAGACTTCATGCTGATCCCAGAGCCTTTTCGATCTGATCAAGGAAGAGCCCTGAAAGAGGAACTAAGTCTTCTATTCCACAAGGAAAATGTATCGTCCTAGAGTATTTATGTACTCCAACATTATTTTGTTGTTTTCAATTGGATGATCTCTGAGGTCAACCATAACCACCATCATCACCTCACCACAGTTTACTCGATACTTTCAGTAAGTCAGATGCTACATCCAAGGATTTCCAATCTCTGTAAATTGACATTTTGTTGTAAAATGTTGTTCTATGCATGTAGGATGTTGAGCATCATCCCTCGCCTGTATTCACTGGAAGCCAGTAGCATCCTCCTCCTGTTGTGAAAACCAGAAATGCCCTCAGACACTGCTGAGTATCCCCTGAGAAGGATGGGCAAAGTTTTCCCTTGTGAGAATCCTCTATGTCCATTATCTAGTTCATTTCTTACAACGCTCTGTGAGGCTGGTATCTTAGTGCCCTTAGTGCCCATTTCACAGGTGCAAACTCTGAGGCTTAGAGAGGTTATACTTAATCGGAGTCACATGGCTAATACATGTTGAGGCCAGGATTCAAACACAGATCTGTAGCTATCTCAAACCCTGTTTTTAGATGAATGATGTTTTTGAGATTAAGTCATTCTTGATAAATAAACAAAAGTCAGGTAGTGGAGTGATTTGGCCACAATCATACAACTCGTTTATAGCAGAGATTGGACTGTAACCCAGGCGTTCTTAAGCCAACTGGTTATAGAAGGTGGTGATTCAGTGGATAAGTCAAAGTAGATTCACAGTGACCTTGACTATGCTGTTGGTCTTACTGTTTTTCCTCTTTTTCAAATGTTACTCTTTTATTGTTACAGCTTAGATTTTGAGTACAAAGTGGTCTTTTGAATCTGCATCCATTAACTCTAAAACATACTGAGATTGTAAAATCTATTTCTCAGCATTGGAAAGAAACAGACCCCAGGGTTTTTGCTGCTTTACAATTATGTATAAAAGCTTTTCAACCCACGCAAAGGTTTTAACAGCCCATCTTTCCACCAGCAAGTAGAGAGGAAGCCAAATAATCCAGTGAGTATTCTGTTCTATTACTGGCAACTCTGGTACTACTGGTGGACCAGTGGGTAGTGGGGGAAATAACTGTAAGGCTATAATAAAATAGCAGCAGACAGTTTTAGATTAGAACTTTATGATGGCCACTCCAGCCAGCATTATTATTCAATTCCATGTGTAACACAGTGGGGCTGATCTGAAATTTCTGCCCAGTGGGTGCCTAACCACAGAAATAAATGTTTTCTCTACAGTAGATAGGCAAGTTTTTTCAGAACCTGTTAAGCTGAAGAAATGTAATAGAGAAATCTGCATAATTAGCTCTTTGACTAATCTTGCTTTTGCCTGAGGGTAAGAGGCAATTTAGGATGCAAAAGCAGTTCCAAATATTTGAACTGTAAGGAAAAAAGTTAGATATTAGTGGACTTTTCAGATGTAGGGCAAGAAACTTACCCTTCAAATAAAATGTCTCAGGAAGGTGTTCAGCTGTTTGGGATATAGCAATTTCCTGGTTGCAAATAGATTTCTTAAAATGATACCCTGAGATGCTGCTGAGGTTTAATGATTGCATGCTCACAGATTATCTGATGCTAGTGTCAGGCCTCTGAGCCCAAGCCAAGCCATTGCATCCCCTGTGACTTGCACGTATACGCCCAGATGGCCTGAAGTAACTGAAGAATCACAAAAGAAGTGCAAATGCCCTGCCTCGCCTTAACTGATGACATTCCACCACAAAAGAAGTGAAAATTGCCAGTCCTTGCCTTAAGCGATGATATTATCTTGTGAAATTCCTTTTCCTGGCTCATCCTGGCTCATCTTGGCTCAAAAATCTCCCCCACTGAGCACCTTGTGACTCCCACTCCTGCCCGCCAGAGAACAACCCCCCTTTGACTGTAATTTTCCTTTACCTACCCAAATCCTATAAAACGGCCCCACCCTTATCTCCCTTCGCTGACTCTTTTCGGACTCAGCCCGCCTGCACCCAGGTGATTAAAGAGCTTTATTGCTCACACAAAGCCTGTTTGGTGGTCTCTTCACACGGACGTGCATGACAGCTAGAAATCTTGACCACAGATGTAGTCAGTGAGCAGGCCTGGACCAAAGGGGAGAAGTCAGTGGGACAGACTGAGGACTAGCGTCAGCCAGCCAACAATACCTACCTGGTGATGCTAGAAGATGTAAAAAAAAAATCATTTTGAGATTCAAAAATACAGTATAGTATATTTTTTAGACTTCCAGGTTGACTGGGCTAGAAATAAAGCACTAGAGACATAGAATGTAGAGTTCGAAAGCCCACCTGTGGAATCAGATCATCTGGGTTCTAATTCTAGTTCTCTCACTAACTGGCTGTGTGACCTAGGATGAGTTGTTGAATTTCTATGTGCTTTGTTGTCCTTATCATAGAACAAGTTTATAGTAAGAGTGACCTAATAGAGTTGCCTATAAGGCTTAACTGAGGCAATATCAATAAAGATTTAGATCTGAGCATGACATATAGCATTTTGTGAATGCTGACCATTATTATACAGTTCATCTCCCTCACTTACTAATGGGGTAACTAGGGCTCAGAATAAGTACTGGCAGAGCTGGAATCTATATCTTCTCCAGCCCAAGCATCAAAGGACTTTCATATGAATCGCTATAGCCTCTCCTCACAATACCTCAGCAGGACAGGGAAATGAAATGACAGGACTCTAGTTGCAGAGTGAGTCTGGCACAAGTGAAATTAGCTTTCAAAGATCCCGAAAAACGATACAAACCCCTTCCCATCTGAAGAACTTACTTCTTCAACACAACGGCATCTGGGAATGTAAGCCATTGCCATTGAACAACAGAAACATGAAGATCGATACACATCATACTTTTTCACATTCAGGATGCTATTGTGTACACAAATGCCTGGTTTAAGTTTCAGAATAAGGCAGAAGATCCTAAGTGTCTACAGGTGAATATTTCCATCAAATTGTTGAAATTATCACACTTTGAGGAAAGGTAAAATCAGACCCCTAATGGCATATGATTAGATATAGATGTTGAGTATATCTTGATTGGTAAAAGTCCTCTTTGAGTATACAGAGTAAATGCAGATTTTAACTGGTCGACATGTTATGGCCATAAATGCTTTAAGTTTCACTGTTAATAAATGTAGTCTTTCTAATCAAGTTTAAAGCAGTTGAACTAATCATCACTGGGTATTCTTTGAACAGTCACTGAGTAATTAAGACAGTGAGGAGTGAACCTCTATTTCTCATACAACGTTGGTGGTGATGCACAAGGGAATTAGGCCTGCTCTGATGGAAAGATCCAGTGGGGCAGTATGGAACTCACCATGAAAGGAGTACACTGCAGTCACAAAGTGTGCCTTGGAGGTCAATTAAATCAATTTGCTGATTTCCTGAGATGGATCAACATTCTTCCACCTTTCCTCTGACCAAGTGCTTTGTCAGGAAGGGTTCAACACATCTTAATTGCAACCTACTGCATCTATCAGCAGCCATCTTTATCTTTAGAAATAGAAAACCTGGCTGGCCAGGTGGCTCACGTCTGTAATCCCAGCACTTTGGGAGGCTAAGGTGGGTGGATCACCAGAGGTCAGGAGTTTGAGACCAGCCTGGCCAAAATGGTGAAACCCCATTTCCACTAAAAATACAAAAATTAGCTGGGTGTGGTGGCTCATGCCTGTAATCCCAGCTACTCAGGAGGCTGAGGCAGGAGAATTGCTTGAACCCGGGAGGCGGAAGTTGCAGTGAGCCGAGATGGCGCCATTGAAGTCCAGCCTGGGCACAAGAGAGAAACTCCATCTCATTAAAAAAAGAAAGAAAGAAAGAAAGAAAAGTAAAGAAAGAAGAAAAAGAAATAAAAAACCAGACTTATTGGCATTTTCTGTTCTGAGATTTTGGTAGAAGAATGAGAGAAATGGACTGTTGGTGTTCCTCTTTTCTCTACCCACTTTTCTCTTTTAAAATGCACAATTTTATCAGACCATGTTGAGATAAAGAGGGGGTTGGAGGTTATTAGAGATCAGGGGTATTAATCGATGAAGTGATGATTTAACTCCAGGAGACTGGGATTTGGAAAAATTATGTCTTTTTTTTTTTTTTTTTCTGACAGCCAGGACAGCACTTGAGGACTTCAAACATCTCTGATGGAATTGTCTGGTACTTTGATAAAAAGAAGGATGGTTTATTTGTGTTTTTAACCTTTTTGCCTTCGTATTTTATCCTTCTGACTTTAGGTTAATGACTTTCTTTCTTCAGCATTGTGAATGAATTAGGTTTTCTCATGGGGAAAAACACATGATCTGCAAATTCATCATTTTTTGAGACTCTGAATATCAGCAAAACTCTCAACTTTCAGGAAAATGGAAAGTAAGAAGATGATTTATGTTATATAAACTCTTTAAATTGAGTATATATACTTCTGAGTTGTTCTTAATGTTAAGAAAGGTTTTTCAGAACTTAGACAGTTTAGACAATTTAAATTTTGTTAAAATGGAATTTATTTCTTCCTCAAAGTTTTTGAGGCACTTTATCATACATCACGTAGAAACTACTAAATATCATGAACAATCTTTTAAGTACAGAAATCCCATGGACCTTCATGTTAGCGACACAAGTAAAATGTTGATTTATTGCTTAATTCAGTCATGATACATTTGCTAACCTCAAGAAAAAAAGAAGATGATTTATTAAGAAGTAAGACTATAAAGATAACCAAATTAGAAAATTTCATTAAAAGAACACATTACTTTCAACGCAATAAAGCACATCCTGGTTCTGGCATTTACAAGCTATGGCAAAAGGTTGAGTCTCTTTGTGCTCCACTTTTCTTTTCTGAAATATATTGCTAGGAGGCTTAATTGAGATAATGTTATAAAGTATCTGGCATTGTGCCTGTCATGGAGTAACTGCCCTGTACATATTGGTTATCATTTTTTCTTTCTTGCAATTTATGCCATCTTGTTCAATTTCATGTGGCCATCAGCCACCTTTAAATCTTTTTGGAACTAGTGAGAGTAAATTATAAATTAATATATTCAGTACATGGTAGCTTCAGAAGTGGAGAATAGTCCTTGGGCGTAGAATTGCCTATTGCATTCTTATCTCACAAAATCCACCTCTTCTACTAAAGGGATGTAAGGAAGAGGGAGAGTTCTAACCTGGAAGATGGCTCAGTCAAACTTCTTAGAGGATAAGATAATCATGTATTTGCTTTTCCAAGAGCAGTCAGGATCATGCCTTGTGTGGCATATTTATATGATCCTTATAATTCCTCTTACACTAAAGTGTTCTAGTTGGACAATAAAATTATAGCCACCCTAAGGATCACTCCAATTGTTGTAGAAAAAAATTGGGTTCTTGACAGACTGGATTAAGAAAATGTGGCACATATACACCATGGAATACTATGCAGCCATAAAAAAGGATGAGTTCATGTCCTTTGTAGGTACATGGATGCAGCTGGAAACCATCATTCTCAGCAAACTATTGCAAGAACAGAAATGTTCTCACTCATAGGTGGGAATTGAACGAGATCACTTGGACACAGGAAGGGGAACATCACACACTGGGTCCTATTGTGGGGAGGGAGGAGGGAGGAGGGATAGCATTAGGAGATATACCTAATGTAAATGACGAGTTACTGGGTGCAGCACACCAACATGGCACATGTATACATATGTAACAAACCTGCACGTTGTGCACATGTACCCTAGAACTTAAAGTATAATAAAATAAAAAATTGGGCTCTTGTCACATGACCAGGAAAATGTAGGCATGGGAGATGCATTGTAGGGTGAGTAGGGGAAGGTTTACCGGGTGAAGAGAAAAAAGGAAAGAGGAACTCTCAGCAAAGCAAGAGAGAGTCCTGCTAGCAGGTCTTCTGCCTCACAGATTGAATCCCAGAGCACCACTCAGGAACTAAAGAGGCCAGGCTCCTCCCTGCTGCAAACAAGGCAAACTTCGCGAGGCTCCACCCCATCCTCCCAGTGTGCAGGTGGGCATTATTTAGAGAGAATGAGTCAGGAAAGGGGTGCTTCATTCAGGACCAGCTGTCCAGTTTTTCAGCGTTCAGGCTGTTTTAGGCTTGGAGGCAGGGTTTCACCAGGGACTCTCGGCTGTCTCCTGTCTCTATGACAATGGGATTTTCCTGGAAAGAGGACAAATTGATATTGACTGAGACAGGGGCTTTGAAAGAAGTCAGAACATTGTGCTGGGATCTTGACCAAAAAATTGACCTGTGTCATCTTACCAAAAGACCTTTTCAGTGTCTCAGTCATAATGACTTAAGGAGTATTTCATTAAATATAATAAAAATAGCTGATTTGTTAGACCAATTGGGTCTTATGTCTCTGTTTTTCTGAATTTTGATATATTGAAGTTGAGGAGATGAACAAAAAGGTCATGGATGTGAACAAGCCATTTCTTTGGGTTCACTGCAGTACCTGTGCCTTGGAAAATGTCACTGGAGTTCAAGACCTGGTTCTTAGATGTGCATATTTGGAAACTGAATTTTCCAATAGGTCTCTCAGAGATGAAGACTGAATATAGTGGAGAGAGAACTTCTGGATTCAAGGACATTGAAAATAATAGCTAGTAAGTGTCAAGCACTGTTTTAGGCACTTTGGATAAGTGTTTTGATCTTTTTTGTTTCAAAAGCATAGAGTATGAGGCAGTTTTCTTGGGGCATGACCAGTTTTAATCATGTAACCTAAGGGGCATGACCAGTTTTAATCATGTAACCTAAGATGTCTAGGATTATGGATCATGTCCTGCCCAGGCTTAGCACAGGATATCCCTGTAAGAGAGTTGTCTATGTCTTCTATTAAAAATGGATATATTTTGTGTTTGCGACCTGTAGGGTCATTTAAAACATGGAACTCAAGGTCAGGATCCCTCTTGCTCAGGTGTAAGGATGGTATTAGAGTTAAATAATATAAGCAATAAAATATCCCTACTTTATAGATAAAATTGTTAGGTCACAGTAAGATTAAGATTTTTTTTTTTCTTTTTTTTTTTTGAGATGGAGTCTCACTTTGTCAACTAGGCTGGAGTACAATGGTACAATCTCGGCTTACTGTAACCTCCACCAGCCAGGTTCAAGCAGTTCTCTTGCCTCAGCCTCCTGAGTAACTGGGACTACTATAGGCATGTGCCACCATGCCTGGCTAATTTTTTGTATTTTTAGTAGAGATGGAGCTTCACCATGCTGGCTAGGCTGGTCTCAAACTTCTGACCTCATGATCTACCCACCTCAGCCTCCCAAAGTGCTGGGATTACAGGTGTGAGCCACCATGCCCGGCCCAGAGATGAAGATTCTTATACAGGGAGATGCAGCTAGTTAATTATACACAGGGTTTAGATAAAGACTGTCTTATCTAGAAGGCTGTGCTTTTAACCACTACACAGTAGTCCTTATTTGTGCATGCCTGAATTGGTATTACTGCACCCTGCATCCCTGTTTTACACATTTTGGGGGCCACAGAGAGCTCCAGGAAGCCACAGACATGGGTGAAACTTACGTATGTCCAAGACAATTCTCCTATGAACTCATGTGTCCATTCTCTACTTCTCCTCTGACACATACCATACATTACTAATGTTCATTTATTATTTTTTTTCTTAATTTGAATATATTAAAGCTGGAGATATGAACAAAAGGTCACGATATGAACACGCCATTTCCTTGGGTCCACTTGAGTGCCTGTGCCTTGGAAAAGGACATTGAGTCAGAGGGTCTTGTGTTCATGGTCACAAAAAGCGTTCGGGTTCTTGATCTGGCGGGTTCGTTCGTTAGTTTTTCAGTTTGGTTTCGGTTGTGTAATGAGGTGTAATATCGCCAGCATGACTGTTTCGGCGCAGCAACTGACATATATCATAATATATGTATATATGGAACGACAACGAACAGCAAACAACAAGCGAGCAACCGACAACAACCGACAACCGACAATGACAACAACCAAACAAACAACAACGACAACAGCAACAAACAATAGTACCATTTCCATTTCATTTCGGCGCCATTACATTTCCCATCTTCCTCCATCATTCTTTTCATCATTCGGCTTCGGTATTACACCTCATTTTCATCGACTCATCATCATCATCGTATTTCATTTATTTCGGCTCTTCTCCATCATCCACATCGTATTTCCGCTTATTCCATCATCTTCTCTCAACAAACAATCACGTACCATTTCCATTATTCGACCATTCATTCATTACATTTCATTTCCATTTCATTTCACACCATTTTCATTCGCCATTTCATTTCATTTCATTTCATTCGTACCATCATTACGTATTCGACAACAACAACAACAACAACAACAACAACTAAACTTCAGCAAAACAACAACGGCATTAACAACTTAACCACACTCCACATCCTCCCTCCTCCTTCTTCGGCTTCCTTCTTTCTTTTCTTCTTTCTTTGTTTCCTCTTTCTCTCTTTATTTCTTTGCAAGAATGTTCCAATTATTGCTAAACCCATCAACCCTATTACTTAGGCCATTTCTCTTTTTTTCTATGTAATCTATTTCTCTTATTTGAGAGAATCACCCTCTCTTTTTTCTCATTTTTAATTTTTAATTTTTGTGGGTACATAGAAGGTGTATATATTTATGAGGTAGATGAGATATTTTGATACAGGCATAATCACATCAGGGTAAATGGGATATCCATACCTCAAGCCTTTATCCTTTCTTTGTGTTACAAAGAATCCAGTTATATTCTTTTAGTTATTTAAAAATATGAAAATAAATTTTTTTTACTATAGTCACCCTGTTGCCCTATTGTGCTAGCTAGCAAATACTAGATCTTATTCGTTGCATCTAACTACATTATTGTACCCACTAACCATCCCCACTCCACCTACCCCCTCACTACTCTTCCTAGTCTCTGGTAACCATCCTTCTACTCTTTATGAGTTCAATTATTTTAATTAATTTCTGACTCCTACAAATAAGTGAGAACATGTGAATTTTGTCATTCTATGCCTGGCTTATTTCACTTAACATAATGACCTCTGGTTCCATCCATGTTGTTGTAAATGACAGGACCTTATTTTTTTACGCTGGATAGTGAAGTACTATATTTTCCTTATCCATTCATCTGTTGGTGGATACTTAGGTTGCTTCCAAAATCTTTGCAATTGTGAATAATGCTGCAATAAACATGGGAGTACAGATATCTCTTTGATATACTGGTTTCTTTTCTTTGGGGTATTCCTAAACAGTGAGATTGCTGGATCATATGATAGCTTTATCTTTAGTTTTTTGAGGAAACTCCAAACTGTTCTCCACAGTGGTTGTACTAATTTAAATTCCCATCAGTGGTGTATAAGGTTCCCTTTTCTCCAAATCCTCACCAGCATTTGTTATTGCTTGACTTTTGGGTAAACGCCATTTTAACTGGAGTGAGGTGATATCTCAATGTAGTTTTGATTTGCATTTTTCTGATGATCAATGATGTTGATTACCTTTTCATATACCTGTTTGCCATTTACATGTCTTCTTTAACAATGTCTATTCAGATCTTTAGTCCATTTTTAAATAAGATTATTTTTCCTATAGAGTTTTTCCTACAGAGTTGTTTGAACTCTTTATATATTCTGGTCATTAATCCTTTTTCAGATGGATGCTTTGCAAATATATTCTCTCATTTTGTGTATTGTGACAAGTGATTGTCACTTCACTTCGTTGATTGTTTCTTTTACTGTGAAGAAACTTCTTAACTTGATGTGATCCTGTTTGTCCATTTTGCTTTGTGGGGTATTACTCAAGAAATCTTTGCCAAGACCAATGTTCTAGAGACTCTCCTCAATTTTTTTTTTAGCAGTTTTGTAGTTTGAGGTCCTATATTTAAGTCTTTAATCCATTTTGATTTGATTTTTGCATATGGTGAGAGATGGGGTCAAGTTTCATTCTTTTGCATATGGATACCCAGTTTTCCCAGCATCATTAACTGCAGAGACTGTCCTTTCCACAATACATATTCTTGGCAACTTTGTCAAAAATGAGCTCACTGTAGATGTGTGGATTTGTTTTTGTGTTCTGTATCCTGTTCCATTGGTCTGTCTGTTTTTATGCCAGTAGTATGCTGTTTTGTTTACTCTAGCTTTGTAGTATAATTTGAAGTTAAGTAATGTGATCCCTCCAGTTTTGTTCTTTTTGCTCAGGATGGCTTTGGTCATTCTAGGTATTTTGTGGCTCTGTATATATTTTAGGGTTATTTTTTCTGTTTCTAGGAGGAATGCCATTGTCATATTGATAGGGATTGCACTGAATCTGTAGATCCCTTTGGGTAGTATGGGCATTTTAACAATATTGATTCTTCCATCCGTGAACATAGAGTAACTCAACTTTTTTGTGTTCCCTTTAATTTGTTGCATCAGTGTTTTATAGTTTTCATTGTAAAGATTGTTCACTTCTTTGGTTAATTCCTAAATGTTTTATTTCATTTGTAGCTATTGTAAATAGACTTTCTTTCTTTCTTTTTTTTTTTTCTCAGATTTTTTCACTGTTGGCATATAGAAATGTTACAGATTTTTAATGTTGATTTTTCATCCTGCAACTTTACTGAATTTGTTTATCAGTTCTAATAGTTTTTTGATGGTCTTTAGGCTTTTCCAAATATAAGATTATATCATTTGCAAACAAATATAATTTGACTTCTTCCTCTCTAGTTTGGATGCTCTTTATTTCTTTCTCTTGTCTGATTGTTCTAACTAGGACTTCTAGTACTGTATTGAATAACAGTGGTAAAAGTAAATATCCTTGTCTTGTTCCAGATCTTAAAGGAAAGGCTTTCAGCTTTTCCCCCTTTCAGTATAATACAAGCTGTGGGTCTTTTTTATTATGCTGAGGTAAGTTCCTTCTATACCCAGGTTTCCTTTTCTTGTTCTTTTTTTTTTAGACAGAGTTTCACTCTTGTCACTCAGGCTGGAGTGCAGCTGGTGAGAGCTCGGCTCACTGCAACCTCTGCCTTCTGGGTGGAAGTGATTCTCCTGTCTCAACCTCCCAAATTGTTGGGATTACAGGTGTGCACCACCATGCCTGTCTAATTTTTGTATTTTTAGTAGAAATGAGGGTTTCACCATGTGGCCAAGCTGATCTTGAACTCCTGATCTCAGGTGATCTGCCCACTTCAGCCCTTCAAAGTGCTGGGATTACAGGTGTAAGCCACCATACCCAATGAATTCCCAGGTTTTTGAGGGTTTTTATCATGAAGGGATGTTAAATTTTATCAAATGCTTTTTCAGGATTTTTTTTTTTGTTTTTGAGACAGAGTCTCACTCTGTCCCCCAGGCTGGAGTGCAGTAGAATGATCTCAGCTCACTGCAACCTCCACCACCCAGGTTCAAGTGATTCTCCTGCCTCAACTTCCAGAGTAGCTGGGATTACAGGCACCCTCCAGCACCCTCCACCATACCCAGCTAATTCTTTTTTTTTTTTTTTTGTATTTTTAGTAGAGATGGGGTTTCACCATGTCGGCCAGGTTGGTCTCAAACTCCTGAGTTCAAGTGATCTGCCCACCTTGGCCTCCCAAAGTGCTGGGATTATAGGCATGAGCCACTGTGCCTGGCCCATTTTTCAGCGTTAATTGAAATTATCACATGGTTTTTGTCCTTCATTCTGCTGATATGATGCATCGCATTGATTGATTTGTGTATGTTGAACCATTCTTGCATCCTTGGTATAAATCCCATTTAGTCATAATGAATGACCTTTTTAATGTGTTGTTTAGTTCAGGTTGCTAGTATTTCATTGGGGATTTTTGCATCAATATTCATCAGGGTTATTGGCTGGTAGCTTTCTTTTTTTGATGTGTCTTTGACTGGTTTTGGTATCAGGATAATGCTGGTCTCAGAATGAGTTTTGAAGTATTTCTTTCTTTTCTATATTTTGAAATGGTTTCACTAGGATTGGTATTACTTCTTTAAATATTTGGTAGAATACAGTAGTGATGCCATCAGATCCCGAGCTTTTTTGTTGGGAGACTTTTTTGTTTTTTTTGAGATGGAGTCTTCGCTCTGTTGCCAAGCTGGAGTGCAGTGGCACGATCTCGTCTCACTGCAACCTCCGCCTTGATGGGAGGGCTTTTATTATGGTTTCAACATTATTGTTATCAGTCTGTTTAGATTTTGGATTTCTTCATGGTTCAATATTGGTAGGTTGTATGTGTCTGGGAATTTATTCATTTCTTCTACGTTTCCAATGTATTGGCCTATAGTTGCTCATAGTAGTATCTAATGATCTTTTGAATTTCTGTGGTATCAGTTGTAATGTCTATTTTTTCATCTTTGATTTTATTTATCTGGATCTTCTTTCTTTTTTTCTTAGTTTGGCTAAAGTTTTGTCAAGTGTGTTTATCTCTTCAAAAATAACGCTTTTTTTGTTTTGTTTATCTTTTTATTGTTTTTGTTTAAATTTCATTTATTTCAGCTCTGATTTTCGGTATTTCTTTACTTCTTAATTTTGGGTTTGATTTGCACTTGCTTTTTTAGTTCTTTAGAATGTATAGGTAACTTGTTTATTTTAAAGTTTTCTTATCTTTTTGGTGCACGTGCTTATTGTTATAAACTTTAATCTTAATATGGCCTTCACTGTATCCCATAGGTTTTGGTATAGTCATGTTTCCATATTTCTTAATTTCTAGGAATTTTAAAATTTCCTTCTGATTTTTTTCATTGAACAACTGGTCATTCAGGAGCATATTATTTAATGTTCATGTGTTTGTATGCTTTTCAAAATTCCTCTTGCTATTGATTTCTAATTTGATTCCACTGTGGCCAGAGAAGATACTTGATACTATTTCAATTTTTTGTCATGTTTTGTGGCTTAAAATATGGTCTCTCCTTGACAAAGGTCCATGTGCTGAGGAGAAGAATGTGTATTGTGAAGCCATTGGATGAAATGTTCTGTAAATATCTATTAGGTCCATTTGGTCAATAGTGCAGAGTAAGCCCAATGTTTCTTTGTTGATTTTCTGTCTGCATGACTGGTCTAAAGCTGAAAGTGGGGTGTTGAAGTCTCTAGCTGTTATTCTATTAGAGATTATCTCTCTCTTTAATTCTAATAATATTTGCTTTATATATCTGGGTGTTCCAGTGTTGGGTGCACTCAGATATATAAAGCAAATATTATTAGAGTTTATAATTTTTATAATTTATATATGTTTACAATTATCACATCCTTTTGTTGAATTGGCCCAGTTATCATTATATTCTGACTTTTTGTCTCTTTTTATAGTTTTTGTCTTGAAATCTATTTTGTCTAATGTAAGTATAGCTACTCCTGCTCTTTTTTGTGTTTCCATTAGCATGGAATATCTTTTTCCACTTCTTTATCTTCAGTCTATGTGTGTCTTTATAGGTGAAGGGTGTTTCTTACAGGCAATAGATTGTTGGGTCTTTTATTTTCCATTCAGCCACACTATGAGTTTTTACTGGAGAGTTAGTCCATTTATATCCAACGTTATGATAAGTGAGGACCTACTTCTGACTTTTTTTTTTTTTTTTTAGTTTTTTTGTGGTCTTCTCTTCCTTGTTTCCTTCTTTCCTGTCTTCCGTTTAGTGAAGGTGATTTTCTTTGGTGGTATGTTTTAATTTCTTCCTTTTTATTTTTTTGTGTAACTCTTGTATGATTTTTGATTTGAGGTTACTATGAGGCTTATGAATAATATGATATAGTCCATTATTTTAATCTGATGACAACAGAACACTGAATACACAAACTAACAAACAAGCAAAGAGAAAACCAATGAAAACCCTACCTTCTTCCCCCCACTTTTCAATTCTTTGTTGTTTCTATTTATATCTTTACACTATGTCTGGTAAAAATGTTGTAGTGATTATTTTTGATAGGTCCATCTTTTACTCTTTCTACTCATGATATAAGTACTATACACACCCCAGCAACACTGTTAAAATATTCTGTGCTCTCTGTGTACTTCGTGAATTTTGTACCTGTAGATGATTTTCTATTGCTCATTAATGTCTTTTTATTTCAGATGGAAGAACTCCCTCTAGCATTTCTTATAGGACAGATCTGGTGTTGATGAAATGCCTCAGCTTTTGTTTGCCTGGGAAAGTCTTTATTTCTCCTTCATGTTTGAAGGATATTTTCACTTACATACTTTTCTAGGATGAAAGTTGTTGTTTTTTTTTTCCTCCAGCACTTTAAATATGTCATGCTACTATCACCTGGCCTGTAAGGTTTCCACTAAAAATTTTGCTTCCAGATGTATTGGAGCTCCATTGTATGTTATTTGTTTATTTTCTCTTGCTGTTTTTAAGACCTTTTCTTTATTCTTGACCTTTGGGAGCTTGATTATTAAATGTCTTGAGATAGTCTTATTTGGGTTAAATCTGTTTGGCATTTTATTACCTTCTTGTATTTGAATATTGATATCTTTCTCTAGGTTTGGAAAATTCTCTGTTCTTATCCATTTAAATAAACTTTCTATCCCAACCTCTCTCTCTCTCTCTACCTCATCTTTAAAGCCAATAACTCTTAGATTTGCCATTTTGGGGCTATTTCTACATCTCGTGGATGTGCTTTATTCTTTCTTATTCTTTTGTCTCCTCTGACTGTATTTTCAAATAGCCTGTCTTCAAGCTCATTAATTCTTTCTTCTGCCTGATCAACTCTACTGTAAAGAGAATCTGTAGCATTCTTCAGTATGTCAGTTGAATTTTTCAGCTCTAGAATGTCTGCTTGATTAAAAATAATTCAATATCTTTGTTAAATATGTCGATAGAAGTTTGAATTTCTTTTCTGTGTTATCTTGAATTTCACTGAGTTTTCTCAAAACAGCTCCTTTGAATTCTCTATCTGAAAGGTCATATATCTCTGTCTCTCCGGATTGGTCACTAATGCCTCATTTAGTTTGTTTGATGAGGTCATGTTTTCCTGGATGGTCTTGAGCTTATGAATGTTCGTTAGTGCCTGGGCATTAAAGAGCTACATATTTATTGTAGTCTTTGCAGTCTGTGCTTGTTTGTACTTGTCCTTCTTGGGAAGGCTTTCCATATATTCAAAGAAACTTGGGTGTTGTGATCTAAGTCTTTTGTCACTATAGCCATCTTTATATTAGGGGGCATCCTAAGCCCAGTAATTCTGTGGCTGTGGCAGACTCATAGAGATACATCTTGGTGGTCTTGGGTAAGATCCAGGAGAATTCCCTACCTCACCGGGAAGAGACTCTTGTTATCTTCCTTTACTTTTTTCCAAGCAAATGGAATCTTTCTCTCTGTACTGAGCTGCCTGAAGTTGGAAGAAGGATGACACAAACACTCTTGTGTTCAACTCCACTGGGACCATGCTGGGTCAGATCTGCAGCCAGAATTTGGTCTTGCCCAAGGCTCACAGTGACCACTGATGACTACTAGCTATATTCATTCAAGGCCCATGTTCTCTATAATAAGCAGGTGGCATATCCAGCCAAGCTTATGTCCTTCCCTTCAGGGTGGTGAGTTCAGCCACAGGTTGGTCCAGAGATGCCTTCTGGGAGGCTGGGCCTGGAGTTGAGAACCTTAGGAAATCTACCTTGCACTCAATTTTACTGTGGCTGAGCTGACATCCTAGCCACGAGAGAAAGTCTTTATCATTCTTCCCCCTCCTTTCCTCAAGCAGAGGATTTTCTCTCCGTGGTAACCATCACTCCAGGCCCACAGCAAGTCCTGTCTGGCTACTGCTGATGTTACTCATGGCCCAAGAGCTCTTCCATCAGGTTGTGGTAAATGCTTCAGGCCTGGGACTATCCCTTCAGGGCAGTGGGCTTCCTTCTGGTCCAGGGCAGATCTAGAAATGCCATCCAGGAACCAAGGCCTGGAATTAGGGGCTTCAGGAGCCCTCTTGGTGCTCTACTCTGCTGAGGCCAAGCTCGTACCTAAACTTCAAGACGAAGTCCCTCTTACTCTTCTTTCTCCTTTTTCCTCAAGCAGAATGAGTCTCTCCCCACAGCCACCACAGCTGGGAATGTGCTGGGTCACACCTGAAGACAGCATGTCTTAAAGTTCACCCAAGGCCTGTGGCAAATACTGCCTGGCTACAGCTTCTGATGATTCAGGGCCCAAGGACTGTTTAGTCAGTAGGTGATGAGTACTTCCACGACTAGCTTCTTCTTTTCAAGACAGCAGGTTTTCTTCTAGACCAGAGTGTGTCTAGGAATGTTGTCTTGGAAATAGAGCCTGGAATGGGGGCTGCAGAACTCTACTAGATGCCCTATTATACTGTGGCTAAGCTGATATCTAAGTTGTAAGGCAAAAGGCTCTTTATTCTCCCTTCTCCTCTCTTGAAGGAGAACAGGAGAAGGAAGGAGTCTTTCCTGAAGCTGTGAGCTTCACTATCTGTGGGTGGTGGAGGGGTGGTGCAAGTCATCCCTTGGCTTCCCTGGCTGGTGTCTCACTAGGCCACTCTCATTCCAAGTCCAGGTATGCTGGCTTCAATCTTAGAACAGCACTGATGCTTGCCTAGGGATTGCAGTCCTTGTGGCATAGATTGCTTTTCAAGTTTATGTAGTACCCCCAAGCACTTTACTTCACAGTGGCGAGCTTGCTGAAACTCAAGTTCCAACCACTGGAGCGGGTAATTCCCCTCTGGCTAGGACTCATCTAGATGCTTTGTGAATGCTGACCGACTTCTGCCCCATATTTCTTTCCACTGTGACAGAGCAGCACTGAGTTCCAGTGCGAAGTCTCACAATCAGTGCACTGTCCTTCCCCCAAATGCACAGATTTGCTCTCCATGCCAAGTGGCCACTGCTGCTTCAAGCTTGTCTTTTCTACCCTTTCCTTAAAATGATGTTAAAACCAGGTACTGTGATCACTCACCTGATCATAGGTTCTTATGAAGTTGAATTTTTTTCATAGTTATTCAACTTGGTGTTCCTGTTGGGTGGATGATTGCTGTGGGCTTCTATTCAGTCATTTTGTTCTGCCTACTCTTCATCATTCATTAATTTAACGCAAGTTAAATATGCATCTACTATGTCCCAGGGACTCTTCTAAGTTTTGGGGAAGTTAACAGTGAATATAGAAACAAAATAACTGTTCTCAAAAAGTTTACATTATTGAAGGGAAATAGAGAATAAAAACATATGGTATAAACAGGTCACTGGTTTTGAAACATTATTGTTTATCAGAGGAACCCTGATCTTAGGCAAAAATTTCCTAGAATACCAATATATAAAACAGCAAAAAGAATACTTTCTGGTGGATGCAACATTCAGAGGTCACTCATGTTGCAATCCTCTTCTGCCCTTCTCTCCTACAGCAGTCTGATAGGCACTTCTAGAAAGGTTTGAAAACTACCAATTTAGAATACCCATTGTTGTGGAAATATAATTAAAAGTAAATCTTCTTCCAACCCACACTACCTCTCCACAAAATAATAGAAAAAGTAAATGGTTTTATTATTAATAAGTAAAAAACCAGAATGTAATCTGGCATCATGGGCAATTTATCCACAGATGGCAAAGACTGAATGAAAGCTCACGCTTAAAAAGAGCCAAACAGGGCTGGACGTGGTGGCTCACGCCTGTAATCCCAGCACTTTGGGAGGCCAAGGTGGGTCGATCACGAGGTCAAAAGAATGAAACTTTCCTGGCCAACATGGTGAAACCCCGTCTCTACTAAAAATACAAAAACTTAGCTGGGCGAGGTGGCGGGCGCCTGTAGTCCCAGCTACTCGGGAGGCTGAGGCAGGAGAATTGCTTGAACCCAGGAGACAGGTTGGAGTGAGCCGAGATCGCGCCACTGCATTCCAACCTGGTGACAAAGTGAGGCTCCATCTCAAAAAAAAAAAAAAAGAGAGAGAGAGAGAGCCAGCCAAACAGATACAACCCATTACAGACACAGACGTGCTTTCACAATAAACAATAATTTGTTCTCAAGTAAAAGAGCTTGAGAGCACCATTTGTCATGCATAGTTCATCTTAAATTCACCTGGTAATTGGGGTGACCATCTGTGTTAGCTAATTGGCTTTCTTTAGAGGAAAAACAAATTCCTTTATCTTTATTGCCAGAGGTAGTTTTAATACTTGGAGCAAGGGACCACTGAAGTTAGGCCCCTACCCTGTCACAGAAACTGGGAGTTAGGAGTTCTATTTCCCTTGATTTAAAAGGGGTGGCTTTCCAGTCATAAAGCTGACAAAGGAACTTGCAACTACATGTTTTCTGAAGAAAATTTAAAAAAGGGAAGTGGAAGAACTCTATTTCCTTATTTTCAGCTGGGAGAATTAAGCTTCTTATTTTTAATTTGTATTTATTCTTAAGCCATTCAGATATAAGGCAGCTGATTCTGGAAATAAATACAAAAACAAAACAAAACCATCTTATCCTAATTAGAATGTGTAACTTGATAATTTTGGAGAGATAGGCTTGTTGAAAATACCCTCATGATTTCAGTTTACATCCATGAGAGTAGACTAGATTTTTCTGACCCCAGAGCCAGTTTGACAAGCCTGATTTAAATCTTTGGCTAAAAGTTTTCAAAAGCATTACCCAAAGAGTGAAACCTCTTCTTTCTCTGGCTCTGAAGGACTCAGGCTTTAGACTCATAGGCAAGTGCTTAGAAGTGTTACCATATCCCATGGAACTAAAATAGTCCAGAAATGGTGAAGTCAACTTAGAATCATAGACTGTTGAAACTCAAAGGTTCCCTGGAAGTTATACAGTTCGATGTTCACTTAAAGGCACACTGATACCCAGGCAAGGTAAATTAATGTCTAGAATAGACTGGTAGATTATTCCCTGCCCTGCAGAGAAGTTCTGTGCCCATATACCAAGTCTATTGTCTCTACTGACTGTGGAATCTAGGAAAAGGCACAGAAATGTCATGCTAGACCAGGTGCATTTGGAATTCAGGTTTCTCTCAGTTGTGCATTAACTGCTTCCTTGCCTACCATTAAAGCAAGCACAATGAAGAAATTTTGCTTCATTGTCATGCTTACAAAATATAGTGACATCAAAGAAGAGATTAAGTCTGAATTTAGAAGGGCTAACCAAAAGAAAATTAAAATGAAACTAGAGAAATAAACCTCTATAGAACTAGAAACCTGGAAATGCTGGAGAAACATTCATCTATCACTTTTTTTTTAAAGAAAAGGTTTCTCTCTGTCACCCAGGCTGGAGTGCAGTGGTGCAGTCACGGCTCACTGCAGCTTTGATCTCCCAAGCTCAAGAGATTCTCCCACCTCAACCTCCTGAGTAACTGGGACTACAGTCATGAACTACCATGCCCGGTTAATTGAAAAAAAATTTAGTAGAGACAAAGTATCATTATGTTGCCCGGGCTGGTCTCTACCTCTCTTGTTTTCCAGGTGGGAAAATGAATGGAGATAAAACTATTTCTTCCTCCCTTGTGAGGGATAGTACCTGAATTGTATTTGTTTTCTTTTTGGTTCGGCTGTCCACTTCCAGGTGAAGTTGAGCATGGATGATATGATGTTTGTGAGCCTTGCAGCCTGATCATGTTGTACCCATATTATATGCTATACCACTGCAGTGATCAAGCTTCTCTAAAACCACCGCTGCCTTCATACCACTCAAGGAGAAGACAAATATAGTTGGTCATTGGAAGAACCAACAGGATTTTATAGGATAAGTAGATGTTTCTTAGGGTTCTTGAAATCTGAAAATGATTGACATTGCTGTGTTAAAGGAACATATCTTGGGTCCCCAAAATCACTAAGTTAGAGGGAAAATTCAAACTGGAAACTGCTTAGGGCAAACCTGCCTCCCATTCTATTAAAAGTCATCCTTCTGCTCACTGAGATAAATACATATCTGATTGCCTCCTTTGAAAAGGCTAATCAGAAACTCAGAAGAATGCAATCATTTGTCTCTCACCAACCCGTGACCTGGAAGACCCCGCCCCACTTTGAGTTGTCCCACTTTTGTTTTGAGTTGTCCCACTTTTGTTTTGAGTTGTCCCGCCTTTCCAGACTGAACCAATGTTATATATGTTGATTGATGTCTCATGTCTCCCTAAAATGTATAAAACCAATCTGCGCGCTGACTACTTTGAGCACATGTTGTCAGGACCTCCTGAGGCTGTGTCACAGGCGTGCATTCTCAACTTTGGCAAAATAAACTTTCTAAACTAACTGAGACCTGTCTCAAATTTTAGGGGTTCACATTTGGTAACCACGGAGGGATTCTGAGTGGAGATGTCCCTGACTTCTGACAAATCTCCTATTGGTGCTTGGTACCAGCATGAGCTAACTTTATGGCTCAAACCAATAGGACAATTTGCTGAGGTCTGGGAGTTACCCTTCCAGAGAATCCCTGATCTCCAAAAAGTTGGTCAAGATCTAAAGTTTATTTTGCTGCACACTTTTTTTTTTTCTTGCTTCCAACAAGGAAGGCAAGATTTCTGTTTCCAAGGCAATGGAAAGCAGGTAACTCCTTTATGGAGTTGGAGTTTGTTCCCAGCTGGGAAGATGAGTTCAAGTATTTTTCCTGTGTCTAGGATGTTAGAAAGCAGTCTTCAGCCTGAGATCCATCTCTGGGTAAGTAGCTGAATTGTGGTTTTGTCTTGGCTAAAGTTCAACAACCAGCTTATCATTGGAGCACTCAGTGATCATATTGTTGGGCTTTGTTGTTGTTTGTTCCAGTCTTTCTCCCACCAGATTTCATCAACTCTACCTGACTTGGACAAATCCAAGTGAGGATTGCAAATGACGGGTAACAAGACCTCTCTAATTTGGCTAAAATTCCTCATAGCTCCAAAATTAAAAAAAGAGAAAAAACAAGAAAACCATATGTTTGGTTTCTGTGTATGCTTCTTTTCTTTAAAAAAGAAAATTGTTCTTTTGTTTACTTTTCTTCCACCCTATACCTCCTTCCCCCTTTGCCATCTGAAGTACCAAAAAATCTAGGGAAAGCTTCTAATAACCTGAACCCCTTTAAAGAACTTAGGACAAAGTCACCACTCATCCCGTTTTGGGGTGTTTTGTTTTCTTTGTGGAGTTTCAAGAGTCATGGGCAGATTCTTTTTAGGTCTAAAGCTCTGTTTTCCTATATTGCATGACCTGACCTCTTTGGCTTTTGGAGTGCCAGAGATGACTTTGCACTGTAAGGGAATTTGTCCTTGGCATGTATAATGGTGTATGAGAGTTAGGATGAGAAGAGGAAGTGGTCTTGGCTGTTTTTTTTTTTCTTTTCTCTTTTAGGAAGTTGTTGTTTAAGGATTCTAATTCTAGTTCAGAGATGCATTCTAAAGGGTCTTCTCTATTGCTTTTTCTTCCAAATTTAATCTTAATTTGGTTTGTCTGTAAACATTTGCATGAGGAACTCAACTGTTGTTTTCATAGGTTAATGAGAGACTGAATTTTCTCAGTGCTGAAGAGAAAGGGCACTTGCTCCTCCCAGCCAAAAGGCACCCCTGGGTGACCAGAGGCCTTGTAGGAAGGTCTGGGGTGTTGATCCCCCACTACATGCAGTGATCCTGTAGGGAAATTCCCAACAAAAATTGATTTTAAAAAGTGAATCATCCAGCAAATGCATATAAGGTCTGATCACTCGGCATTTTGAGTCCTCTCAGAGGTCATGGACATTTGGAGAGAGAAACGGAGACGCTAAGAAGGTGTAAATGACTCAGTGGTGACACACTGTGGAGCCTTGCCCACAAGAAGCACATATCAATCCACCACATGAAAACCATAAGCCATAGCTCAGTTCCTCCTTTTAAGAAAAAAAAAAAAAAAAAAAAAAAAAGCAGGAAACAAATAAACAATGAGGAGAAAACAAGGGGAATGACCCACTTTCGATCATCTGTAGGTTTTATGGCACCTCTACACTAAAAGTTCCTAGGTTTCCCTTTTCTTTATTTTCTCTTCTGCTTGCTTTAAATCTGCTGTTACTTTTCTACTGAGATAAAACCACTGTTTGGACTTAGTAGTATTTTTTTTTTTTTTTTGTAAGCTGGGAAATTTGCATTTATCTCGTGGCTAAAGTACTGAAGTGAAAACTATAGCATCTTTGTGTGTGTGTATGTGTGTATGTGTATATATTTGAAGGCCTTTATAAAAGACTTCTATAATTGTATGTTCATTTGGCAATTAAATTTGTTTTAATTTCCCTCTAGCCCACCAGACTTTCTTTTTCTACCTTATGATGCAACTTTTGCTATCTTATTTTCACCTGAGTTGTTTCCTTTAATATGCAAATTTAAGGCTATTAAGCTGACAACTGCCTAGGGTAAAATTTTTAAAAAAGGGAAAAAGGCCGGGCGCGGTGGCTCAAGCCTGTAATCCCAGCACTTTGGGAGGCCGAGACAGGCCCGGATCCGCGAGGTCCAGGAGATCGAGACCATCTGAAAAAAGCTAGCAGTTGAAACCCGTCTCTACTAAAATTACAAAAACTAGCTGGTGAGGTGAAATTTGAGAGCCTGTAAGTCCCAGCTACTCAGGCCTGAGGCAGGAGATGGCATGAACCTGGGAGGCGGAGCTTACTGTGAGCTGAGATCCAGCCACACACTCCAGCCTAGGCTGACAGGAAAGCTGAGACTCCGTCTCAAAAAAAAAAAAGGGAAAAAAAGAGGTCTTTGTGAATCTATAAGACGTGCTTCTATCAGCATGCCTAATGCATTGGTATGTTTATGTGTTGTGTAAACAATGTTTTACTACTAAAATTATATAAAAGAGCTCTATTAATTGGCTTAAAAAATAATAAAAGTGCTTAAATCAGATACTAAAGAAAAAAGAGTAGTCAAATGCTTTTTCAAGTTCACCTGACTTCAGTAAAATCTTTAATAAATAAACTGACTTTAAAATTATTGGTAAAATAATATTAGAAATGTCTTAAGAATTTGCCAATATACTTGTTTTTGCATTTATTAATCAAGCAATATCATATTTATCCCTGCCAAACACTGTAAGGTGTCAAAATTTGGCACAGGGGTTACAAAACTATACACCTAGCCCAAAACAGAATGATCTTTGTTTGTGTAATCTTTAATAGATAAGACATTTATATTAGTTTAATTAAACTTGCTACATCTTGAATTTAGTAAGATTACCATAAATTTTTTTTTTTTTTGAGATGGAGTCTCACTCAGTCACCCAGGTTGAAGTGCAGTGTTGTGATCTTGGCTCACTGCAACCTCTGCCTTCTGGGTTCAAGTGATTCTTGTACCTCAGCCACCTGAGTAGCTGGGACTATAGGCACCTGCCACCACATCTGGCTAATTTTTGTATTTTTAGTAGAGATGGGGTTTCACCATGTTGGTCAGGCTGGTTTTGAATTCCTGACCTCATGTGACCCACCCACCTTGGCCGCCCAAAGTGCTGGGATTACAGACATGAGCCACCACTTTCAGCTGATTACTCTAACTTTTAATCTTGTAGCTTTAGACAATCTAGTCCAAAGGCAATAAGGTTTCTATCATCTTTGTTACAAAGCTGAACTCTAAGTTCCTCCCAAAGTTAGTTCAGCCCACACCTAGGAATGAACAAGGACAGCTTGGAGGTTAAAAGCAAAAGGAAGTCAGTTAGGTCAAATCTTTTTTACTGTGTCAGTTATAATTTTGCAATGGTGGTTTCATAACTTAAAATAATGACTATCATAGTTTTCACAAATAATCTAGGTAAACAATTAAAGTAACTATGTAAATGTAATAGGATAAATTCTTATAGATAAATTCATCATAATTTAGGATCTGAATAAATAATAAATATTTCATTATTTGGGTATTTGCTAATGAAAATATAATTGTAGAAAAACATTCTTTCTAAAAAATAAAAAGTTGGGTCCTTTTAAAAATGGTGAACAATTTTTGTCTAATTCAAAGCTTATTTAAAGGTCATGTATAAAACAAGGTAAAAGAAACCAGAAAATGAAAAAAATGTAAAGAAAGTTATAAGAATAAACAGTTTTTTTTAAAAGAAAGCTGAAAGAGAAATAATTTCATATAAGAAAGAATGTTGTATAGTAAATTTAGTCCTAGAGTAAAATGACTGACTGTTTAAGAGGGAGGGATGTTTAGCATAAACCAGAAAGTCCAAGCATGTCATGAATAGTCTGTGTAAGTCCCAAGAAGAGGATTTATATATTTTTTTAAAAAACAAACTTTTATACGATCAAGTTGTCACATTACTATTAAGTGTTAGTTTGCTCAGAAAAAAATTAAGATTAAAAAGTTTTTAAATAAAGATGATTACATCTGTGTATCTCTCTGTATGCACTTTTAAAGTACTTGTGACATTGAGTTACAGGGCTTTGACTCCTGGGTCTAAAAAGGATACAAGGTCCTGCTAAATTTTAAACACTGAAAGCAATTAAAGCCTCATATTCAGGCCTAGTAGAAGATGCCAATCAAAATAAACTGCATTCTTGAAACACAGGCCAGAAATTAAAGCTATTCAACTCCTTAAGGCCCAGGGACTATCTCAGAGGAGATGGGTGTATGAGATTGCAAAGACCGATTTTGAGAGAGAAAATATGTTGCTTCTCTGTAAATTACTCATTAATGTCAAAGGCACACTGAGGCAAGACCATCATATAGGCCCATGCCAGATTAGCAAGATTTTCCTGAACCATTAAGTGACTCCCAAATAAAGGTTATAAAGGTTATGAAAGGCTAATGGAAGTTTTATCTTATGGTCAAGATTAAAATTTTATATACTGTGGCTGGGCGCGGTGGCTCAGGCCTGTAATCCCAGCACTTTGGGAGGCCAAGGTGGGCAGATCATGAGGTCAGGAGATCAAGACCATCCTGGCTAACACGGTGAAACCCCGTCTCTACTAAAAATACAAAAAATTAGCCGGACGTGGTGGCCGGCGCCTGTAGTCCCAGCTACTCGGGAGGCTGAGGCAGGAGAATGGCATGAACCCGGGAGGCGGAGCTTGCAGTGAGCCGAGATGGTGCCACTGCACTCCAGCCTGGGTGACAGAGCAAGATTCCATCTCAAAAGAAAAAAAAAAATTTATAGACTGTTTATAAAATTTTGAAAAACAAACGTAGTTGGCTTCATGCTGTTTTTATTAGGGCTTATCATTTGGAAAATTAAATCTCCTCTCTCAAAGAATGAAGGTTTTTGCCTTTTTTCAAAAAAAAATCCTTGAGTTATCACTTCAGTCAACTGAATGACTTATTTTACAATAAACTGTGATATCAAGTATTTTAAACATTTGATATTTGATAACCTTTCCAAAATCAAATTACAAATTATGTCTATTTCTGATCTAATTAATCTTTTAAGATATTACATTCCCTAAAGTCCAAAAATGACATAATTTGGCTTGTTTAGCGTAAAAATTATACAGAAAGCATTGTCAAATATGAAACGGTGTTTGGTTTTCTTTAGGGCATATTTGTATAAATATGTTATTGGTATGTGTTCCAAAAACATGGGACACTCCTATAACTCTGATACAACTTAGTGTACATTATCAGTAATAATTGGGTAATAAATTTCCTTTTCAATTTCATCTTTTACTATGGCTCCCCTAAAACATTTGGTAATGCAGACAATTTTTGTCTTGTTTTGGTCCTCCTTAGAAGGTAGTTTTATAATCAGCTACAGAACTCTAACAGGTGTTCTTAAATGCAGGTTTCTGGTAACTTTGGAGATTGTGACATTAGAATAGAGGAAAGAATGGTATATAAAGCAGAACAGGATATAAATATGAACTGAACTGATATAAGACTAACCCTTTTAAATTTTTGCTTAAGAGATTGCTGATCCTTTGTTTTGTTTTTCAGAGTCAGGAAAACTTTTAAACTACTTACAACTTTTAACAATTGAGTAAAGTATACTTCTATGAACAAAATTTGAGCATATTTGTTTGTCTCTACCGGTTTTCTCAAGAATTTGGAAACTATTTGTGAGTATTCTTAACTTATGACAATACAGTTATTTGCATAAGTTCAATGAGAATTTGTTTTCATCTGTAACAGGACACAATAGGAGAAACTGGTTTTTACCAAGGCTTTGACTGAAAAGGTGTGCTTTTCTTCAAGGAATCCAGCTTGACTTATGGAACTACTAAAAGCCATTTGGAAAAACTGGCCTCATGCCTTTGTCTACAGAGCCTCTGTACAGGGGTCCTGTCCTGTGATAGGTAAAGAATGTTACTTTCTGACAGGCTCAGGAGCCCCAAGCTTATCTTGGAACCTCAAGAAGAGATGATTACCCAACTCATAGGTATTTGGTGGCACAAACCCATGGATGGGGTTTGCTTTGAAAAGTCTTATCTAAGATTCCTCCTGTGGAACACAGTTCCATCATAGCCAACTTAAAAGCCTATGTAAAAAATAATTTTTCTTGCTGCACTGTATACAAATTATTAGGCCAAGTATAATAAAGCAAATCAGTCCTACCATGATTTGTCTTTAGTAAAAGTGGGAAACTGGAGAAAGGAAAACTATGTTTCAAAAACTATAGTACACCTGTTGTTAGATTCTAGTCTTCCCTAGTGTTTTTCAATTGTTATTATTTTCTACATTTTGAAATGAATTCTAATTTTTCTTGGCTGTAAGTCTTCAAAATAATGTTTTTAATTTTTTACTTTCTTTTTAAATTTTTTTCCTAATTTGGAGTCATTGAAAACTAAGCTGTGCTTTTGTAAAGCCTTGCAAACTGAAGCTGACAACTTAAACTTCAGAAGAAAATAACAACAACCTATTTACATACATAAGCCACTTTCATACCTGCCTACTAATATATGGAATTCAGGGTAATGTGGACTATATCTATTTTCCAGGATTGTTATTTTGTTTGTTGTTGTTTTTCTCCCTTCCTCCCCCTATTTTCTTTTCACAGGACATGAGACTTAACAGTCTTCTAAAAGTGAGCTTTCCTAACAAATGAGGACCTACTCATAGCCATGAGAGATCAGACAAAACCTGGGACCACAGACTCATTTTCTTCTGAAATGCTTTGTCTGAAAGATTTTTAAAAAGAAAAAGGGGGAAATGTGAAAGGAAAATATCTTTGGCCCCCAAAATCACTAAAATAAAAGGAAAATTCAAGGTGCTTAGGGTAAACTTGCCTCCCATTCTATTCAAAGTCATCCCTGTGCCTACTGAGATAAATGCAAATCTGATTGCCTCATTTGGAAAAGCTAATCAGAAACTCAGAAGAATGCAACCATTTGTCTCTCACCTACCTGTGACCTGGAACACCCCTCTCTGCTTTGAGTTGTCCCACTTTTGTTTTGAGTTGCCTTGCCTTTTTGGACTGAACCAATGTTCGTTTTACATATGTTGATTGATGCCTCATGTCTCCCTAAAATGTGTAAAACCTAGCTGTGCTCCGACCACCTTGGGCACATGTCCTCAGGACCTCCTGCGGCTGTGCAAGGGTGCACATCCTCAACCATGGCAAATGAAATGTTCTAAATTAACTGAGACTTGTCTCCAGTTTTCAGGCTTCACGGCTGGTTCTTACATTGTGACTAATTTGTAGTATGGTCTTCTTTTAGCACATTCATATTTAGAAAACCAAGGGGAACCTATAAATTTTTTTCTATCATTCAGATTTCTTTAATTATCTGCTTTGAAAAAATATTGGCTTCCGACCAATATTTTGCTGCATCGGCTTGAATTTTTCGTTATATTTTTTCTTTTTTTTTTTTGCCAACACAATGAAAGAATATAAACCCTTTTTATTAAGAAGGCAGATTTGAATAAAGTGTTAACATGCATTGAAAATAATTCTTTAACATTCCTTTTTAATTTAATGAGGCACTTTTTCAACCTTTAGCCATCACCTAGACTGCTTTTGAATACACAGCAAAAAGCAGGCAGATGTCAGAAAATAAAATGGCAAACCGCATTTGAAGGTTATTCTTTAGAATACATTTTGAAAGCAAATAAGACTTCTAAAACCCAAACCTGAATTCTTCTGAGCTCTTTTTGTAACAACAGAGCACCTTCATTTCCCTTTAACTTAGTCTTAACAGCACCCCTCTCTCCCAGCTGGGTATGCAGTGTTGACTCTCACTGAGATTCTTGCTGAGTTATTTCTTTTATGGGATCTGACCTGCTGCCGGAGCTAGTCAACATCTCATTTCTTATTTGGGTCTTCTCTCTTTTATATCAGCTCTGCCCCTGGGGTTCTGTTAGCTTAACTGCTCTAGATCCTCTGAAAGAGCTGAGGGAGAAGGCAGCCCCCAGCTGGTATCTATTCCCTCATCAATACCAGCAAGCTCCTCTTCCCTGAAAATATCTCTTTACCGCTAGTGTTTTCTAAAATAGGTCTCAATGTCAATAGTTTTATTTAGGGGAAAAAATGCTTTCTGGTCAAATAAATAAATAAATTTGGGAACTGCTCACTTAAAATTAAATTGGTTTCTTTATTGCAGAACAGTTCCAAGCTTTTAATATGCTAATGTGCATTGTGAATCTCTTAGAAGATGATGTAGTATACAACCCAACCCATTTTAGTGCAAAGCATTATTATTATTATTATTATTTCTAGGAGTATGTTTTGGGACTATGTTTAGTCCCATTATTTCTGGGAGTATGTTTAATGAAACTATGACTTGTTAAAACTCATTTTACTTTTTCTATTTTTTTTGCTCAGTAGTTTCCAAACTTTAGCTATTCAAATATCAAAGTTGTAATTCTTGCCAACAGTTTTCTTTAAATCAACTCATTTTTTTTTGCTAAAGTAAATATATATTTGAAAAGAAAACCACAATGAATGAAAAATTGGAATTACCTGCCATAAATGGAAAGTAACTATGAAAATAAGTAAAATAAAGCAATGTTATTTAAAAGACAAATTGAAAAAATAAATAAAAATCAAGTAGTGGAATTCAGGAGTAATATATTTAGCTGATTTATAGAAATTTGTGTCTTTTTAAGAAGAATAGAGCCAATAATAATCAAAGAATGATAAAAGCAATCTGTTCGCTTATTTTGGATGATTATGAGGATTCATCAGTAAGAGTATTCTGTTTTTTGGGGGGATACAAAATCTTGATTCCTCTGCGTACATAGCCAAACTGACCAAAAGTTATTGAAACATTTTCTGAGAAAGGGGTGTATACTAAGAATTGGTTTCTTTTTGAATTTTTTTCTTTTAGCCAGTCGTTTGATTCCTTACCATATTTTTGTTTCCCGTTTAGTAAAAATTTTCAAACACAGTATTGTAGAAAGGTACAGGAAATATACACATCACCATCTTCCATAGTCAATAAATGTAGTAGTCAGTGTTCTCAAGAGAAACAGAAGCAATAGGGCATATATAGATATGTAAGAGAAAATCCATTATGGGGATTTGCTTATGTGACTCTGGAGGCTAAAAATCCCCATAATTTGCCATCTGCAAACTGGAGAACCAGGAATGTTGGTGATGTAATTCAGTCTAAGTTCAAAGGCCCAAGAACCACACAGGGGTGGAGGTGAATGGTGGTGCTGGTGTTAAGTGCCAGTGCCCAAAGGCCTGAGGACCAGGAGCTCCAATGTCCAAGGGCAGAAGAAGATGGATGTCCCAGCTCAAAAAGAGAGGGAGCAAATTTGCCCTTCCCTGGAGTATTGGATGATGTGCACTCTCTTTGGTGAAAGCAGCATCTTCTTTTCTCAGTCTACTGATTTAAATGCTAATCTCTTCCAGAAACACCCTCATGGACACACCAGAAATAATGCTTTACCAACTATCTGGGCATCCCTTAGCCCAGTCAAATTGACCCATAAAATTAGCATCACAACAATATTTACTTTTAAAAATATATGCCTCATTTCTCAGCTGAATTATTTTTATTTCAATTTGTATTTGCATATACATTATTGCTGAACTACTTTAAAGTAAATTAATAAAATGATGTCATTATATGACATTCCTAAATTTTTCTACATGTATCTTCAAAAATAATATTTTTCTGCTAGTCACAATATCATATCCGTATCTATCAAACATTAGTAATTTTTCAACATTATCTAATATTTAGCTCATATAAAAAACTTTTGTTCAATCAAAATTTTGTTACAAGAAGCTATTGAATGACCTCTACGTGAACTTCTTTCGAGAATGTCATGTTATTTGGTACTGTCCAGAAGTGATGAAAATAGTATTCCTTATCTATTCTCTACTGCTGTTTAATTTGGAGAAATACTGATGAAGCCTTTCTATAAATATTTCCAGTTATACTTTATAACATTAAAAATATTTTCAATGACTTTTTCAGATGACTTGATAAATGAAACATTCAATCTGTGATGGTTAAGTTTTAGATGTCAACTTGACTGGGTTAAGGGATACCTAGAGATGATAAAGCATAATTTCTGGGTATGTCTGTGAGAGTATTTCTGGAAGAGGTTGGTATTTGAATTAGTGGACTGAGTATGAAGATCTGCTTTCATCCAATGAGAGTGGGCACCATCCATATTGCTGAAGGCCCAGATAGAACTAAAAAGAAGGAAAATTGGGTTTGACAGCTTCTGAAAGGCAAGAATAAAATAAAAGAAGACTTTCCTACTATGACTGGGGAAGTCACAAATGGTATATGAACTCTGGAACGGAAATAACACTACTATTAATACAGTCCAGAAAGAGAGAGAGACCCAAGCAAAGGCCTCCTGAGAATGACTGAACAGAGGCTTAGCAGTAAGTCTCTAGAAGGACCAACATTTTAATTTTAACCTTGAAGGAAAATCAGACAACTCACACAGGCTCTATCTCTCTCCTCCCATTCCCCACTTTCAACTGTGGCATGAAATAAGCCTGAGGACAGGAGGAATTGTTTTATTTGGCTGGCTTGGTTTTGTTTTTAAATTGTATATTAATTTATATGTTTTAAGTACTATATATACTCTGCTGTTAGTCCTAAACTCACTTTTCTTGTACTGTACTTGGCCCAATTATGTTACCTTCCTGGCCCGGGCAGACATTTGAGATAGAGATCCTTGGTCTACTAATGGGGTTAAGTGAAGAATAATGCAGGCTAGGAGAAATAACATCTTGGGACCTGAATCTGCAAAAAAACTTACTGGCAGAAGAAAGGCAAAATCGGGTGAAACTAATTTGGCCTATTTAATAGTTTTGCTGAGGCCTACACAGAGCTATCTCTTCTATCTGCTACATAAAATTGTTTCCTGTTCTATTCACTCAAATTCCAAAAAAGTCACAAATAAAGAGAAAACACAAACTGCTGATTGGCTTCTAAAACCTTCCAGATGAAAAGGCTGGAAAGTGATGTGTATCTATACTTACACAATGAAGCCTCATGTGGAAGATATTAAAAAGTAAAAATGCTACATTAGGCCAGACCATCATATTGTAAGCCCAGTTCTCTGCCACTGATTTCAACAGCTGTAGGGAAGAGATTTTACCTTTAGCATAATAAAATCTTAGCCTTGGGAGGGAAATAGATTTCATAAATGAGGAAACCAAGTGAGTAATTCTTTCCCAGGTCTCACAAATTGTGACAAAATGGCAGTATAAGAACAAAAACTCTGGTTGACAAACTTCCAGTTGCTCTTTTCACTGTACAATATATGATGGAAACATAATAGTTTGGCTCAATTTATTCAAATTATTGGTCTATATGACCTATAGTTACCAGGAGTTCTTACTTCATTTCTTCCTGAGAAAAGTTTTTGGCCTTTGGAATTCTGGGAAGGTGTATGTACATATAATAAAGATTTAACTTTAACTAACATTTAGGTTGTATATCCACAGGAAAAGTGAAACGGAAATTTCACCTTGTCATTTGACCAATTTAGGGAAAAATGAAAATAATCTGCTACTGAAGGAGAAGAAAAGGGTGTTCAAAATTGATTATTGATGTTGATTCAACCTGTTTGGTCTTTGCCTAATTCCTCTTTTTTCTTTATATAAATGGAGACAAGAGTGATAAAAATAAGTCAGGGTCAGCTAGTTCAAACTATATGACTTGATTCAGATATTTGGTCTCTCAGTAGAAAACTTGAGAATAAACAAATCCACTCTCTAAGTTTCTGTTTTAGTGGACTCCAATTCAATTTGCATACTTCCAGAACCAGTTACATCACAGCAGAAAGCATGGAAAGCTTGGATTATCTTTAGAGCATTCACCAATTTGTTCCTGGGTTCATTTGATCTTTAAACAAATAATTGTTGGTGTCAATGAAATGTTTATGAATAAAGATAAATAAGATGAATATGTTGCTCTTAAGAAGCCTATGGCTTACTGATGGGGTTAAAATAAGCATAGGAATTTCTATCATTCCAAGTAGACCGTAACAATGGAAGATATCAGTTAAAAATAGGACTGGGGGAATCAGATAAATCTTAGAAGGGGAGATTGATTTGGTCTTGGATTTTGAAAGACGAATAAGATTTCTACAGGCTTTAAATCACATGGGTTTCTCAACTTAGAATGGCTACCCTATATCTTACTAAAACGTCAATAATTATTTGAACAAGTACTGTTTGAATGCCTATGATATTCTATGAAAAAATTCTATTAATCCTTTACAGCTCAGTTAATAATATCACATCTTACCTGAGCTTTGTATGAGCATCTCAGCAAAGATTCCTTCCTTGTTTGTGTTTCTGGTCTACTTAATTCATGCTGAGTACTTTGCATAAACCACATACGTAGAACTGTGTGCATTTATGTGTATACTCATTTTCTCTGTTTGACTTATAAACTCTTTGAAGACAGAAATGACTTTGTATGTTTTTTTAATTTTGCCCAGCACTTAGTACAGAATAGGAGTTTCAAAAAATTGATTGAATAAAATGAACCAGGCAATTATCAAATCTTCATTTTCTGTATGTGTGGGGAAATTGTCTGTGTCTATGTCAGTCATTTATGTCTTCTTCATGACAAATAATACCACCATGGTCAACCCACCACAAGCCATGTTTCAGATAGTTGAAAATCAAATGATCAGATAGACAGAGTTTGAATTTCGCTATTGTCTGTAATGTATTCTGGGTACAACTTAGTTTATTCTAATACCTAGTTTTTATAGAAATAGTTTGAACTTTTATGTAAAACTATTTTGTAAAGACAATAAAATGTAATCTTTGTAGAAAATTACATAAAGATATGTAACTTTGAATTCATAGAGCTTCAATTTTTTTGTCACAGTATATTCATGTTAACTCTTAAGAGCTTCTAAACTCAGAAAGCTTTGGAGATTAAACACTGAAAGATTTTGTGCAGAAGAATGCTCAGGGGCTGAAAAAATAAAGCACCTCATCATTTTCTACATGTACCCATCAGCTAAAGCCTTTCCTATTGCCATATAAAAATTACTGAGGTAAGTTGTCTGGCTTCCACTTTGTTCCCCAATCTGCCAGCGGGGTTTAAACTCAGACTCTGAAGGATGTGTGTGACATACACTATTTTAGTCTGCCAGAATTGACTCTACCAACATATCTACCATCAAAATAAGATAGCTTTAGAGACTAAATCAGCTTTATTGTCTGAGAGGCCATTCAGATACCATGAAGCATTCTGAATAATAAAAGCTAACAAAACTCAGAGTATATGCTGTCATACTTAAGAATCTTAAGAGGTAGTTACTTTTAGTATCAAACAAATGAGAAAATTAAAGCTCAGAATGTTTCTGTAAGTTGCCCAAGGTCATGTAGTTGGTGAACAGTGAAGCAATGATTTGAACTCAGGCAGTCTAACTCTATGCCCACTATATTAATCTCTAAGTTATTTTGCCTGGTGGAATTCCACCTCAAAATTTTACATGATACATTAAGAATACACCCAATTTCCTCTGAGAAAATAAACTAACCTTAGAAATAGATTCCGTTCTAGGTTATAGATTTTACTACAAGTTTGTTTTTGAACCTGCATGAAATAGACCCTGGTATAATTAAGTGTTACATAAATATCCCCTGAATGAAGGTATAAATAAATAGCATACCCCTATGGTGTTCCCTTCTTTGTTCCACTCTTCACTGAAATTTTCATTAACTCCTCAGTTTGATTCAGGGTAGTATGTAGTCAATGGAATTTCAGTGAATACTCCCCTCTTCTACTCAAATGCTGCCTGGGAAAGAAAAGCATTTGGATGTGAGTATTAGCAGAGTATTTTCTATGAACTCTATTACATTTGTAAAATTGCTATTAATTTTCCTCAATCCACTGCCATTTTAAGAAGTACTGGGATGTGATTATACAGCAATTTACTTGCTAACTTTGCCTTTTCCATCAACAATGTAGATACATAATTAAACTATGTGCTCTGGGGAAAAGACACTTTTAAGTACAGAGGTAAAAGCAAATTTTTTCTCAAGAAAAGAGTACAAAAACCAATTTAAATACCAAGTTAATGTTAGTATGTTAATATCAGTATGCACTTTGGCAAGAGTATATTTGAATAATTTGTTTCCATAGTGCTTTTTAATTTATTGACAGTGTGTTGTTGAAGTCTAATTGATCAGGTTCTGAGCCATGAGATCTTAATATATTACATAAAATAATTTAAAAAATCAATAATCATTTAATTATTTAGATATAGTGCTTATAAAAGTGACAAAAATCTCTCATGATGATTTGGAAGGATGATATACTACATACTGTAACATAATTTTTAGGTTTTTAAAGCTGCAGATAAGACACAGTCATTCTTTTTTTTTGAGACGGAGTCTTGCTCTGTCACCCAGGCTGGAGTGCAGTGGCCGGATCTCGGCTCACTGCAAGCTCCGCCTCCCGGGTTCACGCCATTCTCCTGCCTCAGCCTCCCGAGTAGCTGGGACTACAGGCACCCGCCACCTCGCCCGGCTAGTTTTTTGTAATTTTTAGTAGAGACGGGGGGTTTCACCGTGTTAGCCAGGATGGTCTCGATCTCCTGACCTCGTGATCCGCCCGTCTCGGCCTCCCAAAGTGCTGGGATTACAGGCTTGAGCCACAGCGCCCGGCCGACACAGTCATTCTTAATTTGCAGCAGGCATAGGATGAGCAGACGCAAATTAATCTGAATTCCCTGGAAGTCATTTTTATACTAGTTTCTTTGGCATTTCCCATTCATAAATACATGCATCCTATTACATTTATTTGCATTTAGCTGCAGGCTAGTAGAAAACCTATTTTAAAAATATGATGCTAAGCTCTGCTTGATTATTTGGCAGTGTATATCTCACAAGACAAAGCCACTGTGAGCTATAAATGTGAGGCACAGAGAAACTAAACACACGCAAGATGCCATCCATGACTCTTTTTCTATGGCTTGGTTATGTCACACAGATCATAGGCTGGAAGGAAGATTTTCCCATTTTCTTTCCCCTACCACTTTTTACACTGGTAACATGGGTCAATATTGCTTTTCTCTGTAAGCCAATTTACACTTGGAAATGAAGTGAGCATTCAGCAGGAAAAGAAGGGAAAGTATTCTGCTTTGTAGCATCTGCCAGGACTAATTTTTAAATTTATTTTGGCTGCTATAACAAAAAGCTATAGACTGGGTAGTTTATAAACAACATAATTTTATTTCTCATAGTTCTGGAGACTTGGAAGTCCAAGATCAAGCTGTGAACAGATTTGGTGTCTGGTGAGGGCCTGCTTCCTGATTCATAGACGGCACCATCCAGCTGTACCCTCACATGGTGGAAAGAATGAGGCTGCTCTCTGGAATCTCTTTTATAAGGGTATTTATCCCATTCATGACTGCTCCACCTTCATGACCCAATCAACTCCCAAAGGTCCCACCTCCAAATACTATGACATTAAGGTTAGGTTTCAAAGTGTGTACTTTTTCAAGAAAGGCAGGGACAGGCAGAGAACACAAAACTTCAGTCTATAGCAGTTGGTTAACCCTTTAAGTTTCTCTAGTTTAACCTGATCCCAAATGGCGGAAGAATGCCACAGAGTTCAGAGAAGCATCTTCTAATTGTCTTTGGTCAAATCCAGGGATCCAAATCATGACAAAAGAAAATCAATCTAGAACACATAGAAAATACTTTTGAGGAGGATTGTCATAGTTTAAGATCTACCTTGCAGACCTTAAAAATTCAGTTTCTCTTTAAAGTAAATTCAAGTGACAGTTACCATCTCTCAGGCAATAGTGGACCCTGGGCATTAGTAAAGACAGTTCTCTCAGGAGCAAGGCTTAATCTATATTTCTACATGCTACATTTCCAACATCTGGGGATGGTGGAATGTTTGTTCCACAAAGAAGAGTCTCTGCCCCCAACAAAATAAGTTTCCAGGGTCCCAGTTACTGGCTTCATGTAATCATTTTAAGGAATTTTTAACTTTAATGTCCAGTGAAGGACTTTAAAAGAAAAGAAAGAAAATACAAGCAAAACAAACATACCCTTTGAACCCAGTGTCAATGGGTGTATCTAAGAATAAAATAAGTCATTCAGAGGCTTGATACAGACCAAATCTCTGTAACTTCATAATTTGTGACATGGGCATATTAGCAACTTCCAGAAATCATCAAACTTGAGCAATTGGATCTCTTTGGTGGAGAAAGATGGCGAATAGAAGTCTCCATCAATTGTCTCTCTGTAGGAACACCAAATTTAAAAAACTATCTACACAAAAAAATCACCTTCATAAGAAACAAAAATCAGGAATCATCTCAGCCACAAGCGGGTAGAGCTCTTGGGGTAGGTGCTCTTGGGGTTCCTGATTTCAGGACTTGACTTATGTATGGCATTTCTGGACCTACCCTGAGCAGGAGGGGAGCCCACTGCCCTAAGGGTGAGTCTGAGGCCAGGCAGCATTCACCATAACCTGACAGAAGAACCCTTGGACCTTAAGTGAACGTTGGCTTTGACTGGCAGTACTCCTCATGAGCCTGTGGTAATGGTGGCCATGGGGTGAGGCTCCTCTGCTTATAGAAAATGGAAAGAGCATGGGAAAGACAATGTCTTGTGATTTGAGTGCCAGTTCAGTCATAGTAGAATAGAACACCATGTAAACTTCTAAGATTTTTGACTTCAGTCCTAGGCTCCCAAACAATACCTCTGGACCCACCTGGTACCAGAGAGAACTTGTCACCCTGAAATAAAGGACACTAGTCTAGCTGGCTTTACCACCTGCTGATTGTAGAGCCCCAGGTCCTTGAGTGAACATAAGCAGTAGCCAAGGAGTGGTCACAGCAGGCCTTGGGTGAGACCTAGTACAGTGCGGGCTTCAGATCTGACCCAGCATAGTCTCAGTGATGGTGGCCACAGGAGAGCTTCTGTCATACCACCCACAGCTCCACAGCTCCAGGCAGCTCAGAACAGAGAGAGAGAGAGAGAGAGAGAGAGAGAGAGAGAGAGATATTATTTGTTTGGGGGAATATAAGGGAAGAGAACAGAAGTCTCTCCTTGGTAATCCAGAGAAATCTTATCCAAGACCAGCAAGGTGGCATCTCTATGAGTCTGCAAAAACCACAGCATTGCTGTCCTTGAAGTGCCCTCTAATGTAGCTATGGCTTAGATCACAATACCAAAGTTCTTTTGAAAACCTGGAAAGCCTTCCCAAGAAGGATAGATAGACACGAGCCCAGATTGCAAAGACTACAATAAATACCTAACTCTTTGATGCCCGGACACCAATGAACATCCAGAGGCATCAAGACCATCCAGGAAAACATGACCTCAACAGATGAACTAAATAAGGCACTAGGAACCAATCCTGGAGAAATAAGGATATGTGACCTTTCAGAGAGAAAATTCAAAATAGCTCTTTAGAGGAAACTCGATAAAATTCAAGATAACACAGAGAAGAGATTCAGAATCCCATCAAATAAATTTAACAAAGAGATTGAAATAATTAAAAATAATCGAGCAGAAATTCTGAAGCTCAGAAATTCAATCAGCATATGAAGAATCCATCACATTCTCCTAATAGCAGAATTGATCATTAGAAGAAATAATTAGTAAGCTTGAAAAGAGCCTAGTTAAAAATACATAGTCAAAAAAGATGGAAAATAATAAAAAACAATAAATCACACCTACAAGATTTGGAAAATAGTCTCAAAGGGCAAATCTAACAGTTATTTCTCTTAAAGGAGAGAGAGAGTAAGAGATAGGGGTAGAAAGTTTATTCAAATGGAAAATATCAGAAAACTTCCCAAACCAAGAGAAAGATAGCAATATCTAAGGACAAGAAGGTTATAGAACACTAAGCAAGTTTAACCCAAAGACTACCTCAAGGCATTTAATAATCAAACTCCCAAAGGTTAAGGCATTTAATAATCAAGCTCCTAAAGATCAAAGATAAAGGATCTTAAAAGCAGCAAGAGAAAAGAAGCAAATAACATGCAATGGAGTTCCAATATGTCTGGCAGCTGCCTTTTTCATGGAAACCTTACAGGTCAGCAGAGAGTGTCATGATATATTTAAAGTGCTCAAGAAAAAAATAACTTTTATCTTAGAATAGCATACTTAGTGAAAATATTCTTTAAGCATGAAGGAGAAATAAAGACTTTCCAAGACAAACAAAAGCTGAGAAATTTCATTAATACTATACCTGTTCTACAAGAAATACTAACAAGAGTTCTAAAATCTGAAGAAAAGGACATTATTGAGCAATAAGAAATCATTTGAAGGCACAAAACTCAGTGTTAAGTACACAGAAAAACATGAACTATTATAACACTGTAATTGTGGTATGTAAACTACTCTTATCTAGTAGGAACCCTAAAAGAATAAGTACGACAGCTTTTCAAGATATAAACAGTACAATCAGATAAAAATGGAAACAAGAAATAGTTAAAAAGCAGAGGGTTAAGGTGTAGAGTTTTTGTCAGTTTTTAAAATGTTTGTTTATCTGTTAATGTGAACAGTATTAACTTGTTATCCACTTAAAATAATGGGTTATAAGATAGTATTTACAAGCCTTATGGTAAACTCAAATCACAAAAAATGTAAGATTTCTAAAAAATAAAAACCAAGTAATTAAATTATACCACCAGCGAAAATCACCTCCCCTAAAAGGAAGACAGGAAAGGAGGAAAAGAAGACAACAAAACAACCAGGAAACACATAACAAAATGGTAGGAGTAAGTTCCTACTTATCAATAATAACATTGAGTGTAAATGGACTAAATTCTCCAAGAAAAAAATCATAAAATGGCTGAGTCGATAAAAAAAGAAGACCCGATGATTTATTGCCTAGAAGAAACATACTTCGCCTCCAGATATATTCATAGACTGAACATTAAGGAATGGAAATAGAAATTCCATACAAATGGAAACTGGAAAAGAGCAGGAATACCTAAACTTATATCAGACAAAATAGATTTTAAGACAAAAGCTATAAAAAGAGAGACAAAGCAGGTCACTGTATAATGATAAAGAAATAAATTCAGGAAGAGGATATGGCAATTATAAATAAATATATATATATATATGCACCCAACACTGGAGCACCAAGATATATAAAGGAAATATTTTTAGAGCTAAAAAGAAAGATAGACCCTAATACAATAATAGCTGGAGACTTCAACACCTCACTTTCAACGTTGGACAGATCTTCCAGACAGAAAATCAACAAAGAAACATCAATTTAATTTGCACTATAGACCAATTAAACCTAAAAATATTTGCAGAAGATTTCACTCAATGGCTCTAAAATACACATTTTTTTTTCTCAGCACATGGCCCATTGTTATGGATATGTCATATGTTAGGTCACAAACCAAGTCTTAAAACATTAAAAACAATTGAAGTAATATCAAGTATCTTCTCTGACCACAGTGGAATGAAACTAGAAATCAGTAACAGGAAGAATTTTGTAAACTGTAAAAACATGTGGAAATTAAACACTATGTTCCTGAATGACCAATGGTCAGTGAAGAAATTAAGAAAGAAATATAAATATTTCTTGAAATAAATGAAAATGGAAACACAATATATCAAAAGCTATGGGATACAGTAAAGCAGTATGAAGATGAAAATTTATAGAAATAAGCACCTACATCCAAAAAGTAGAAAAAATTCAAGTAAACAACTTGATGATACACGCTAAAGAACTCAAAAAGCAAGAGCAAAGCAAACCCAAAATTTGTGGAAGAACAGAAATAAAAATCAGAGCAAAAATAAATAAAATTGAAACAAACAAAAACAAAAGATCAACAAAACAAAACGTTGTTTTTTTGAAAAGATAAACAAAATTGAAAAACCTTTAACCACACTAAAAGGAAAAGAGAGGAAGCCCAAATGAATAAAATCAGAGAAGAAAAAGGAGACATTACAACTGACACCTCAGAAATTCAAAAGATCACTAGTGACTACTATGAGTAACTATATGACAATAAGTTGTAAAACTTTGAAGAAATGGATAAAATGGATTTCTAGACACATAAAAGTGACCAAGATTAAACTATGAAGAAATAAAAAACCTGAACGGACAAATAGCAAGTGATGATTTCAAAGCCATAATAAAAAGTTTTCCAGTAAAGAAAAACCCAGGACCCAATGGCTTCACTGCTAAATTCTACCAAATATTTAAAGAAAAGCTACTGCCAATCATGCTCAAACTGTTCTAAAAAAATAGAGGAAGATAGAATACCTCCAAAGTCATTCTATGAGGCCAGTATTACTCTGATAGCAAAATCAGCCAAAGACAAGTTAATATCACAGATCGATATTGATAGAAAAATTCTCAACAAAATATTAGGAATTAGGACTTAACAATACATAATTAAGATAATTCTTTTATATGGATGTGGGATATTCCTATATGGAGGAATCACATTACCTGATTGCAAATCATACTACAGAGCTATAGTAACAAAAATGGCATGGTACTAGCATAAACAGTACATAGTTCTGTTTAGACACATAGAACAATGTAACAGAATAGAGAACCTAGAAATAAATTCATACCTCTACAGTAAAGTCATTTTTGACAAAAGTACTAAGAACATACATTGTGGGAAAGGACAGTCTCTTCAATAAATGATGCTAATAAAACTGGATATCCATTTACAGGAGAAAAAAAACTAGGCCTCAATGTCTCCTCATGTGTAAAAATCAAATCAAAATGGATTAAAGACTTAAATCTAAGACCAAATACTATGAAACTACTTCAAGAAAACATTGGGGAAACTCTCCAGGACATTTAACTGGGCCACGATTTCTTGAGTAATACCCCAGAAGCACAGGCAGTCAAAGCAAAAATGGACAAATTGGATGACATCAACTTAAAAAGCTTCTGCATGGCAAAGGATACAATCAGCAAAATGAACAGAAAACCTACAGAATAGGAGAAAATATTTTCAAACTACCCATTTGACAAGAGATTAATAACCGAAATATATAAGGAGCTCAAATAACTCTAGAGGAAAAAAAATCCAATAATCTGATTAAAAAATAGGCAAAGGATTTGAATAGACATTTCTCAAAAGAAGACGTACAAATGGCAAACAGGTATATTAAAAGGTGCTCAACATCATTGATCATCAGAGAAATGCAAATCAAAACTACGATGAGATATCCTCTCACCCCAGTTAAAATGGCTTATACCCAAAAGTCAGGCAGTAACAAATGCTGGTGAGGATGTGAAGAAAAGGGAATGCTTGTATACTGTTGATAGGAATGTAAATTAGTACAACCTCTATGGGGAACAGTTTCTAGGTTCTTCAAAAAGTAAGAATGGAGCTATCATATGATCCAACAATCCCACTGCTAGGTATCTACTTGAAAGAAAATCAGCATATCAAAGAGATATCTGCACTCCCATGTTTACTGCAGCACTATTCAAAATAGCCAAGATTTGGAAGCAACGTAAGTGTCTGATATGGTTTGACTGTGTCCCTACCCAAATCCCATCTTGAATTGTAATCTCCATGACCCCCACATGTCATGGGGGGTCTTGGTGGGAGGTAACTGAATCATGAGAGAGGTTCCCCCATGCTGTTCTCGTGGTAGTGAGTGAGCTCTCATGAGATATAATGGTTTTACAAGCATCTGCCATTTCCCCTGCTGACACACATTCTCTCTCCTGCTGCCTTGTGAAAAGGTGCCTTGCACCACGATTGTAAGTTTTCTGAGGCCTCTCCAGCCAGGAGGAACTGTGAGTCAATTAAATCTCTTTTCTTTATAAATTACCCAATCTCAATTATTTCCTTATAGCAATGCGAGAACAGACTAACACAGTAAATTGGTACCAAGGTAGTGAGGTGCTGCCATAAAGATACTAAAAAATGTGGAAGTGACTTTGGAACCGGGTACCGGGCAAAGGTACCCAGGCAGGGGCAGAATGATATGGTTTGGCTGTGTCTCCACCCAAATCTCATCTTGAATTGTAATCTTCATAATCCCCATGTGTCATGGGAGGCACCTGGTGGAAGGTAATTGAATCATTGAGCTGGTTTCACCTATGCTGTTCTTGTGATAGTGAGTGAGTTAGTTCTCACGAGATCTGATAGTTTTATAAGCATTTGACATTTCCCCTGCTGACACTCATTCTCTCTCAGGCTGCCTTGTGAAGAGCTGCCTTCCACCATGATTGTAAGTTTCCTGAGACCTCTCCAGCCATGTGGAACTTTGAGTCAATTAAACTTCTTTTCTTTATAAATTACCCAGTCTCAGGTATTTCCTTATGGCAATGTGAGAAGGGACTAATACAGTGTCCATCAACAGGTGAATGGATAAGCAAATTTGGTACATATGCACAATAGCTTACTATTCCACCATAAAAAAGAATGAGATTCAGTCATTTGCAACAACATGGGTGGAACTGGAGGTCATTATATTAAGTGAAATTAACCAGGCAAAGAAATAGGCAAAGAAAGACAAACTTTGCATGCTCTCACTTATTTGTGGGAACTAGAAATTAAAACAACTGGAGTCATGGAGAAACGGAGCAGAGGAATGGTTACCAGAGGCTGGGAACGGTAGTGGCAGTGTATGTGTTGGGGGTGGGGAAAGGGCATGATTAATGGGTACAAAAAATAGTTAGAAAGAATAAATAAGACCTATTATTTGCTAGCCCAACAGGGTGACTATAGTAAAAAAAAATTTAATTGCACATTTCAAAATAATTAAAAGTGAATAATTAGACTGTTTGTAACACAAAGAATAATTGCTTGAGGTGATGGGATATCCTGTTTACCCTGATGTGATTATTACGCGTTGCATTCCTGTATCAAAATATCTTATGTAACCAATAAAAATATACACCACCATGTACTGATAAAAATGAAAAACTAAAAAACAAACAAACTTGTATAATTGCACAAATGTGGTTAATCCCATGGTGTTTTTCTTTGTATATGCTTGTAATGAAACGTTTGACCAGCAAACATAAAACTTATCTAAAGGTAGGTGTTCACTGGCGCAGTGATGATCTGTTTGACTGTGTAAATAATGTTTGAAGCTGTCATTAAAATGTGTAATCCTATTTTCAATGCATGGCAGAATTCTGTTATTTCAAGGAATACAATGGTATTTCAGCACCACATATACTGGTTTTCCAAGTTGGGATTTTTAGCAATATAAAGTATTATAAAATAGTACTCCCCTAAGGGCCTATGAAGAAATATTTAAACCTTTATGGTTATAAGCATTCTCAGATTATTGTGAAGTTGAAGACATAGGGCTGGTCCAGACATAGGGCTGGTCCAGATTTTCTATGTCTTTCTTCCCTCCTCAAAGTTACCTTCATTACCAGGATCAAGTCCAGGCTCACATGGATGACTCCATCTGAGATATGTCAGTGTTGAAAAGTGGAGAGTAGAAGTAATTATCCATATGCCAAGGGCCCTAAGTCATTCATCTGAGGCAACTGATATATCTGGTCTGAATTCTGCAACTGGTTGTCAATTTCATTCAACAAATTCATTCAATATACATTTATTGAGTTTCCTTCTGCAGAACCTTGCCTTTGGTGCCGGAAGAAAAATGAGGATATAGAAACACAAATTCTTTTAGCCAGTAGTCCTTATTTTGCCTTACATAGCTGTGGCTATTTATGGTCCTGTGATAAATAAAGCAGACGATTCTTAGTGATTTAATTGGCCTGACTTTTTCCTTTGCAGAGGCCAGTGGATAATGCCCATCTCCAAGCCAGCATATCATAGTATCTCAAACCCCACCTCCAATTCTTCTACCTATTCTTTCTCTCCCCACATTATGGAAATCCATGTAATAGAAAAGGGAAAAAGGTGAGTTCAGATTCTATCTTATTTATAAATCATGTCACATACTGACATTTTTCTGATTCTCAAAGCCACCTACAGGTTCAGCATAAATGATTTGCATCATGCAGGTGATATCAAAAGTAGTTTTTAAAGCAATCATTTGGGGCAACAGGAAGAACGTTATATAAATGCCTCATAGAGCCTTGGCAGAGAGCAAGGAACAAAGCAGATTTGAAAGTTTTCTGCTATTTGATCTATTTGGATCTCTTATAATTAATATCAAGCCTCTGCAGCATTTTTAATATTATTCCTTAATAATAATTCAATATTCCATTTAAGAGTTTGCAGTTTAGTGGGAGTGACTGCATAGTCACTAGACAATTTCTCAGCTCTACTCTTCCTTTTACTTTTGGGAGGCTTCCACAAGCCAATTTCATTGCAAATGGGAGTATCATATATTTCATAAAGGAGCAATAAAATGTTCTGCTGAAGTCTTAGATCGGTGTTTCATTTCCTTTCCAACCAATTCAGAATTCTCTTTGGCCTGGGACTTAAGAGATTATGCTAATTTTTCTGGCAGCCCCATAAAAGATCAATTTCATTGTCTTCCAGTGTTTTTCACCTAATTAGCATTTTTGATCTCAAATAAATAGATGAGCTCTTTTTATATAATTTATTAACTTGATTATTTCATCTCTCTTTTGTAAAAAAAAAAGAAACCCAGAACAGTTTGCGCAGCTTAGGAAAATTTTAACATAACACAAGTCAAGGAGTTTCTATTTCAGAATTTTGTATACATTATCTGATATTGGATAGAGAGGGCTGTGTTCTCTCAGGCCCCTCAGAGGGTTTGTGGTTGGTGGAGGTGGGGAGTTGTGGAGAAATTTGTTTCCTCATTCCTTTCTTTTTTATCTTTACCTTTGATCAGTGTGGATTGTTAAAGGATTAAAAGAAAAGACATTTACATATTATATGCTTTAAATTTGTTCTGTAACATCAAACTGTAAAATATCTAAATATTGTTTATTACATATTTAATATTTGTGCCTCTTTCCTAATAATAGAGCACATATAGGGATATTAAATTAACAATGAAAGAAAGCATTTTATGAGAGAAATTATGGTTAAACGATTGTGCACACCATTTAGCCTCAAAATGTTATCTGTCATTTCTTGTATAGTCAATATTTAAAATAGCTTTATTATTTAACTGTTTTGGTTTCTTCCCTTTTCTTTAATTTTTGCTGGCTTTTCTGGTTGCTTCTTCCTCTGACTCTTTTTCTTACCCTAGTCTAGGCTTCTACTTTCAGCCCAACTAGGAGGACTCTCCCTCCAGATCCAAAACCAATGCTTTTTTGGACAAGAATTTTATTTACAGGTAGAAGGTGGTTTCATTGTTAGAGTAAGAAGTGGCTTCAATGAGTGGTTGGCCCTGCTTTGGAGAAGGGCCACAGATCAACTATTCCAAAAGCAAAGTTATTGTTTTGGTAGCTGTACTCAAATTTTACCTGGTTATACAAGTTGTCTCCTTCCAGTCTCATCCCATCCCACACTCCTTTGTCTCACTCGGCTTCAGTCTTCTTTCAGTTCCACAGATGTTAAAAAACACTATCCTGCTTCCAACCTGTCATACACCTTGTTCCCCACCTTTTGTCTTTTCTCTCAAGCTTAAATGTCATCTTCTAAAAGAGGCCTTCACTAATCATCAAAATAGATTACCCTGTTATATCTTATGATAGGCTTTTCCCTCATCACAGAATTTATTAAATTTGTCCATTTGATTTTCTATTTTCTTGCTTTTGTCTGTTATATTGGAAAATAAATTTCATGAGGCTGGGAATGTGTTCGAATTGTTCATTATTGCATCTTTATGACTTGGTTTAGAGCCTGGCATATATTAGATGCTTGAAAAATATATGTTGAGTAAATAGGCAATAGTCTTCATAGGAAGTTACTTCATTTAGTTAGATGATCACAGCGTTAAAGTGACTGTCTATGTTAAAGTATCTATGTGAAAGTACTGTGTTAAAGTATCTACATAAATTAGGAATTAACTTGACGTGAACTTTATTGCAAATTTTCTGAATTTGTGCTTAGCAAAGAAGAATTTTAGGAGCTAAAATGATCATTTGTCTCTGTGGTAGTGTGAATTTAAATTATTTTATTTAAAATAATAATAATTTTTCCTTACATATAGATCACTATAATGGCAGTACATGTTTGTTGCACAGAATTTGGAAAAAATAAGTGCGGTGAAGAAAGTATAAAACTGCTGACCATCAGTCAGAGATAAGTTGTGATACTTTTCTGGTTTAAGTGCACATAAAATGTACATACACATTATTCATTAAGAAATTTCCATGTATTGGGATCATACAGTATGCACCTACTTTGAAACTTGCTTTTTTGCACTTAATCTTTATGATGACCAATTTCCATGCCACTAGATATTGCTCAAAAATACAAGTGGCCACATGGTATTTAATCCTCTGAATGTTCTAAAATGTGTCCACTAATTATAATTCTGGCTCTAGTAATTGGTTGGGAGTTGGAAACTTGACCCAAGCCTGGATAATTGAATCTTCCTCTAGGATATTTATGACTATCGAAGATAAGAACTTCCTTCTTCTTTGGAGATGGAACAGCTGATATACAAATTGAGATCCTCATTATTTAGAAAAAGAAAGTAATAAGAGAGAATAAAATAAATATAGAAAGATGTACAGAGATAAAAGAGATGAAGAAAGAGCATACCTTGAAGGTATGCTAGCTCCTGATTCCGTTAGTACCTGAGACAGCTCTACCCTTCTTGTAATTTAAATGAACTGATAAATCCTCCATGAGCTTAAATTGGTTGGAGCTGAGTTTAAGTGAATTCTCACCAAAAGCATTTGGAAAAATATAGATTCCAATGACTTTTACATAGAACTTTGTGACATCAGTGAAAATCTGGGCTAATTATCATGAATAGCCTGAAAAAATTGTAGTCCATACACTCCTCTAGATAATCTTACATCTATCCCTGAATTCAGTCACAGGAGCAAAGTGCTATAATCCTGAATTCTTTTGCATTGACTCCCTTTTAGATCTAAACTTTAGAGTGATGGCATCAGCTCATCTATTGGATCCATTAAGAAGAAGCCTACACTGTCACATGTGCTGAAAAGGATGCTATTGAGCATAGTGTCCATTTCTTTACCCAGTGTCCTTATTAGCAGACTATAGATAAAAATTCCTGTCTTGTCTTAGTAAATGGCAGGTTTAGTAGAGGACAGAGGACAGTCATACATTCCGCATTTCCAAAACATGTTTCAATTTACTCATAACTCAAAATTCAATATAATAAAGGATAATGAATAGTTCTGCTTGCAACTGAAATTGGCACTAGCCAATCTGGAAGGCAATAACATAAACATAGTTTATAATTTTCTTGGCACAACAATTATGAGATTATGCATTTTTTATTAGGAAAAATATGTTGTGAACCACATTATTTCAAATTTTATGCAAAAGGTAGAAGTTTATTACTAGTGCTGTGTTGCACTATTTTGTTTATTTTTACAGTGATTAGAGATATTTTAATGGCTACTTTGCAATTTACAACTATTTTTTGGTATGTATTCATGGGATCCTTGTGCAACTTTGCTACATTAGTATATTGCATTGTGGAAGTCAGGGCCTTCAATGCATGCATCACTGGAGCTACACACATTGTACCCACCACACAACCTCCTATCATCCACCCTCCTCTCACCTCTCTTGCTCTGAATCTTCATTGTCCATCATTTCACACTCTTTTTACTGTATTAGTCTGTTCTCACACTGCTAATAAAGACATACCCAAGCCTGGGTAATTTATAAAGGAAAAAATTTAATTGACTCATAGTCCCACATGGCTAGGGAGGCCTCACAATCATAGTGGAGGGCGAAGGAGGAACAAAGTCATGTCTTACACTGTGGTAGGCAAGAGAGTGTGTGCAGGGGAACTCCCCTTTATAAAACCATCCAATCTCATGAGACTTATTCACTCATGAGAACTGCATGGGAAGGACCTATCTCCATGATTCAGTTACCTCCCACCGGGTCCCTACCATGACATGTAGTAATTACGGGAGCTACAATTCAAGATGAAATCTGAGTGGGGATGCAGCCAAACCATATCATTCTGCTCCGGCCCCTCCCAAATCTCATGTCCTCATGTTTGAAAACCAGTCATGGCTTCCCAACAGTCCCCCAAAATCAACTCACTTAAGCATTAACTCAAAAGTCCACAGTGCAAAGTCTCATCTGGCACAAGGCAAATCTCTTTTGCCTATGAGCCCGTAAAATCAAAAGCAAGTTAGTTACTTTCCAGATACAATGGAGATACAGGCATTGGGTAAATAGATCCCTTACAAATGGGAGAAATTGGCCAAAACAAAGGGGCTACAGGCCCCATGCAAGTATTAAACCCAATAGACAGTCATTAAACCTTAAAGTTCCAAAATGATTTCCTTTGACTCCATGTCTCACATCCAGGTCATGCTGATGCAAGAGGTGGACTCCCACAACCATGGGCAGCTCTGCTCCTGTGGCTTGCAGGGTATAGGTCCCCTCCTGGCTGCTTTCATTGGTTGGTGTTGACTATCTGTGGCTTTTCCAGGCTCACAGTGCAAGCTGTCAGTGGATCTGATCTGCCATTCTTGGGTCTGGAGGATGGTGGCTCTCTTCCCATAGCTCCACTAGGCAATGCCCCAGTGGGGACCCTGTGTGGAGACTCCAGCACATTTCCCTTTCCCACTGCCCTATCAGAGGTTCTCCATTAGAACCCTGGCCATGCAGAAAACTTCTGTCTGGACATCCAAGTGTTTCCATCAGTTCTCTGAAATCTAAGCATAAGTTTCCAAACCTCAATTCTTGACTTTTCTGCACCCACAGGCCCAGCAACACATGTAAGCCACTAAGGCTTGGGGCTTGCACACTCTGAAGCAATGGCCTCAGCTGTATGTTGGCCCCTTTTAGCCACAGATGGAGCTGAAACAGGTAGGATGCAGGGCACCATGTTTGGAGGCTGCATAGAGCAGGGGCCCCCTGGGCCCAGCCCAGAAAACCATTTTTCCTGCTTATGTTTCCAGGCCTGTGATGGGAGGGGCTACCATGAAGGTCTCTGATAAACCCTGGAGACCATATTCCCTATTGTTTTGGTGATTAGCATTTGGCTCCTTGTTACTTACGCAAATGTCTGCAGCTGGCTTAAATTTTTCCTCAGAAAATGGGGTTTTCTTTTCTACTGCATTGTCAGGCTGCAAATTTTCCAAACTTTTATGCTCTGTCACCTCTTGAATGCTTTACTGCTTATAAATTTCTTCAACCAGAAACTTCAAGTCGTCTCTCTCAAATTCAAAGTTCCACAGATCTCTGGGGCAGGGGCAAAATGCTACCAGTCTCTTTGCTAAAGCGTAACAAGAGTTACCTTTGCTCTAGTTCCCAACAAGTTCCTCACCTCCATCTGAGATCAGCCTGTACTTTATTGTCCATATCTCTATCAGCATTTTGTTCGAAGCCATTCAAAAAGTCTTTAGGAAGTTCCAAACTTTCCCACACCTTCCTGTTCTCTTCTCAGTCCTCCAAAATGTTCCAGCCTTCACCTGTTACTCAGTTCCAATGTCACTTCCACGTTTTTTAGTATGTTTACAGCAGCACCCCACTACCTGGTACCAATTTACTGTATTAGTCTGTTCTCACACTGTAAATAAAGACATACCTGAGACTGGGTACTTTCTAAAGAAAGAGGTTTAATTGACTCACAGTTCCATGTGGCTGGGGAGGCCTCACAATCATGGTGGAAGGTAAAGTAGTAGCAAAGTCACATCTTACATGGCAGCAGGCAAGAGAGCATGTGCAAAGGAACTCCCCTTTATAAAACCATCAGATCTCATAAAATTTATTCCCTATCATGAGAACAGCATGGGAAAGACCTGCCCCCATGATTCAATTACCTTCCACTGGGTCCCTCCTATGACATGTGAGAATTATGGGAGCTACAGCTCAAGATGAGATTTGGGTGGGGACACAGCCAAACCATATCAGCTTCCATGTGTATACGTTATTTAGTTCCTGCTTGTGAGAACGTGCAGTATTTGTCTTTCTGTATTTGAATAGTTTCAGTTAAGGCGATGGCCTCCAGTTCTATCCATGTTGTTGCAAAAGACATAATTTTATTCTTTTTAATGGCTGAATCCTGTTCCATAGTGTATATATATATCACATTTTCTTTATCCGATCCTTTGTTAATGGACACTTGGGTTGATTCCATATATTTGCTGTTGTGAATAGTGCTGCAATAAACATATGAGTCTAAGTGTCTTTTTTATATAACGATTTCTTTTCCTGTGGGTAGATACCTAGTAATACTATTACTAGATTATATAATAGTTCTATTTTTAGTTTTTTGAGAAATCTTCATATTGCTTTCCATAATGGCTATACTAATTGCCATTCCCAACAGCAGTGTGTAAGAGCTCCCTTTTCTCTACATCCTCTCCAACATTTATTATTTTTTTACCTTTTTAATAATAGCCATCCTGATTGGCGTAAGATGATATAATACCTCATTGTAGGAGTTTATTACCAGTTTTATATTGCACTGCTAAATTCTCATAAAAGGCAATTATACTCTACTAAGAATGGTTGAGCTTCTTCAAGTAAATTGTACTGTTTATATCCTGTAAACACTGTGGGTTGTATAATTCATCAGGTTTTTCTGTTTTTGTTGATGGCTAAAAATCATAGAGATAAATTTGTGCCTCATTTATAGAAAATGCATAATAAAAATTGTTCACCATATTCCTGTTTTGTAATTAACTTCCTTCTTGGATCTAGTTTATATTCTTCCTGCCTTTGTGGTTATGCACTGTAACCTATTTTATCTTCCTTTGGTTCACAAATTTTATAAATTGTTTTATGTTCTTATTGGAAAATAATGAAACATTAGAATATAAAATACTTTGGTGGTACCTCTTTAAATCTTCTTTGCATGCCCCTCCCATTTATTCCCATGACCTTGCCCAATGACTGCCAAGTCCTTTGTCTGTTTCCTTTTTCCCAAAATCATTTCCTTTGGCAAGTGTGTATTCCTCTGTTGAATAAACGTAGAATGACTTAAGCAGCAAATGGTTTGGTAAGACACTCCACGTTGCTTTTTGTTTTGTCCTAATTCTTTTGAAAAACATCTTCTAAAAAAATCCACTTATTAAGAAATTCATCAATTTTAATTTTAAAAGTATAGTCTTTAAAAATTCTTTGCATAGTTTTCTTCTCAGCCTTCTGTAAATGACTCAAATTTTATCTCTCAGTCTTGCATCAATTTTTAAAATTTATTTTATAATTTTTATTAGTGTTTAGTGTAACCAGCCTTAAGGGGATGCCAGTCTTACAGATAGAATCACAAACAGAATAAGAATTGGCATTAGAAAGCACTCAGTCTCTTTTTCTTGTTGTGTAATTACAGCTTTCAGTTTGCCAAGGAGAATCATTTTATAGATGAAGATCCATGGTTAACTAGACAGCAGAAGCTGGAGAAATAATTGAGCTTTACTATCAGTTAGATTTTATTTTCATCACACAATTTTGTTTTACATGCTTGCTTTTCTTTCTGCATTTTAATTACCAGTGTCCCTTCTGGTTTTGTGTATGTGATATCGTTTGTGTATGATTTTAAAATATTTTCTATGTTTTCCTCCTCTCATTTTGACATTTTCATTTGTCCAAAGCAGTAATGGCTTTTATGGTAATACTTAGCTCATAACAACTTAATTTCACTGAGAATCAGCCCACCTGTAGGAAGGGATCTTCGCAGATCAGCTTATACTGTGTGACTCTCCCCCTTTGCCAAAGCACCTTTGCTAGATGTCCATTCATATTCTCTCTCAGTGAGTCAGCCAGTGTATGGTGCCTTGAAATGAACTGACGTCCACTCAGGAAGCTCTGGGGCAGGCATCTCCCAACCAGCTTCTGTGCTGGGAAAACAAAGAGAATGTCCAGAGAGAAGCAGAAATGGAGAGAAGGCATGACTAGTTTTTATTTTTAACTTTTTGTAACTACTTATTTACTGTTTCAAATGTTTCCCCAGTCTGGCTATCCTTGAGCTCAGTGTGTTACCCAACATCTTCCTCATAGAGTCTTTTTCTCTTTCTTAAGCCATGATAAATTGCTTTCTGTTACTATTAGAACTGGGGCCAAGCCATTATTACCAAAGTGAAGAGCCTCCAATGCAGTACTTTAGGAGCAGTAAATTCCCCTCTTCATGTCCCACCTTGTTTCTCTCATAAGAATTACATCAGTATTTTCTTCTCTCCTAGCCCCATAGCTAACATATTGTGCCCCTTGAGTTCCTTTGCCATTTGTGTTGCGCATTCCCATTTTGAATTATGCTTGTCCCAAGTTCAGGTCATTTTCCTTATCTGTCAAGTATTCCTCTGAGCCCTCTTCTCTCTTTGTCTCTCCTTGTGCTTCTGGCCATCTCTTAGACCCAGGTGTTTCACACTATTTTGGATTTGGATTTCCACCTACAATAGGCCTGCTGCTCTCCTTGGCTTTGACCTCTTCCTACATTAATTCGTCTGCATCTTTTCTCCCTTATTCCATTCTTCCTGCAGGTTTTTGACAAAGCTGCATATATTGATTGGACTGCAAGTATTTTTTGTCTTCTTTCTTCTGTAAGAACAATTTTCTCTCTACTGTTTTTCTCATGGTGGTTCTTATTTATCTCTAGATTCTTCCTCTTTTCCTTATAAATTATAAAATTTTCTCTTTGGAAATAAACTTTCTTCTTTATATTCCTCTAACTGTTCCTGGAGTCTTATCTTACTGCCTTCTTATTGGCCTGTGTGTCCTCCCTGCATACATTTGGACTGAGAGAATAAGATCCTGACTCATTCAGATGCTCTGGTCAACCTCACTTAACTATGGCTAGTTCTTAAAAAAATTGTACGAGTGTGACTTTGTAGATATAGATATTAAAAAAGAAAAGAATATTTTAGTCTGGGTTTTCCAGAGAAACAGGAACAATGGGAGATATATTTATACCTATATCTTTATATATTTACCTGTTAATTTTTATATAACTATGAAAAAAGACACTTGCACACACGTTTATAACAGCACAATTTGCAATTGCAAAAATACGGAACCAGCCTAAATGCCCATCAACCAACAACTGAATAAAGAAAATGTAGCATATATACAATATGGAACACTACTCAGCCATAAAAAGAAATGAAATAATGGCATTCACAGCAATCTGGGTAGAGTTGCAGACCATTATTTTACCTGAAGTAACTCAGGAATGGAAAATGTTACATGTTCTCACTTATAAGTGGGAGTTACACTGTGAGGATACAAAGGAATAAGAATGATATAATGGACTCTGGGGACTCAGAGGTAAGGATGGAAGGGGGATGAAGAATAAAAGACTACACATTGGATATGGTATATACTGCTTGGGTGATGAGTGCACCAAAATCTCAAAAATCACCTCTAAAGAGCTTATCCAAGTAACCAAAAACCACCTGTTCCTCCCCCAAAAATTTAAATAAAATAAAATAACAATTTTTAAAATTTTATATAACTATATATTTATATGTAAATAAATCTTCATTATGTATATGTATGTATACAGAGAAAGAAGAGAAAGAAAGGCAGATTATTATACAGAATTATATACAATTTATTCAAATAATTTTGGAGGCTGTGAAGGCCGAGAACTTCAGTCAGCAAGCCAGAAACCCAGAGTGCTGATGGTATAATTCTGGTCTGAGTCCAAAGGTCTGAGAACTAGGAAAGCAAATGGTGTAAGTTTCAGCCCAAGTCCAAGTTCAAAAGCAGTAGAAGACCAATGTCTTCAAGGCAAGTTGAATTCTCTCTCTCAGCCTATTTGCTCTATTAATGCCATCAATGGATTGGAAGAGGCTCACTCACATTAGGGAGAGGATATGCTTTATTCAGTCTACTAACTTCAGTGTTAGTCTCTTCCAGAAACTCCCTCAAAGACACACCAAGAATAATGCTGAACCAAATATCTGGATACTCTGTGGCCCAGTCAAATTAACCATCATTACTTCAACTGCTCATCCACATCTTGTAGGCTGTCAACTCTTGGTGAATGCCTCTGGGCTCACTTTCCTTTAGTCTCAGAAATACGAATTCCTGTTCTCAGTGAATTCTTTACTTCCCTCACACATGTCTCCCATGGCTATTCTTTCTCTTTGCTCTTTAATTTAATCCAGAAAAGAAAAGGATTTGCACAAAAACTGCCCACATATCGCATTTGAGGATAGTGAGACCTACAGAGGAGCTGGGAAAAAAAGATATTGTATACTCCATCAGTGCCATCAGCTAAATCATATAGTAGGTTCTATTTTTAATACATACATTCAGTCACTCCATCTGCAGGATTTTTTCACTGGCTACCTTCCTTCCATGAAATAGATCAATGACCTGTCTCCTCTTCCCCCTTATTCTATACCTCCCTTCTGCCCTGAAGCCCCAAGTTCCTATTTGTTTCATATGGGCAGCAGTTTAGCCTATTTTTTGCTGCATTGCATCCTTCCAAATTGTAAATTTACAAGTTCACTTTTTCTACCCAAAGACAATTCCTTTCCACAAAGCTATTAAAATGATAGTTTATTCATTTCATCTTGTTTATTCATGCAAGTAATCATTTATTAAACTTAAGTATACACCTACTTGGCATTCGTTGAAGATGGAGATGCAAACAATGGGCAAAAGATGTGTCGTAACAGTGTTTTCAGTGATACTACAAGCATGTTGTGCTATGATTTAGTATTGATTGTATTACGACAAAATTTAGAATAAGAAAGAAACGCATTGTCTCATGGGTTTAGAAATTCTGGCCTGAATAAGGGCTGAAAAAATAAAATATAAATGATAAAAAATAAATCACACATTTGTTGAAGCTACTGCTTTAAAAAATATAAAACAAACTTCCTATTCCTAATGAAATTGATAGGCCAGAGGAAGAGATTTATAAGGAAAGAGGAAACTCCAGCACAGTGTGACACAATAGAGGTAAACGTGGGATGGTAGGATTTAGCGTGGATGGACAGTGGTCATCACTGAAATGGTGCCACTAAAGTTGGGTCTCACGCAAGTAACAAAGCATCTGCATGTTCTTGCGCACTTCAGAGTGGAGGTGGGCCATGATGTTGAGGGAAGATTCAACATCTCCACAAGGGTACCTCCCTAATAGAACTCAGCATGTCCTAAATTAAACTCATTTTTTCCTCCAGTTTTGCTTTTCCTCTGACATTATCAGTACATGATATCAATGCTCGCCTTCTTCAAGCCAAAACCTGGGCATCCTTTTTGTGTCTCCTCTCCTTCAACAACATAGGGAGTCAATTTTTTTTTTTTTTTTTTTTTTTTTTACCAATTCTGGCTATTCTGAACAACTTTCAGATATCTAAGTATGCCATACTTCCTTTGACCTCTAAACATTTGTAATTGTTATTTCCTTTATCTGGGGCACAGTTCCTCTCCCATACATCACCCACATTTCCCTAGATAACTCATCCTCATTCTCAATGCCTCAGCTTAGACATCACTTGTACCAAAAAGGCTCACATAACAACCTATATCCAAATTAGATTCTCTTCCTGCAGGCTCCCCAGTGTATGCCAGCAAAGCACTTATGACACTCTATTGTAATTTCCTGCTAGTGTCTCTGTCTCCTTCAGTAGTTTATAAGCACCATAAAGGAAGAGATTATTGTCTATTTTAACTATAACTGCATTTACAGTGACTGGCACAGTGGTTGCCACAAAGTAGGTATTCCATAGGTATTTGTGAAATGAATGAGTAAACGCATGATTGAAATGTCACAGGTAGAAAGTTCTGAGAATGGTAAAAGCCAGAATGGGGATATCGGTCTGTGTAGCAAAATTGAAATGGAGGTAAAAGTCACCAGAATTGAGAAGGACAATTGTCTACCTTGCACATGTCTGAAGGGAATTGAAGTTGTCCAGAGTGGTAGTCAGTCATGAGGTGAATAGAAAGATCATGAGCCACAAGCCGAGGTCTTCAGTGAACATGATGAATGATATGGTTTGGCTGTAACTCCACCCGAATCTCATCTTGAATTGTATCTCCCACAATTCCCACGTCGTGGGAGGAACCCGGTGGGAGGTGATTGAGTTATGGGAGCAGGTCTTTCCTGCACTGTTCTCATGATAGTGAATGAGTCTCACAAGATCTGATGGCTTTAAAAACAGGAGTTCACCTGTACAAGCTCTCTTCTCTGGTCTGCTGCCACGTGAGATGTGCCTTTTATCTTCTGCCATGATTGTGAGGCCTCCTCAGTCATGTGGAACTGTAAATTCAATAAATCTATTTTTCTCTGTAAATTGTCCAGTCTCAGGTATGTCTTTATCAGCAGCATGAAAACAGACTAATACATTGAAGGAACAGAAAGTCAACAGATCACCAATGAGAAAGAGTAAATGATTCAACAGCCAGATCTATTAGTGTCAAAGGAATAAGCGATTTTATACAAACATACTTTTTAAACCAAAAACATTTTATTCTGTCTCTACAGAACTCTCAGATTGTCTTCACGACCTATCTCTAGCACATATTTACTGTCCTTAATATCAGCTTTAATCTTGGACCCCTAAGTGGAAAGCATCAGGTGACTATTTCTCATTGTTTCCTTTCAGTTTTTCATTTCCAAGTTCAGCTTTTCAGCCAGCCAACCCTTCTACTGAGACTGCCAGCTCAACATCATGCCTTTGAAAACAGTCACAATGCCTCCTATAGTGATTGTTTGCTCCCTGGAGAGAAAAAAACATGTTTTTAACCTTAGCTTTCAAAGTATGGTCTCTCATTGGTTCGTTCTCTTTCTTTTAATACTCTCTTCCAAATCTAATTTTTCTGATGCTGTCTGCTCACGTTGAATGACTTATTTTCAAGGATTTGAATTGCAGCAAACAGGTCTCTTCAGTCCATCCCAGTGAAATCAATAATCGGCATTACTACCATGTAATATCTTGCCGGAAGTATTTTGTATTCCTTTTTATTTAGATCATTACAGCAAATCCTTATGTAATGGTGCCCTTCTCCTATCCTTCTCTGCCAGAAGTTTCTCTTTTTCCCTTTCTTCTCATTCTTGTCGCTGGTAAAAAGGTACAGCAGAGACACCAGTGATTTTTATTTTGTTCCCGTTTTTCTCATATCCACCATTACTTTTCTTCATACTGCTCCATTTCCAATTCCTCAGCTATTTCTCCCTTGTCACTTTTTAAAAGTTTCTGTTTGTGTTTGGGAGCTGACACAGAGCCTCCTGAGACACCGTCTCACTCTGACTGAGACATGGACTCACTCTGAAGGCTCAGAGTGTAGCACTGAGATCCTACCCATAGTAGGGGCTCTCCCTACCTTGCCTCTCCCCACCAGGATCTGCATGGCCAGACCACACCCTATGCCCCCTGTCTTCATCATCCTCTATTCTAGTTCTTGTTCTTCCCTGAGGTCTACGACAATGTCCCCAACAGTTAGTCACCCTGCTGAAGGAGACACATTTCCACCACAAGACAGCAACTTGCTTTGGACAATTGACTTTGATCAGCACTTGAAGGAAAGAAGCCTTTGAAGATGAACACACATGAAGCTGTTTTCACTAATTTGAGGCCTCCAAGTGACAATAATGAACAAAACGGCACCATTTAAGTTGGTAACATGAATTAGTAGCTGGTGAATATTATACATCCTTTATAGAAAAGAAAGCTGTCTTCATATTTGAAAAGTTTATCTTCTTTGACCAAGAAGGCAGCTCCAGTAGAAGCATGACACAGGAGAAGGAAACTAAATAAGCTCTTGTAACTAATAGGTGACACATGTTACAGATAGATCACACTTACATCTGAGTAGAATTTCTTCTCTTAAAATCAAACAGGATCAGTGGTAATATAAATGTTGGCCTGTTGCCTGAGATTTCCTGTGGGGGTTGCAGAAAGGCTTAAGTTAAAAGGAAAATACAGAAATCTTAGGTTTTCTTTGTGCTGATGATTTTCCCTTCAGTACTGTGGTACTCTGATGTCTGGCTTTCTAGGTTATCAGGGTACATGTCTATGAAGAGATCGCATCCCCTTTCTCGACCGCATCTCCCTCTTGGAAGCTCTTTTACAGTCAACACTGGACTAGAGCCCACGCTTCTGGTTGCTGCTGGCTCTGATGCTTCTTTCTGATATGAGAAATAGGCAGAGGGACAGGACAGAAGGATAACTTGTCCAGCTCAAAATTAATTCCTGTAGAACAGACAGCAAACCTGTGCCCACTGCTGACTCCAGGGTGAAGATATGGGCATCTAGAGGCAGCTTGTCTTCCCACAGTGGGAGGTTTTCTTTCTCTGTGCTTTTTACAATTCATTAGGTAGGCAGAGAAACTACTGTTGCACCATTTTAAAAATGAAATGGAAGCAAAGATGATTATGTGTCTGGCCAAAGGCCAGAAAACACATACAAGATGCAACTAAGCGCAGGACCCAAATATTCTGACAACCAGCCTGGTTTCTTGCTGTTGGTGTAAGCCACCTCTCTCCCAAGCCCTCATTCTTGGTCAGAAGTCATATTATTCTATACAAAATGAAGTTACATTTTAAAAATTCTAAGCATGCAGTTTGTTCTTCTGCCACTGAGCTGATTCATTTATCTAATCTGCACACACAGAGTCCTGACTTCATTGTGTTTTGCTAGAATCATGTTCTGAGGCTTTGTGGTCGATATTATGCAATGCCACTTTGCCAGTTTGTGCTCTGCCAATTTTTTTGAGCAAGCTTAATTATGCAAATGTATCTGATAATAGATCATTCATTTTAGTCATGCATAATTATTTATTTTTTATGCATAGCTCCAATGACTTGGACAGAGCTTAGTAACAGCTCATCTCATATCTATCAAGGAGACGTAAGAGAGAACATAATTATGATGCAGGTCAACTGCTCTGGTGAGCATCAAGCTGCTTCAGGGAAACTTATATTTGAGGCAAAGCCAACTATTTCTAAGGAAAATGCCAGCTGTTGCTGCCAATCTGTTGTTCTCAGAATAAAAGTCCATTTCATGGGGCTGGAGGAGCAATGACAGTTAAAGGCAGATGTAATGTTACTTAAAATTATGGTTTGGAGGTGGATGGAACTTCCACTGTTTAGTTACTTCCACTGACTCTTAAACTGTAACGTTTTGTCATTTGTGCACCTTCTAACTTTAGAGATAATAAAAAGGGGCCTGGAAGGAAATGCACTAGAGACAAGTGGAAAGAGATATCCTAGAGTGTTTTGCCCTTCTCAGAAGAAAATAGGTGACGCAAATGCTATTAAACAGAAATAGAAAGGCTGGCTCTCTTTAACTTCTTCCATTTTTCCACATGGGCCATAATCTTATTACCTCTGGGCCTTTGCGTACTCTAACTGCACTTCACTTTGGACTCATCCTAGAGTTACCAGCTTAAATATTATTTCTCGCAAGAAGACTTCCCTGATCACTTCCCCTCTAACCTCACCCCTAGAATAGGTTAGGTATCCTTATTATGTCCTCTCATAGAATCAGGTACATGATCTATCATACCTTTTATTTCACTTTGTGGGATTACATAATTCACTATTTCCTATTTATGAAGGTGGAGACCATGTCTATTTTGTTTATTGATGCTCAGCTAAAACTTAACTGAATCCATGGAATCGTAATACTTAATAAATATTTACTAAACAAAATAATAATTAAATGAATAAAAAAAAGGTTGGAAATTGTGATGGGGGCTCAGGCTTTGGTTTCTTTCTTAATGTCCCATTGAAACCCTAAAGGACTCATCTAACATGTCAGCAATATCTACTTCTCTCTAACTGTGGAACACAACACAATATCATTTCTAGTGTACAGTGTTAATTTGAATGGTGATTTTGTGAGAATGGTGGCCAAGGTTGGCAATAGTACTTGTCTGCCCAACAAACTTTGCCTTAATCTTTCCCCTGCTTTTCTTACCACTGTTCCTCCTTTCCTCTACTTGCTCATATCCACCAGAGAGATGGGAAGAGGATGTATGCCTGGCCAGTAATGACTCTTCCCCAGGATCAATATTAGAAGAAAGCCCTTTCTTTTCTTATGAGGTTGCCGAGCTGGAGGATTTGGATCTGGGGCCACTGATGGCCATCTGCAAGAGTCTATGGATAAAGCCAGTCAGATCAAGTAGAAAGTCAGAGTCTAAGGTCCTGATTCTTATACTTCTTTATTTGCTGTCATGGTCTTTTTCAGTATGCACTCCAAAGCTGCTCTCCTAGCCCAGCTAAACTGGACATCAGCATTCTTTTCAAATATCAGCTGTTTGCCTATTATCTTTATTCCTTTTGCCATACCTATATGTGGCAGGTTTTAAATGTATTATTATTATTTATTATTTTCTTTAACTCACTTTTTAACCCAAATATATTTATTTTAAAAGAAAATAAGTATTTTTTCCTAACGTCAATGTGAGTTTAATTTCTATTTGTTGCAGTTGAATAAGATCTGGCTGATGCAGTAATTAAAGTGCATTTATCTTCAAGGAGATAGGGAGAATCAGCTGAAGTCGGGGGAAACGCAGTCACATTCTTAGATTCCATGTTTAAGTGGGGTTCTGACTTTTAAACCTTGAAGAGTCCTGATAAATATAGACATTGACACCTGAGGCCAGAATTAAGGGTCATGTTTTGATAAAGTTTCTAATGTTGGTGACTAAGTAGTGGAGAGTACAAGAATTGAACAGAATTGGGTGGTGACCCCATTGAGATTTTAAGGAAATTGTATTGACAAAGACACCCCAAACCTGGCAAAGGATGTCCTATAATTACGGCCCTTAAGGCCCTTACCACAGCTATACTTGTACCAACAGAAAGTAGATAAAGCACCGTAACACAGAGAAGTCATAATTCTGCCAGAGGCTTATCCAAGAAGGCCAATGGTTGTGGTCAGGTAACCAGGGAGGGGCAGAGAAGCTCAGCAAGGGCTTGCACTATGACCAGAGAGGTAAGTCCTTGATATTCTGGCTCAACAATATGCTGTATATGCTGTGGACCAGAGGTGACTGGCATTGCTTCTTTTTTTCTGTGCTTTCCAAATGGGAGTTTTAATTGCAGACATTGTATATTTCTCTATAATTTTATATTGGTCGTGTAGGGCTAGTTAAATTTATTATATGACAAAACTATGAGAAGAAAGACTTGGGATTAGATACAGCAAATGATGTGCTTTGTGTTGTCTCTTTGGAAAGGGTCGATGTGTTTTCTGTTGTAGATGGGATACTGGCATTTTGGTAGGTGGGCATTTTTTAATTCAGTATCAGGAGAGAAGGGTACCTTGAGTGTGCTGGGAAGCCAAGGGGTGGAATGTAGTAAACTATGGTAGATATTGTGTTGTCCACAGGGTTTATCCATCCTCTTCCATAGCAACATGCTCCTTCCTCTTATTTCCCCATCTCCTCCCACCACCACCATCCCAGCCATAGGGATGACCTTGCAACCCATGCCTGACCAAAATTGTGTCCTTGGATTGAGAAAATTTTGGAGAAAAAGACACTCTGTTTTCTACTGGGGTTGCCTTAATGGGAGGATGTGAATCTGAGAATGTTGAGACTAAAGGGGAGGAGAAGCGGAAAGGAAGGTTGTGTTTTCTTGGTTTGATTTCCCATCTCTGAGGCCCCAAGGCCCTGAACCCTGCAGTTACTCATTTGATAATGAGGCTACCTTAGTGTTCTATCCACTTTCTTGGGTCAATAAAATCTATTTTTCTTAGTGTTATTTGACATGGATTTTTATCATTTGGAACTAAAAGAGTTGTGAACTTCTCTCCTTGGAGAGTCTTTCTTTGACTCACTGTAGCTAATTTAGGATCCTTTCTGCTATGTTCTATGTTTTATAGCTCTATTGCTCTATGAAATTACCTTTCTTTGTCTAATTTTCTGTTTATTGCTCATTTCCTTCCTCCTCACTCTGCTGCTACTAAAATGGAAACTCCATGAGGTCAGATATTTTGTCTGTTTCATTTATTAATTAATTTCTCCAAGGCCTAGAACAGAACTGGGTATAGACCAGGTGTGTCTTAATAAATACTTACTAATTGAATCACTCGCTGTCACAGGTATAAAGACTATGGAGTGACAAAGAGGAGGGAATCTACAGAAGGAGATATTCATCGGTTTATCCCGGTTCTCCTAGTTTTCCTATTACTTCACTAACTGATATTACAAGTTTTCCCCTTTTTTCTCCTTCAGTTGCTTTTCTCAGTCCTTTTTCTAAAGTAACCTCACTACTTGATCTACAATACTACTTTCCATTACCCATCTCTGCCCCTTTGCTTTTTTTTGTTGTTGTTGTTGTTTAAAACCACCAACCTCAGTTCACATCCACCTTCCATAAATACTTATTTACTGGGTGATTTAATTAGTAAAAATACTGCATTTCCTTTTGCTTCTTCATCCAAGGAACCAAACTCATCACAGGGCCTGAACTCTTTATGACCAGCCTGAATAGTTTTCTCGACCTTCCTGTGGGTAGAAGGTGATTAAGAACTCTATTTTCTTAAAGGTGTATAGTATTTTATTGTCATTAAAGCATTTTTGATAAATTAGTTAATCTCAGTTGATTTAGATAGCATCCCTTATGAGGTAGGCTGGGATAGGAATTGGTATCAAAAATTCAGAGATGAGAAAACCAAAATACAGAAAAGCTGATGATTTTTCTAAAGCCACAGAGGTAGTGAAGGCTAAGTCTGTACTTTAGTGTTTTGTTTCTTTGTAACATGCAGTTCTGTAGAGAAGACTGTCTATTGGTATGAGAAAAAAATCATAGAGCTTTGGTAAGCTGCATGATGTCAAGGCCACAAACTCAGTTATGACCATATTTTCCTAGATTTCCCAAACAAAGTAGGAAATCAAATCTTTCTTACTAGGTAAATTTTGATATTAAGAAACTGAAAGCTGTCATTTGGATTTTCTTATGGTACTATCTATTGAACCTCAGACATAAGGTATAGAAAGATATAATTTTTTAACAATTTGCATTTTACCAGTTTTAAGAAAAATCCAATACACCGTAGGCCCAATGACATTTTGAAAGTTTCAAGTCTGTCATGGCTGTCATGATATGAATCATTCAAGCAGAGGCCATGGTCCTGAACAAAATAAACAGCTTGAAGAGAGACAAACACATTTTCCCTCTACTTGGCGCCATTGTTCGAATGAAACAAATCCACTAAAGCCATGGATACTATGAAGAACGCTGAGGCTTCTACTGTGTCCGTGGCAGAAGCACATTCTTGAGGAAAGGCCACCAAGCCAAGAGCAGTGACTTTTCTTCTCTACTACAGATAAGAAATGTGACCCAGACAGATGTTTTCAGTTCTCCTTGCCTCAGTTTCTTTATTGGTAAAATGCAAAAATTAGAGTACACAGGCTTAGAGAGACTTCCGATTCTAATAATTGTTGATTTGGAGTCATCTGACTGCAGTGCTGCAGTTGTTACTGATTATAGGTATTTTCTTACTCATTAAGAGAAACAATGACACCAAGTAAGAAGACCACAGAACTTGGTGATGCAGGTGCTGAAGAGTTGCTCTTAGTTCAACTACCATTGTGGCCAAGAGAGTAGAAGACAGAGTTATTGCTTGGGTGGCAAATACTTTAATTTGCACAAGGATGTTTGTATAACTCAGAGTGAGTCACTAGGTTCTTACCTACCTGATGGGTAACTAGAACATCTTTTTTCTTTTTTTTCATGGCAAACGAAAGTACAGTAACCAGTACTTTGGTTGCACTTTTACATACTTTCTTGTCACCATTCCTGGATTCCTATTCTGCTTCCTAACCCCAGGAGGGAAGGAGAAATGGGGATTGATAGGGCTTAGATTTGGTCCTTGCCCAAACCTCATGTTGAATTGGAGGAGGGCCCTGTTTTTGGTAACAGGAAAGTGGCTTAAAGAGCCAGGCAGGCAAGCTTTCATATGTAAATGCTGGCAATTAAAAACTAGGTCCATTAGTGGCTTATGCCTGTAATCCCAGCACTTTGGGAGGCTGAAGTGGGCAGATCACGAGGTCAGGAGATCGAGACCATCTTGGCTAACCCAGTGAAACCCCATCTCTACTAAAATAATGCAAAATAAATTAGCTGGGCATGGTGGCAGGTGCCTGTAGTCCCAACTACTCTGCAGGCTGAGGCAGGAGAATGGTGTGAACCCAGGAGGTGGAGCTTTCAGTGAGCCGAGATCATGCCACTGCACTCCAGCCTGGGTATCAGAGTGAGACTCCATCTCAAAAAAAGAAACAAAATAAAACAAAACAAAAAAACTAGGTCCATTCGACATGGCCAATATGGCGATTCCCACCTTTTTCTCCTTGCCATCAGACAAGTGTCATGGCCACCTCCAAATAACACCATGTGCTTAAAACATCATGGCAGCCCACATTTACATATTAAAGGGTTAAGGTGGAAGGGCCAGGTTTTTCTCAGGCTACGTAAATAACATACCTTGTCAACCCAATCCCCTGGTCCCTATGCAAATCAAACACCACCTCCTCCAGACTTCAATATAAGCAACCACTTTTCCACCGCATGTGGGGTTCCCTCTCTTGGTTTGGAGCCCCTTTCCCTCTGTCTCTGTATGGTGGGGCTTCTTCCTTCTTTCTTGCCTATCAAAATCTTTGCTCCTTAAAACCAGTCCAAGTTTGGTGGTGTCATTTTATCTACATTGGCACGAGACCAGAAACCCTGGTGTTCTTCCAGTCATCGGAGCCATATAGTTTTGGTGTATTGACCAGGAACGGGAATTCATTTATCCAAGTGGTGAGTACAGAGCAGAGCAAATCTCAACCTCAAATCTATCCTTTAATCTCAAGGCTGTCTTCCTGATATCCTGTCACAAAACTTTCCTTCTCTTTGTATCCACGGTCTCCTACTCTCTCTGTGTGTGTCTAACATGTGGGAATTCTTACAGTTCAGGGAAACAGGTATATTAGAAAAGATCAGCAATCAAGCAGGCAGTAACTTAATAAACATCTCCCTCTAGGGTTTCTCTGGGGAGCGCATGGTATTTTAAGACATCAGTGTTAACCAGAGGAAATAAAAATCCTCTTCATAAGACACATTGCTGGTTGTCTGCGGTATATTGCAGCTTCACAACTTTTCCTTTTTGTGTGTTTTCTACTGGAAACTAGGCTCCAGGCAACTTCTGTGAACAGGAATTTTTACCTTTAGCAGTTAGGAGTAAGATGCCTTCTGCAGTCAAATTTTAGTCCTGATACTGTTCCATTGGCATGAAAATAGCCATTTGGTTCCTACATTCCTTTAAGGCACCTATTCTGTCTCCGATTAAGACAGTACTTAATTAGTAAGGGAATTTTAAGACCAGAAGTTAACCAGAACCATTTTTCAGAAGGTAAATGCTGTAGCATGAGCCATAATAGGCAATCTAGCACATTACTTCCATTAAAGCAGCCTTGCCCAAAGGTGACATAGTCTCTCCAGAGATCTGTTTTATGGGGAGCCAGGCAGATCACATAGGTTTAGAAAGTCAAAGGGAAATCACACAAGGCAAATAAGCTAAGGTTGTGTGGGTAAGCACAGTTAGTCCCATCACTTAGTTCATCCGGTTCCATAGCTTGCAGGACCATGCCTTCAACTATGGGTGGCACATTAACATGGTGCTGAGATCCAGGAACCAGGGAGGTAAAACAGTAGGAGAACACTCCTATGGTCTTCTTCTCCACCCTGGGTCATATGGAAAGGAAGGAGGCTAAGATAATGCTTTTATTCTCGCTTTTTTTCTAGATGGGAATACATTATCTTCAGCTTGCACCCCCATGGAGTGCACTCTGAGACACTGGAACTTCTTTAACTTCAGAACTTTGAAGACAAAAATGATTCATTTTATTTTGCACAAGGGCATGGCATTTTTATTAAACCTTTGCAAGCATTGTAAAATCAACACAGCTCTTTCAGCAATCATATCGAGCAGGCCCAGGGAAAATAGTTCCCCAAAATCAGAAAAGCAACTTTCAGGGGAACCATCAAAGGAGTCCCCTTATTTGGGGCCCCTTCAAGTTCCCTTCTCATTACAGGACCTTAGGCAAATAAAGGGAGATTTAGGCCAATTTTCTAAAGACCCTGATAGGTATATGAAAGCTTTTCAAAATTTAACTCAGGTGTTTAACCTCACATAGAGGGATGTTACACTGCTCCTAAGGCAAAACCTAAGAACAGTTGAAAAGCAAAAGCTCTGCAAGCAGCAAATAATTTTGGAGATGAGCTATATATCTTCTATAACACACAAAAAGGGAAGAAAGTGAATAGGGAAAGCAAAGAAACAGCAGAAAAAACATTCCCAATTGGAAGGGAAGCAGTTCCCCTTGACAACCCTAATTGGGACCACAATAGCTCTGCAGATGAATGGAAATGGAAGCATTTTTTAATATGCATTTTACAAGACCTATGGGAAACCAGGACCAAACCTCTCAATTACTCTAAACTGCCTATAATAGACCTAAAGCCAGATGAAAATCCTGCAGCCTTATGGAAAGGCTGAGCAAGGCACTAATAGAGTACACCTCCATATCCCCTAATTCCATTGAGGGACAGTTCATCATAAAAGACAAGTTTATTACACAGGCAGCACCTGATATTAGAAGAAAACTACAGAAGCAAGCTATAGGACCAGATAGAACTTGAGAGAACCTCTTGAAAGTGGCCACTTCAGTCTTTTATAATAAGCACCAGGATGAGGCCCCAAAGAAAAAGAGAAACCTCGAAGGAAGAACAAATCCTCTGGTAGCAGCTTTGCAGGCTTGCAAAGTCCAGTATCCCCAAAGAACATCTGCTGGTTGCTATTGGTGTGGCAGTCCAGGGCATTTTAAGAAGAAATGCCCAGGCAGCAAGACAAAGCAAACTAGACCCTGTCTAGCCTGTGGCAAAAACCACTGGAAATGAAACTACTTCTGAAGACAGAGGTCACTGGGTTCAGAACCAGTTTCACAGATGGTCCAGTAGGACTGATGGATCCCGAGGTTCAAACCTCAGCTCCAGCGGCTCAAACTGCCATTATAGCACAGGAGCCCCAGGTGATTCTGGAAATTATAGGAAGGAACGTAGACCTCCTTCTAAATGCTAGAGCCAGTCTCTCTGTTTTCTTCTCTCTAATCCAGGCCTTCCCTCTTCCCATAGCACAACTGTAAGGGGCATCTCAGGAAACACTCTAATCTAATGTTTTTCTTAACCTTAGTTGCAGTTAAAAGGATTTATTGTTTACACATGCTTCCAAACCATTGTCATGATAGCTCTACTAGTCAGAAAAGCCTCCAAGTTAACCCTACAAAATAATTGAACTGTTTACACCTACATAATGTGGCAGAGCTACTGTTCTCTTAGCTAACAAACAGCTGGTAAAGCAAGAAGTACATAAGGCAGGATAAGCAGTAGTCACTCTGAATAACATGTCTCCCCAGACACAAGCACTCAATTAGCTGAGCTAATAGCTCTTACAAGAGCATTTAATTTAAGCAAAGGAAAGGTTGCTGACATTTATACCAACTCCAAGTTTGCTTTCTTAGCTTTCCATGCTCATATTGCCATTTGGAAGAAAAAACATTTTCTTACCACCAATGAATCTCCTATGAAATATCACCAGGAAATTAGCAGGTTATTATCCTCAGTTTTTCTTTCACAAGAAATTGCAGGGATGTATTGTAGGGAATATCAAAAGAGAACAAATGAGGCAGCTGAAGTAAATAGATTAGCTGATCAGGCAGCTAAATCAAAGGCAAGGAAACCTCAAGGCATTAACACACATCAGGCCCCTTCTAATTCAGGAAGGCCTCATAAGAAAAATTAAACTTCAGTATTCTCCCGCAGAAATAGAATAGGCCACTTTTCAAGGGCATTCTTTCCAGCCCTCAGGATGACTGCAGTCAGGATGGCAAACTCTATTTGCCAGCCTCCAGCCAATGGAAAGTCTTAAAATTCTTCATCAAGCTTTTCACCTGGGAAAAGATAAAACTTATCAATGTGCTCAAAGATTGTTTTCAGGCAGAAAACCTCTAAATTGGTGAATCATGTAACCTCTCTTGCTCACTTCCAAAAGGAATTAACACAACTGGCAGAAATCCAACCCCAGGAGACAGAACCACCTTTATTTAACCTAGGAAATTTGGTATTAGCAAAAACCCTCATCTCTCTCTCTCCTTCCCTAAGCCAAGCTGAGAAGGGCCCTACACTGTTCTTCTTTCAACCCCCTCAGCAGTAAAAGTTATAGGAATCAACTCCTGGATATATCACACTCAAGTCAAAGCATGAGGAGGTGAGGGAACAACCCCTGACAGCCCAAAGGAATGTCCCGAATATCAGTGTAAAGAAATAGAAGATCTGAAGCTGGAAATCATGAAAGGTAAGTAACTGAGTGAGGGCTACTCATCTTACTCAGTCCCACTCCTACCTCACCAGATACTTTTTATTATTTCTATCATTTCCTCTCAAATTCACTGCCAAATATTAAAACTTCTTTTTAACTCATATTTGCAGGAAGATTTTAATTATACATGGGATTAAATTTCTAACTTTGCAAATCTTCAAAGGGAAATGTTATATCACGGCAAGCAAAATTTTAAACGGAAATTATTTGCTATGCCACTCTTGTGGGAATTGTTATAGTCATGCTACTATTTGCAATAGAACTATACAGTGTGGCAGCCGTAATGTAGAATTCTGGTTGTAAAATCCTAATTGCTGTAACATTTTGCCTAATTACTGTCCTTATAACAGAAGTAATAATTGCAGGAAAGATTTAGTCCAGGTTGTTTTGGTTATAATAGGAGTAATAGTTATGGATAAAAAGCAAGCATGGAAGTTTTACTATCATTAAGTTTAGTGGGACTTTTTACTGAAGGTTGGTAACGTAAGACACTCTAAGCTATACAAAGAAGGTTATAAAGAAAAATATTTTATATAAGAAAAAATTTTGTATGGTAAATGCTTGTCCTAAAAGAAAATGACTGGTTGTTTAAAGAATGGATGTTTAGGACAAATCAGAAAGTTTAAGTATGTTGCAAAAGGGTCTGTGAAAGTCATGAAATAATTTAATAATTAAAGAAAAGGAATTGCCAAGATTAATGCTAAAGTTATATTAGCCACCCAATAACATGTTTCTCCCAGTCATATTACAAGTTATAAAAATGCCCTAAGCCTAAATTATTTTCTAATGGCAAGTCAAGGGGGAAATGCATATTTTCTCAAGGAGAATGTTACTTTTCTATTAATGTTTCTGGTAATGTACAGCAACATCTAGTGGAGGAAAACTAGTATTGCAGTCTATTGGAGTAACTGACAGGTGTCTCTAAATGCTCACATTCTAACCCTGTAATTTAAACTTTACTGTAAAACGTATCTCTTTTTGCCTAGAAACAATCAAACTCCAAACAGTGCTGCTAGCAGAGCCACATGTGGACATGCCATTCTTCCAGGAACCCTTAGATCAGCCTCAGGAGAAGGCCTAACTGCTGTTCCCCCACACAATGCCCCTTTTCAGCAGGAAGTAGCCAGGAAAAAATCATCTTTCAACACCCTGTAACAGCAGTTAGATTTACTTCTCTTTAAAAGGGGAATAATACAGGAGTTATTAAGAACTAATTTTAGGCAGCTGGATAGGGTAATAGTTCTCAGTGAAAATTTTTCTTTTAATGGAAACAACCCTTGAAACATTTTGCTTGTAACAGAAAGGTGGCTTGAAGAGCCAGTCTGGCAAGCTTTGATAGGCAAATGCTGGCGATTAAAAACTAGGTTCATCTGACACGGGCAATGTGGCGATTCCCACCTTTTTCTCCTTGTCACCAGGTGTGCCGAGTGTCATGGCCACCTGAAAATAACACCATGTGATCCAAACCTCATGGTGGCCCACATTTGCATATTAAAGAGTGAAGGTGGCAGAACCAGGTTTTTCTGGGTCTATGTAAATGACATGCCTGGTCAACCCAATCCCCTCCCCTGGGCCCTGTGCAAATCAAATACTGCGTCCCCAGGCTTCAATATAAGCAACCACTTTTCCACCACACATAGGGTTCCCTCTCTTGGTTGGGAGCCTCTCTCTCTTTGTCTCTGTATTGGGGGCTTCTTCCTTCTTTCTTGCTTATTAAACTCTGCTCCTTAAAACCACTCCATGTGTGTCCATGTCATTTTATCTACATTGGCGTGAGACCAAAAACCCTGGTGTTCCTCCAGTCATTGGGGCCGTAACACCAGGCCCCGTAAGTGAAACATTTGACTTTAACTTGTTTTTTCTTCTTGACAAATAATTAGATTTTATTCTGAGGAAGCAGAATTATATGATGGAATAAACGAATCATTGACTGTTGGGATATTGAGAGGCAAATGTGCCACTTTCTTTTGGAAAGCAAATAATGCTTCATGATATGTATTTTATATCAACCTCATTCTTAGCTTGATTTTATTTCCTTGCTATTGTAGTCCCTTGCTTTCACTTTATCAACTACTTCTAATGTCATCTCAATGTATTTTATGTACTTTTGAAAGGTAATGTAAGTCTTTTTAGAATATAACTATATCAATATACAAAATTAAATGACTGATGCTAGTAAGGTAACTAGCAGACATAAACAAAGGGGAAAGACCTACGTTTTTGTGGATTTCTTATGTACAATCTATGGCCAGTTTGAATATTGTGTTAGGATTTATCTGCAAATCCTATAAGATCCTGCTTCACTTACAAGGTTGAAAGCAGGAATAGTTTAGGTGAAGAAAGTCACAGAATGAGAGGAAATTCTGCACTTTTAGTTTCAATGTGGTTATTATTAACCAGGTGCATGACCTTGGCCAAGGCTCCTAAGAATTAATTTCCCTATTTTAAATGTCAAGGGGTGATCAGTTCAGAAATAAAATCTTAATGTCTTTAGGGGCCTGAAGACCTCAGTGAGGAAGTACATGTGTGAAGTTCTGGGTGTGAGACAGGCCAAGTGGGCGCTGTGTGGGTTGAAGAACACCTGCCCCACCCACGGCATTCCAGCAGAGTGAGCAGGGTGGGTTAAATTTGTCCATAGGCTGCCAGGTGGGATTTTATCTCCTTTTTCATTTGTATTTATTTATTTCTTCTCCCAATTCCTGGCCCCAGTGATCCTACAGGGCGTGGGCTGTTCTGACAGTCTGTGGTGATAATTCCATTATTCCATGCAGTCCGCCTCTTTTGGCCCAGACAAGTGGGAAGAATGAAATGAAATGACAGTCTGAGTGGAAGCTTGAGCGAGGGCATCACCAGCCCGGAGATGGGAGAAACCTTTTAAGAATTCATGGACAGCCTCTGGCACTGGCACCAGGGCGTAGCTGCCTATAGTTGGGGAACAACGCGGCTAACAGACTGGCCTAGTGGGTGCTGTGAGGAGCGAGTTGCCCTTTCTGATTCTGATTTTGGGTTGGCCATAGATCTAAGAAGCAGAATCACAAATAGTGGCAGGTGGTAATAAATAACTCTTTCTTGGCTTCCCTTTCTTCCCTTTCCTAGGGCCCTAGACATTCAGCCTACTTTCTGTTCCTTTTACAATTTTCTCATTATATTCTAACCATCACTCAAGTGCAGTTCAAATGCCAGTTCCTCTTGGAAGCCCTACTTTCTCCTCAGCTGGAGTTCTCCTCTGTGCTCTATCAGTGTTTTGCTTGGCGTTCATTGACTGCAGATTGCATTCTACCAGATGCTAGTATTATTATATAGGGTCTGATTTCCCCTGCTGGAACGTAAGGATATTGAGAGGAGAAACCACATCTTTTCTGATTTTCTACCTCTCTCCCAGCCTAGAACGGTGAATTGCTCAAAATAGATGGTAGTAAATGTTCAGTAAATAAGGTAGGAAAGTCTAGGGCAACCAGAAATAGAGGCTCGGTCCTGGCTGCTGGATCTGTCAGCTGTGCAACTTTGAATGAATTATCAACCTATGGCTCGATGTTTATCATTAGTTAAGTTCCTTTAAAGAATTGTATGAGAAAATCATGTATGGTTCTCAGCATCGTATCTGGTGCCTATTAAGCACTGAATAAAGGTTAAAAACAATGTTGCTTTGTGTTGAGTTATATGTGCACTGCAACTGCTTTCCTTTTTTCACTGTGTGAAAAATGAATTTATGCATGTTGATGCCAAAATGCCAAAGATGGCTTTGTGAGTGACAGCTTTATGATGCACCAGGAATGCACTGACAAAAACTGGGAAACACAAATTCTGCATCTTAGATTCAGAAGGATATGGAGAGACAGTGACTGATGTTGGAAAGCAGCAATTGCAAACTAATTATGAAGAGAGGGCCTGAGGTAAACAGAGTAAATTTGATTAAGAAGAGCCATTGTACTAGCTGTCCCGAATGACATATTTGTTTTTTGAGAAAAAGAGAGAGAGTCAGAGGTAGAGATTAAGCAAAAACTGACAAAAATTCAAAGACAAAATCTGCTTGTGGAATCTCTCCCACTAGGGTTGGTGAGGTAGAGAGAGACCAGGCAATTCTTATGTGTGGATGGCTGAGGGTTGAACAACCTACTTGGAAACCTTGGGCTGTACCTGGGTCAGGGGATTCACACTGGGTCTTAGCAGAAGGGGCCAGGCATCCTCCAAGCTGAGGGAAGAGAATCCTCTGTTCTCTGGGAATGAGAAAACCCCTAACTAA